>NW_026713020.1:6207142-7448571 GCF_030625045.1 Achroia grisella
TATTAAAGTTAATATAAATGTTAGTATGGAGTATGGGTAAAGAAACCAGAAATGATTCTGATTTCTATATAAGAATCATTTTAGCTCATAAAATATAGTAAGGTTCTATTGTTGAAAGCGTTTCTCTAAAGAATGAGAATAAATTATACAGTCCGATATAGGGGTCCCGATATAGTCCTTAAAGAGGACATTTTAATAAATTTAAAATAACGATTATCGTTGTCTGCCGGAGTCGTGATTTCGTTAGGTTCGTGGTACGGTCTAGGGCCGGAATAAGTCGTCACGAACGATTACTAAATTAATTAGGACCTAGCTCGGATGTAGATTGCGACCGAGATTATTTTCCTACACGACCTGACTACGTTTAGATCTAAAGATTTTGTTACTGTATTGTTTAATGCAAGGACTGTTACGATGTGCTGTTTGCATTCTCTGTCGGGTATTTGACAGATTACCTGATTGATTGGTCTAATTATTAATTTAATTACATTTTCTATTCAATTTTGGGAAGAATAATGGCATACATGTAGGGATATATTCGTATTTATTACTTACAAAAAACACAAATCAGCTATCAATGTGATTGACCGAAAAGTAATTATAGGACAGTACGGTTTGGCGATCGTTAGGTATCGGAATCTAGTAAACGAACATAATTCGCTTTATTTACAATATAGATCAACGCTTTTTTAATGTAAAGTTAGTTAGTATTCCTGTTTTAGCTTCTATTGTTTTTAATTATACTGCAAATACGAATACTACAGTGGCAGGTTGTTCTGAAATAAAACAATTATATGTTGCGTCTACACTAATTGCAGTGCGCGGGTGCGCATCTGCGACCCATATCTCACGGCCTGTAGTTTTGTAATGCTAATCCGACGAGTACTTCTGTGGCGCCATTTTATATAGTTCGGCGATTTCACTGACGAATAAGATATTTACGGAGATATAGTCGACTGCTACTAGAGTACATTGTATGTGTTTATATTATTGTTATACAACCCTTTGCTGAATTTAGCCATTTATGTATAAAGTAGCAATAGAAGGGTATTTATTTTTTACTAGCTGTGCCCGCGGTTTCACCCGCGTGAAATTTATAACCTATATGTTTTTCTGATGTATAAGCTATCTTATATCTAAGCTATCAAAATACGTTCAGTAGTTTTTGCGTGAAAGAGTAACAAACATCCATCCATACTCACAAACTTTCGCGTTTTTAATATTAATACGATTGTGTATAATAGAAAATGTTAACTAAAATAGCTAGAATGCCAATTACATTATTAAAATAAAATTCCATGATTTATACATATTTGTTTTATAAATCGATCGATTGTATAGAGAAGCTATACTGGACGCACTCACCACTATTTTTGTCTTCTATTCGTTGTAAGTTCTTGTTGAAAGTGCCAAATATGGTCCCTAGAGTACTAGGACAATAGAATGTTGCAGCTGATTGAGTTTCGGTCCTTAGGTTTAAGGAATATGACGAATGACGATTGTACAGAGAACGGAAAAATGCCTTTTGTTAGATTACAATAATTACGTGGATTAAAATTTAGCATTATAAAATAAAATTCATGTAATATTATATTATATACATATGAAAGCATTGAAATGTAGGCAATCGACAATAACCGATGATTATTTAAAACATTTATTTAGTGTCTATCTCTTTAAAGAAATATACGGTATAAAATATATGTGTAGTACATATATTTTATACCGTAGTTTTTGTTCTATTTGCATTAATTTCGTAACCGCCTATATGTTTATTACCAACTAGCTCACTAGGAGCTCACACGTGTATTAGAGTTCATCAAATACGCTCATTCCAAAAAGATCTTTAATTTAACTGTAATAAGTACCTCTCCCTGGTAGATAGATATGCAGCATTGTTCCACTGGAGTGGAAGGTTTGAACTAATTGGTGAATGGGCAGAGAATACCTGGCGCGTCGGCCCGCCTCCCAGTACGCCTCGCTGTTATGTGCGCCTAGGTGACACCAACATCTCTTGCTCAACGTTAGGATAACAATTGCATTTTTTTTTAATTATTGAGATGTACATAGTCTGAGGAATAATTTCTAAAAATTTATTTATTGTCTGTAATTGATAAACTAAAAAAATACGCGTATTGAATTAGTTTTAAAAATCGGTAGTAATATCTACATTACTATCGAGTAATAGAAAATATTTATCCCTGGAGTAATTGTACTCGGGTCGGGTCGCTAGTGTATGTTAGATTGATAATTGAGTTAAAGAATAGGATATAATTGCTAACTGTGTGCATACATGTATTCATAGACACATAGTCAATCTGGTATAATATTTCGTTGAACACACAAGAATAATATGTTTGCTTATTAACTTATAATTGTGAATTACTAGTTGTGCCCCGCGTTTTCACCCGCGTTAAATTTATAGCCTATATGTTATTCTGATATCATCATTCAAATCCGTTCAGTAGTTTTGCGTGAAAGAGTACCAAACATCCATACTCACAAACTTTCGTGTTTATAATATTATTAAGATTAAGATAAGATTTACGCCCTTTGTTAAAAAAAAACTACTACTATTTTATATCTCTAAACCAAATGTTATACTTGTTTTATGTAACATTACTGTATTGTTTATTAGTGGTAATAAAAAAACTTATTCTTTTCTAAGTTCGTTAGATATATCAACTCTACTTATTATATGAACTATAATAAAGGACAAACCCGTTTATAATAAAAAAAAGTTACAAACACACTTCTGTATTCGTGTATGTACGTGATATATATGTGATTATTATTGTATTGACTATTTGTACCAAAATAAATAAAAAAAAATATTCTCACGGGATACCGCTACAAAATTACAATCATTCAAACAGCGACAGATACGTACTAAAAAAATATGTAATGCAATTACGCTCGTGCCTTGAGAGGTTGTCATTGCGAGCTCCTGATTAGTTCGACTGCGAGGTCCGTCAGTTTGTCATGGCGGTGCGACTAATCGCTGGACTTATCGGCCAGATAGTTCATTAATCGTACAATCCGTAGGGTTGAAACTAAACGCAAACCCAAACAAATATGATCAATAAAAACATTAGGTGTAAAATCGATTGTTTTTTTTTTCGGTTGATGCCAGCCCTAATCATCGGCTTATATCAAAGGGGTTACCACTCACGACAAAACATTCACGAGGCGAGATTTCAAGAAAACCAAGTTATGTGCACGAATCTGAACATGGATGTCGGTCAAATATGTAACGTATTGTGGACAATGTAAGAAGTAGGCGCTTGTATGAATTTTAATAAAATCATGGCCAACACTTTGGTGTACCATGAATTGTGTATATATCTACCTAAAATCGTTTTGACCAAATTTGACGGTAACATAAATCGCTGATAAACATTATGAGGTACATATAGATAAAGTTTTTCGCCATTATTTTAGTATTTTTATAATAAATTGTGTGTTCATTTACAGCATATTTTATGTATTTTTTTCTTATAGATTGTAATACAAACATCACTTCATTATTATACAATACTTAGGTAGCCTAGTAATTACTGACAGTAACTAAATTGTGCTCAGCGTTTGTAATTGGGTTAATTAATTAAATGGTTTCATGAAAAGATAGTATTTCCGGTACTATGCTAATAGGATTAATTTGTAAAATATACGTAATATATAGTTATAATACTAGCTAAGTTTCTTGTCAGTTCTTCTCACCTCGAAACCGCTCCGAACTGACGACAGATTTGACATATCATATAATCTGTAATTGACCTACATGAATAAAGATATTTTGATTTGATTTGCAATAGAAATAAAAAAAGAGCATATATTATATTTTTCACAAAACACAATTCTTGTCTATGAAAAAACATAATCATCAAAAAACCTTATTTTATTATTTTGTATAGAGAATATCTGAATTACAAGTAACTCATACGGCATCAGCTAATTCCAAAGAATTGTTATAAAGTATTATGAGTTTGTGCCAATAGTAGGACATAGATAAATATAATTCTTTTTTTATTATACAAATATAATATACATAAAAAATACATGGTCAGGAATATTACTTTTAATTAGACTATGAATGTATGCGATTATTCCTTTGCTAGTTAAAATAGAAACGAATGGTTGTTGTCCTTAGTTTAATTATATGGCAATGCGGCGAGACATAAAAAAAATATTCGACGTATTACGCAGATAACGAGCACAATGCGATCCGATGTCGTATCGCACTTGCGAATAGAATTATAAGATCTGGTGATTATCGCCAGTAATGAGCATAGGTCTACTGGACAACAACCAGATGATTGCATGTCTTTAAGTCATAGACTAGAGCGATTTCAAACCCTATACAATTAAAGGTCATTGACTCTTATTTCGAAATGGAGATTTTTAATTAACCTGTAGTCCAAGTATTAAAAAATCAGTTTTTTGGTATCAAACTTTTTTAACAACTGTTCGATCAGGTATGGAATTCAACAGACGAATAGGTCAAATAGTTATTAATGAGACCAATGTATGAAAATTTTAGCATCTGTTGTATATTTTTGATATTGATCAAATTACTTTCTGTGTAATACATATTTTATAATATTAAAATTACACATAAGCGTTGTGTCACGTAATACTTTTCGTTATTTTCTTTCTTGGTCGTAAATTATTAGATTTTTCAGCTGAACTGTCTCTTTTTACTATCACATCTTATAATCAATAAAAATATTGTTGTTGTTCAAGCTGTTTAAGAGTTTCTAGACAACGAACAGCATTGAATTTTAACTTTAAAGCTTAAGAGTTTCTTTGATTGGTTGAATGTGCTAATCTCATAAATTACTGTCTCGCATTAAATAAATCTTTTAGTGTTGGATAGCCCCATTTATCGAATATGTTAAAGAATATATAAAGCTATGGCCAATAGTAACTGAGCATCAACGAAAAGTATTGTAGGAACGGGAAAAATTTGACGCACACGGAGTTACGTGGTCAGCTGGATATTAGCTAATAAATGTCTGAACAGCTGCGAAAACGTTTTAGTAAAACTTATCATTACAAATGGGCATACAATTAATATTTATCATAGATGCAATTAATAAATAGAATAAAATCCTGTGTGGGTATACGGCACCTGCGCGTGCGCAACTGTCTCCAACTCAGGTGCTCGCCGCCTAAAGATGTCGCTTTTGTAATTTACTACAGACGTAATTGCATATTATCCTATTAATACTATATGTATATCATTTAATTTGTATATAAATGGTTTGTAATTAGTAATTAGCAATTTCAAAGCAGGGATCTTTGTCACACGTGTACTAATATCATCATTATCATTGCTTACTAGAAGGGTTTGGCTGTCATTAATACGCTGGCCAGGAGGCTTGTCTAAAAGAAGCATATGCCTCCTTTATTTCTAATATATATATAATGATATTTTATTTCTAATATATATATTAATATGTGAATAAGTTATATGTGTTTATTACAATTATTATTTTTTGTCTTTTTATAATATATTTTGTATAACCTTATTCAAACTTGTTTTTTAATTTTTATGTTATTTTTTGCCCTTTTTACGCAAATTACGCGGAACGCGCCAAAATTTGAATTGTTGAAATATTTATTTATATTATTATATTTCTTTATATATATTTCGTTTTTTTTTACACTTTTAGCCTATATAAAGAAGAGGTACAGAATGCAGATTTTTTTTATTATATAAAAATACATTAAGTAAATAAATAAAACATTTCACACACTACCATGTTTGACACACACACACGCATATATACTCTATACATAGTTATGTATGTTAAATTCTGTGATCAAATTGAGAATGGATTAATATTGTTTGTCTCTAATGTCATTTGTCTGTAGTCTTACTGAATGTTAAATATATGGTCGAATTTCGACTATTATTATATACAATATACCACCAGTAAAAAAGTATAATTGTAACAATGAAAAAATATTTTGGTTTGTACTATTCCGATTTTTTATGTAACTGGAACGACCAATCATAACTGACTGATCATAACTGGTAGTACTCGTAGTCGTCAAATTAAATGAACACCACCCAGTACATCATGTTGTCCTGGTACACTAGTAGTACAGATCATGCGTTGTGATTCCAGGGGACTAATTTGTCCATGTTAGACTTCAATGATCATGAGACTCTCGAACTCTGTGTGTGTGTATTCATTTAAATGTATGATTAACTCCGCGCTGAAGGAATCGACAGCGGTAATACATTATCATTAAGTACACAGCCTGTTTGCCTTCTACATCGCTAAAAAAATGTTATCGTCTAACGTCAAAAAGTCTAAACCATAGAGATCAACGATACTTGTCGTTGTGTCAAAATTTCCGAAAGCCAGCCAGCGGGACCCCATACATAATGTATCGAGGATTCCATACATAAAACATTAACGAGTAGGTTTTTATTTGATTGCGCTCCAAAGGCACTACAATCTTTTTTTCCATTTAATACAATTAAAAAAACATTCGCGGAACATCCAGATTTCGGTGGGAAAGCTCCGGTTTTGCCATTGTCGTCATGCAATTGAACAATATCAAATTTTTTTGCCCTCATTGTTGATTTCAAAGGAATCCTCATATATATTAATTGCGGACTTGATTTTTTTATAATGTCCTCAATAAATGCCTTCGGGAGGTTTCGTTTTGTTGTCAGTGTTCATCGTAAGTAGACACGGGATGGCACGAGATTTTCGTTTCAGAACTATAAAATAAAAGTTAAAGAACGCTTTAGGCATATGAAAAGAACCTACTCATTGACAAGTTGTCAAAACACCATAGATAACATCCTCAGTTTGTATAAAACGCACCCATCCGTGTCAGTGTTGCCGTGGCCGCCCACACAAGAGGTCGTGCAGTGGTACGCATACTAGTCACGTGCGCGCCCACCTGACGCCTACCGACGCATAACATTGCGAAAAAAACTAAATCTCTTAACGTAACTCCCATTTCAACCTTGAAATTTAGTGCCATCGTTAAATTACTGCTTGTGTGCAATGTAGGAGCGCGTTATAAGTTTCTTTCAGATTCTTTTGTTCATTGTATTCAAACGCACTTAATGGTCCACTGGAATTATTTATCCGAATTGAATCGGTCAATTAACCTCTACTGTCCAAAGTAATGTTGGAAACGTTCGTAACTCACCATCAGATAATTAGAGGATCCAACGAGTGGTAGAATAAGTTATTAAGACTATTAAAATAACTATTCAATTCAGCGCCACTCGAACTCAGTTGTGCTGGGATGAACGGCACGGATAATCGCAATAACTCTTGTCTCGCGTGTTAGTCGTTAATTAAGCTATTTGTCAGGTGCGGGGACAATTTACATTTCTCCCCGAGTACTAGGGCCTCTCCACTGATCGGGGACTCAAACGACGTATTATTATCCTTTTAGGGAGGGCGGCATCTTCACATCGAGCCGCTTCGGCTTCCTCCGAACCTTTTATTGGGACCACCTGTGTTTGCTCGGACGTATGAATTGTCCCGTAAATAAGGTTAGCGGAATATTTGCCTATACGGTAAGTCCGTATAGGCAAATGGCAAAATGCTATTTAGGGACCTCTTTTCATTTGCATATGGAGGTAGGATTAGCATGTGTGCGCTGGGTATGTTATCCGGTTGGCTGCTTCACGAAAGATCGATTCTGCACGATTGATGTTACAACTCGGCTGGTAAATGTACATCATGTAAGACAGAGGTATAAAAATGTCTGCGCAACACAATTCATGGGAACGAGTTCCATGCTCGGACGGGCCATCAAGTTGAGTCCGCAGGTGAAATGTATTGACAACTAGTCTTCCTTGATTCGTATCGGCGTGATGGTATCGCCGTGGCGGCGCTTCAGACGGCTCCTGTTACCCCCGGCCCTGATGCATTGTGGAGATCCCAGATAAAGCTTGTTTATTTAGTGCTAAAATTTATTCAGCCATGAGAGCCCATTAACAAGAGAATTATTAACAGTCGGACAGGTTTACGTTCATATGCTCTGGTAATAGCGTGTTGGGTTGTGTTTGTTTTTTCGCGTGTTCCAGTAATGAATTGAATGTTCATATTTTAAAGCACCGTTATGAAACCGCTTATTGAAGCTTTAGATTAATTAATTACATGCGCGCATTTACGAGTTACTTAGCATGCTATGCTAACGTTTCATTTATAGAAGTTTACATTTAAACTAATTTAATAGTATTCTTGTCTACTAGATATAAATAAAAAATTTCTTCGTTAGATTCAGTTTGTTATCTTGTTAGGTTTTTTAAGTCTTGTTTACTTACTATATGATAAATCAGGTTATTTGTATCAGAAATCTAAAAATTTCTGTTTTTGAGGTATGATTCTTGAGTTTTTCTGTTTACTTTAAACAGTCCAGTTTTTCCTAGATGTATTATTAGACAGACAATTGTATACCAAAATATTCATTGTTTTATATAAATAATAAAATTTTTATTGTATATATTGTTGACACATATACCACACAGATAGTATTGTCTGCCTTGATTTTACTTTTTGCTTGTGTTATATTTTTATCTATACTGATATTATAAAGCTGAAGAGTTCGTTTGTTTGTTTGTTTGTTTGTTTGTTTGAATTCGATAATCTCAGGAACTACTGGTTCGAATTGAAAAATTCTTTTTGTGTTGAATAGTCCATTTCTCGAGGAAGGATTTAAGCTATATAATATTACGCTAGAACCAATAGGAGTGGAGCTGCAGTGAAAAATATTTCAAAAGGTGGCGGAATGAAACGCAGATGAAGTTGCGCTTGTCAGCTAGCTATATAAGTAGGTTTACTCTATTCAGATGACTAATCACTATGACTTATTTTCTCTTATTAATTGTTTAACCAGTTGTTGTATATTGAATTTTTTTTCTATTTTATTATTTCATTGAATTAGTGCTAATCGGTGGTTTGTATTCACACACTTAAACTTAAATTGTAAGTAAGAATAAATTATTTAAAAGAGCAACACACAAGTTTCTTTTTGTTCTTCTTGTGTGATGAGACAGCATTCGGAATGAGCGGTAGATTAAAAAAAAATGTTATGACTATTCAAAAGTACTTCAATGTAAGTTTATTTGAATAAATGATTTTCTATTCTATTCTATTCTATTCAGATTTGCTTGATCATGTAATATTTTCATTATTACCATTACTCGAAATTAGATCATATCAATTATGGTCGAATTCATTTATAAGACAATCAGTAAGACTACACACAAATAATACTAAAATTAAACAATGTTAATGAAATGCTATTATCGATTTGACCACAGACTTCATTACATAGTATAAAATAGAGTCGCTGTCGCTGTCTGTCCGTCTCTATGCATGCTTAAATCTTTTAAACTACGTAACAAATTTTAAGCGCTTTTTTTTAATAGATAAAGTGATTCTAGAGGAAGGTATATATATATATATATATATATATATATATAATAAGCTGGGGTGGATAGCTAGTTAACAATAAATAAAAGGGTATAGAGGTATATGTCTGTGTGTCAAAGATATGATAGTGTGTGTAATGTTTTTTTTTTCATTTTAATAATAATATAGACTATATTGTTTATATTGTTGACACATATACCACACATATAGTATCTGTGCTCTTAGATTCTGCCCGCATTGTACGCCGGTTTCTCCCCCTGGGGCCCTGAACCCCTGCCGACTGTGCGCCTGCCCACCTCATCTCCTTAAGAGGGGAGATGAGAATTTTTGTAAAGTTTAAAAAATAATAATAATATATTTATTTTTCTCCACAATATATTATATTTAAATACGGTGTTACATATGAATGTGGATGGTTATAAGGGTAGAGGAAGTCCGAAAAAGAGATGGATGGACTGTGTGAAAGATGATATGGTGAAAGGGAGTAAATAACGGGATGACTGCGAACAGAGATGAATGGAAGAGAAAAACATATTACGCCGACCCCAAATAAATGGGATAAGGAAGAAGCAGATAATGATGATGACAATATATTTATTATACTTTATTTTTATACATACTTTAAAAAAATATTAGCATTCTGCAAGCCTTTTCTATATAAACTGCGTATGCGATAATTCATACTGCAGGATTATTTGCAGAAATCCGCGCAATTTTTGTAAAACAGAATACTGCTAATGTTGGCAATTGGCTGTAAGTTTATATTCTGTTAATTAAATAAATAAATACAACATTTTTGCTTCACGTATTAATATATAAATATTACCTGATGAAATATAGATTGTACCCGTCATCTGATGAATTTAATAATAATTTATTGAAGCTAATAAGCATTGTCTTCGTTATAATAAATAACCGTTCTAGTTATGAATGAACTTTGAAGGTCAGGCCGGTGTCGACAAAATTACAGCTTTATATTCAGTATGGTAATAGCAAACAGGAAACTTATGGAAGTCGAGTCACAATAAATTAAACACTACACCATTCAAGAGCGATCTTGCTTGTTTATGAATGAAGTAACGACTATATAGATGTAATTATTGACGCCATTACTATTTATTAATCGCGCCATTTGCGCGTTTGAGTTGTAACATTGCGAGATTATGTATACAACTAGCTTCTCTCGCGAATTCGTCCGCGTGGAATGGAACTTTATTTTTCTAAAATAAAAGTAGCCTAAATTACTCCTTATTATATCAGCTACCTGCCAGAAAAAGTTCTTTCAAAATCGGTCCAGCCATTTCAGAGATTAGCCGGAACAAACACACAGACAGAAATTGTAAAAAATGTTATTTTGGTGTATGTGTATTTATTCATATGCATGTAGTGACAAACGGTTATTTCAATATTACAAACAGACACTCCAATTTTATTTATATGTATAGATTTCTATATTATTGTAGCTTATGTATTGGTTGTTTATTTGATGATGGAATGCTGATCCTGTCTATGGTAATGCCGTATTCCAGAAAAGTACCATAGGATGAAATCGAGTATACGAATTGTATATGTATACAATACTATAATTGCTAATAATCTTACCCGCTGTCTAATTCAATTAATCATAATCTCAGAACAATCTAGACCTAATCTAGACCCTAGTTGAATTTGAATCAGGAACAACTTACACTGTTCCTGAGTTCGCACTTTCAACCTTAAAATAAAGAAACTTTAGCATTATATATATTACTAGTGATCCGTCCCGGCTTCGCAAGGATGCATTACAACTCTTTGAATTTTTCTAAAATTGCTTAAATTGAAATTGCTCTTAAATCACTCTATACATTGCTAAAAACTGCATTAAAAACTATTGCGTAATTTAAAAGATGCGAACAGATAGCGAAGGCGACTTTGTATATATACTTACATAGAAATAGAAATAATCTTTATTCAAATAAACTTAATATAAGCACTTTTGAATAGTCAAGTTTCTTTATTCTACCGCTTATTCGGAATGCAGATTCATCACAAGAAGAATATGCAAGAAATATAAATATATAGTATAAATGCTATGTAAAGATTATATGTATATAACGCAAACTGTTTATATAAACATACATATATAGCAATGCACTAACAAGCATCAATTCCCTAACAGAACGAAGTTATGACAGCTAAACTATAAAACGTAGAGCCTGATTAATGCAGTGTCACATTATATCCAACTCGAACTGCAACTCGTCAACGATTATAATATTATTATGCAGATTATCTGCCTCAAGTTCCAGTAGCCAATAATTATTGTTAAGCGCCATTTTAACTAATCGGTCTAACTGACTGCGCCTGCGCACAATCACTACGTGTAAATGAAATCGGTAGCTGTTATTTTTGCTTAATGAACACGACGAACAACATTCACTGCGTCCTTGCTCGGTATCATTATCGGCCAGTTTAGCTTATGGGCTCGTAATTGTCGTGATTTACGCTGAGCTGACGGTCTACTGGAAACTAGAAAAAAGCGGCCACAATAATTAATAATTCTCTCAGTTCTATAGAATTTATCATATTAGACGTAGTAGGTATATATGAAGTTATGGGCGGTAAGAATACTACGGATTTAAACACACGAAAGCTCATGTTGATTTAATCTATGAGAAATAAATTAAGTATAATAATTAAATTTAAATAACGAATTATTTTATAATTAAAATAATGAAATATGTTATAAAAAAAGTAACGTATAACTCTACGAAACTAACTCGACGACCTCGGTGGTCTAGCGGTCTAGCACACCGCTTTACGTCCGATGGTCGCGGGTTCGATTCCTCGCACGGCACAAACATTTGTATTCATGTATCTGGGTGTTTTCTATGTATAATATGTATGTATGTACGAAAAAAAAATATCTATGTTCTTGTATCAGTTATCTAGTACCCGTAACACAAGCTTTAGCTAGCTTAACTTGGGTCTAGATGGCGCTGTGTGAATTGTCCTGAGATTATTTTTATTATTAACTCTGGAATTGTTTTTAATAAGCTGGTTTTAAATTTATAACTTTAAATGTTATCTGCGTAACATCAAATTTGTTACTTTCAAGAATTTAAATTCATGACCATTTTTCTCTTACACACTCAGTTTACTAAGAAGTTTATTGTGTCATTGTTATTTATAATATCATATTCTTCATATCCGCAGAGATCAGAACAGAATCAGTGATGCATCATCTCGAGTCATTTCCATATGATACCGCTATACGAAGCGGCTAAGACTGGTTCGTGTAGGATCAAACCTTTTTTTCTGTAATCAATTTTTTGACGAGCTCTCAAAACAAACAAGCCGTTTCGTTACGTTTGCCAATCAACTTCTCTGTCGTTAAGAGGATTTTTCACAACTTAAAGACGAAATCAGGTAAAGTTAACTCGGTAATTGTTTTCGAGTACTTGTAATGGTGATTAAATGGGTGGCTCCTGATCAAGCGATAATGAACCGTGTCCGCGCTTTCACTTTTCGATCATTACGAGTGATGCATCCAATATAAAGAGGACATCGAGTTTACTTTGCATAGCTTTCGCAATTTAAGAATCAGTATAATTGCATGTGAACGGCGACCTGTTCAAGTCGAAATAAAACAGAGTTAATATCCAAAACATTAGCGCATGACCCAATACTATATTAAGCGAGGTAATCAGTGTTCTAAATCCATATATGAAAGGGTCACTCAACTCGGCCGCAAAGGAAACAGCATCCTTGCCTTAAAGGGTGTGTGGTGACGTAAAACGTCGAGAGCCTGCAAACCAAACAAAGCCACGTGGCTTCCACGCCTCGGTAGGCAAAAGACGAGATCGGCCCGTTTAAACCTTTTACGACTAATCCAGTCAGAGCTGCCCACAAATATGGCAACCTGGCTTCTCATAACCTGTTTTTGGGGTTTCCTCAGACCCTGGCATTAAGGTGTGTCAACTTTTTATAACGCACGTGCTCTCGTAGATTTTGGTTTTGGTGTTTTGTTTCCTATTTATTTAAGAATAACTTTATTTATATGAAATTTTAATCGTGGAAGTCAATACAAGAGAATTGATGGTACGGCGATTGGAGATGAAATATAATAATTAATACTTTTGCTTTTATATGCTAGTAACATATAACATATAAAATCTGTCCGTATAATATTTACATTTGATTTCTTATTCGATTAAAATAATTAATCAAACCGTGTTAATGGGTTAATTTATATACATTAATATGGATATACGATTAAATGGAAATTTACAATTTGCCGCCACGAAACTCGAGTGCGAATCAAGCTTCATTCCAGACAGCATCTGCGTAATGGTATCTTAAATTAAATCTCTCAATACAACTCAATGAGCGTGAACATCGCTCCACACGTCATATTCTCATCGAACCGGAGTTTCCTGAAAACTAATAAACATTAATCGACGTTTAGCCTTCCCTCGGCGTCAGCCAGCCAACCTGGGCCATAATACTACTGGGAGCGAGGGCTACTTCATTAACATATGAATTGCTACTGTCTAGCCGCATGATAATTGGTAAACACCATGGACCGTAGCGAAAGTGATTCTATCTCAGGATTTTAGTCTTACAGCGTACCCTTTATTAGCGAACACATTCTCCTATTTTTAATTTAGAAACGTAAAGCAATTTGTCATCTGTATTAAAAACCAGAGGTAATTTATTATCTTTTGTGTTTTTAATGTACTATTTAATAGCATTAGATACATATCTAGTTCATTATAACAATGTTTTTTCCACTTTAATTAAATTCAGTGTTGTTTATCGCGTATTATAAATAATTATTACTTTATATTCCGGTCACGGGTGCTCATAATAATTACTGTTAACAGCTTCTCGATACTAATGTGTGGCAGCTAAGTGTCTATAATAGTTCTGGGAGGTTCACTGTTTATACTGTATCCACATTATAATTGTTGTTTTACATATTGGCATTTGTACCTATATTTACATTGGGAATATAAGATAACAGTTGCATCTGCTTTCAATTTATGACATGGTAATTATCCTTTAGCCTTTCAAATAGTTGTTTAAGTCTTATATTTATATTAAATAATTCCGTCACCTTTGGGCTTGTATACAAGTACATATTATTGGCTGTTACTGCAATATTCTGTACTCATCCACGTAATTTTTTTGTTGCAATATATGCCAATTTTTCATCTCGCTATAAAGTTGTTAAGCGAAATTGTAAAAGCACCGCTGATCTGGTGAAAATACGACATTAACCAATAAAATTAAAATGTCATAAAACGACGATTGTGCACAAAAATCGACACGTGAATCACAGGGTATTCATAATATTGCGTTAATATTAGTCATTTATCGCGGATTTTATGCGTTTTCTGGTTTCCCATTCTCAGAATTGCATCTCTTGGTGTACCGTGAGTCCTGCAGGGCTTTGTTATAACAAGACTGGCTTGCAATTAAGGACTCTTTACTGCACATTAATTTTTGGCAATAAAAGAGTTGCGCGCACGAAATGATCGGTACGCATGCGCTCAGATGCGCCGTGGGAAAAGCGGCCGCTTTGAGACTCATTGTAGTCGTAATTAGCCGTTTTTTCGCGACTCGCACTTGCCAGTGAAATGTCGCATCGCTTAATGTCTTGTCCCGAATGTTTTTCATTCATTTGTGACTTACCTACCGGGTTATTATTTACGTTCGCCGGTTTGTTTCAATATTTTAGCAATGCGACGATGAGTAAGGGTCCCCGAACTTTTGAGCTCATCAAATTGGTTAGGTAAAGATTCGCACGCGATTATTCGCGTGCGAATGATTTGACTGACATTTTTCATCATATTTGCTTTTTGTTCACAACTATTTTCTTTTATTCAGCATGCTTGACAAGATGGCCGCAATTGTGATGGATGTTTACCGTTATCATTTGTTTTCGAGTGCCTTTGAATATTAAAAATCTCGTTTTCTTTTTATAATGACTATAAATATCATCTTGTTGCGTTTCCCATTCTGTACAGTATAACATAGGCTTACTGTATTGTAATCATGAGTATTCTATATAAAATGGTTTACAGAATAAGATGCACGACATCTTTTACCTCTGGTGTCACATAACGTGATTTCTGTAGTGCTGTTTATGTACAAGTATAGGCGACAGTTACCGGTTACCATCAGGTTGGCCCTCAGCTTGTGATTCCAATAACACAAAAAAGACTAATAAACATAGTTTATATTGTAATCATCATTTTATTATAACCCTTAAAATATGCACCTAATGTAAATTGTAAAGATAAAGTTCGAATATTTACTTCTGCAAATTTTTTATTAATGTTCTTTATCTAGTACTCAGTTATAGTACGTAATATTGTTACGGAAAAGAATATAATACTCGTAAATATAAAAGGACTAAATTAACTAGATGTTTATATTTAAAGCACCCTCTTGTAATTGTATGTCTAGTGTCTGAAAGATTTCAGCTCTTGTACATTATTGATGCAATTTTTCCATCTATCCATCAGAATCCAACACATATCGATCGTTAACATTCAATAAACCGATCGTAAACATTTCATCGGAGGCGTGTCTAGAAATTTCGTCCGTTTTTTAGCCAGTCTCCGTTTTTCCCAGCGCTAACTAAACGATAATCTTGTTTATAGTGCTATTAGTTATCGTTCCATCAGATTCTGTATCTGATCTCGGTAAAAAGTGCCGCTTTCATCGCCGACCGATGTGTCTAGCTAGTGGTTTGGTGCGGCGCCTCGCGCACTCTGATAGGGGTGTCAGTTAGATTTGAAGTTAGTCTGCAGTTTCGTAGATTTATATTCAACTTCAAATTAAGGGAGGTTTACAATGCAATTGTATTTATTGTAGTGTGTATTGAGTATTTGTTTGTTGCTTAATATAAACTGATTTTGTTTATTCTTTTTCCTTTTGGTATTTATTTCTTTGATGGTATTATATTAATTTTAAGCATTTTCAAAGAGGAAAGATTCTAAATGTAATTATAAATATGGTAATATATTTGCCGCTCCTGTATTAATTTAGACCATTTCTTCTTGTTTCTTCTTCTTCTGACTTAATTCGATCACATTGGAACTCATGACCTTTGAGTAAACTATTATACTGCTACGCACTCTGTTGAAGTTCACCGGATCTCCTGCAAAATGATTTTTTATCTGTGGTATTAATGCAAAAACATATGTTAAAATATATTATTTGACACGCTTTAACATGACAAAGGATAATACGGTGCGTGAGCATATTATAAATCACATATTATATTGGGCTTAAATTATGAAGTAGGTACCAATTCGGTGCCGAGATTATTTTATTAAGGGTAATAAAAGATAATTTACTTACGTGCTACCTCAGTTATCATTACTGATCTGGCTTGATATGCAATAATGGAGCTGTTATTGCATATCAAGCTAGCCATGCGTCCCGGCGTCGCACGGGTACAATCATTGAAAAGACATCAAATAAAAATAAGTTAAATACAGTCGAAGTTACAAGCATTGGTAAGTGATAACCGTCGCTTGTATAGGTATATACAGTACTATAGACATCACGTAATCATGTGACGCTAGTGATACCAGTCACGCGTTGCCATCTCGGTGGACTAATATGTAACATTTCTCTTATCCTGTCGTCACTGCCGTTTCTCACTTCACTGAAACTTAAACTCAGCTTACAAAGTAATTTAACTAAATTAGGAATTTAAAGAAACTTAACTAAATAAACTAAGTAATTTAATTGTGGTCGAATTCCGACCATTGAGCGACCACTATTTAGTATTATTACTGTGTAAAAGTCTAATAAATAATATATACTTTTGTATTGACTCCATCTTATATATAAAATTCTCGTGTCACAGTTTTCGTTCCCATACTCCTGCGAAACGGCTTGACCGATTCTCATGAAATTTTGTGAGCGTATTGAGTAGGTCTGAGTATCGTCCAACAGCTATTTTTCATCCCCCTAAATGTTAGGGATAGTCCACCCCTAAATTTTTTTTTTATTTTAAGGCAAAACAACGTTTGCCGGGACAGCTATAATAATATATTAATTTCATAATACCGCGATAATTTTTGTTTTGCGGAACAATAATAATTTCGTGTATTCGGTCATAAAAAATAAACAATTCAAGTAATCTTTGTGAAGGTCATTTCGAATCACTGTGTATTTAATTGAAGACCCAAGTTACGATTTTTAAGCAGATCTTTACTTATCATAACTTGATGATTGTATTCGTAAAACAGATCTCTACTTTCACGCGCGAGTAATTTTGACAAGTAACGCCGTGAGTTTCGATGTCCGATTTTTTATTTCCATGTACACTGCAAGACGTTATAAATTTACCGTTATTATAAATTGGAATTTAAATTTCAATAATAAGCCTAGTTTTATCGTCAATTTTAAAAATATCGACGTATTTATTTCTACCACCTTTTTTTTGATGAGCCATTGTCAGGTGCTTTAGACCTGTAGCATTGCGACCTACATAGATCTATTGTGCTTCCTCAGGAGTCAGGATAGAGTGTAAACTTTCCAAAGTTTTGTATTTTCGTTTATACATAAGATATTTTCCGTTTCGTTTTTCATGATAATTTCTAATTGAATATTTTTTCTGGATATATCAGCATAGTGGTGGTAGATACCATCACTGCTTGTTTTATTTATTTAACACCAGACACTGTGGTAGTTCAAAGTTAAGTGTCGTTAATGTTAAGTTGTACAGTATTACTTACTTTACAGGTGATGTTTAGTAGTATTTGTCATATTTGCTTTTTCGTTTAAGTAAGAAAATCCGCGCCGACTGTACTTACGCAGCCGAAACTTTCGTGCGGGAAGGATCGCTCCCAAAACAAACGGGTTTCGTTTATTTTGTTACACATATGTAATTTTACAATCACTCTTGACATAACTGGAGCACATTATCCGTTTTTGCAACGCCGCTTTACAAAAACAAATTCAGTCCGTGTCGATATGTCAGTGTTACCTAATTAAACTAAATATGTAATTAATATATACGGATTAACTTGCGTAATGGTGGTTTCTTATTTTAAAGGGATTATAGAGAAAGCGATTTTCATTTAGTTTTGTTGATAAGCTTTGTACACACCTGCTGATCGCACTTAACCTTGTTAGATCATTCTGAAATTTGAATATGGCGATTGAATAAATATATGTTACTATAATAAAATAGAATACAATATTATTTATTCAAATAAACTTAAAATAGCCATACTTATTTTCTTAATCTACCGCTCATTCGGAAAGCTGTCACATCACAAGAAGAACGAGCAAGATACTTGTGTGTAGTTCTTTTAAATAATCGTTGTAACTTTACATTTTTAGGTTGAAATGTGTGAATACAAATCACCAACTAGCTCTAATTCAATAGAATTAAACTATTAAATACACAACCAATTGGTTTAATAACTAAACATTCAAAAGTGCTTAAATTGGAAGGCACCAGTGGAAGATGATAAGATGAGCATGAGGTCAGGACAGGTAGCCCATCGTGGCAAATTCACCAGGAATTCATCACGATGGTTTCCCGGGGGTATCGTATGGTACATTGCCAGCAATGGGGTTAATATTCCACATTACTATCCCCCTTCCCTCCTGCGATATATATTAAAACATGGCGAATTGTTGTAACAGTGTAACGATAGTGTATACTCGCCTTAGGCGTGGTCATATGAAAGAACTCAATTAAATCACCGTACATATATCTAGTTATGTGACGGATATTAGACAAAAAATATTACCTGCTTACGGTGTTGAGTCACAAAATTGATTAAAGACATTAATATAAATATAATATGTCGTATATATAACTATAAACATATATATATATTATCAGAAGCGTAGCGTGCCAGGCCCCGTATAAAAATTTGTTTTTGGGCCCTAACGAAGGGTAAAGTTTTCTCACAAAAAAAATTGTATCAAATTAAAAAAAAGAAATATTTATTCATCATAATTATCTATCTGTTACTTTTATCAAAATTTGTACAAACAATTCAAATTAAATATACACTCTCCTTGCCTTTTTTTCGGCTTTGATGCGGAAAAAAATATCTTTTTTTAATTTTGTTATTTGTGAAATAAAGAAAAAATTGGGAAAATTTTGATTGCTTATGAACGTTTGGGGCCCCTGTGGTCAGGGGGCCGTATAATTGATTCGGCATATACGGCGGTAGCTCCTGTATATTATATATATCCGTTTGCTGGGTTTTCTCATCTATGTAGATTATGTCTTGATAATTTGTATACGACGAATAACAGGGGATGAGGGTTGTATAGGACGAATAATAGGGGATGAAAGTTTGTACGTCATCTGTACAAGCTTTCATACAAATAGTATAGAACATCTCTATATTATAATACGCAATTATTTCAAGAACGTAATAAGAAAAAAAATAATCGCGGACAACTCACACGGCGCCATCTAGTCCCAATATAAGCAGAATTTGTTTTATTGGTACTAGGAAAATGATACATATACTTAAATACACTTATTTGTTTAAATACAGGCATAATATGCATAGAATATCGACCAAGGATTGTATTAAATATATAGTTAACTAGATTATAGATATTTTTTTCCTAAATAGGTACTACTCAGATTTTCTAATAAAAATAAAATATTGATTATATCTGAAAAACTTTACAAAAAAAGTGACAACCCTACACAGAGGTCAGCGGCTAAGTGAAGCAGTTACCCGATTGTTTGCTCAGTTAATCTTTATAACCTATTCCCTCAACTTAAAGTAATTTTGAGGGAACTGTACAGATATAATAAACTGACTTACGATCTGTAGATGTTTAACATATTTTTAAGTCAATAGAAAAATCTAGAATACATGTTGTTTAATGCATGTACCAATGTGGCCATCGACAGCATTATAGGTAAATTTAATACTATATTTAAAAATAATATCAACTTTTCATCTAGTGGGACTAGGAACAGCTTGTGTTATGGATATTAAACAGCTTATATAACTTTATATATTTTTTTTTAATACATACTTAATAATATATATAAAAAACACCCAGATTGATACAAAAAATTAAAACTCGTGAGAAAAATGTTTGCAGCGTGCGAGGAATCGAACCTCCGACCAAAGCGGTGTGCTAAACCGCAAGAATACCGATGCCGTAATATTTTACGGTTTAATCAACTAATAATAATTATTATACGTACTACAAATATACGATGTGTAAAAATAACCGTATAATTTGACGAAATTTAATTTGACGCTATTCTTAATACAGTAGCACATATTTATTGCTGTAAAGTCATAAATATATAAATTGTGGCAGAACGTTTATATCGTTAACTTAATTAGGACCATTCATACGTGCACCGTAAAACAAATTGAAAGGAGGTTATTACATTATCATTTATTGGATTATATATTTATACAGGTATTATTTATGATAATGTAATATTATCATACATATGTCATGACCAAATCGCAGATAATGTCCGTATCATAAAATACTCGACCGTTTTTTGTCTCATACAAATTTTGACGAGTTTCAATATTGTCTTTTTTTTTAATAAATTCTTAAAGCAAAGGTACTTTAAAACATGTTTGTCCTACGCGATACTCGACATCAGTGTTGTAACTTTTAAATTTTTATATTCACTTTAATTAACATATAAGATATAATTGACCCTCCTTGTGTACAACATTTACGCCCCCGCGTTTCCTTTGACCTCACTTAATGATTCAATCATTGAAAGATTCTATTTTTGAATGCAAGAAATTAATATCATAGCATTTGAGCAATTGATGCTAAAGAATTAATCCCATACAGTCAAAGGTCAAATAGCACAGACTATATTTGGTAACGATTTGAATCTTTGAATCTTTCGAAAGATCAGTGTTGGTATTTTTTTTTAATTAACCCTTAAGATTGTCGTGTGATCACTAAAATTTCACTGCGTCTTCATTAATCACATTTAACAACGAACCTCATTAAAGGTACATTTGTAATTGTCATTTCGGCACTGTTTTGACTGAATTATAATAGCGCTGTTAATGTCAATCCTGTTACGTTAACATAAGGGTTATATTTGAGTGATTAACAGTGGCACTGGAGCTGGTGTCACTATGCAAGGCAAGGAGTAAATTCGCTAATTACAGTGCTATCATCAATCATTTGGGCGAATGGACGCGGAACGTGTTTGTCCTCATCAATTTGCCTAAACTAGGCTCTTATGTGATAAGATTTTGAGTTCAGAATACTTTGTAGTAAGTAATTGACTTTCAGTGTATTCTGATTTTTCCTGCACTGGATTCGACAGTAATTTATAAAAGCACTTGTACAATATTTTTTTACAAACTACTACGAAACAAAATTATGACGTTACATTTATATGTATATACTATATATATATATATATAAATGTATAATATTTTTATATAAAATATTTATATATTAATGTCTAATTCATATTTCGAATCAATGTTTGCATTGCTCTTTAGTTTTTTTATCCGTACACTATTTTATTTCATTTTTATTTATACTATATGTTTATTGTTTATATTCAAATGGAGTAATGTTTGAGAAGATTTAGTTTATATTTTGTTAAATGTCAATGTGCTGACAGTTTCGACCTGATATTATACTTAATTACTAATACTAGTGGCCCCCAATGGTCGAAATTCGATCACAATTAAATTATAAGTTGGAACATTATTAAATTTTTATTGTCATATATAGAGTCTATTTCTATGCATGTTTGTGTCAAATAAATAGTATGGTATGTAATATTTTTGTTATTGATTTCATGTATTTTTATGCATGTTAAAAAAAATTGCATTTTGCACTCTAACTTTATATAAACTGTGTGCGATTCATACTCCTTCGGTATTAAGTTTTTGCTATATATTGATATTCTAATGTAAATATATTCTTTCAGTCCTTGAATCTTGTATTCATTGTGTAATATGTATACGAGTACGTGTCTAGTCAAAATTGAGAAGCAATCTTTTTTCAAAGAACAAGTTACGTTATGAGAACAACACTGGAGTGATCGATATCGATAAAATATCACATGTTACGGTAACAGTCACTTCAATAATCTCCCAGTCGCATGTCAGAATTGATTGAACGCTCACTGACCCTATTCCGAACTTTACTGTCATTCCAAAGGTTGCGAGAGCTGTGGAGTTCCAATAGTCGTTACGTTTTTTAAATTAAACTACATCAGATTACTTCATCGTTTGAATTTCGAACGTCTAGTAATCAGGTGGTAGTAGTGATCGGATGCTAAATCAGTACAGATTATTTAAATATTTGAATTTCGAACGTTTAGTAATCAGATGGTAGAAGTGATCGGAGGCTAAATCAGTATATAGTACTTAAGTATTTGAATTTCGAACATCTAGTAATCAGATGGTAGAAGTGATCGGATGCTAAATCAGTACATAGTACTTACCTAAGTATTGGAATTTCGAACGTCTGGTAATCAGGTGGCAGAAGTGATCGAAGGCTAAATCAATACATAGTACTTAAGTATTTGAATTTCGAAAGTCTAGTAATATGGTGGCAGAAATGATCGGATTCTAAATCAGTATAAATTACTTAAGCATTCGAATTTGGAACATCTAGTTAACAGACAAAAATTATAACATTAATTGTTTCGTGTTCTATGACATTAATAAAGTCCCCAAACGATAGTTATTTTATATCTGCCATGTACAGTTGCATTTTTATTACACGTATAGACTTATTCTGAAATAAGATATAGTTGTATTTTTTAATTACTTCAGATTTAAATTAAATTAAGAATCATATAATACAAGACAACGATAAATATGTTTATCAATCTTATGCAATCCACATGGTCTATAGACGACATCAAACCTCAAACATATTTATAAGGCGTTAACTTCCAAACTTTATAAGAAAACAACGATAAACTCAATTCATTACATGCATGAACAAAGAATGATCTTTACGTAATAAACAATAAAGTTTTAAATTGAATAATACACAAGTTTGTGTACACAGGGGGCCGTTACCACATGACTGATAAGTGAAGCGAATTGTGTCGCGACCACAACCTATTAAATAATGGAAAAGCAAATTTATCTCTAGTCAATACAAATTTACATGAAACCACAGAAAACGGTGCTAAATGAGGTTTTATTGTCAACACTGTAAGGGTTAGAATTCAATTGGCATTAATTTGAGTTAGTGTTCGAGCTACTGGAGTTTTGTCAATTGCGCTGTGCGCGACAAATTACCGAGATTTCAATTTGTTCGTATTTGGCTCTTAATTTGTTAGCGGTGGAGTTGAGATTGGAATGTGTCGCAGGTTTTGATAACGCGGTACTCGTGGTGTGGGTGGTTGGGCGCCAGTGGGTGTGATAATTCGTCTTGCATACACAAAGATTGCCGTGAGAGCGTAAGATTGCTCCCGAAAGTGTGGTTTGCTTACGTATTAGTAGCGTGGGAGAGGTGAAAGGTCGACACTTTTAGGATGCCGATGTTACCCTAAAGTTTCACTTTGATGTTACCAACCGTATACCACTTTGGTCATTTACCATCCAGTGTCGGCTGTTGCCACACCCACGTGTACGAAATACATGATGGACTTGCAAATTTTATGGTATGTGGCGTAAAATCATTCATGATTCTGTGAAAGTAGGTGGTCTTGAGTTTATGCAAATTCCACATGTTTGCAAAACAATGGTTTTATATGTAAGAATAAGAAATCGGTCATACGAAATATTAATCTAACGATTTAGCACACCGTCTTACTTCTGATGGTCGCAGGTTCGGTTCCTTGCACGGTACAGATATTTGTATTCATGAGTATGTTTTCTGTGTATATTAGTACTAGATTGCCCGCGCAACTTCGTCTGCATCCGGCTTACTTGACTTTTATCATTATATGTTTCCCAAATTTATATACTGTCTTTTAAAATTATAGCTTAAGAGCTATTTTGATGTACCAGCTATATTAGTTTCAAAATACATTAAAATCCTTTCAGTAGTTCTTGAAATAACGAAAAATATTCATACATCTATCCATGCTCACGGTTATATTAGGAAGATGTGTTTACAAAAAAATGTAATTAAGTATTTATATCTGTTGTGTACCCACAAGACAAGCTCTGTTAAACCTGGGACTATGTAAATTGTCCTGTGATATTATTGTTATTATTAATATATATAATGTTCAATATAACAGATATTCTATAGACTAATACATACTATATTAATACATAGATTCACACGTTCTCACAGTGTGAGAGAACGTGTACGAAACTATTCTATACAATTTAAATACGAGTAGATTTCGCAAATAATATGAAGAAGTTTATATTTATGTATGACGTATGAATGATAAGATAACATTCCATGGTACTAATTAACGAATTGTTTGTTTTCAGGCTTATGAACTATCAACGCTGACGGGCACTCAAGTGATGCTGCTAGTAGCGTCCGAGACGGGACACGTTTACACCTTCGCGACGAGGAAACTTCAACCTATGATAACATCAGACGCCGGCAAGAGGTTGATCCAGACATGTCTGAACTCACCTGATCCGCCGACGACCAGCGAACAGCGGATGGCGGCCACAGGCTTCGAGGAGACCGAGCTGACCTATAACGTAGTTGACGACGACATGAAGGTGAGGCAATTGGCGTATGCAAGCTCCGCGCAGTACCCTATCGAACACCACTCAGGGTTGGCCCCGTCGCCGCTGCAGCAATACCATCAACATGCACCGTGCCCATCGCCGCTCCCACTGCAGCCCTACCCCCATTCTCATTTATCTCACCCCCACATGTCCCATCATCCTCAACGGTAGTCTGATGGCGCTAGAGTAAATCTCTATTTGGTATTGGATATCGATCATTCCTCACGGAGAGGACATTTCGACTGGATTAACGAAATAGTCACGTTCTAGGTTAGGTTAATTGTAGCGAATTTACTTGTAAACTTTGTTAATATCTAGTTTTTAAGTACTTTTCTTTTGCTTAAACCTTTTGTGTTCATCAGTGGCATTATAGATACCAATTTAATGAACTGTTTTCTATGCAATTTTAATATAATTGGTACAAATTCTTAGCTTCATAGAAATCAGACTACTTTCAGCAAGTAGAATTTACACGTCCGGGCAAAATTTAGGATCAAACTTGGATTACATTATATATACAATTACACATTGTACGGAAAATTCAGGATCAGGATGAAATCAGATTTAGAGTCTGATGTGTAGTATATTAAAAAATGTGTACTTAATAGTAAAAGTACTTAAAATACAGAGTTTACAAGTGAACGCATATTTAGATTAATAAGAAAAAGAATAATATACAATGAATAAACTATTTTGTTAATATATTTGTAAATATATGATGAATAGAATAATTTCCGTGAACCGTGTGCCGGGCGACGAGGATTCGAGCAGCGAAGCGATTCCGAGAATCTGAATTTTTGTAATTTGAGCCTGAGAGTCGACGAATTTCTCTCCATCTCGTAAGCGAATCTCGTATATGACTAACATGACAGATCGATTCGTATAGCCACAGATACCGTTCAGTGTAAAACACGCGTTATATTAATTAATATCTGTCAAAATTGCATGCTTCTGTATACGAATTACATCAAAATACAGATTGAGAGTAAGTAATAAGAAAAAGTTATGTAAATATGGAATACAAGAACGTTAACTTTTTTTATTACAAAACTTCAAATCGATTTAATCAAGATAGTTTAATCAATCACCCGAGTCGAAAATCTATCAATGAAATTGATGATCAGCATAGAGATGTCGAAATCGATTCGGTAGCGAAATAATCAGATTTAAAATCGGTTTATAATTAACGCGACTAACCGGTTTTACGGTTTGGACTGACGCTAACGCCTCGGAAGTAGGAGCGGTTGGTATCTATTCATTCATTATGATCAATGAATCGGCCTTTCATCTGACGCTTCTGTAAAAAGTCCGTATACACATATACCAAACGAGGTGCTTAATAACGTCGATTATCCTCGAAATTGAAGGAAGTCAATCGTATTACATTCTAATATAGTGAATAGCGTTTTTTAAACACTTGTGTGAACATTTAAAGCAATCATAATCAAGTCTTGATATGTAGGAGAATAGTAAATTAGCAGTTACTGTAACGTTAGGAGTGTTCTTTTATTATTAAATTATTAGATCTAACATCCAATGTCAAAGGTTTCGCAAGGTTGTTTACCAGTGAGAGTGGATACAGTTTCTAATTAAGAAGGGTGTAGTGCGCTGTCGCCTCGGGTTCTAAGTCCTCAGCTGCTCCGCCTGATCCGGATTATCTAGAAACTTAATTGAAAATTACTTTCGGTGGTACCGTTGGTGATTATTATAAATTCCCCTGTCAAGCTTGGCGCCCGCTAGCATGGTACTAGGGAAATCAATCGGTGTAAAGCGGGGGCTTTCACATCGATACTCATAAATGTAACTATCGACTCAACTCCAAGTAATTTACATTTCTAAATTCAATTTCGAACACTATCACCTTTAATGCAGTCCATATAGACGTGTTCACGCGAGCAGTTAATCAATGAAACGTACAACTGAACTGTACTCCAAATACGGTCCGTGCGCCGTGTCGACTCATTGAGTCGCTCAGATTCGATTCATCCATTAAACGCTGAACGCACCTTGCGTCGCTAATCGGACACTATTTATTCATCGATTTGTACCCAGTAGCTGCTCCTGTTGCCGTCGCATCAATTGCACCGAACGATTAATTCTCACTTCTCATTTGCATATTGTTTTAATTTCGAACTCATCCGGCGCCCACTGCGCCTTCGCCTCCGACCTCAAATATCTTGTCAGCTCCGATATGTTGAAATCGATTGTATCGAATCTTTCGTTTCGCGTTCGGTTTGATAAAAATCTCTCTTCTTCAGGTGGTACATTCGTACCCGTTTAGGTTTGACGTATGGAAATAGCATGTCCGCACCGATATCGATCATTATTGTTTACGCACCATCGATAATTTGATTCGATTGAAATTCTCTCGCCGTAATTACAATTCTGAATGATAAGTGCGTCCCGTGATCGATTTTATAATAATTATTATCGTCATTTTTATATACTATTTATTTTGTCTATTTTTGTGGATTTATCACGTAAGTTAGGATCACTGTACTATGTGCATGTTTTATAATTCAAAGGCGGTATATTTCGCTTTTTCTCTAGGAACGATTTCACCTGTCATCACTGCAAAGTCGTTTACATAAATATCATTCTTTACGTATTCTCTGTGTGTAACAAATGTCAACTGAGGCGTCTGTTCTGTGAATATAAACGGTATCAGCCATAACCCTGTTCTGTGGCTGATGTTTGGCGTAATACTGCTCGTAGGATGCAGATGCTCTTGTGCATGAATTAGCGGTATAAATGTGGAAGTCGGTCAGTGCCCTCGCTTCGCTTGTATTCCTAATCGAGTTCGCGTTTCGTAATTGTACTCATCAGATTTCGCTTTTAGTGCAGGCAACTTGTATATAGGATACGTAATTATTTCTTTCACACTGTTTTAGTATTCGTGCTTTGTTATATCTAGTTTTAAATGATAACCGTCACCAGTAATAGAAATTGTCGACACGAGTCGTAAATTCTTAATCTTTTTTAGACGTTGACAATCAAGCTTTGGCTTGCCTTTCCAATAGCGGCTTGGTGACTCACGCTCGGCCACTAACGTATTCCGTTCGCATGGGGCGCGCGTCTGTTCTCAACGTTGCTCAGTAATCGCTCGTTAGTCTCGCACCTAGCTTTATTAACTTATCAATACTATTGTTTTGATAAACGCCCAAGACGCAATTTCTGTTGACTCATCGTATTGTGCTAGCTAATATGCCCACATAATTGTCTGCCTGTAAGCCGATTGGTTGTCTTGTGCAAGCCTGACGGGCTCCAACAATAAAGCTAATTTGACTAATAGGTGCCTTGTAATCGTCACCGCGTGTGGTTTTAGGATTAGGTACAACATTATCGACCCGACTTTCTTCTATGTCTGATCAGCTTCTAATGAATGTTATTCTAAAGCTATTGTTCTATGTTACATACGTTTGTTTTGATTGTAGTATTGTTTTGTTGTTTTTACAAAAATCCTTAAGGAGTTGGTGTCCGATGCACCTACCAATGGGCTGAGTTTTTCAGGTTACACATTGGGTAAGATGCGCTTAAATTGTCGACACGGTGTTGCGGCTGGTGCGATCATTAATTTATTATTCGACGCGTGAACGCACCGACGGTTAAATTTTTTTGTAAATTGTTTAATGTTTGCGAAATTCACATTAAATGATCGGTCCTCCCCTGTAATTAACGTCGCACCGACGACCACCCGGGCGCAAGATCGATGGACCCACCGTTAATCCAACATAAGGGCAATATTCGCAAACCGCCTTTGTCGTGTCCATGGCGGCTGGACAAATGAAGAGATTCCACCGTTGTCGTTCAAGCAGTATTTCCAATTTAGTGAAATTTCCGCAAGAGCAATGACCGTCGTAAATTCGATTCGCGCCGTCATTCAGGTAATGGATCAGCTTACTAATTGAGAACGTGTAACGTATGTCAATACGTTCCATGGAATCTCGCTGAAAAAAAATGTCATTACTTGAGAGATTGTAATGGACCGCCATCAAGGAAATTAGGTTGCGGCGTTTATAGTAAACACGCGGCACTCTTATCTGGCGCATTATTTTAGGAGTTGCGTCCACTGACAGCGAGCACTCTGTGCACTATTACGGCAAGCCTGCGCCCGCGCCGTTCTGTTGCATAATTCAGACACGAGCCCCGCCGTTTGCATTCCGATACTTGATATGTGCTTTCACATGTATTTATGGACAAGATTTTGTGTCTCCGTAATGTTTACCGAATAAATAAATTGTGTTTAAGGCATAAATACAATGGGCGAGCTGGCGGCTCCCCTCGTTACGTCGGCGAATGTAAACTCAGAGTTAGCTTCTTGGGTTGTCGGCATGTCAACCGTTGAGATATTTCGCGAGGTTCGAGTTGATGCGCTCGCTTATTTCGTTGTTTAGGGGCTTCGTTACATTCACGGTTTATGTCGTCGCTTACAAATTGGCGTACAAAGATCCATCGCAGCGCCAGATGATGTCACAACTTGCGGTCACTCGAAAATTAATGCAATGTCATTTACATTGTACATCATTCTCGCTCATCACATGGAACATTTACAGCGACCCCCTTATTTATCTACGCAAGTATTTGTTTAAAACTTGTCGCTGATAGGCGACAACGACAAGCAATCTAGCCAATGGTAAACCTCAACGCTATTATCTTAGTCTAGGATCGGTACATAATTCTACACACATCTCACTTACCGCAATTCTAATGATTTGCACTGGAGGTCCTCTTTTGTATGCACTCGACATGGGAGCTTTGTATGCATGGCGCAAGATCGCTATCCCGGTCCATCTCCAGAACTTCCGCGAGTGACCGTCCTGATTGCTCTAATTGAAATTTATTCGCGGCTCCCATCGACGCGTTCCGATTAACCAATCATGCTTAATTCGATTAATGAATAGGGCATCGATTGTCCTAGCCCGTTTAGTTATGTATGCGCCTGTGCTTATGCGATCTCGTTTACTGGATTGACGCTGGACGCGCCTCATCCATTATAGATTATACCGGGAGTGTATCGTCTACCTCTATATGGCGTATGTCTGTGTCATTTCGATAATTGGACTGCGATTATCCAGTTGCGTAATCCGCGAACATCTGCGATGGCTATGTTGATTGACAACTCGATAGTTGCATCATATAAGAATCGAATAGATATAATTTAGTTTTGTTGTAATTAAAAATAAATGCAAAGCCGAGAATAGGGCGTATTGTGATTTTTTATTCTCAGCATGGACAGAGCGTAATGGTTAGAACGTGTAGGTATTTTTAGCGAACGCCAAGACACTCTTTTTGCTAGTACAATTAAGTAGATAGATGCAGCTGTTCACAGCTACACCGGTCTATAGAATAGGCTGTTTTATAATGGTTCTATAATTTATTGTATCCATGGTTATAGAACGTTCGGGTAGTCATTATAAATCTTTTACATGTAGAGTTTAAATATACCTTACCCATAATATTTTTTTCAACTCATGTCCATAAAAGACTGAATGAAACACTTATTGAATAATTGAAACTGTTTTTCCAAATAGAGCCAGTAAAGTTAGTCATTAGAATGTTTATTGTAATCTGTTTTCGGTATTCACGAATGATCAAAAGTCGATATGGAATCAGACGTTATAAATCTGGGTTCAGATTGATTCGGCGAATCCAAACCGGCCCACTTCCTAAAACTAGACTGGGAGACGCACATGGTTAAAATTAGGCGCGCTCCGAAAATAGCGTAAACTGCGCGCGCGCAGCGTCACCGCACACCGGCCGCGCATATTGTGTTACAGTACATCAAATCTTATGCACGAAACATTCACGGGAATATAGGCCACTGGAATATGGGCTATTTAACTCTCGTGTAAATATTTCACCGAACAAGGTAACTCTTTATTATCTATAAGGAATATTTTATTTGGTAGTTGTTGCGTCACATTCAAAGCAAATATTTTCCGTATTGAAAATAGACCTTCAGAATATACGATTTAGATTCCTTTTAGAAAATTATTTTCATAAAACAGTCATTACAGCAAAGAATGTATGTAATGTATTCAATATTTATATCAGTTAATAATAAATGTCAATTAAAAAAGAAAGAGCCGCGCTGATTAAAAATGGCGAGAATGTATGACGTTATTTTTATTTTTTCTTGCACCAATAGCTTTTTTATATATATTTGTAGTTATGTTATTTTACCTTATTTATTATATTTTAAAATGGATTATAATATAAAATCACTCGTTGAAGTACTATATATGTTTTTGTATGTTCTATGTAGTATTCAATGTGTTTGTTCGCTCCAACAATACAGTTACAGTAAATTACTGAACTCAAGACTGGTCATAGTTCGTTGTTCAACCTCGGAGATGATTTTTAACATTATTGTTCGCAAACAAACAATGTTTTCTTCTGTTATTGAAAGAGTACAACTTATCGGTCAGGCTTTTGTATCGGGATCTCGGCGCGGCGTTTTGGGTGTACTAGTTGGTTCGCTCGTGTCTTATACATTTCTGGTTTCGTAGACAGCATCTGAACTTGTTATCGAGGGAAGTTGGAATTGGATGTCGTTCGGGTCTAATGTTCCGTGTCTATAAATTCAAACTAGCCTTCTAGGTGGGGTCCGACCGTTACCGCGTGGGAAATGATTGGGCCGGCGTGGTCGGTGAGGCTTTGTTAGGACGATTGTCCACTGGAGTGTAGATGCGGCGATAGGCTGTGTAAAGACCTATGCCGACGGTGACAGGTACGTGGGAACTGGGGATTGTTCGCCCAGATATTTAGATGATATTGTCATTTGTTTTTGAACTTTGTGTAATGTAATGTCGCGCTCAGACAGTTCGGTAGATCTAGTATCGTACGTCGTCTAGCGTCTGACGTGTTTATTTGACAGTAATCAAATGCAATTTATATGAGGTTGCATAATGTATAGATTGACAGCTTCCTTTTAGTTTTAATTTGGTCTATATAATAGCCAATGTTAATTTTATTCAATTGTGTCGCGTCTATGTTATTGAAATACTAATATATGCCTATATATTTTTGAATTTGGTTGTCTAAAATAGTAATATGTACATGTTTTATTTATTAAATAAATATACGTATATGCGTTCGTTACTTTAAATGCATAGCACAGAACTCAAGGTTAATTTTCACTCACTTCACCGTATAAAAAATATATAATAAAAATTGTTACTAATCCGATTTTAATAAAGTTGTCACTATTGAAACGCATAGATAGATGTGTCCATAGCGCTGGCAAAATTGACACTCTTGTAACTAGACGTTGTAACAACTTGTTCTTCTAACATATAGACAGCCGGCTCGAGCGTGGAAATGGACATCAAAGAATAATATATTCCACGCGCGTCCACTGCTAACTCGATTCTATTCAGCTCTGAAAACAAATCCTTAGCCTTTGTGACCGACCAATCCATCATACTTTTTCTATTGAACTATCGACGAGCTTACAAACAAAGAGCTTTCAAATGCTAATCTAGAGAACGTGCTGTGGATCAGTTCCGCCGGCACTGGAGCAGACTACGTGAGAAATTCTCTTATTCTATACACCTTTTGTGGTTGACTAATTGTTTTTGTACATTAACCTTATAAGGCCACCTACATAAACGGTGATATAATCACTCGATCGGCGTATCGGCTCATGGTTGTATATCTCGGCTAGGCGTGGGCGACGTCCTTCCACATCGAATGCTGATCGTCTAATGCGTGAGTTTGTTATACAGAAACGCGTGCGCAACTCTCGAGTACTCCCGCGCATGATTTATGTATGACCGGTATTCCTCGTGTTGGTTCATTTAACTAGATATATTCCGGAATTATTGTGTTCGCAAAGCCGTTCTCGTACCGTTGCAGGCATGTCTTGAATCTAAAGTTGTATAATGATACATCGTGCCTCATCTGCGCGATATCGCATGGCTGTTCAGTTTTCTTAATTCGTTATCGATCCCTGTCGCCGTCGTGTTAATCAGTCCAGTTACCGAAATTGCTTTCATTAACAATTACGGGCCTTTCTTTAAGAAACTGTATCACTTGGACCGGTTTGTTTTTTTCTTCTATAAATATTTTCGAATCTCGTTTTCGAAGGTATGCTCGTGAAAGGACGGCAATGGAGGTTTGTGAAACCAACTTTTAATAGATCGTGCAAAGGTTATTTTGCACCTTACTTGTTGATCGGAATGGACTTTAATTAAATGTTTGTAAAGCTATCAGTCTAGAGAAGCTAGGAAGTCGGTGCGAATTCCGCGGATACCAGAAGACCTGGATCATTGGGTTCGTCGATTGCCTCGTAAACTTGCAACGATGTACGCGGGTTGATGTCGAGTTTGTGTGCCGCAGTCCATCTGCGGCGAGCGCAAGCGAGCAATTTCTATAAATCTTTTCAAAATTATAATCTCAATTTTCAAAATTGTTTACTAACGAACATTACATATTATTATTATTTTATGTACTTGTATTAAAATATATATATGGTGGCTTTATAAGATAATATACAAATGGTCATGATTTGTATTTAACATTTTTGAAGTGTATTATGTAGTAATTCCTTCAATTCAGGTTATGGCATTCAACTCTTGTCCCAATCACTTTCATGTAAGAAATTAAGTAAGGTGATATACCTTTGAGTTGTGTGTAACATGTAAAATAATCTGCCTGTTTTTTGGCGCACGACACTGCTAATTTTATACATAATAATAATAAAACCCCTGGACAAAGCGTAGTTACTATCTCTATTTACGAAGAAAGTTATAATTCTATAATGTCCTTGTCTCAGGAACTTTACTGCCACTGTTCTAAGTCAAGTTGTCTATGCGCAGCCGGTAACGACATAAAGACATAAAAGAGACGTTTATATTTTTCTTTCTACTTTAAACTGATAGTTTTAATTGGAAAAAATACGTGAATAATTTAAATTGCCTTTTTGAAACTACTAGACATTACATACTGTTCTAGGAGAATAGGAGTGCTATTTTAAACTATAATAAGTAGAAATGAATCTGGTTAAAATATACTATACCGCTTAGAGAGGCTGATTTATTTGGTTTAGTTATTTGATATAGTTTTGTTTGTTCATAATTTGATATAGAAATTAAACTATATAGGTACTCATTCCAATTTGCAAGCACGGAATATATTGGTTTACTTTAATAAGGCATCATTAAGACTATTTGAAAATATGGATAGTTCTGACTATACACTAACGTTCCTTATGAATCTATATATCAGGCAGAACAAGACATGGCGATAAGTCAGATTAGTCATGTATCATCTGTCACTACTTGGACCTTTATTATTTACTGCGCTGTTGGCTAAATTCAAGGAGACAAAAACAAGGTACTAACTCAGATTTTTGTGAAAGTAGGCATCTACGTCCTACGCATTACATATTTTTGTGTATAATAATGTGACTTGAGACATATTATGTGTAAGATGAAACCGTGATGACGAAACGCAGGATTTGATTAAATTAATTGTATATGTATCTCCCATCGTCATCATTGGAATCCTGTTTATAACTATTAACTCATTTAGTTTTAAATAATTGACAGAAAGTAGGATGAAACGTGACTCGAATATTATTTTTGCAATATACGCTTACACAAAGTAATGACCATATTTTTGAATGAAAGACTCATATGCAGTAATGTTAACTCGTCTGGCACTACCAATCGATTGCGTCACATCAACCGAAAGTGGTCATAAACTGAAGAGCCTTGGTTATGTTGTATCAAGTTTGTGATCTGTGACATTGCGGAATTATTCTATCGTTCGTTTCTTTTTGACTTATGTGTTTTGACAGTGTTAGACAAAGATACAAAGTCTCCAAGTCCACGCTCTCACTTCCGCCCGCCCACGCAAGCGCGGGCGCCACCTACGCGGTTAGCTTAAAAATCGCGAGCCGGTGGTCTGCTCGTGACAATTGTTTTTGGACTGTTATTCCTTTTAAAATATCAGCAAATTTTAACTTTATGCACATTGAATCGTATATTTAAGTCTTAAGGCTGTTTCAAAAGTGACATCAGACATTGGTGGTTCTTGTGTTAAATTGTGTTAGTGGACAATTTGCGTTGCAAAACCTTGTGTCGAAATGACCATTCTCTGTAAATTATGACTTAATTCCTTACGCCTCTTCTGTTTTCTGCATACTTTTAAAGTAACGGTATACTTGTTGACATTTAGAAGTAATTTTACTGGTTCACTTTGCTCGAATTTTGATGATATACGTTGAATTTATTACAATCGTTAAGAACATATTCAGATCTTGTCACAGTTAAATAGATGAACACGTAGAATATAGGTCAATTGAGAAATGTAAGACGAATTGAAATTGCAAATGTTTTATTGTTTATTGACTTATAGTCAATACAGCGAGAGTTTACATCATCGGTATCTAATAGTATATTATTTATTACCATATTAGTAGTAATTCAAATATTGATGATAATTTCTTACATTTCTACGGAGCGTTAGAAGCTCGAATCCTCGAAAACGGACGATAACGTGAAGTCATTAACATAAAACTATCATAAATAATTAGTATCAAAAATATAGCAGTAGGTAGCGAACATTCTAGACAAACAAACGAATATTGTATTACGGAACGTGACTCGGTTTACCAAATCATCGAGACGCGAGACTTGAAATAGTTGAACTGCGTTCGCTATGTAAATTTTGTTTATATTTCGCGTTATTTTTTAACTTTAAGGTTTACTCTAATGCATTTTACTCAAACAATTCTCAGGCCATTAAACACGTGCCATCGTCTGTATAGTTTATAAGTACAACGAGGTTGATATCTGAATGCAACGAATAGATTTTACGTCCTTCAGTACCACTTCCTTACCAAACATTACCTTGTCAAAATCTCTATTGTTATCATACTCAAATTGGTGCTAAGTTGTTGGTGCTATTGCAGTGGCATCGGGTTTAGAATTTGCATAGGTGATCTCTATTTCCTTTATAAATGTTCATATTATTATGATAAATGTTAATATATTATTCTATACTCTAGTTTTAGTAGTCGATCTGACAAAATTTGGGACCAAGTCCTGAACAATATTGATACCTGTATCAAAAAAACGTAACATTCCCAGTTTGCGCTTTAATACCCGTTTTAACATTGTTTGTGATCCATCCAACGTATTGTTAAGGCATGATGTGTGTTTACTGATCGAATAGTAACGTGACTAGTTGAGGTTCCTACTGATACTTCATTGAATCCATTTTCACCTATACTATAAACATTGTTATTGTTATTATCGGTGCTAGCTATATCATCTATTATACAATGAATTTGGTCTTTTCGATTTCAATGAAGTGTCAATTTGAACCATGATTCCATTTTACTAGTACCCAATATGAGAATATTTTACTAAATTAATGTCACTAGTAAAATTGGATCTAGAGGTTTTAAATATAGTAATAAATTAATATATTAAATATAAGTGACGAATGATATATCCTAACAATTTGTGGTGATACTTACGAGACTTTGTGAAACAGTGTCTTCTTAGTGCCTTATCTGACGATCCAGTGAGAAGTTGAAGATCTATATTAAAATTGTAAATCAGACTGTTTGATTTCAGTATTATTAAGCAAATTGTCCAAATATTTAATACTGTTGTAAACGAATCGAGTCTTAGACTTTTAGTGCTAATTTGCCCGAATTACTGAAACAATTGTTAAGGGTTATCGAAGAGGCTTAATTCCAAGTACTTAAGTTAACCAGGCCCTAGTCTCCGCAATTTTGCGAAGATCTCATACGACTATGATTTTTCAAAGTAACATAGAAAACAAATTTGAAATGCAATAAATATTATTCAGTAGATTTTTTTTATAATATTTATTTGTGGTTGAATCGTCACGTGTAACTCCTATATTAATGACGAATGCACTTCGAATGCCGAAACAAAGTCGAAAACATATATTTAAATACAAAATTAAGTTTTTCGACAGGCTTTCATTGCCTTTTGAAACGATTATTCATGGTTGGCTGATAAATGTGCGACGTGTAATAATTCAATTCTTGTTTAAAAGACCTGTCCGTTTTAAAAGCCTCCACATGCTTGCTGAGGTAGCATAATATATTCTTGTGCTCAAAACGTATTTATAGTATTATTATCGAGAACAATAAGTGCGAGTATTGATATTATATAATGTATTAGTATGATTGTTAATGTGAGGGACGAGATCTTCCAAATTAGCAACAAATTTATTTAATAGGAGAGAATGTTAAACTGTTTCCTACAATGTTGTGACATATATTTTTGGAATCTTTAAATGGTTGTGAGGTGACCTTATTATACTCTATTTTTATATATATTTTTAAAATTTTGTTCACATTTACTGAACTTGTTGCATAATTAAGTGTAATAATGTCACTTACATGTTATCATTGTTTAGTTGAAGCCGCAGAGGAGACTCTATGACAATGTGATAGAAACGATATCTTAAGACGCTAGATCATTGTTGTTGTAAAATACATTGTGTAAATATGTACAATAATATAACGACATAAGCGAAAATAATTTTAATACTAGAAGCAATGTTGTACAAGTTTTTTTTTCTATTTAATTTTTTTTGAAAGATTTAATCCACTCTATTTTAATAATTACTTATTTTTATCGTTTCGAATAATTTATATTATGTGTTTGTACAATGTCATAATTGAAATCGGAGGAGACATTAAAAAAATTATAAAAAATAAAATGTTAAAAAATTTGCTCAGGTTTTGTATTCAGATTAGATTAAGATCTTCCTACCTTATCGTCCACTATCGGATAACCCTAAGGATACTGATCCCGTATTGATTCCTACTGGTTGTAATTAAAGTGTCAAGGTAAAACATTACTTAAGTGGTTTATCTAAGGATTAAGATTCATTTACAGATTGTTGAATTATTAGATATTTACTTGACACTTCAATTTCAGCATCATTTATACCCATGTGAATAGGGGCGGTGATCAAAGGGCCCTTGTTAAAATGCTCCACTTTTCCATTGATATTCCACGCATGTCTTAATGGCCTAAAGCTATGCGTGCGCATTCTTTGGAACTTTGTCGCATTTTAATACTTGGTCACCGCCAAATTGGACTGTACGGATCACCCTCCTTTCGCGATACCTCCATATTAATTCCATTGCAAATATTGTCGTAAAACATCAAATTTGACATTTTAATTACTCTGCGATATTAATACCGATGTTTTAAAGGGGTGTGTCCGATAGTGTTTGGCTTTTATTGATGCCACGCCGACTTTACGAGGAGGCGTCTTCGAGTTTACGAAGATGCGTTCTCGATATGGCCGGTTAACAGTTTTTAAGGAGAGCCGATGCCAAAAGTTGTGCCGCTGTCCCCGTAATTACTTTCGCCGTTGGGACGCGAATATTACAATCATAAACATGCAATAATTGCTCAATGATGCGAAGTTCGAAGTTTTTTTACGGCACCGGCAGCTTTCTTTTGGCTTCGTTTGCTTCGTAGACTTAAGATTGGCCAATCTCTCGCGTTTTAAAGTGATATATTGAAGAGAGAAGAAAGAACACAAGATTTGGAGTAAAGGTACGTCCATTTTGTTATTATTAGTTTTAAGGATTTTGTTACATAATCACTAACAGTTTTTGTGTTGTTTTTTTTTGATGTGCATTTTCAGGTGTTACAGGTATCAATAGATTTACAGAATGGTTTATATTCTACCTAATTGTAAATTGAAAGTTAGATAAACAGTGACTCCCGGAGTTGTGGTTAGCATAGCAACTCATTCAATTAATACGGGGGATAATTATATTTGCTAATGATTATGTTTAGTTGAACACAAGCAATCCTTTTATAGTCTCCATATCCGCTGATTTACATCAGGTTTCATAATGACATCAGACAAATAACGACGCATACTGATTATTTATTCTACAATCTTCTTACATCAGAAATAAATATGAATCTTGTGAAGAATGATAAGGCCATAACATTATATTATATTTGCACTTTAAAGTAAGTGCTTGTGGCTTATTTTTCACATTCATTAAATCATATATTAACGCCGACACTCATATTATCAGCGAGGGGTCAAAACTTAATGTATTCGTTTAAAATATTGTGACGTTTCGTGAATAATATTTGCTACGTGAGCTGCTTACCACATTGTTGTGGCCAATTTATCTTGAGCCTCTCTTTTGTAGCAGCGTTCCCCTCGATCTTCTTGTCTATAGTACTTTCTAGAGGGTCGGTGGAGATCTCGCTGAACGAGTTGTGTAATTTCTCCTGATGATCGTCGTTTCAATGGCGTAGATTTATAGTAATCGCGGAGCAATGTTTCATTTGTTCGCGGACTTTATTTGACCGTCAATCTGGATGTCTTTGTTCATAATATGCTGATTTGAATAGTCGCATAATGAAGGGACTGAGTTTCTATGCGGTTATTAATTTTAGGTAGACGGCCAGTGTTCATCACTCAATTATAAATTCAAAAGCAAATAAATCTATGCCATTTGAATATAGTTTTCTGTACCGTATAATGAATTTAATTGTTATTATAAAGACAACTACTTTATACTACATATTTAATTCAAATTACATTAAATATATATATGTACTGAACTACTGAGTTCTAGAATATAACTAAGATTCATATGTTGATTATGAATTATTACAACAAACGTACCAATGTTTGAAACCTCATTATAGTTTAATTAGCAATTTGATGAGCGCAAAGAATCTATCACAGTACTTTGATTATTTCAAATACTTTACAGAGTTACAGTAAATTTATAAATATACGATATTTAAATACATAAAGCATTTACAATAACCGTGTAATCAATTCAAAAGATGAAGGGTTTAAAATTAAAATAAATTACATGGATAAAGCAATAATGCTTACCATACCAAATCAATTCGGCTAATGGGAGTCGAACTTGACACAGCGCTTTGTATTACCGGATATAATGATGAATGCGATGAGTGAGACACAACCAGTGTCTCCCACTGCAGACAAATATAAAGTATATTTGCCTTTCCTTATTATATTTTCTACATAAACAAAACCTAAACATATAATAATAATAATATCTTCGAACAATTCACACAGCGTCATCTAGTTCCAAACTCGTGTTATGGGCACTAGGCAACTGATATAGTGAAATATATTTTTTCGTCACAATATGCATATAAACACCAATAAGAAAGTTTGTACTGTGCGAGGAATCGAACCCGTCGCCATCAGAAGTAAAGTGGTGTGCTATATCGCTAGAACACCAAGGCCGTCAATATCAGATCAATAAAAAAATAAACATAAATTGAGAGCCTTATTTTCAAATAGTTTCAAAATACATGGAGCGGTAATCGAGTATTGACTTAACGACTATACGCCTCACGTGCTTAAATATTCACCTCCATCACCGATAGCGTAAAGATAAATAAATAACCTTGGATAATTAACACAGCGCCATCTAGTCCCATGGTAAGCAGAGCTTGTGTTATGGTAATAGACAACTGATATAAATATTTAGATATTTTTTTTAGATAGTAAATACCCAGACCGAAACAAACAATAATAGGGAATACAAATGTTTGCACTGTGCGAAGAATCGAACCCGCGACCATTAGAAATAAAGTGGAGTGCTAAACCGCTAGGCCACCGAGGCCGTCAATATCAAATCAATAAAAAAATAAACATAAATCGAGACCCTTATTATAACTTTGAAAATACACGGAGCGTCAATCGAGCTTTGACTTAACGCTGACAGCGTGGGGGAAAGGTGATTGTTAGTAATGTGGACTGATGATCTTATATATAGCAATGAACCATATCAGGTTAAAATCCACCAGGATCCCCTTAGAAACCATGGTGATAAATTCTTGGTGAATTTGAATGGGCTAACTGATCTGACCTCATGCTCATCTTATCATCCTTCACTGGTGCCCCGCCAGCGTAAACCGTTAGTGCAGGCGGGTGCATCATTCCATTACCATCAATAAAAAAAAAACACTGATAGCGTGAAGATATTCCATTGTTTATGGTTGGCTCGCATAAACAAAGATATCAATGTATCGTGACAGACGCAATTAGCAGTTTCAGATTTACATAAATGTGTAATGTGTGTTGAAGAAATTTACTGTTAATATGCTTACTTATCGTTACGGGTTACAGATAGCAGGGTAAATACATTAATACCCGGCCTGAATACCTGTTGCAGAAAAGTAATATGTTGCTTTGTCGACTGAAAATAGGAATTAGGAAAAATAACGGCATCTTGCCATATTTAATAATAATAATCTCAAGACAATTCACACAGCGCCCTCGAGACCCAATTTAGCTTAACTTGGGTCTCGAGGGCGCTGTGTGAACTAAAGTCATGGGTCAGTCACTAGATAACTGATACAAATGCATGTATTTCTATAATTTTTTGTCGTAAATACATACATACTACATAGTACCAGACGGATACAAACAATCATACTCATGAATACAAATGTTTGTGCCGTGCAAAGGAATCGAACCCGCGACCATCGGAAATAAGTTTTTCGAAATAAGTGTTTAAGTTTATCTATAAACAATGATCACGTCAAATTTAAGAGTATTAAAACATGAAATTATTAATTTATATGCTATGAACTATATAATGTTGATAAAATGTATTCAATTGTAATTTTGAATTAATCATTTGATAGTTATAGAGTAGATAGATAGAAAAATAATAAAATATATTACCAATATCGTTTTACGTGGATAAGAAACAGTTTTAAATACACTGATATGATGATAATAACAATGTAAATTAAATAAATAACCCTAAATACATATATAAATAAATAATAATAAAAATTTAAAAAAAAACATCATCATATTTTTTCTCGAAATTTTGTCATTAAGAACGGCATTGTATGAAATATTAGGAAAATATTTATTACTAGCTGTACCCGCGGTTTTACCTGCATGAAATTTATAGCCTATGTGTTATTGTGATGTATAAACTATATGTTATGTACTGTTGAATTAAAAATTAGTCGGTAGTTTTTACATGAAAGAGTAACAAACATTCATATCACAAAATTTCAAAAGTTATGCAATTCTTCTAATATTGCAAGCGCCTAGGTATCGGCAAATAGCCATATGACTGTATGATCGTGTCTGTATGTCAAACAGAAAAAACGATATTTATCTACTAGAAAATCATTAAAAATAAATGTGACATCTAAACAATGACAAATTATTAGTTTATTGTTCTGGAACGATCGATAGTCGTATTTAATACGATGCCTTATATAGTATCTAATGCATGCATATACATATAATAAGTGATAAATCATTGACGATCTGCAAACAAAGGCTTAACCATATAAAGTTAGGTATGCAAACGATATTCAAAATAATTCGGCCGCAAATTATAATGTCTACGTCACAGAGGAAGTGACTAAGTTTGCGAGGGACTGTATTTGGTGCGTTTACCCTATTAAAATCGTACTAGTATTATAAACGCGAAAGTTTGTAAGTATGGATGGATGTTTGTTACTCTTTCACACAAAAACTACTGAACGGATTTTAATGAAACTTTACAGTAACATAGTTTATACAACAGAATAGCAATATATTATTTGGAATTTTGCGAAATCGTTACATAGTATAAAATAAAGTCGCTGTCGCTGTCTGTCCGTCCCATGTATGTTTAAATCTTTAAAATTACGCAACGGATTTTGAAGCGGTTTTTTTAAATAGATAGAGTGGTTCAAGAGGCAGGTTTATATATATAATACATGTACACCCGTGCGAAGCCGGGGCGAGTAGCTAGTATAATGATAAATGTCAGGTAAGTGTGATGCAGGCGAAATTGCGCGTATCAGCTAGTCTAATATATATACATATATTGGACTAGCTGATCCGCGCAATTTATTTACAATATTATATATTGTATATATATATTTATATATAATATATATACATATGTATGTATCATGATCTCAGCTTGGAAGACGTCTACTGCTGAACAAAGGCCTCCCCTAAGATCTCCATATATTTATAAAATAAGAAAATAATATTTGTTCTTTCGTATGTTGGCGTAATGATATTGTGATAAAACTTTTTAAATATATTCTTCTCATATGTGTGAAGGGTATAGGCATAGTTTTGTTATGATATATAGGTATCATTAAATTTTTTTGTATGACTGTATTCTTACTGCCTACACGTCATCCTGTCTAAAAAAACAGTGCCACATATAGGGACCAATTATGTCTGGAAACCATTCAGAAACACATTGGAATACACACATAATTTCCAACCGTTTAGCCTCGTTTCATGTTCATTATCATGAGCCCACTGCAGTCCACTGCTGGACAGGTCTCTCCCAAGGCACGCCACTGAACACCCTCATCAGCCCTTCTCCAGTCTACCTGCAACCCTATGTAACATACATCGCTCCACCTAACTGGCTTCCTAGACTATTTATACCAGCCTCGTTTAGGAGGAGTCATATGACAAACACACGTACAGAAGAATCATAGATATTCAAATAAGATTCAATCTTTCGCAGGTTTACATGGAAAAAATATATCTATGTATTTGTATCAGTTATCTAGTACCCATAATACAAGCTTTAGCTAGCTTATCTTAGGTCTATATTGAGATGTGTGAAATGTTCTGAAAAAAAAAATGGGTGAACTTAAAATATACTAGACCGATTTGAGTTATTCTTTTATCTATAAAAGGCTAGGCAAGTTCAATGCGAGCATCGCTGTTTGATATAACTAGTCTTTATTGATCTGTGTATATGTTTATTTAATGGATTATAATGGAATGATTTGATAAATAAATAATTTCAGCTAATTTCATTTCATAAAAAAATAATTTCGCTTCATGTGGTAGATTGCCGTCGTCAGTGCCGTGACCACACAGACAATTACAATATATCAATATATTAGTTTCATAATATTAATTTATATGTATGTTAGTCTATAAGGTATTTATGATATGAACCTAGCAGCCTAAAATAAATAAATGTCAAACGGGATATGAAGTATTGTACCAAAAATGGATGAACTTAAATATATTTTAAGTTCATCCATTTTTTTTTCTTTAGACCGATTTGAATTATTCTTTTATCTATAAAAAGCTATTGCCAATTCATTGCGGGCAGCGCTGTTTGATATAACTAGTCTTTATTAATCTGTGTGTATGTTTTTTTTTATTTGATGATTTATTTATTTCTCGTGACGTGGTCGAGTGGAATTAGTAGTCATGCTCACTAAAATGTCCAGATATGTGGCGGAGTGGTGGGCCGGGTCAATGGGCTCCCTAAAATATGGTCGATCGCAGTGATGGCTGGCTCATCCGTCATAGCCGTGAACGAGTGCTGCTTGTAGGGACTGGTCTGCTCTTATCACTACGACTGATTTAATCTTATTGTATGTTTATGTGTGCTAGTTGGTAGGTTGTATTCACACGTTTCGACTTGTAAATGTAAACTTACAAGGATTATTTAAAAGAGCAACACACAAGTTCCTTGCTCGTTCTTCTTATGATGAGACAGCTTTCCGAACGCGTGGTAGATAAAAAACAAATTGTTGTGACTATTCAAAAGTGCTTAAATTAAGTTTATTTCAATAACTGATTTTCTATTCTATTCTATTCTATTCATAGCGCTGACAATGATATCCGATTGAACAGAGATTAAGTACGTAGCGGTTTCTATGTTGATTATCGCATGCCTAATCCTTGTTGTTAATTAAATATAAGTAAATCAATATTTGTTTAAAAGAGCAACACACAAGTTTCTTACTCATTCTTCTTGTGATGAGTCTGCATTCCGAATGAGCGGTAGAATAAAAAAACTTGACTATTCAAAAGTGTTTATATTAAGTTTATTTGAATAAAGATTATTTCTATTTCTCCTCACAAACATGGATGGCAACATTACATGTAGCATTTTTTTTATAAATGCTTAACTTTGTTAATGAATTATAATGGAATGACAAATAAATTTCATTTCATTTCCAACGTCAAACGGCATATGACGAGTTGTGCTTTAAGAGTATTTCTATGATCTAAGATAGTGTTTCATATTTAATACACGTCTGTTGTCGTTTCCTCCTGTTTATTTATATATACGACGTTGTAATACCATCTTATTATACTTTATTTAATCAAAAGTGTCATAAAATCCCGTTATTGTTCAGGATATACCCGGATAATGTATATTGCATCCTTTATCGGCGGAGTCGGTTAATGGATACTAACATATGGTATTAGATAGTAAACAAGGTATAGAGGTAAATTGAATTACAATCGTTATATTGTGAAGATAAGCGAAAAGGTTGTTAGTATGGACGGATGTTTGTTATTCTTTCACGCAAAAACTACTGAACGAATTTTGCTGAAACTTTACAGTAATACAGCTACGTACATCAGAATCATCAGACTATGTTTTATATTGAAATTTAACGCGGCTGAAATCGTGGGCATAGTTAGTTTAAATTAATTCTCGTCTAATTTCGACCACTGGGCAACCACTAGTAATTATTATATGCTGCACCCATGTGAAGCCAAGGTACGTCGCTAGTATCTTAAACTTGAAAGTTTGTAAGTATGGATGTTTGTTACTCTTTCACACCAAATTCAAATTCAAATTCAAAAATCATTTATTATGAACGTCAAGTTTTTACATTATAATTTTTTTTCCCTACCGTCCAGTTCGGTATATAGATCCAATTGAGAAGAACTGGCAAGAAACTCAATTGAATTACTTTTTTTTTTTAATCCAGTTTATTTACAATGCATATGTATTTATATAGGTGTCTATGTATAACATTAAATGAAAATGCCGGACATGAAAACTATTGCCATGCACGCTCGTCATTCAAGTAATCGTTTAGTGAGTAATAGGCACCAAAACTACTGAATGGATTTTGTTCAAAATCTACCCTGTAACATCGTAAGCACAGATTATTATATTAGAGTCCGTTAGTTTTCTGTTCCCGCATCTTTCCTTCCCCTCCCTTAACTAGTAACAAACGGACGGTACAGCGGCCTTGACGCGCGCGCGCATTGTGTTGTGAATTAAAATAAATTAGAACTGTGTTAAACCTGTGAAACTGGAAAGCTAGCGAAGATACCTTCGAGACCCTGAAGCCCAAGAAATCCGCAGAACCATAAAGGTAAATGACTGACGTTTCCCTAACATTTTGGTAGCAGAGTAGTTTCCCAAACAGATTTTGATGAAACTTTACAGTAATATAGCTCATCAGAATAAGATACAGGTATAAATTTGACGCGGGTGAAACAGCTTGCACAGCTAGTATATAAAATAATTTAAAAACTGATCCCGCTACATGCGCACGCTGAGAGCGATAACGCGTATAGTTCATATTAATGCAAATTGCCGCACCTCGCTATGTTATCGAGCATTTTTATACGCGCAATGAGAAATTCCTTGCCGCTATTACGAAAGGGATGGGTTCCGTTGCGTTCGCGGGACGCCAGCGTGATGTTCATTCGCAATTATTTTTTAGGGTTCCCTATTTCGTTTATTAAAACATAGTCCATTAAAACATACGTTATTAAAACATAGTTTATTAAAACATGGTTTATTAAACACGGTTTATTAAAACAAAGATTAAAAAAAAACATTTTGTCTTTGCAAAGTGTCATCTGCGTGGGCACCTAAGTCTTACCTATTTCAGACGCTAAGCTACTTGCTTACTAGCTGTACCCTCAACTTCGTCCACGTGTAATGTTGATGCTGGATAGCATAAAATATTTAATACCTAATCTAAACCAAAAAATACAAAGTATAAAAAATTCATCGTTCTAGCTTCACGAACGAAACGACGACTGACGTACTTGCGTACAAACTTTCATCCCCTATTTTATTTTAACCCCTTAAGGATAATTTTTTAAAAGCTTAGAATATCATATTTATTTATATTTAATCAACAGCCTAAAAATAATTTTAAACTTCTGGCTTTAGAAATGACGATATTTCCTTACGACCTTTCATCTTCCTTTACCAACCCTTAAACTCTTTTTTTGCATTAAAAAGTAGCCTTTTTTTGCAATTAATAATAAAAACAAAAAACCTGTTTTCTGCATTAAAAAGTAGCCTATGTAAAGGACATACCAAATTCCATTTCAATTGGTTCATTAGTTTTGGCGTGAAAGCGCGACAGGCACACAGAGTCACTTTTGCGTTTTTAATATTAGTAATTATTATATATTTCGTCAGTATGTATGTAATTAAAGAGTACTAAACGTCACTGGGATTAGTAGAAATCTAAACTGGCTGTTCACTCTTGTCCATTTTTTATCGATCAATTTATAAAGTGTATGTCTGTCTATTGAATGATGTGCCTATATTATTTCTCCCGCGTATTATAAATACGTAGAGACAATTATCATTTAATACATAATACATAATCATTTAACACATAATAATAAATAAATTTGCTTTTAAGTGTTGCATTATTGATTTATTTATTATAAAAAATACTATATAACTTTATTACGATGTTAAAAATGCTATTGACATAAAGAATTCGTTTATGTTTAATTTTAAAATCAGTTTAAAAATATAAAATGTTACCTCAAAATTAATTGAATCATGAGGGTATTGTATTAAAATTTTATTTGAAAAGAAATGCGTTAAAACTAGTTTTATTTCTACGATCTAAAATGTTTTTTTTTATATTTCTACTAGCAGACCCGGCGTTGCTGTGGCTAAAGTTCTCGAATAAAATAATATTGCGACTACAAATTGAGATGGAAGCTATCCTATCTTACAAGTTGGATCAAATTGCACACAATGTGCAAATCAAATTTGCAATCGTTTTAGTAGTTTAGGAGTCCATTGCGGACAAACAACGTGACACGTAATTTTAATATATAAAGATATATAAGAAGTATGGCAACTAGCCATACTTCTTCGAAACAGATTAACCGCTTTTAATGAACTTTTCGTTTTTTATACTTATATTCGGTGGGTCTGAGGTTGTTATCTAACCTTTATACCCCTAAATGATAAGGGTAGCCCATTTCAAATATTCAAATGTTCCGTCAGTGTTGCACGCCTAAAGAACAAACAAAGTAGTACACATATTTTCCAAAACTGTGTTGCCATGTTTACTTTTCTGAACTCACGACTCAAATTACAATTGAGGTAAACAGTGATATTTTGGCGAATTGGTATTATTTACTTTGGCAGATATTTACCACGTCTTCTCAGTAACCGGATGACAATGACTGACATAATTGATGGTTGCATAATACTTAACTACAGCGGGTAGCATTTAACGTGCAATTCCACGAAGAAATGTTACCAGATCTCAGTGTTATTTCGCGCCTGCGTATGCGCCCGCGCAGAACAAATACCATCGTGGTACACCACTTATGGTTAAACGGTGATGCGTACCCATCAATTTCGGTGCCGTGTAATTGAAATGAAATCCACCTTGTCGATAATTGAAAAGTACAATGCGATTTTATGAACTTTCGAAAAAAATATTTGTATGGCGGGTACGCGGTTTTTTTTTAAGTAAGATTATTAAGATTACAATGTATAGGAGTTATTAAGAATTATCCCACTATCGTATAGTGTATACTGAATGAGAAATTGTATAGCATTTCTTTGTAGATATACGTCCGGCTCGAAGGATCAATTTGTTGTGTAATATAGATCTTTCCGTTATAATTACAAGTAACTGAAAGATTTATGACAATAACTATTATTGTAATATTAATATATATGTATATTATTAGGACTATATTATTATAAAATAAACTAAAACAATCACAGCGATTTCAACAACGGCTTAAACGATTTGGTTACGTTTACGTTATGCAAGAAAGCATCGGCAGCAATAGCCGATGCTATTTTACAGTAATCAATTACATTATTTAATTTATGAATATACATTTAAATATAATATATATACATATAATATAAATTAAAAAAAAATGCTAAGATTATTTTTTTCGGTAAACCCTATGGCACATTAACTGACGTAATTAAGTGCAATCATTAAATACTTTATGAATCATTTATTTCATAATAAATATACTAAAATATCAGTTCATAAGGATGTATATTTATTCACAATAACTTTAAGTGAACGGACTTTTAATTAAGAAGTAATGAGGTGATTAGCACCTACGTATCCTTATATGGGGTATTAATCTCTTAAAGATATTAAGAAAGCTTTTTTTTAAATATTATATTATTTTTTCTTAAATGAAAGTTAGTCCGAATTATTAGTGTCTTTCGGCTGTTTTTTTTTAAATAAATAAAATACGATAAGGAAAGATTTAGTTCATATAATCACCTTCCGTAAATGACATGTCATAATGTCCACGATTTTTGACCCCCTATTTTTTTCTTCTCACACTCTTTCCTAGTATGACTTCAAATATTTTGTAATTTTTCAGTAGTACACCACCGAATAAACTTGCCATCAAAACATGTCACACTTTAGCGACCGTCTCTTCCCGTATGACGTAATTTATGATACTTATCTGTAGCCATTGAAATATTTTTAAACGTTAATTTCCAGTATTGTTTATTAATTTTGCAAACAATTGAAGTAGATTTTTTAACAAACTTTAGAATAGATTACAGTAGAAAATTCTTTTCCAATAAACTTACATTTAATTAGTTATATTTATATAATTATTATATTTTTTTAAATCTACCACACATTCAAAACGGCTGTCTTACCACAAAAAGAACGATCCAAAAACTTATGTGTTGCTCTTTTAATTAAATGTTATATTTAGATTTTGTGTAAATATAATTTCACCTGAATTTTAAGTGGTGATCTGAGGTAACTTAATCTCTGAAATTAGTAGTTGACATCTTTTTTTGGATCAATTACCCATTGAATACCACCTATGACACTATTTTGGGTTATCTGGAAGAGATCTCTTTTAGGGATAACCATCTTTGCTCACTTTATCTCTAAATGATATTAATGTGTTATATGTGCAATAAAGAATATATAAAAATTCAATATTAGAAGCAAGGTTTAGAAATTATATCAAGTTTTATAATAAAACTAATCAGCATGGAAATCGACGTTGTTACCTCGCTCCATCGTGTCAACGGGCTCAATCATCGGGTCTTTAAAATTTATTGCCAATGTTACGTGTAGCTTTTTTCAGTCGGCTTGAGGGCTTATAGTAATTTAGACAGGTCTTAGTGGCGCCACATAACCTGCTAGGGGGAGGGGATTATGAGTAATGGGAAATAATAGCTCCATAGCTGTCAATGTTGGGTATATTAATAGCAATGGAGTAGGAAGACTTTCCTTTAGTTTAGTTTGGATGGTATAAAAGTTTATGGTTGAAGGATTTTTCCGGATTAGTTAATTTTCATTTCATACTAGACGTATTAGTGCTTCGAATAGCGCAAATTTGGCCAACACCAAAAACATCTTTTCAATTATCTATTATATATATATCTTTAACGTAAACGAATGCACTCCCATCATCATCTATTAATTTTAATATAATAACAAAATTGACTGCGTACTTTGACCTACTTATTTCTGTCGCCAAGCAATTCGCTCTGCAAACTGTGTTCTCATTTGATGGAAGGCATGACACCTTTGTCCTTAGGATTGTAGGGCCTGTGTGTATCTCAACCAGGTCCACTACTGTGATCGTGGAATACCATTAAAACACCAAATTGTGTATTAACTCGTATTTATATATTCTTATAATAATTTTAATATAATTTGCAATATAACAATGACGTTAGGAGAAAATACAAAAGACAATCGTACACTCGAGAACTCAGATTTCTCTGTGTGAACATTATAAAATACATTACCAAAAATGGTTTTAATAATTGTTTTTATTGGAGTTTCCAAGAATAACAACGTGTGATCGTTTACAGAAATAGATTTTGCTTGTATAACTAATTCTTAACTGAGTTAAATATTGATTCAAAACTTGCCGGAGTACGTCATCCAGCATACTTTGTATTAAATGTGTGTACACGCCCTAAACGCTGATAATGTCCGAAATACCGGTCCGGTACCATCCAATTTTCGCTCTACTCGGAAGAGATGCGCCCAACAATTTGTTTAAAGATAATTTTCTGGCGTTAACTCATGGCTTGTCGTCGTGAAAGATTGACACATGCGCTTAAAGCGAGATATTAAACACCTTTCTTTTGTAGAAAGGTGGCTCGTTCAGGATGTACAACGTTGGTTCAAACATTTGTCGCAAACTCTTTCTTTTCTTGTTTTGTTTCTTTTTGCACGAAGAAGATCTTCTTTGTGTACTACAAAGTGTCTACCGTAATGTGGCTCATCATGAATTTTGGGAAACGTATCGCTGTTTTATGTAGATGATATATCAGTATGTATGTATATTTTATTCGAATGCGTTTAAGGGTTCAAGCGTGTCTTGAACTATTTACACGGCGCCATCTAGTCCCAAGGTAAGCAGAGCTTATGTTATGGGTATTAGACCCATAACATAATTTGTGGAATAAATTTAAATATGTATTAGAATATACATATAAAACAGACTACAAATATCTGTACTGTGCAAGGAATCGAACCCGCGACTATTGTAAGCAAGGCGGTGTGGTAAACATTTAGACCACCGAAGCCGAATAGAAATTGATGCCTAACTTCTTACGTTTATTGTGAAATGTACTTTAAAAAATATATTTTCTAATAAATCTCGCACAACTTGGTTCGGGGCTTGAATACTCTTATATCGTACTTCTTCAGTAGTTATACCTACAGAGATCATACCGGTAAAAACTTTCTCCATTTTAACAGTAAAACAATGAAAAATGCATTTATTTTAGATATTTTATATTGGTAGTATTATTTCAGTTAAAATACGTACACTCATAAAATTATTGTACAACTTACAAATTACAATAAAACGTAAAAATTTATTGACATGACCTTTAACCTACAGTGTCGTGAAGCGCTTCTTTAGGGTCAATTATCTTCATTCCTTTGCCACATTAAAAAAAAACACAGATAAATCGCATGTTGAATAATAAAAGGGTATTAAATGAAAAATTAGATTTTTGAAAATAAACTTCAATGAATTGAATTTAGAGTTGATTTTCAAAAATACGTATTATGCGACTTAAAGCAATTTATTATTAAAAGTAACGCGAAATGGTAGAAAGAACATGCTGCCTGAAGTTATAGCGGCAGTTATAATAAAAAATATTTGCATCCAAACACATCTTTATTAAAATTAAAATATTTATAATCACTAATTTATAATTTGATAAATAGCCGAGGATGCAGCGGTGTCGCCCTCACACTGCCATTTTTCAAACGAGTTGTCGCTAAAGTGTACAAAGTGGTAGGTGGTAGGTGCTTTATGCGGTAAGCAATAAATTATACGGTGAGATCCGATTTTTCTGGATGTTTCGTGCGATCACCAGCCAAAGATACCGCACGTTAAATCTTTAATGATATATATTTTTATTTTCATTTAATTTACATATATTATGTAACATTATAAATGAACGAAATATCTTGTACTGCGGCGAAGAATTCGATTTACATATAATGCAAAGGTGTGTACACAATAACTATATAAAAGTAATCAATTTCAAAGTCAACACCATTTATTCATATATGACATTTTCTGGCGAGTATATTTTGGATCGAGTTTGAAAAAGAAGGAGATTCTCAGTTTTTTGTTTTATCCAAAACTTCTTTATATACTGAAATAATTACTACGAAAATAGAGTATATTGAGTTCAGTGGTTCATCGATACTATAAGGTTCTGTAGGATCACACTCATACAAATGAAATCACTAAGGTCGCAGTAAACATTTGCTATCAAACAAGTTGTACGAATTGGAAAGAAAAAGACAGACGTTTTAGAAAGGTGGTGCTGTAGGAGAATTCTTCGGATATCATGGGCTCAGTATACATTTTTCTGAGAATTTGTCCTCTAAGGACTCGGCATCCAGCAGCGTTTATCAACATTAACACAATCGCACAACTTTACCTTCTTCGGTCACGTCTTACGAAGAAACTACGAATACTTAGAGCGGCTTGTTATATAGGGTAGATTTGACGGTACTAGACCCGTGGATAATCACCGATGCGAAGGACCTACTAAGTCAAAGCAGCGGTAGGCGCTTTACTCCACGAATGTACCAGAATGACAGCCAGTAGGGAGAAATGGCGATGTAAGGCAGATGACATCACCCTCTTACCCCACTACAAAATGAACACGACCGTTCTGTCAAGAACGTATCGAATAAGAAGCTGTATGATTGTTCGCCATTGCGTTATAAAAAAACAAAGTACAAAGTCTAGTAACACGCATGAATAGCATCCCTACGTTAATATGAGCCGTCGTCATTGGTCCCATTAAAAATGAATCAATCCCTCATAATTGCGAGATCGTGCACAATGTTAAACAATTATCCTTTTACCTTATTCCATCATTTACCATTTTACTTGTCTATCGTGTTCACAATCAACTTGTCGTCTATGATAAAGAGGATTGGGAAGCAGGTGCCGCTATTCCCGCACTAGTGATGTGCGACTATTATCTTTGTACTATATTTACACTGAAAATATTATATATGTCGTAACATGTTGTGACAAGTCTGTTGGTGGATATAAAGATGTAATATTTTTACATAATAATATTGTGTTTCACACATTATACATGTAAACACATCAGACCAGTGAAAGAAGGTGAAATATTGGGCCGACCCTAAATAATGGGATAAATTCAAGGCAATACAACATGTATGAAACAGAGGGTTGGAGTCAGGCGGGCAACCAATATTAAACCTGAGTTCACAAGTAATATAACTAGAAATAGTATCAAGGAACATGACGACTTGGTGTGAACGTAAAATGTTTTAATTTTTTTATGAATGTATAATTTTATCATGCTATTTATTTCGGTAATAGATAACACAGTTTTAATTTACTGCTTCAGTATGGAGAGAAATGATGTTCGAGCGATTATATTGAAAAATTTACCCATATATTTTATGTTTGAGTCTATGACAAATAAATGTACGGTAATGTAGATATCATCATTGTCGTAATTTTCGTCATAGTTATGGCAGTACTACATTACTCCTACAATTGATGAAAGTATGACGAAAGTAGCTTATGGGCTTACTTTATGACACTATAAAATATATTATGATACCTATAAACTAGTAACTTGACTGCCTTAGAAATGGGGGAAATTTGTGGTCGCAAACTTTGTAGCTAAGTAGTGCATCATAACAGAATAAGGTTTGGTTCTTGATCTTGACGAGTTAGATAACGTACGTATCAATTATTTTTCTCGATCGATCTCCTATCCAATTCAGATGGAGATCTTAACTACGGCGGCCTGAGTCAACGTTGAAACTCCTAGCCCCCTCACAATATAATCGTATTCTGAAGAATACGATTATAGTGTGAGTGGGACACTATAATCGTATTCTTTGATGGAGCGGTTTCAACCGCTTCAACCCCTCACAAGTCCTTCCGCGTGTTTGTAGTGCCATTTTCACTGACGTAACCCCTATGGTTCGGAAAAAAAATTATTCCAAACATGATGCTTTATGTCGATAATTTTCAAACTATCGATATTATTACAGCATCATGAACATCACTCAAATAGATTCAGATAAATATGTATGTTGTACACTTTTGAATGCGTGAATTTATGTATCCATAGTTATGTTGGTGATTAAGTTTGTTCATTGCAGGTGATGTATAGATTATTTTTTTTATCATTTTGACAGGCAATTTGGCGATGTTTATTGTGTTAACCATCTCGTTGAAGTTAATGATCTAAATGATTTAATTCGCTTCTGTCATTTACATCGTCTTGATAATTGTCGGCTTGTACAGTGGAACAGATACGTCTGTTAATTAGTTGTACTATGTTTATTGCAATTATAAGCACGTTACACTACAACCGATTAAGAGGCAGTCTTTATTACATTCTGTTACAACTATGAAATTCTAAATCTATTACATAGTATAAAACAAAGTCGCTGTCGCTGTCTGTCCGTCCCTATGTATGCTTAAATCTTTAAAACTACGCATTGAATTTTGAAGCGGTTTTTTAATAGATAGAGTGATTCAAGAGGAAGGTTTATATATATAATACATGTACACCCGTGCGAAGCCTGTGTGGGTAGCTAGTATATATATAATAGTCTAATATTAGATATAATAAAATTCAATTTCTAATATATGGCGAACTTAATACCAAAGGGCGTATCGAGATAAAAGTACGTAGAAATTACACAAAAATAATATTCTGTATGTATTCACGTACAAAATATAAAATAGAAATTAAATATGATATATATTATAGATGGTTTAGTTTTGACGGCCTCAGTGGTCTAGCAGTTTAGCACACCGCTTTACCTCCGATGGTTGCGGGTTCTTCGCACGGTGTAAACTTTGGTATTCATATTATTGTTCGTAGCGGTCTGAGTGTTTTCTATATATATTATATATGTATTTACAATCAGTTATTTAGTACCCATAACACAGGTTTAGCTTGGGACAAGATAACGCTGTGTCTAAAAAAAACCAGTGAAGTAGGTCAAGATTGATAAAGGCTTTTGTACAGTACGTCATCAGGAATGATTTAATAAATTAAATTCGATAAGGATGAAGTCAAACCGGCGGCCATTTATAAAACGGCTCTGACCTTTGTATGCCGTTGTGTAGGTATGCAGTTTGACATATCACGTAACCTACAATAAATGTAATGAAATGATCGACACGTCATATCAGTTCGGGTGTAGGCGAACCTTAATTGAAGGCATATTTTGTGGTACAAGTCATTAACCTCGGCGATTTTTATAATTGAGAATATTTTGTAATTCCCTTTATATTTTGGTCATAATCTGATTTAGGGATAGTATACCATTCTTAAGACAATAATAAATTCTTGTAAATTGATTTTGAGACTCATTAGAGTATTTTAGTATCAACAGTAGATTTGTTTATAACTGTTTCACAGATAGTAGCTGTAGAAATCATTACAATGATTTCTATTAGAATTAGTGCTAAGTGCTGGCCCGTAAAGGCGACGGATGAAAGACGACTGCATGCAACTGAAATGAGAATGTTGAGGTGGATGTGTGGTGTGACAAGAATGGATAAGATAAAGAATGAATACATTAGAGGAAGTATGAAAGTGGCACCGGTGTCAGAGAGGTTGAAGAGTAATCGTCTATCATGGTATGGACATGTAATGCGTAGGAACGAGGATAATATTTTAAGAAAGATGTTACAAATGAATGTGGATGGTTATAAGGGCAGAGGAAGGCCAAAAAAGAGATGGATGGACTGTGTGAAAGATGATATGGTAAGAAAGGAAGTAAATAACGCGATGACTGCGAACAGGGATGAATGGAAGCGAAAAACATTACGCCGACCCCAAATAAATGGGATAAGGAAGAAGCAGATGATGGTGGTTTGTATTCACACAATTAAACTTAACTTTAAAAATTAATTGTATTCTTGCAACCAACTTCACATTTAAGCCGTATAATTTTTATATCTATGTAAATGATTTCTTTAATAGGAAGTTGTACAATAATTATCTAAAAATATACTATTTTAGGTTGAATACAAAAGTGCAAAGTTGCACGATAGCAATGGTAATAACATTATGAATAATAAATTTTAAAATCGCTTATCGCCTGTAACTTGCGTGGTGTTGCCAAACATTTTATTCGCAGTTAGTGGGCGACATAAAAACACTATGACAAATATTGTTGTTTTTAGCAATTTCACTAGTCTATTCGGTTTCGACGGCCATGTTCGGGCTTTATTAGGTAATTTATACCTTAATAAATCTTTATGGGGTTAATCTCGGTAGTGGATGTTATACAGTAAAAATATTTGTTTACTTTATTCTATAGCTATGTTTTACATGGATTTAATGAACCGGGTTATTCGCACTTCCGTAAGAGGGTTAGGGTTATTTTCAAACAAGGTTAGAGTGGGGGATAAAATCCTATGAGAATTATGAAATGTATTTATTCAATTGATATAATGAATATTAATATTACAGTTATGTTTATTTTAGTTCATTTTTTAAAGTTAAAATGTTTGATAGTAAATACTGATTCATATTACACGAAAATAATCAAAAATATATATACTTACGTACAAATATGCGATAAAAAAATTGCGTCATGTGATGTACAAATTTCATATAGGTATAACACTCACCTAATTTTGCTACTGTCTGTTTGTTTCGACGATAAGTTCCGCCGTAAGATAAGTGACATATATGTGAATATCGGCAATGCGCATGTGATACCCCCTTTTTCAGGAACCCCCGTCAGGAAATTCTTCATAGAGCCCCATTGGTTGGATTCTGTCAGATTCTTCGGATATTCTTCTTCAAAGATATCGACCACGTTATGGAAACGCTTTCGTATTCGCCCAAGAACGTAACAACCCCTGTGTATTAGGCGTTTATAGGTTATGGTAAACCTTTACTATCAGATGGGCCGTATGCTTGTATGGTGTCGTGGGAAATACAGGATATAATAAGAGGCATATTAGACACTCATAATATAGAGGCACAGTAACTTGTACTCTGAAATGTCAACATAATAGGAAGTAGCACATACGTTATAATGGTTTTTGATGATCATGGCTCTGTTCAAATACATATTTAGATAACATTTACCAGTTTCTATCAGGTGGGTCGGCAGTTTTATTGTCATTTCAATTATATAACAAAAATTGTGCGTTGGCTTCTCCTGCCTAAGTCTTGTTGATGAGATCTAAGTCTTGTTGAAGCGACAACGGTCCCCAGATCAGATTTATTTTATTATTAAATTTGTGCGTACTTGACTGGAATCTCATCTTATGTTAAGTGATGATGCGGCTGCAGCGGCGGCAGCTTAGAGCTGTTATACGTAAGCTCAAATAGTGCCTATTCACTTTTGACTTGAAAGATCTTGAAAGTAAAAGGCAGGAAACATTGACGCTGGGAGAGAGTTCCTTAGCGGCTCAAAGATGATGCAACGGTTGCTGTGATGATGGTGACCATCTCCCGAATATAATAATATCAGTACCAGTGATCTGCCCATCATGAAGCACCAATAAATATGTCAGCGCAATGACAGTTGCGAACCAAGGAATACAATGGCATAATTTGACGTCACATCAAAATATCTTCCGACCACATATCTGGACCATCAACCGGCGGCGTCTCGAAGCGCATGTAATAAAGATCTAAGACTACCTCCCATGAGCCGATCCGACCGAGATAAGCCACTCAGATCATCACTATAGATAAAGCACCGTAGATTTGAAAGTATAAAATGTTTGGACAGTTCTCGTATGGAATCTTTCACGTTTGTAAACGCACGAATATGACGCGTTGCCATTAACAATTGTCTGGACCGATTATTAATCATATCCACTTGATTTAAAGTTGAAAACGGACTGCTATCCTGACGGATTTGCTCGGAGCGGTGCCCTTTGTGATACAACAATGAGAAATATATCTTAAATCTTAAACAAGAAAGCTGGGATTCCACCGCGCGGAGTGTTATCGGTATCCCATCTCGAGACTTTCGCACGATTGATCGATTGTATTTTTTGCGGTTGCTTTATTTATAAAACAATCGAACGTCTCCGATGCAATAAATGTGATTACCCCTACCAATGGTTGGAAGACGTTTCACATAAATTACGTTCATCGAAGTGATATAAATTTTATATGTGATAACTCTAGGCGCTCGTGAGCTTTAATGTCAGTTTTATGTCCCAGTAATAGGTATACAATTAGTAAATGGTTAGATTTCTATTTTTGATATCGAGGTCTAGTTTTTAGTACTGTTTACAAGTGTAACGGAAAGAATACAGATGGTGTCTTAGAGATAGGAATCAGCCGAAGGAATATTGATCAAATTATGTAAAAAAAACTAGAGAATACTTGCGAATATTGTGAATTTAAAATTGAGGGCATAATTACTCTTATCTATGTGTTCATAACTTATAAAATGTTAATATAAATGGTCATTAATAAGCAGGTTGCTACTAACTAAAATTTCGCTGAAACTTGCTATAAATAGTACCCTCTCTAACTTCGCACGAAAGTAATTATTGCAGGATCTCTAAGTTTTTTAATTAAAATACAGGTCATGAATTTATAATATAATTCTTTATAGGAAAATTAACTTAAATTTAATATTATTTTTTTAATTTGACTGTTTCAAACACAAAACCATATCGATCTTTTTTCTCTGTTAGAAAGAAGAACGATTTGGTCGTTCGTTGGTTGGTTAGATATATAAGTGAGGTGCGATCGAAAACCTATAGTGCGAGATGTCCAGGATTCGATCCCTAGTTACGCAAGGTCTCCAGGAATCCGTTGTCCTGTCGTAGGTAATTGTCATTTCATTATAGAAGTATTCGCGGAGACTGTACCCGCCATTTAGGTCCAGTTTTTGGACGGCAGCGAAATTACCCATAATCGAAGCAGTCGATTCGTGATCGATGTGATATCCATTCGTTTTTGTCATCTATCCGATTGCGAGAGGTATCGATTATATTTTTTTGTTCATTAAACGATTTACATAATAAATCTCTTGGTCTTGTACCGATGATTTTGTAATCGACTCGTCTTTATGGATTATCCATTAGTTGGAATGTAATCGATTCTTATCGATTCTTATTAGTAACTTCAGTAACGTTTTTTTAGTGACTTTGTAAGTTTTCAACGACATCGGTGGTCTAGCATAATTTCTGTAGCAGGTTCGATCGATGTACAAACATTATCTCCTATAATTTTACAATATGTACAATTATAGGAGATAATGTTTGTACATATTGTATGAATTTAAAATGTATATATTTAAGTATGTTTATCAATTATCTAATATCTATAATTTAAGCTCTGTGCAGTTTGAGACTAGATACCGCTGTGAGAGTGGTCCAAGAATCTGCACATCAATAGTACAATATAAATCAATACAAATATAAGTCATATATATCGTTATGAACACTGCAGTACTTGAATTGTTAACTGTTATCAACAGTTGTCTTCAAGGAAGATAATGGAATTTTCTAAATAGTTTTCCGTCATCTTTATCCACAAATTCACTCGAGTAGGTCTGGATTGCTAGCAATGAGTACTAGTACAAATGGACCATCAGGTTCCCCCTGGAATTCTTCTCCTCATCCTCCACTACTACTCCAGTACCTCCACCCCTCAGTACCAACACCACAGGTACCACCCCGCCAGCGTATACCGTTAGGCGGATGCACCATTCCCTTATCATCATCATCTTCTTCCTTTTAGCTGTGTTCCTCTTTGTGCGGGGTCGGCTCTCCTAATTTTTGGGCGTCAGGACAATCTGTTCTGAGTTGTCGGGTCGGGCAATTTTTCCGCACTATTCCATTATCGCCTGTAAAGAAAATCACTCATGAAAAGTTTCATAAATGCACTGAAGATCTTCAATCATATCTATACTAATCATTACATAGTATAAAACAAAGTCGCTGTCGCTGTCTGTCCGTCCCTATGTATGCTTAAATCTTTAAAACTACACAACGGAGTTTGAAGCGATTTTTTTAATAGATAGAGTGATTCAAGAGGAAGGTTTATATGTATAATACATGTACACCTGTGTGGAGCCGGGGCGAGTAGCTAGTAATAATAATAATAATTACTTGGTTTCGGCCCGTAAGTGTGGAGAAAACCGGCAAATGCTGAGAAATAAATAATAATAATATTATAAAGCTGAAGAGTTTGTTTGTTTGAACGCGCTAATCTCAGGAACTACTGGTTAAATTTGAAAAAATATTTTTGTGTTGGATAGTCCATTTGTCGAGCACTGCTTTAAGCTATATAACATTACGCTACGACCAATAGAAGCGTGGCATCAGTGAAAAATGTTGCAAAAACGAAAAAATTATTCATATTTGAGGGTTCCGTTGCGTGCGCTGCGCGAACGAAGTCGTGGGCACAGCTAGTAACTAATAAATATTACAACTCATGTTTTTCTAATAAAATACATGTCGTATATATTGTTGCATTGTGACAGGTGGAAAAGAAACCTTAAGCGATTGGTTTATAGCTTTTTTTTCAGTAACAGGGAGAGCTATTAGTCTTTGTGAGTTACGGCTAGGTTGGCCAATTAAGTGTATTATTTTTCCGGGATATTAAAAAACTTGGGTTTATAGACTAATCTTAATAATATAATATAATATATTGTTAGGAATATGCTCTAAATTTAATTAAATAAAAGAAATTTATAACAAATCGTATAATTAATTTTAACAAAATCAGTAAAAGAACTTATAAAGCAAATTCGATCCCCGTTTGAATTGGACGGGGGATCGATCGGAAGGGCGCCCGAGGGCGCGCCGGTGTGGAGCGCCCGGGCGCGCGCAGGCGCCCGGTTGAATGCGCGATATTGTGTGTTTGAGGTCGTCGTCTTCGCCGGCGAGGACGGTGTCGTGTGTGTGTGTAAAAGTGTGGTCGGGGTGGAACGGGTGGGCCCGTGGGGAGGTTACCTGCCGTTATGGGGTCGTCGGGGTCAATGAGAACGTGCCTCGGGCGACGTTGTCGCGTATGTCGGATATTACTCCTCGGTGCGTAGTCGACCGCACTGACTATAAGCGGATTAGGGTGGGATTGGGCAGAGTCGAAGTAGCGTCGAGACGCTTCCTTCATAAACTGCTTGATGGAGGGCAGATTAAGATCGCGGTGGAGATCTACGCTGCGAACGAACCACAGCGCACCGGTGGCTCGACGCAGAAACCTATTCTGAATGACCTGCAGTCTGTTGATTAAGCAGTAGGGTATGTGGGCGAATACGGGACTAGCGTAGGTCATGATGGGACGGATGCAAGCCTTGTATAATGTCAGCTTGTTGCGAAGCGACATTTTACTGTGCTTGTTAATAAAAGGATAGAGTCGCCCTAGTATAAAGGCGGCTCGGTCGCGGACACGCTTGATGTGAGGACGAAACGTTAGTTTCCTATCTAGGGTGACGCCGAGATATTTCGTTTTCGAAACCCACGGGATGTTTTGGCCGAATAGTTCGATCGGGTGATTCATAGAGTCGAATTCCCTGCTAAAGTACACTGCTGCACTTTTTTCGGGATTGCTATGCGCCACCGACGGAACCATTCGCCCAGTATCGTTACGGCTTTCTGAAGCCGTCTGGCTATTGTCGCACGGGACTTGGCGGATGTAAAGAGAGCCGTGTCATCGGCAAACAGCGATATTTCGACTTTTAAGTCGGAGAATTTGGGGATGTCGTTGGTGTACAACGAGTAGAGCATCGGAGAGAGGACGGCGCCCTGAGGGACGCCGGCTCGTATGGGGTGCGGGTCGGATAACGCTCCGTTTATACGGTAGCGATAAGAGCGATTCGACAGGAAATCTCGTACAATGAGTACTAGCCTGTCGGGGACACCTAACTGATGAAGCTTGTAAATCAAGCCGTTGTGCCAGACTTTATCGAAAGCCTTAGCCACATCGAAAAATAGGACGCCTGTACCGCCTTTGGGGGACTAGGTGGCGAAGTACAGAGTGTTTTTGTGAATGTGCTCCGTGATGCGGTGCACTTGATGGACGCATGAGTGTTTGGCTCGGAAGCCAAACTGCTCATTGATGAGCAGGCCTTTGGAGTATATAAACTCCTTTAGGCGGGCGAGGAGGATTCGCTCGTACAGCTTGCCTATAGCCTTGAGGAGGCTGATAGGACGATAACTGGACGGGTCGGATTTATTTTTACCGGGCTTGGGGATGCCAATGACCACGGCTTCTTTCCAGCTGTCTGGAAATATAGCGTTGGACAGCGCCGCGTTAAAAATAGCGACGAGTAATAACAAAAGTTGGGATGGCAGACTTTTGACTAATCTATTCGATATGCCGTCTGAGCCGGGTGATTTTTTGATAGGTAGTTGTTTAACTAGCGTTTTGACCTCATCAAGCGTGACTGGTGAGAGGGATTCGGTGGGCGGGGTGGACGCGATGCGTTCGACTTCGGTGTCTATCTTCTCGAGATGACCTGCCTCGACTGGGAGCGTGCTGGGGGAGCATTGGGCTTCTAGGTTGGACGCTAGACACTCAGCCTTGTCTTCGTCGAAGAAGGCTATAGTGTTGTCGGGTCGGACTAGCGGGGGCATGTCGTTTGTCTGTTGGTCGGTTTTGAGAGATTTCGCTATGCGCCAGTACGCGGTGTGGCATGGCGTTATCTCTTCTAGGAGCTTGCCCCACCGGCCGTCCCGGATCTGCGCGATGCGCTCCTTAACGCTACGCTGTTCGCAGGCGCACCCGGTTCGGTTCGGAGGGGTAGCGATCGTACGCTCTAGTGGCTGCGTTTATATCGCTTATTAACCTCCTTACGTTCAGCGACGGTCGTCTGGAGCAGTCCTTGACTTCCGACTGCAGGTGGTTAGAGCGAGTCGATCGCAATGAGAGTGTCCTCGGTGGACTCTATGACGTCGGGAATACGGTTTAGTATCGGTGTGTCGGTCGATTCGAGAGATTTCTCGAGTCGTTGCCAGTCTGTTATTGTTTTGGTTGGTAGTGGCGTGTCGGGCGGAGGGGCGGGTTTTATCTCGCACACCGGGTTTCGCAGCCTTTTATAGACGCGCCGCACGACGGTGGCGCCACCAGAGGAAGTTACACCTAACAATATATTATTATAATATATATAATTCGACTTCTACCATAGAAGTCGACCTGGGGCCTCATTGCTAGCAATCTAGTCCCGATTATAAGTTTCATATCACTCGAGGTTTTGTAGTGGTGATAATGAATGCTTTCAGTGTCGGTTTACTCTGGTACCAGGGATGGATGATATAATGACATGAGGTCAAGTTAGTCTATTGTGGCAAATTCAACAGGAATTTATCCAGGGGGAACCGCGTGGATATCAACTTGACATGGAGCATTGCTAACTAATGAGGTTCCCATTACTATCAATCCCCTTTCCCCTCTTAACTTAAGTTTTACTTACTTTTAACTTAGTATATTTCTATAGTAATATGACGGGAATGAATAAAAAAATGTTTAAGAGTCGAAACCAGGACATCCCGTTTGAATCGGGACAGTTGGCCACCCTATTTTATAGCTTTGATCGGGTTTTATCAGTTTTATACAGATAGATTGGGGTATTTCGTTGTTTTTTACTTCTGATCTCGGAAAGTCGGATTTCGTTTTCGCTAAAGCTAACTACTGAAGTTTACAAAGGATCAAGCGATAAAATGTGCTTTTGTCAGTTTGGAGAGTCAATGTACCTACACACAGAGATAAGATGTTTCTAATGATCTTTATTTAGAGCTCAGTTATAGAAGTTTTCTATATTTAAACCATATTGTATAGGGATATCTATATACTGACAAGGGAAGCAAAAATTATGTACCCTTTTTACGAAAGCTGTACCGATGGAGGAGTATGAAATCATTACATAGTATAAAACAAAGTCGCGGTCACTGTCTGTCCGTCCCTATGTATGCTTAAATCTTTAAAACTACGCAACGGATTTTTGTAATAGATAGAGTGATTCTAGAGGCAGGTTTATGTATATATACATGTACACCCAGACGAAATCGGGGCGAATAGCTAGTATTATATAAATGCGAAAGTAACTATATTTGTATGTCTTACGCCAAAACTACTGAACACAGTCTGGTTATTTTCTATGTATAATATATTTAAGAAAAAAAATATTATGTATTTGTATCAGTTATCTAGTACCCATAACACAAGCTTCAGCTAGCTCAACTTGGGTCTAGATGGCGCTGTGTGAATTGTTCTAAGATTATATATTTATTACACTATCAAATCGCTGCAGGTTAATTGATTGTTGGCGTGACCAGTGAGTATTTGTAATCTGTTTCTAGTTCATGTTATATCTGTAATTCAATTCATATTACATAATGTTACAGTCCCGATGTTTTTATACATGTAATTTACAAACTGGTTGTGGGGGATGATTACTATATGGTAATAATTTTATCTCAGTTAGATGTTTTCTTGGTCTGTTCTATATATAATGGTGGGAGACATGTTATCTATATATATGTATGTCTACGTACAACGTGTCTATGTGTGTATATCTACAAACAAATGTCGCGGGTACGATTCCTTGCACGGTACGAATATTTCTTTAAATGACTATGATTATTTGTATCGGTGTTTTCTAAGTATAATATGTATTGATTTACAAAAAAAAATCTATGTATATGTATCAGTTATCTAGTACCTATAACACAAGCTTTATTTAGCTTAACTTGGGTTTAGATGGCGATGTGTGAATTGTCCTGAGATTATTATTATTATTATATTATGTATGTACTAGTTTTTCCCGCAGCAGCTTTATAATAATATAGCTTATTATTGTAAAGTTTCATTAAAATCCATTCAGTAGTTTTGGCGTGAAATAGATACGAACATCCATCTGCTCTCTCCACTCTCTCCATCCACATTCTAAAACTTACTAGTGTAAAATATTAGTAAAAAAAATGTAAGTATTTATATCAGATGCCCATAATACAAGCTCTGAAAAAAATTATTATGTATTTGTATCAGTTATCTAGTACCCGTAACACAAGCTTCAGCTAGCTTAACTTGGGACTAGATGGCGCTGCGTAAATATAAACACCCAGACCGATACAAATAATCATACTCATGAATACAAATGTTTGTACCGTGCGAGAAATTGAAATGTAAATTTGCCACTATGGGCAAACTGACCTGATTTTACGTTCATAGTATCATCCTTCACTGGTGCCCCGCCAGCATACTGGTAACGCAGTCAGGTGCATGATTCCATTAACATCTCTGAAAAAAAAAAATACAATTTGCGTAACGATATACCAATTTTCATAAGAAAAACTAATTTTCTACTTTATTGGAAAATTCTACTTTGAAATGAATAAAAAAGAATACAAAATCCTTTAATAAAATAAACTTAATTTAAGTACTTTTGAATAGTCATAGATTTTTTTAATCTACCGCTCATTCGGAAATCTGGTTCATCACAAGAAGAACGAGTAAGAAACTTGCGTGTTACTCTTTTAAATAATCCTTGTAACCTTACATTTTTAAGTTGAAATACAAACTACCAACTAATTTATTAGGCTAAAATGATTAAATACACAATAATATTAAATCTATCGTAGTAATTATGTGATAATGAAGTAAGTACTTACATGACATTTAAATTTGAAAAGAATACGAGCTGAGTTTCTTGTCAGTTCATCTCGAAATCATTCCGAACTGACGGTAGATTTGACATATCATAAGAGTCTGTAATAGAATGAATACCTACATGAATAAAGATATTTTGAATTTTATTCTGCGAATAGTCATTAATTTCATAATACATATGTATGTATAGATATATATAGATAGATAGATATACCTGTCATCATTTATAACAAACACACGCGGTGATGAATAATAATTATCATTTATTTCCATAGATAATTCTACTTAATCTAAATGTTTTATTTGTGCCAGTAAATTATCTTTGCCCAACCCTGATGACCGCTTCATAAATATGTATAAGGGTCGCATAATACGCCTGGCAGACTACTGGGCAACGTAATGGAATACTCGTTTGGTGCCACTGTCACAGTGAATATTACAGTTCTTGTAAAAAGTACAATTTTTCTGTATCCCTCGATATTACTGTAGATTTCTTATACATTTTTATATGCTTTGTAAAATTGTGTGTAAATTGTGAAATATAATCAATAAAAATAACTTTATTTATGTCTATTAGAGACTCTTATGATTTGTCAAATCAACATAATGTTGTGAAACATGTCAGTTTGGATCATTCTATCAGTGATCACTATATGCCATAAAAGAATACATTTTCCAGTGTATCTCCGCTTCTATTAGTCATAGCGTGTTATAGTCTTTCCCGATAAGTAGGTAATCCAACACTAAAAGAACTTTTAGAATCGGATCTGTAGTACCTGAGATTATTCCGAACATCCAACTTACAAACTTTACCTCTTTATATTATTAGTATTGTTATATACATATTTATTTTATAGTCAATGCTTATATATTATTAATATTTGTCACATGATACATAGCTATTCTAACAGTTAATCATTACTTTTAACAAGTGTTTCTGTTCACCCCAAAATGTCGATTTAAGTTACTACTAGTTTACTAATATGTTAGTTAGATATCCCAAAATATGATCAAAAAAATAACGGCACTTATATAATTATTATAAACACGCAACTGAGACTTTATTACAATTTGTTTACAAATGTATATTTATCTACAGAAGTTATAATTTTCGTTAAAATTATTGCAAGTGTAAAATGTAAGTGAATCTGTCCATACGAACATTGTGCGATACAATATCGAAGTTATCTACAAAGCGCGTAAGTTAACGTCCGTAACTCACAGCTTTCTTCGCCTCACTTATTCAATTTACGTTGTACTCCAGACAAGAGCGGTAACAATAAACGGGGGCTACACGAGTGAGCACTACCAACCATTACGTATTCCAACCACGATCCTATCTCTGCACCGACTCGAGAAAGCTGCGCGCGACCAAACCTGCACTGCCAGTCTCAATGCTGGTTTTAACGCTAGCCGTCCGTACTAAGCTGATTCTGAAGCAGTAGTGCACTACCTGCATCGTAAAACAATCGTTGAAGGTTTTATTGAAACAACTCGCGTTGGAGAAACAAAAACGCACCACGCAAAACGTCATTGGCTGATAATTGTCGCTCCCCGCCATTCCTGCCGTATCGGCCTAGATAAACTGCTTCCATCTTATTGTCCGTTCCCCGAGATACCACAATGCACTCGGAATATTACTAATTAGGTTCTGTTTATGAGCGTACCGGCCATTGTTGAAAGAATGAGATAGTTATCTGTTTGTTGTCTGCAAATGAGATTTGCGATGCCGCTTTGTCGGTTGGCGAAATTGTATGAGCTTTGTTTCATCTGAAATATTATCTGTAAACTGCGCACTGGACATTGTTTTTCTGGCAGCGAGAATGAGGTTGTTTATTCACATTTCTTCGACTATCAGATCGGCTGAAATATTTCGGAGATCATTTCGGAGTCTCACTGCTATTACGCAACTTGTAGGGTACAGTTTAATTGCATTTTATTGCATAACGTGAGACATGTCATCTTGCACTTGCCTCTTTTATACAGATAAATATTATTTTTAACTGTACAAATTGCTTTGCGTACGTCTTGTTTTAAAGAATGGGCAATATTGTTTTAAATGTTCCTTTTAATTACTGTAGTATGCTTGAGATAATTGGTAGTGTACAGTTGCTGTAATTTATGAATTGGATTTATTTACACAGGCTGGCAGTGCGTAAATAATGCATAATGTTCATAATAACAATATTTCTTGACGACGGATATCCGAAATGGGGTAGTCACAAGCATAGTCCTAATACATAACATATAACATGCCCAATTGTCACTAGGTAATTTGAATAAAACGTCGTTAGATTAGAACACACACCCTTTGGTGTCTAAATGGGGTAAGAAAACACTAGGCTATATAAACACATATATATGACATTTTGCCTTCTATATATTTGTTATTATAGTTTTACCATATTTTAACGATTTAAAAAAAAAATTAAACTAAAATACTACCCCGATCATCTGGATAAATGACGGTCCTCCACCGTGCGTTTTTCCAGAAACTTTTTGCCACACACAACTAATTGTGGAATCACCTTCTAGCAATGGTATTTTCGTACTTATACGATATTGACACCTTCATAAAAAGAGCTTATTCCATCCTAAAACATCGGCAAAGCACTTGCAATTCCCCTGGTGTTGCGGGTGCTCAAGGGCGGTGGTAATCACTTACCATCAGATAAGCCGCAAGCTTGTTTGTCTCCTATGCTATAAAAAAATAAAAAATTCTTTAAGCAGGAACAAATTTTTAAAATTGAAAGCAATATTGTAAAAGTATTGTTAACAAGAGATACTCGAGGCATGTAATGATTACTCTCAACATGCAACCCCCAACTTGGTCAATTGGATTTTAAATATAATAATAAATTTGAGGTGCTATTATCGTTTTAAGGTGAAAACTGAGAGGTGCGATTCAGCTCATTTGTTTAATAGTAACCACACGTTGGCGCGAGAAATTTGCAGCGTTTTTTAATGATCAGGATGAGAAACGGCGCGTCCAACTTCATCTGTTAAGTAATCACTTAACATCAATTGGACTTAACGCAATTTACTCTCTTTTAAGTATTGCAAGTGAAAGTTAAATATTGGCTAGAATTTATTGAAGTATACTAGTTGCTTTGTAGGCAATGTTTCGGTTGCAGGATGAGATTAGGCAGTGATTAGAGGGTAAGAGATGTGGCAGTCATCTGGAATGGTAACGCATGAGCTATCACTGGCGGCACATGATAACGTGATATCAGTTGTGCTGTTTATGTATGTGTTTGATTGTCACTCAAAAATTTATTTATACTATATTTGGTACAGTGTCTCATAAGTCCAAATTTTAAATATTTTAATATATATTTTTTTTAAATGTCTAAATCGTTCTATTTGAATGTTATTTAAGAAGTTATAATATATTAACGCTATATCTGATTATCACACAAAAATTCGTGAATAATAGCGAATTTTAATATGAAACAAATCAAACACGATAGGTATTACGTTATTTGATCAAACTCAGACCTTATAAAAATGTTTCGATGAATGTAATTGTATTAAAATATTTCAATCGGCCACTAAAGACGACAGGTAGTTAAATTTCAATGCACTCGTAATATGCACAGAACATACAATCGTTAAATTCGATGTGGGGGTGTAAATGTAAGTAATGAAGTTGATACTCCGATGTACGGCTGTTTTATATTTGTAAAGTAACCTCCAATAAATAGTTATGTTGGCGTCAAGGTTGGACCAAACGATACCAACTTTACACCAGCATCTTTATGTAACGCTGTTACAAACATACTCAATTCAGTTGTTTTATATTTGTATATTTGATGACCTCGGTGGTCTAGCGGTCTAGCACACCGCTTTGCGTCCGATGGTCGCGGGTTCGATTCCTCGCACGGCACAAACATTTGTATTCATGAGTATGATTGTTTGTATCGGTCTGGGTGTTTTCTATGTATAATATGTATGTATTTACAAAAAAAAATTATCTATGTACTTGTATCAGTTATCTAGTACCCATAACACAAGCTTTAGATAGCTTAACTTGGGACTAGACGGCGCTGTGTGAATTGTCCTGAGAAAAAAAAATTTACCTCCGATATATAGTTATATTGGCGTCAAGGTTGGACCAAACGATACCGACTTTACACCAACTGGTTTAGTATATAATGCTATTGCAAACGTACTCAATAGAACCATATTAAATATGGACCCAACTGAAAATCAGCGCTGAAGACTATGTTTCCAGCGTTATACTGAGTTGTGGTCTACATTGACTCGTTTTTTTAATGTGTAAATTGTTCCTTACATTTCATCTTCTTATTGTGTAAAACGATTTAATAAATTATATTCTATTCTATTATTATATTCTAAAAAGCTATAGTCACTAACCATTTTAAACTACGCTGTAAAATCACACTATCTCTCTCAATAAATGTTCGTTCTGATAAAATAATAAATAAATAAAATAAAAAGGGGATGGTAATTAATCACGTAAGACGCGAAAAGCCGGGGGAGAGGATCGGCAAAAATTACGAAATATCACAAGGGGCAGGGGGGTTGTAAGATATCACGTGTATTTATTATTTCAACAAACACGCGATTTCTAAACCGAAAAGCAAATAGTAATTGCCTTTTCTAGAATACAATTATGTTGTATAATATCTGTAATTAAAGATAATATTCTAGAAATTTTAAGAGCATATTTATAAAATTGTTGTTTTCGAAATGTTGCTTTCTTTAGGCCACTAAAAATCAGCTGTGGTATAACTTTGTTGTAGTGGAGTATGCCGAATGGGACCTACTTTCAGTATTATCAGAGTAGATTTTAGCTTAGAAACTAAATTTAGTACAACACTAGTTCATCGGGTTTAAAGTAAATATTGTTTTTTTGTAAACCCTTCAAAGTAGTGCTGAATAATTGTTATTTATTCTTATTTTATTTATTTATTTACGTCACACTAAGTGAGCATTACAGTTTCTCAATATGCCCACTTAGGAAGATTGTATATAAATACACACATTTATAAAATACTAGTTACTAATATGTACACTAATTACACAAGAAAAAAAAAACAATAATAATAATAATAATCTTAATTTTCCATACTATAATAATCTGCTGCCATCCTACGAAACTCCAGCAAATTACAAGTAAATATGTCTAGATCTGGAAAGCGACTAACTACACCGTTGAGTAGACTCAATGCCAGAGAAATAGGAGCCTGTTTGGCCAGCTCTGTTCTTCTCCATGGAACATCAAACAAGTTTCGTCTTCGTGCTTGTACGTAATTATTGGGCGCTCTTATGGACACCGATGTCAATACAGCTTGGTTACATTTTTCACCTCTCGTGACTTTCACTACATATTCCATTAATGCAATTAATATATTTTATTCAATACCAATTCTGCATCGATTTTGGATATTGTTTTCATAGTTTATAATTCAAGTTAAAATTCAAAATATCTTTATTCATGTAGGTCTATTACAGACTCTTATGATATGTCAAGTTTATCGCCAGTTCGGAATGATTTCGAGATGAGAACTACTGACCAGAAACTCAGCTCATATTCTTTTCGAATAAATGTTTATTTTCCAATAATTCATTTTTAAATTCAAATTTGGGAAAATACAGTGACCTCTATAGAATTTACTATTGCGTTATCCCTATACTTTACCTTTCGAATATTATCGATTCTTGCATATAGAACTGAATGTATGGCCCGTGAGCCAGCAACAGGTCAATGTGACCAATTTCCTCCCTGTTGAAAACTTTTATAATGGTTAAGGTAGTATTATGAAGGGTTGAGAAACAGGAACCATATAAGCTTTTCAAATTAATGTGTTGTTAAAAATAGACTTTATGCGCTGTAACTTTAAAGTTCATTTCAACTATTTTTCATGAAATTAATTTTAATGTCTATTATATACTTTACTAGCTACTCGCCCCGGCTTCGCACGGGTGTATATGTATTATATATATAAATCTTCCTCTAGAATTAGTCTATCTATTAAAAAAAAACCGCGTCAAAATCCGTTGCGTAGATTTAAAGATTTAAGAATACATAGGGACGGACAGACAGCGACAGCGACTTTATATAACATTATATATAATAGACAGCGTTTTATACTTTTTATACAAGTAGATGACAAAATTAACAACTATCTTAACCCTTTTAGAAGTATTCGGTGAGAGGAAATTGTTGACGAAATTAGAAATGAATCTGTATTGTTAGGGTTATACAAGATAAGACCGGAGTTTCTGGTTCTTTTTGGCTCGAAACCACTCCAAACTGACGGTTGATTTAGTTATTCCAGTGATTTGTTCCAGCGTTCAGTAAATGAACAATCACTGGATTGAACTACATGCGCCTAAGGTCCTCTCTACTGATCGCCACTATTACCCACGAATGGTCCGGGAGGCGATTGAAATTAAAAAACATCCCAATTTCAACAGAGAGGATGGTTTAATATATCATCTGCGTGGAATACAGTCATAAATAAATTCAAGCAAAGTTCAGTAGCATCAATAGTCAATAAGTGTGCGGATACCGTGAGTACTGTGTGTCGAGAACTTTCGTTGAACAATCTAGTGACGGTAGATGAATAAACTGCTGTCACCTATCTACATTGACATCGCTGTTACTCCAGTCAGCTCGTGACCACGGCTAGTGCAACCTAGTCGAAACGTCGAGAGAGGTAAATACCTTTATTTACCATAAAATTAGTTCGTGTTAAGACCCGGTTAATAATATAAATAATGACGGTTGATTTGACATTTCTCAAGAGCCTGTAATAGACCTACATGAATAAAGATATTCTGATTAGATTTACACTGTGGCTCTATTAAACTCATGCCTATGTCGTGGATTGGCGTCAAAGTTTGCCCAACATTTTGAGTCGTCAAAAAACACGTAAGTGAATTTTACGCTCGCGTTTTGTTGCTAGATAAAATCGCATTTTGCGTTTATTGCACAATGAATTGTAGCATTTTATGTTAATAACAGCGGGCACGTGGGCCGCGAATGTCGAAACTGACTAATCTTGTCGTGGGACGCCGCGAAAAAAAATGGTAATTTCAAATTATTTATGCTACCCACATTCTTGTACGATATAAGTTCCTTATTTTATGTTCCTAGTACGTTAATTACTTAATTATTTATGATGAGTTATCATTCCACATCGCCCACAATTACTTTTGCAAGTCAAATTTTATGGGTGTTTAATCAACAGTGGTCTTAGTTGACATTAATAATAGGTTTGTCTGTCTCTCGTTGGGGCTGTATTTGGTAATGATCGTTAACACTTTTGTAAACAATATCTCATGTAACTGTTTTCCTTGTTTTTGGACTTCTGTTTAATTTATAATCGGCTTACACAATTTTCTGAATTAAATTTGCATCAATAATATTCTCTAATTTTACAGTTTTATAAAAAATACGTGAAAGTTTTTAAGTTAACTAATGTTGTTAATAGTTCATATCAGATGTGTGTACTAATTATTCAGTACTTTTAACAAATATGGCAATACTATTGCAAGGTGCTGTTGCCATATCGATTGCAAGGTAAATAGAACGCGTTCCGGGTTTTTGCAAAAAATTAAGACAATTATAACTGTTAGTAAAGTATAAAAATTTATTTTACGTTTTTATAATTCAATTACTATCTTAAATTATTTATTAGTAGTTAATTCTACCATACTAACTACAAATTTTAAATAATTTTCTTTATTTTATTTCATATTTGAAATATAGCGGTAAATTAAATAAAAATAAAGGACAATTAAGTTTCTTGCCTATTTTTCTTGTCTTCAGGCAAGAAACTTAACTACTGTTCTGTTCAAACAAATCATTATATTAATACTTGAAGCAAAACCTTTATACCCCTTTTACGAAAATTGCGCAGTAGGAGGTGTATGAAACTTCGCATAGTTTATTAGCTTTTGCCCGCGGCTTCGCTCGCGTTAATTTATCCTTTTATCGTGAAATTTATCAAAATCCTTTCTTAGGGGATGTCTACGTTATAGTACCTTTATGCATGCAAAGTCTCAGCCCGATCGGTATAAAATTGACAAAGTTTCATACAAACTTTCATCCCTATTTTATCTCCTTGGGGGTAGAATTAATCAAAATCCTATCTTAGCGGATGCCTACGCCACAACATCTACCTGCATGCCAAATTTCAGCCCAATCCGTCCAGTGGTTTGGGCTGTGCGTTCATAGATCACTATGTCAGTCAGTCACGTTTGAGTTTATATATATTTAGATATAGAAAAGTACAGAGTGGTAATATTTTATATAACATACATAAAAAAACTTGTCAACTCCTTCTTTTTTTAAAGTCGGTATAAAATACCCGAATGTAATGTTAATCACTCATTAATCGAATCTTAACGAAGCTAACAGGATGTAAATCGAAAGTGATGGACCGCGAATTACAATCGATTATCGAGAGGAAATCAAGCTCGATCACCCCGCCTACGTCATTACAGATCTTATTAAGTCATTATATTACGAGACGGTGAAAGGTCCTGACGCATCCTGCACAGAATCCATGCACACGAGATGTCTTATTTCCAAGTCATTGACATTATATTTCCTTGTTATTTACTAGCTGCGCCCCCAGTTTCGCCCGAGTTAAATTTCAATAAAAAATACAGCCTATATGTTATTCTGATGCATAAAGTATGTATGGATCGGTGGACTGTATGTGTGTCTAACTGATGAAAATACGTAGAATTTGATAATAAAATATATTTGAATACAGTTGCGAACTATCGAAAAGACAATGAATCATTACATAGTATAAAACGAAGTTGCTGTTGCTGTCTGTCCGTCCCTATGTATGCTCAAATCTTTAAAACTACGCAACAGATTTTGAAGCCCTTTTTTTAAATAGAGTGATTCAAGAGGAAGGTTTATATGTATAATACATGTACACCCGGGCGAGGCCGGGGCGAGTAGCTAGTCAATACTAAAGTGAAGTATACCAAATAACATAACATATAAAAAAGAACTGTTCTAAAAATATATAAACTTAAAAATAATAATAATATCAAAGGAGTTCGGCGGTCGGTCACCAATAAACTAATTTACTGTTGTTAAGTTTCATTAAAATCCGTTCAGTAGTTTTTGCGTAAAAGAATAACAAACATCCATACTTACAAACTTTCGCGTTTATAATATTACTAGCTACTCGCCCCGGCTTCGCACATGTGTATTACATATAGATGTAATGACGTCCTCTTGAATCACTTTATCTATTAAAAAAACCGATTCAAAATCTTTTGCGTAGTTTTAAACATTTAAGCATACATAGGTACGGACAGACAGCGACAGCGACTTTGTTTTATACTATGTAATGATAAGATTAAGATACTTAGTTTACTGATTAATTGTACCTATTTTCTATAATTATTGATGAATGTCTTATAAATAAACTCATGATAAAATTAGGGAGATCCGTCTATGTGAGCTATTTATTTACATCAACTATAGCATGGGATGGTAACTGCAAATATGTGGTCATATTACTACACAGATTTGCAGAATATTACATACATAGATACACGAACAATTATATAATACTAGCTTTGCCCGCGGTTACAACCCGCATAAACAAAATGTACTAATTAGAAACTGAAGTGTAAACAACATATACCTATATAAAAAAAAGTATAAATTTAAATACAAATTTAGAATAATAAATACATTTATGATACAGTATGCAATATGATACTATACTGTAAAGTTTCATAAAAAAATCCGTTCAGTAGTTTTTGTGTGAAAGAGTAACAAACATCCATCTATCCTATTTACACTCACAAATTTTCGCGTTTATAATATTCATGAGCACGTTGTGTATACATTTCACTATGTATGATGGTTGAAACTAGGATTTACTATAAACTTCCCCTATTCAATGCTTTTAAGAGATTTTCCGGAAAATAAATATATATATCATAGTTTAAATATATATCAGTTATATTACTTACAGTATAATGTTATTTTCTTGGAAGATTTCAATGATCTTGCATGTTGTTTTGCATTTAGATGGTCTCGGGTTCAGTTCTCGCACAATACAGTTATTTTATACATTGACTTGATTGGCTTCGATGGTCGAGTGGTTTAGTACACTGTTTTACTTATTATCGCGGGTTAGATTCCTTGCACGATACACATATTCGTATACATGAGTACAATTGTTGGTATTAATCTGCGTGTTTTATATATTGATTATGTATTATTTAAAAAAAAAAAATAGTTCTTAGTATTTCTATCAGTTGGCTAGTACCCATAACTGAAGCTGTGCTCAGTTTGGGACTAGATAGCACTGTATGCATTATCTTGAGATATTATTATTATATTATACTAGCTCACTAGTATAATTTCGTCTGCATCACACTTACTTAACATTTATATCAGATATTTCACCCAATTTGCATATATTTTTAAATCATTGCCCATGTGTTATTCTGATATATCTACATTACTGTAAAGTTTCATCAAATTCGGTCAGTAGTTTTTACGTGAAAGAGTAATCATATTCATCCATTCGTACTCACAAAATTTCGCATTTATAATATTAGAAATATAGTAAGACGCAAGATTATATGTAAACGAAATACAATATTTCTCATTAGAAATATTGTATCTCCTTCATTAAATAAAATCTGAGAAGATTTTTTCTTCTCAGAAGTGAGTTCGAACAGTCTCCCACATGTTTATAAGTTAGTTTATCTCATTTGAACTCTGGAACTCTTTAATTTAACAAGCGTCGAAGTATCAAACATAACCTCAACATATCTTAATTAAACGGCGCACTTTCAGCGTTTCACGGAAATTAAATTTCGCGGCTAATTATCGCCTTTGTGCGTACACTTGGGGCCACTATAAGTGTTAACGCCATAACTCACAGTGTAATGACACGGCGGTGTACGTCCACATTATTCTTGTGAGGATGCGCGGAGTGCAATTTTTCAGAATTATGGTCTAAGTGTTAAGAAGTAGCGGTTATCACAAATCACAACATGAAATGAAATGTTACATAACCTAAGATTGTAAGACATTGTTACTAAGTTATTACGCAACAAATTGTTATTATTATTAAATAACTATATTACATTTTATGCGATCGTTTCTGTTAATATTGCAACTATTGATTTGACTAATATATACATATAACGTGTAGAGGTAGTTATGAACTTGAGTATAATTTTGTGTTAAGTTCATAATAAAATAACACTTTTTTTGTGAACACTGCATAAAAATTAATCATAAAAAATTTTTAAACTAAAAGTTTTATGCTGCACTAAATTATTAAGAATTTAAAATAATTAAGTTATTTGTTCTAGGGTATTTAATCCCAACCAAATATATGTTGCTATGAAGTGGTAGTTCAAATAATAATTATTTTAATAATAACTGGAAAAGGTTTACATACTATTTTCATATCTGTCTATCCCGCGAGGAATCTAGGCTGAGATAAATCTTTGTTTTTTTTCGTCATCTACGCTTTTTCCCATCACGGTCTTATGTTTTTTGATTAGTTTGTCTCTTTCTTCATGAGTACACCTTTTTAGCAGTAGTTCGGGAGTTAAATTAGTACCTTATTAACGTATGTCTTGCACACAACTGTTGGGGAGAGAAGATAAAGACTCAAAACTACCACGCGCTTCCTCTTGGGCCCTATCTTGTCTACCTGTTGTTTAAATCCCTCGATGGGCTGTCTGATATGATTTCACGCTACATCCTCCACTGGTGCCCAATCAGCGTTTACCATTGGTGCCGACGAGTGCATAATATAATTATCATATTTAAAAAAACCGCGCCCCGTCCATCACTTGCACCGTCGCGTAACATCGAAACCGTTCATTAGGGTGCGCGTTTCGGATAATTACGTACTGATAAACCAAGCAAATTGTTCGTATGGTGTGATGAATGCCATCTCGTGTCCCAGAAAACGCCTTTTATTACTGACGCACTGTCATTGTAATTTCTTAGTGTTATCACTATTTTAGATTGATAACGCTTAAAATTTATGTTCGAATTGTATAAGATTTGTTTTTGTGAATTGAACCTTATGGTATTAGTTATTGAGTTGCTTTTTTATGTGATTATAGGGCAGTTGAAAAATAAAAAAAAATACTTGAGTCGTGATCAAATTAGTCATTGCGAAATCAGAAACTTAGCCACAAATACATACATATTATTTATGTTTTATCATATATATGTATTTGTAAAGACATACATAATATACATAGCAAACACCGAGACCGATACAAACAATATTCATGAATAAAAATGTCTGTACCGTGCGAGGAATTAAACCCGCGACCATCGGAAGTAAAACATCGGCATGCTGCCACTAGACCACCGAGGCCAACTTTGTGTTGAATACTAGACATGTGTACATTTATTTTTCCGGTTATATATTGAATCCAGCGGGATAAGGTTCTGACAATTGGAGGGTGGGTCGGAATCGTTACTAATGTGGACTAAGAATCCTATTGCTAGCGTTGTACCATATCAGATTGCTCTCCACGCGTTTCCCCTTGGAAACTATCATGATAAATTCCTTGTGAATTTACCACGATGCTCTCAGGCTCATCTTATCATTCTCCACTGTTTCCCCTTTCCACCCAACGCAGGCGGGGTACCATTCCATTAACGTCCTTAAAAAATGACAATTGGAAAATTACATCAGTGCTACTGTTGGCAATTGTCGTTATGTAGCTCTGGACAATTTATCAGCGAATAAAACGAATAGAAATAAACAAGAAATTTCACCTTTAATACCATCGAATTAAGGCTTCAATTCACAATGAAATACAGGAATATTGCTCAACTCAGTTTGCCTGAAAATCATGGTGCCTTAACTCGTGTTTGCTTTAAGAAACGAATATTAATCTGGACATTCAATTTAATTTTACGCCGACTCGTTCCGTATGTCCTTCTCTAACTTGAGACGTATAAGAGGGACGGAAGACTGATACATATAAATCGGCATGTAAAATTTTACGACATAATAGTCGGTTCGTATGTTTGATGTAGTGAGAATGGTACAATGTAAATGTATGTAAAATATTGTTTTATGTTCATTGTTACTAAGAAGTCCCATTAAATTGTACAGAAGTTGATCACTTGCTTACAAATATTTTGTTGGACCGTTCTGCGTTCAATCGATGTAACGGGGACGAGTAATGATTGTGGAAATATTTGTTTTATGTAAACCTGAACTAAAAATTAGTCATCAAGATAGGACCTTTGGTCTGCAATCCCAGATGGGGTACTTAGAGTCAACTGTCGATGTTATGGTGAACGCAATATTTCATATGCCTGCATTTCGCTCGGTATATTTAGAACGCAGAAGGTGAGCCTACCGTCTTTTCTAGGATTGATTCTTTGTTTCGACGTCTGCTTTAATTAATTCTTTGATATGAATTCGGGTTTTTCTCCATCGCAAAGTCAGTTGGAAAATTAAACACATTTTTTTCTTTTTTGTGTCGATCGGATTTGAATTGACGTCCTCTTAGCTGTAATTCATAGTAGTAAGCTACTAAAGCAGGATACTCTTAAAATATTAGTATAAATTAGTGATCCGCTATTGCTTCGGATTTCTACAATATTTTTAGCTATCCCAAAAAGCTAATTTGATAATCGCCTCAATAGGTAACTGAACTCTGATCCTCTTGTATCTACGCTAAACTATTGAAACATTTTTTTCTAATATTCTTCAAACTAATGCGCTCTAATTTGTTGCACACAATTGAGCAAGCCAGTAAATAATACGACAATACAATCTTAGGTGGACACATACAAATCTTGTTCATACAATCGCCGCAATCTATGTATGAAATGACATGTTTCATTGAATATCGACCGTAACTTATGTGCAACAAAGCGCTATTTAGAGAATGCATGTTGGACAGATGGTGGCCAGTGGTTGTACAAGACTATTGTTGCCTCGCGACGCCACACAATGTGCGGTGGAGTCGCTCTTATGATGATAAATGTATGCGGACATATTGTGCTCAGAGATGTCATAATTGTACGGTCAGCAGATACAGTTGAACGTTAACTATTTTTCCCGGTCGCTCAGCAATAACATAAAAAATGCACCAGTTGAGTTTCTTGTTTCTCTCAACTGAAGTAGTTAGCCATACGTACATTAGGGAACGAAAGTATCATATATGACTAAACGATTTAGACTGATTTTTCTCCTCCGATCATCTATCCTATTCAAGCTCAATTAGATAGTTTGAGTCGTGATTTCTGGCTCTCTCAGACTACAGCCAGGCAGGAAATGGCCTTTAGTCCTTCCGAGGGTTTGGAGTATTCGAGTGCATTCGCCCCCTACTCAAGTCCGGTGAAGCTAAAGACTAGGTACGGCCAACAGCATTAAACAGCCGTTGAACATTGAATTTGGGTCCGACGGTGCCGAAAGAGACTGTGTAAGTAGTATGTACTTAGTCTCTTTATTGCTTATAAATTAGAAGACTTTGTGCAAAGTCTCTCTCACTCTCTCTCTCTCTCTCTGCTTTTTATATATGTAATTGTTATCCGTAGTGTAGGGCCTTTGGATATCTCCTGTGGATCCTCACTAACAATTAACGGATTTGCCACAGATCTGCCACAATTCTTTCCCTGAAGTTTTATTAATTAATTTTTATTTAACTTTTAAATATTAACTGTTTGGAAAAGTTACAATTTATATAATTTAAAATAGTAAAAAAAAATGTAGTTAATAACATAATAGGGTAGACAGTTTTGCCGATGGTACTTACGTGTGAATCGTTTTTTAAGAACGCACAATGCGTTTTCGGAGGTGACCAAGACTTTGTCCACATCCATTATGAACTTTTGAGCGCTTTATGCAATATCAAGCGAATTATAAGATTTGGAAACTATAAATCAGAATATTACAACTGTCTGTGAAACAAACAAATATTATTAGTCAGATGGATTTAACAGCGTAAACTGCGGTCAGGCTGTAAGAGGTAGGTACGGGACCCTAGAAACATCATACTGATTTATCTCGATAGCTTTCAAAACTACAGACATGTGGCCCCCTACATGACTATAGTTTTCAAAGTAATATCCTATCCAGTCATTTTTAAATGTGCCCCCCCCTCCCCCCACCCCGTCAATACTTTTGAAATTAATATTTCATCGTAATTACTCCAGTCTCCTCCAGTTTTTAAAGGAACCATTAACACACAAACAGACAAATCTACGGTTTTCTCTTACGATTTTATTATATGTAGATTTTTTTTATTACACAGAAATAAAGTTTCATGCTAATTTATCTTTTAAATCGTTCAAGAATTAAACTCAGTACAGATGGTCAGACGGAGAGATGGACACTTGTATGTATATTTGTGGTACTAACAACATGATTAGCATCTGTTTATATGTTACGATGTCCGAGATATTTTGCACCTGACTCCACTAAGAATGCATAATGCTCAGCATTAATAGATATTATGCAGATATATTCAAATTGCTTACGCCTGTTAGCGCTGCCTCACATCTTGCAATGAAACGGCTCATATTGTTGAAGAATTAATTAATAAAATAGGGTTATGTGTACAGGTTAGTGATACGGAATATATCAGAGTCGGCAACGCGTTAGTGACACCCCTGGTGTCTCAAGCATCCACAAACCATGCTAACCGTTTAAAAATATAAATAATCTTAATTCATATAAACTCAAGCACTTTGGAATAGTCTTATATATCTTAATCTACCACTCATTCGGACTGCAGACTTATCACAAGAAGAGTGAGCAAGAAACTTATGTGTTGATCTTTTAATGAAATGCTATTTTAAATAATTAATTACACAATAAGAAGTAAGAAGCATTCGATAATCAACATAGAAATCGCTACGCACTCATTCTTAGTGCAATCAGATTGTATTATTGTCAGCGATATTCATTTTAAGTTTTTTCTTCGAAACAATATCATTTACAAACCCTTCAATTTCATAATAAGCATTTTTACAGAGGAAGTATTTTATATGACAATTAATTAATTTTTAAATCATTTACCATTACATGGACCGTTACCAGCCCCCAGCTTACAGGTTGACTTAGTTTGGAGACTACTAATAAGAGAAAGAAAATTCTGGGTATGGATGTTTTTTACTCTTTCACGCAAAAACTACTGAACGGATTTCGATGAAACTTTACTGTATTACCTATATCGTTCAAACAATTGATTATATAGTAATTCTTGTGGATATTTCATAAATAGGTTATCTCTAATTCAAATTGAACAACTGCGCCTAAATAATTATTTTTGAACCATTCACGTGAATAAGTGCACTTTCTCGGTACATATTATAACGTTACGAAGATAAATGCAAATTGCTACTTATTTATATTCTGTTACTCTTTCAGGTTGGTATTGGATGCCGATAAAGTAAAGGTTGGTTCTAGCATGACCGTGTGTTTGTGTTTTATGTGACTTGAAACTAACGTAAGCTATATAATGAGGAATGAGTAAGCAATATGCAATAGACCAATTTTCTTACATTAATTTAGATCGACTATTTGATAGATTCTTTCCTGCCCGTTTGTTTATTAATTACTCAAATTAATACATGCATTTCACCGCATATATGTATTAAAACACGTGGTCGCCGAATGTTCGAATTTCCAGTTTGAACATTGTTAATTTTGGTCTTTGCGTATGTGTGTCAAATAGAAGGTAGATTTTTTTAATACAATGTAATGTTTTTTTATTGATTTAATGTATTTTAATTAAAAAAAATATTAACAAATTGAACTCCTTTTCTATATAAACTAAAAGTGTGCGAATTTCCGTAAAAAGGGGTACAAAGTTTTTATTTCATTTATTGGTAGTGCTACATGAAATTGTTGGATTTCTACCGATGTAGGACCAAAATATGGGCGATAGAATGAGTGAAATCTGTGATGTAAATCAAACAATTGATAGAAAATGGTAAATACTTATAATAAAGATACGTGTACAAACGGTTGTAAGGCAAAAAAGTGACAATAAAAAATATGACAATTCTATAAAGAAAATAAATTAAAAATTGATAGAAAAATTAACATATAAAAATGTGCAAAAAGTTTGCAACAGGTCGGTATACTGATAATGGGTTCTTTTAAACTAATAAGGCGTCACTTGATATCCGTAGTATTGTTCATGTACTTGTATATAGCCGATCTTTACCACTTTCCGTCAGGTGGTGTATCACCTTGTTCCATCCCTGTTACATTTTATTCGTTTGCCTTTTATTTACATAGTATAGAATTAAGTCGCTTTCATTTGTTCGCTTATATCTTTTAAATTACGCAACTATTTTTGTTGCAGTTTCTAGCAATAGATAGAGTGATTCAAGAGGAAGGTTGATATGTATAATACATATGGACCCGTATCGTATTGTTCATGTACTTGTATATATCTTTACCACTTTCCGTCAGTATCACCTTGGTTACATTTTACTATTTACATAGGGTAGTTTATATCTTTTAAATTACGCAACGGAGAAGTGTATAAACAAGAATAAGGTTTTTTTATATAGTATAAACTTTTTTTATATAATATAAAATGAAGTCGCTTTCGTTGTGTGTTCGCTCAGATTTTTTAAACAACGCAACGGTTTTTAGCAATGTATAGAGTGATTCAAGAGGAAGGTTTTCTATGTATAATACATGTAGATCCAAGGGAAGCTTGGTCGGGTAGCTAGTAATAAAAAAAATAATAATAGTAATCTCAGGACAATTCACACAGCACCTTCTAGTCCCAAGTTCAGCTAGCTAAAGCTTGTGTTATGGGTACTAGATAACTGATACAAATAAAGTTTTTTTTTTCGTAAATACATACATAACATACATAGAAAACACCCAGACTGATACAAACAATCTTAATTATGAATACAAATGTTTGTACCGTGCGAGGAATCAAACCCGCGACTATCGGATGTAAGGTGGTGTGCTAAACCGCTAGACCACCAAGGCTAGACTCTATCAGCTAGAGCTAGTATTGTATAAAATAATACTTTTGACAAACAAATTTAATATACACTTGGTTCTGTATTGCATATATTGGGTCGAGTTGACACAATTTCACGGGCGTGTAGATTCGCCCGCGCTCTGCCCACGTGTACCTCATATGTTTCAAATAATACACGTTGTTGGGGGATATAATACAAAAATGAACATATGTTATTCTTACCATCGTCCAACAAGTAAATATCCAAGGGCAGACTAGAACAGAGAGGTTTATTACGTAATGTAATTATGATGTTCAATTATTACATTATTTTTTACTGGCTTCAATAAAAATATAACTTATATAAGATTATTTAAAAGAGCAACACGCAAGTTTCTTGTTCGTTCTTCTTGTGATGAGACAGCTTTCCGAATGAGCGGCAGATTAAAAAAAATGTTATGATTATTCAAAAGTTTATTTGAATAAAGGATTTTCTATTCTATTCTATTTTTATGTGTTATTCCGATGCATCAGTTATATTATTGTAAAGTTTCATCAAAATCCGTTCAGTAGTTTTTGTGTGAAAGAGTAACAAACATACATACTCTTCGCGTTTTTAATGTTATTATATTAAGATGTTATGCGTTCCATATGTATACAAAAAAATGTATTGTGTATATATATTATGTAAATTGTATTTTGCACTAAAGCTTACATAAATAAAATTGAAGCATTTGTTTGTAATTTCAAATTAACAGCTTTTCACTAAAAGTATATACATTACATACATCAAAAAATTAAATGAATTTTTTGTCTGTCTGTTTGTCTCTACTAATCTTTGAAACTCAGTCCGATTTTGACGGGACTTTCACTCGCAGATAGCAATACTAAAGCTATAACGAGTAACTTAGGCTACTTTAATTTAGTAATTTTATTTATTTTTAGTAGTTTATATGTTTGTTTATTAAAATAGAGGCAATCATATCTCCAAAGTTATATGAAGTCATAGCCTAACCTTTTGAATACTCATTTATACATATTTTATACTTACCTAATAACACTATAGATAACTAGATGTTGCCATAATCTTACTGTGTAAATCTAAGTAGAACGCACAACCGAGGGGTGAGTACTGGTCTACTGAGATACAGGCCTCGTGCCTAGTTCAGTTCCCAGGCTCATACAATCACAACACATTGTTTATAAAAATTAATCAATACCTGTACATAATTGTGGCTTGATAAAATTTATTATTACTATTATTATCACTATCGTCTCACTCTCTCAGCTTTATTATTATTATTTAATTCGGGTTTATTACCTATTAATAAAGGCGTATTCACCAACGGTGGCATTTTTTGATGATGATGAAATGATGCACCCACCTATGCTAAAGATATTCAGTGGCGGGGCACCAGTTGATGATAACATGAGCACGAGGTTGACTCAGTTAGCCCATCGTGACAGATTCACCAAGAATTTACAAGATGGTTTCAAGAGAGAATCACGTGGATGTCAACCTGACATGGTACATTGCTAGCAATAAGATCATCAGTCCACATTACTAATCCCCTTAATTAGATTTTTTCTTTTTGAGAGAATAACGTGGATGTCAACCTGACATGGTACGGTTTATGGCGGGGCAATTGGATAATTAAGATGTGCATGAGGTCATTTCTAGCCCATCGTGACAAATTCAATCCAAGAATTTAACACGATGGTTTCCAGGGGGAACCGCGTGGAGGTCAACCTGATATGGTACATTGCTAGTAATGGGTTCATTAGTCCACATTACTAACAATCCCATTTCCCCCCAGGAACGCGGGTTTTTTTTTTTGTGGATGATAATGGAATGGTGCACCCGCCTGCGCTAACGGTTTACGCTGGCGGGGCACCAGTGGAGGATGATAAGATGAGCATGAGGTCAGGTCAGTTAGCCCATCGTGACAAATTCACCAGGAATTTAACACGATGGTTTCCAGGGGGAACCGCGTGGAGGTCGACCTGACATGGTACATTGCTAGCAACGGGGTTATCAATCCACATTACTAACAATCCCCTTCCCCCTCCTCCTTAGTATTATGATCGTGTGAGCGCACCTTTAGCGCCTTTAATTAGGCTAGGACAGTGGAGTTATTCCGAATGCGTGGCTAATGGCGGGCCTAGATCAAGGCTTCACTTGGAGTATGTGGGTCAGCGGTTGGTCGCTCTCACATTACGGGGCATGCGCGGACTGTGAATATAAAAATCGTATACCCATTTTATATTATTACTAGCTTTTGCCCGCGGCTTCGCTCGCGTTAATTTATCTTAGGAGTGGAATTTAAAATCCTATTTTAGGGGACGCCTACATCATAGTAGCTTTATGCATGCAAAGTCTCAGTCCGATCGGTTTAAAATTGACAAAGTTTCGTACAAACTTTCATCCCCTATTTTATGCCTTGGGGGTAGAATTAATCAAAATCCTTTCTTAGCGGATGCCTACGTCATAACATCTACCTGCATGCCAAATTTCAGCCCGATCCGTCCAGAGGTTTCGGCTGTGCTTTGATAGATCACTATGTCAGGCACCTTTGACCCATTTTATATTATTATTTTAACTCTTGTGTTAATAATATAGAATTATAACATAATTGTTGCCGATAATTTGACACATTTCAATAACAAAATAAATGCATGAAAGTCTGAACGCAAGTTTTATCCTAAACAATAATAATAAAAAACCTAACAAAAGCTGTGTAAATAAAACATACAATACTAAATTCAAATTATCTGTATTCGTGTAGGTCTTTTACAGACTATTATGATATGTCCAATCTACCGTCAGTTCGGAATGATTTCGAGACGAGAAGAACGGACAAGAAACTCAGCTCGTATATCGTTTAAAATAAATATTTACAGTAATACAGACTCATCATTCATCTAGTCCCAAGTTAAGCTAGCTAGAGCTTGTGTTATGGATACTAGATAACTGATACTAATACATAGATATATTTTTTTTCGTAAATACGTAATTATACATAGAAAACACCCACACAAATACAAACAATGATACTCATTAATACAAATGTGTGTGCCGTGCGGGGAATCTAATCCGGTTTAATTATATGTACATTTTACCATAGATGCGAAGTAGATTTGCTAAAACTCGACACTATATTTACCAAATTGAAACTTCGTATAAAGTCGTGTTCTAAGGTAACCCTAGTCTTGCTACTTAGGTATGCTCTACTCAAGTTTCTCCTCTGAAATATTTTCTTACATACTTCAGCCTTTATTAGATTTCTTTGGTAGCTGTATTCCGATTTCAAGTATGAGATGAGGCACTAAAATTATGGGTTGCGAGGCCTAGGCCTAGACCCTAAGGCCTTATAGATCTTCCACGTGAGTCACTTTATGCTTTAGACAGTTAATTTGCCTTTCCAGTGACATAAAAAAATGTAGAGTAAATATTAATTAGTAAATAGAGAATAGAAATATTAATTAATAAAATAATTATAATTTTAGAACTTCTGAAATATAATTTCTGTATTTGAGTTTAAGATGTTAGTTAAATTATTTCGGTTTAAATTTATTCATTGTAAAACATAGCTCTATAAAGTACTTCCTTTGCCTCCCTTCGTTGTAGATTATCAGATGAATATTTTTTGGCCAATAAACAGCCGTTATTACACTCTCGTGACTCGGCACAATCGATACACAAGTGACGTTGAGCTTATTAATTTTACGATCGATATTTATTGTTAATCGTTCAGATTAATTAATGGTATCTCCTGAACACGCTTGTAAAGCTTTATTGATTGAAATTTGGCTGTACGTTTTGTTTATGGTGTACGATGTTTTATAATCTGTTGTTCTTTGTTTGAATAATGTTTTGGCGGTAAAATTTTGTTTGTAGTTTGATATAGACTTTTATAAAATTTATTATTCTTTTTATTTCTATTAGATGAGTATTATAAATATAATGTGTAATTACTTTTAATTATTATGTGTTTTGTGCATGTTTAACTATACCTAGTGTTGCCGATACTATACATTTTGTACAGATTTATTACTTTTTATAATTTGACATATTCTAATAACAAAATAAATTCATAAAAGACAACGCAAGTTTTATTTCTAACACCTAGAAAGGCGAAAAATATTTGAATAGTGCTTAAATACAATAGAAACAAAAAAATATGGCTATATGACCTAACTTAGAAATGGAAGAATTGATTTTAATTCAGTTTTTATTTTAATTTATATTACAATTCTAACTCCCTTGTTGATACATTAAAATATATTATTCAAACTAGCTATATGTAGTACATACTAAAAATGCAATTTTTATATATTAGATTGCAAAAAATACTATTTAAATCTTTATAAATGAAATAAATATTGAGTTCTTTGTTTATTGATGTTTTATTTATTTTAAACTTCGCTAATTTATATTTCCGATTAGTCAGTCGGGGAATCCTCTGGTAATGGAAACATCGATATCAAAATAATTAATCAAAAAGAGGGCGCAAATCAATTTGCAATCAAATGTACTTACTTAACGAAATGTGAATAACTCAAGTGGCGTTTATCACCTCGTCTTTCCCAGTACTTTCTTTCCCGTCACATTTTATGTCTCTGATTATCCCATCTGGCATAATTATAAAGGTCCTAGGTTACTAGCTATACCCGCGACTTCGTCTGCGTGGATTAGGAGCCTTCGATCGCATTTTTAATTGTGTAGGCTAATTATTAAACAAATAAAAAAAAATGTTTCATCGTTCTAGCTTAAAAAATTACGAATTTTCATACAAACTTCCATATCCCCTTACAACCCTTCTTTCGCATTAAAAAGTAGTCTGTGTCCTTTCTCAGGATCTAGACTATCTGTGTACCAATTTTCATTTAAATCGGTTCAGTAGTTATGGCGTGAACGCGCGTAAGATAGAGTTCTTTTCGCCTTTTTAATATTAGTAAGGAAGTATGGATGTCTATCTAATATTATATTTTTATTTCTTTTTCTTAACAAAGAGTTAATAAAGCATGTATTTTCTTTAATCTCTGTTAAATGGTATAAATGTTTGATCTTTCCTTCTCTATGCATTCTTTATTCTAACGCGATTTTTTCATATTAATGTTAATTAATAGGTGTATTTTTGACAATTTCTTTGCTTTCCTAACATTGTAACCAATGCATGTTTTTCTCATTTCTCTGGCAGGACTCAGAACGATCTGCTGACGTCAAGCGTGATGGGAAACAAAAGGTATGAAGTTTATATTTGTTTTTAGATAGATAAAAAAAATATTTGCGTTAAAGACACACAAGGCACTGTAATATTAATAATAAAAATAAAAGTAGATACACAATTTCATTGGTCAGCCAACAAAATATAATACAACACAGATTTACAGATAAAATACTATATACAAAGAAAAAAAAACTGTGTGAGTGGTGTGTGTGCATAGCCCATACGCGAAAAGGCATTTTTCTATGAATTCACTCGATTTGGCTATATCCAGTCACAAATTACCGTATTCATAGGCATGATGCCTTAGTAATTTGGAATTTCAATACGTAAAAGTACAGTAAGCGTCAATGGGTTTTTTTTTAAATAAGTACTTATTTTACCACTCATTAGGAATACTAACTCATCATAAGACATTCTATGGTGAGGGTGGACTCACTGACCTCTCTGAGTTGTAGACGTTTTATCTCTATTAATAATTTAAAAATTTAATTTTATTAAAATTTCCTTCCTTCCGATGTTCGCGGGTTTTATTCCTTGCACGCCACAAACATTTGTACTCACGAGTATGATTGTTTGTATTGGTTTGGATGTTTTCCATGTATAATATTATACATAGACATCTCATATTTACGAAAAAAAATGTCTATTTATTGTCTAGTACTCATAACACAAGCTTTAGCTAGCTGATCTTGGGACTAGATGGCTCTGTGTGAATTGTCCTGAGATTATTATTATTAGGATTTATAAAAAAAAAATAGAAGTTGTCTATGAAAATTTATCGATTATCGCGAAACACACTATCGAGGCGGTCGCGTGTGGCGCGATACAGTCGGCGCTCGCGCTGCTTTGATGTCGATAATTGAGAGTTATTGCGGTGCCTACAGTAGCTACATCTCGCGCCTATTTCGCCTACTGACCACTCGTTGGACCAACACATTTACATATTGTTGTCTGACAAAATACTTAGAATATAATAGAAAATCACATTTGAATATTACTGATTATTAGTTTAATGTTCTCTGTACAAAACATATAATAAAATTCTTACTAATAAAAAATATAAATTATAAAGCTGTGTGGCCAGTACGTCAGGAATATGGCGTCTTGTTAATAGATTATTCGAAATTTGAATATTAAAAAAAATAATCTAGTGGCGCGATATAGTAGACGCTCGCGCTGCTTTGATGTCGATAATTGAGAGTTATTGCGGTGCGCATAGTAGCTACATCTCGCGCCTATTTCTCCTTCTGACGACTACTTGGGAAAATCCATTTACATATTGTTATCTGAAAAAATTCTCAGAATAGAATAGAAAATCACATTTGAATATCACTACATTGATTATTAGATTAATGTTCTGTGTACATAACATATAATAAAATTCTTAATAATAAAAAATATAAATTATAAAGCTGTGTGGCCAGTATATCAGCAACATGGCGTCTTGTTAATCGATTATTCGAAATATTAATTTAAAAAAATTGTTTAGCGTCGGGATACAGTCGCCGCACTTGCTGCTTTGATGTCGATAATTGAGAGTTATTGCAGTGCGCACAGCACACACTTCGCGCCTATTTCTCCTAGTGACAACTAGTTGGGCCAACACATTTCCATGTTGTTATATGTGAAAATCTTAGGTTGATGTTCTGTATATATAAAATATCATAAAATTGTTAATAATAAAATGTGTAGATGGCACTCCAAACCCGCGGAAGGTCTTATGAAGCGGCTGAAGGCCAACTCCCGCCTGAAAAATATAAATGCTTCACCGCTTTCTAAAATTCTTTCAATCTTTAAAAGTAATGTACTTTTTAAAGAATGAAAAAAATAAGTTAACTATTTTTTTAGTAACATATTCGAAATATAATATTTCCATGTTATCGTTCATTTAATAGCCAAACACTGATTTCTACATCCCGCTCACCCCGCGGAAAGATTGCGGTGTACTGTTACGTCATGTGAACAATTTACGGCGACGCTAATGTTGTTTGTTGATACTAGGGATGTGACAATCTGCATAAAATTAGACTATAAACTAATCGATTGTGTTTTGATTAAAAATAACCGATTTTACTTACAATTATTAATTTTTTGGTATCTTGGCCTTTGATTGTGTGCCTTAAGTGTGGTAACTTAAAAAAACAATCAATGGGCAAGGGTTCCAAAAAATCGATAATTGTAAGAAAGATCGATTATTTCGTGTACTTTTTTTTTTCAGTTTGTATGCGTATTTTTTAACCAGAAACATTTGGTATTAACCCATTTGTTCAGATGAAAAAGAAATTGATTCGAAAAATCACTCCCTAGTGATTTTTCGAATCGAATGTGAAAACATAATTGATACTGGTCAAATAATCGATTTTACTATAATCGATTATGATTTCACATCCCTAGTGAACGTAGAGCGAACCAAAGATCTGAGATTGTAGTGTAGGCCGCGCGATGTAGGTGAGATCTCCACTAAATATGCATAATTCGTGATGTTTAGGAATGCTGTAACGATAATTGATAATTTTATATGCCCTCTGGCCATGAGTTAAGCACACGAATTAATAGTTTCAAATTTTGGGACGGAAAAAATATTGGACATAAGGCCAGTTGAGGCGAACAGCATTAGAGTAGTCCGAAAAAAGTTGGCCTTCAGCCGCTTCATAAGCTCTTCCGCGGATTTGGAGTGTCATCTGCACTCGCCCCCTATCGTCCGGTGAAGCTGAAAAGGCCAGCTGAGGCGAACAGCATTAGAGTAGTCCGAAAAAAGTTGTCTTCAACCGGTCCATAAGTCCTTTCTTTGGTTTGGAGTGTCATCTCACTCGCCTTTATCGTCTGGTGAAGCTGTTAAGGCCAGCTGAGGCGAACAGCATTAGAGTAGTCCGAAAAAAGTTGGCCTTCAGCCGCTCCATAAGTCCTTCCGCGAGTTGGGAGTGCCTTGCCTTGCACTCGTCCCCTATCGTCCGGTGAAGCTATAAATGCCAGCTGCGGCCAACAACATTAGAGTGTAAAAAAAAAACTATGTTCGAAATGACATTTTCTGCCGCTTCATAAGTCTTTTCTTTGGTTTGGAGTGTCATCTGCACTCACCTCCCATTATCTATGAAACTTTAAAGGCCAGCTGAGGCGAAAAGCATTAGAGTAGTCCGAAAAAAGTATAAGTTCTTCCGCGGGTTTGGAGTGCCATCTGCACTCGCGCCCTATCGTCCGGTGAAGCTGTAAAGGTCAGTTACGGCGAAGCATTAGAGTAGTCCGATAAACTATGTTACGACATGCGACATCTCTCTCGCTCGTCCGTGTTTTATGATACCAGTGATATGCTTCATATGATACGCAATTATAATTTCTCACACCGCTAATTTCTTGGAATGACGCGTTTTATAATTTACCGTAAGAATTTAAATTGTAAAATGTTGGAAATACCACTAGTGTTGTTGATTACTAATTGCGTAGTAAACATATAGTAGTGATGAATATGTTTTATATGTAGTTTACATATAACTTGACGGTCTCAGTGGTCGGCGGTTTAGCACACCGCTTTGCTTTCGATGGTCGCGGGTTCAATTCCTTATATGACACAAACTTTGGAATGAGTGTATTTGTTTGTATAATTAGTTTATTTGGAAAGCATACGTAATATATATAGAAAACACTTAGATCGCTAGGTGTTTGGACTTTTAATAGAGTTGTGAATATTGTAGCCGTCTAGCCTTATCCTACATGGTGTGGATGTCGACAATATATAAATGCTTGTCAGCTAAGAGATGTATTTAAATTTACCGTGCGGGTGTCCATTGTTTCATGTTGTACGCTTTATTTCTAAACTAGCTACTCACCCCGGGTGTACACGTATACATATAAACCATCCCCTTCAATCACTTTATCTATTTCAAAAACGTTTAAGAATACACAGGGACAGACAGCGACAGCGACTTTGTTTTATACTATTAATAGCTAAATGGGTTTTTTCTAGCTATTACCAGAAATGAAAACGTATTTTATATTCTAATACTTTATTTGTACGTCTTAACACAACTGTGGCCAAGACAAGAATGAATAATTATCTCTAAATATCGTTTACAGATCAGTTTTGTACCCTCACTATTTTTATAAAAATTATGAAACTAACTCGGTCGATATCAATAACATTACTTCTATTTATAATTAAACAATTCATTATTAATCGGCATATAAGATCATGTCAACATTCAATTATTATAAATATATCTGCTATACAGCTCTGTATATTTATTATCGTAACTATTATAATCTAACATTCGGCCATTCTGATAAAAAGAGTTTGTCCTCAAACTTATTTGTATTTATATAAATCAATAATCATATAAGTATAATGTAAACAAAAACATTGATTAGTAATAACTACCCAAACAACTGAAGACACTCAAAGTCTAGTTATTTTCGCACATCATTCATCATATCACACATAGCTACTTCAGTCTGCAGCGGACCCCTCATCGCGGAGTCAAGAGTTAAGTTCACTACAGGACTCCGCAACCGTGTCACGCCTTCCAGATTTCAGTATCAACACATATGATCATCTGCAGCGGGCCCCTCATCGTAGAGTCAAGAGTTAACTACAGTCAGTAACTATAGTTCGCTACAGGACTCCACGACCGTGCTTCGCATTCCAGATTCACAGAACATACAACCTGCAGTGGATCCCTCATCGAGAGTCAAGAGTATTTCTTTACTGCAGGACTCAGCGATCGTATCTCACATTCCAGATTCCAGTATGTACCACACAAATATCAAAATCTGTAGCGGACCCCTCATCACAAAGTCAAGAGTTTCTTTTCACTACAAGACTTCATGACCGTGACACGCATTCCAGATTATCAACAAATTACTTTCCATAAATTATTTATTCTCCATCAATATTACATTTATTCATAATAATGTTAAATCTTTACTAAACTATAACATACAATGTATCACTTCAATTATTCATTTGTTATAAATCAAGTACCAAGTTTATCTTCATCACAAGTTTAAGACATCTATAAATTCACAAATCTTAATCTATACAATCAATAAATTCTACAGTGCTTATACATATATATCTTATACTATATCAACCTATATAATTCTAATAAATGATTCACTTTCAATATCTATTAATTTGTTATCGTAAATCACATGGTACAATTAACTTTAAACAAATGTAAAACCAAATACATAGTAATTATCATCTTACGCTAAGCCCTCTCCACCATCTGAGGAATTGCTATCACTATTTGCCGCGACAGTAATCCAAGGTTGTATACGGTCTACTGACCAGACATTAGTATATTTACCTCGAGAGACATGAGAACCCGGAATACTAGATATTTCGTAACGATCATTTCCTAAAACTTTACTAACTCTAAATGGACCAGTGTATTTAGGCAAAAGTTTACGACTTTTGCCATTATTAGAAGGAGTAGTTTTTAATATTTTAACTAGATCTCCCACTGAGTATATTTTGGCTGTTTTTCTACTCTTATCAAATCTAGACCGTTGTTTAGCTTGATTATTTTCAATGTGTTCACTAATTTCCGTTCTTATTATGTCAGTTTGTTTGTCATTCTGTCTAGTTTCTATAATAGTCTCACCTAACAGTCCTTCGCCACGATTGAGAGGACGTTTACAAAATAATGATTCAGCGGGGGTTTTTCCCGTTCCTTTATTGAGCGTATTATTGAGACCCCACTGAATTTTCCCAAGATCTTGGTCCCATTTATTTTCGCCTTCCTTATCAGAGTAAACCCTAAGTCCATCTAATATTGTGCGATTATAGCGCTCAACCTGTCCGTTGGCTCTAGGGGCTGATACTGCATTTAAAATATGTCGAACTTCAAATTCATTACAGAATTTTTTAAATTCACTAGATGTAAAACATGATCCACGGTCTGTAATTATGCGTGATGGGTGTCCAAAAATGTAAAATATTTCTTTCAGAACTTTAATCGTGGGTTTTGTTTTAGTATTGCGCAATGGTTTAACGACACAAAACTTTGTAAATCCATCTACTACTACTAACAAATACTGATTCCCTTGCGTGCTTTTTACAAAAGGACCTAGGTGATCCGCATGGAGAGTGTGAAACGGAATATCAGTTTTAGGAATACTATGGAGAAAACCTTCTTTAGATCCAGCTGGCTCCTTACCGAATGCACAATGTAAACAGGACTTTACGTACTTACTGACAAACTTATTCATTTTTGGAAACCAAAAATCTCTTTTAATCTTTTCTAGTGTCTTTTCTACCGAAAAATGTCCGATATCGTCGTGATTTCGTTGACATATCTGCCATCTTGCACCTTTCGGTACAACCCACTTTAAGTTTTCCCCAACTTTCCTGTACAGTCGATTATTTTTTACAATAAAATTCTCTTTTATATCTGCTATCTCATTGTATTTGGGGTCCTCTAAAGCATCTTTAATATACTGAATTTTTTCATCTGTCAACTGTAAACTAAGAAGCCAGTCATCCTGTGTAATGTGCATTACTCGAGAAAAGTGTGCTAATTTGTCACTATCGTCATTACAGGAAATGGGATTTCTACTGAGGGCATCTACATGCTGCATAGAATTACCAGGTCTATATTCAATTGAGCAATCATACTCTTGTAATGCTATCCACCACCGTGCTACCCTGGGTATCAAATCTCTTTTTGTAAAAGTTGATCGCAATGCACTACAATCAGTTGCAATTGTAAAATGTTTTCCTAACAGGTAAACTCTAAATCGGTTTAAAGATGAAACGACTGCTAGTGTTTCTAACTCATACGCATGTAATTTCTCTTCATCTATTGTTGTTTTACGACTAAAGAATGCTACTGGTTGTAATTTAGAAGAAATAAATTCTTTTTGTAATAAAATACCACCCAAACCAATTTTTGATGCATCGCAATGCAACTCCGTTATGTAATTAGGGTTATATAAAGCTAATATTGGACGTTGTACTAATTTATCTTTCAAATTTGTAAATGCGTCTTTCTGATGATTTCCCCACACCCATGGAATATTTTGACGAGTGAGATCAGTTAACGGTCGTGCTATAACCGCAAAATCCTGAATAAACTTTCTAAAATAACTGGCGAGACCAATAAATTGTCGAACCTCGTGAACATTTTTGGGTTCAGGAAATGATTTCACGGCCTCAATTTTTCCATTACCAGGTTTCACTCCCTCAGCCGATATTTCAAACCCTAAATAATTTATTGTGGTGTCAAAAAAACGACATTTGTTTAAGTTTAAGGTCAATCCTGCATCTTAAAAGTAAAAAGGTCTGTTCTAATTTTTCTACACAGTCATCAAAACTAGTTCCCGCAATTAATAAGTCATCCATGTAAGCTATTGCGCACTTTTTATTACCTTTATTTAGCATTTTATTGACGGTACGTTGAAAAACTGCTGGACAATTAGCTAACCCGAATGGAGCTCGTTTAAATTGGTATAACCCATCAGGAGTAATAAAGGCTGTTAAGTGTTTACAGCTATCTTTAACAGGAATTTGATAGTATCCACTAGACATATCCAGTGAAATGAAATAAACGTTTCCACTGAGAAGGTCAAGCTGGTCATCAATACGGGGTAATGGATAAAGGTCTTTAATTGTTTTTCTATTCAACGCCCTATAATCAATACAGAGTCTATAGCCTCCTGTTTTCTTTGAAACTAAAAGTACAGGGCTCGCGTATGCCGAATCTGATTCCTCTATTATGTCATTATCTTGTAGTTCCTTAACCATATCTCGCACGATATTTTTTTCAGTATGACTTAAACGATAAGGACGGTAAACTACTGGTGTGTCATCTGACAATTTTATGTCTAACTCGGAAATACTTGTACAACCTATTTCAGATAAATTAAGCGCGAAACAATCTCTATATTTATCAATTAAATCAAATACTTTAGTTTTTTGTTGTTCATTAAGGCCGTGGTTAATGTTTACTTCACTTCTATTAATAGGTTCTAATAAATGGGTCTTTAAACAAGTAAGTGACTTCTGGGACGTTGTATCTAAGAGAGCATCATCTAAACGGATGAGTTGTGCGCGCACAATCAAATAGTCTTTTACAAAATAAAGGGGTTTATCGAGGTCATTAACTTTTATAAGTAAAATTTTACACTCTCCTTTTATTATTTTATATATGCCTTCCTGTATACAGTATTCTTTACCTTCAATATTACGATAACTTCCTTTTATATAAATATCGGCATTTTTGTAATCGTGACAGTAACATTTTAATAAGTCTATATTTTGAATTTCAGAGTCAGATTGGACATACAACTTGCATTTATTATTTGTATCATTGTTCAATTTGATGTTAAGTAATTCCGAATCAATCGTACGAGACACGATGCTTAGGTAATTTTTGGTTTTAGTGATTACTATTTCTGGCAATTCCGTAAAATTCTGACCCACTAATAAGGGTATGTGAAGGTGGTTATCACCAATAACATATGCAACAACCTCAGCTTCTACAGAATCGATACGTAACTGGAAGGATGTTTTTCCTAACAAGGGTATGTTAACATTAGCGACACCGCGTATCGAGGGTAGATTATCTTTAAAAATGTGCAACCCTAACTCGATAACTGTTCCATGTGTAATAAGCGTGCAGTCACTCCCCAAATCAACAAAACATTCAATTTCTCGGTGTTTATTAATGAAAGCTTGTTTATGATACTTTAAATTATGACTAGTTGCGCCATTAACAAATAATACCCGTTTCTCATTGTTTTTAGATTCATTTTTTTGAAAACAGTTATTGCTAAGGTGACCAAATCGTCTACACAAGTCACATTTTATTAATGGTTTAGGGCATTGATGTACCCTGTGGCCTTTATCTTTACAATTAAAACAAACCGCTGGTGGATTAAATTTCAGACTGCTTTGGGGGTTGACTATGCGACACTGAGCAGCCTTGTGTCCGATTTCGTCACATTTATTGCATACTATATTGTTAATAACCCTATTTTTATTCAATTGTGCGGTACGAGATATATCCTTCTGCTCTTTACATACATCCTTCAAGTATTTAAAAAGATCCTCAGTAGTGGTAAAACGGGCAGAAGACGCGCCTGCCCGTATGGTTCTATCATTAATTCCATGAATAACGCAATCTACAGCCTGCCTACCAGAGATGTTACATGCATTCAATAACATAATTTTATCATAATAATATTCATCTAAATTTTCTCCAAATTGAAGTCTCCGTTCTAACATTTCCATTAAAAGAACCCCATAATTCGTTTCTGTAGGAAAAGCCTTACGTAGGAGGACCTGCCATTGTTCCCAAGTATGCAAAATAGTTGTCTGTCCTTGATACCATTTTTTCGCATTACCCGTAAGTTTGGGTAAAGAGTAATGCATAATTTGCATATTGTCCCATCCATATATTTGAGCACATTCGTTAACCTTAGCTATCCACTGATCAATACGGTGATTTTTTATCGACGGGTCAAATTCGGGTATCATATTAGCATTATAATTAATTGATGATGGTGGATTAGGCCGAACAAAAGACTGTAGTAATCTAGAAAATTCATTAATATTTACCAAAACATTAGGAGTAATATTAGAACTGTATCACAAGACGTTCCTGCTTCTGGTGTATTACCGAGGAGGCTGCTACATTCATAGGTTCGGAATGACCAGCAGGCTCCACTGGATACTGACTCGCCGGCTGCTCCTCTGGAACCCTTCGCGCTTCCGATGTTGACAGAGGCGGCTCCCTCTCACGTCCAGTCGCAGTAATACTTGAGCGTGTGGACCGTCCACGGCTTTTTGTATGTCTTTCTTCATTTCTTGAACGATTTCCTACTACCTCCGGCGTGTATGATCGTGTTCTTTTCTTACTGTTCCTCGAAGATTTATCTCTGGATACTTTTCGTCGATGTGTAGAACTATTAGACGATCCGTCAGATGAATAATCTTTACGTCGTCGACTTCGTTTCTTTGCACTATGGGCGTGTGTATTTGTTGATCGCTTTCTACCCATGTTTTTTAGTGAAATATGTGCGGTGATCCCACTTCTGATAATAGCTAAATGGGTTTTTTCTAGCTATTACCAGAAATGAAAACGTATTTTATATTCTAATACTTTATTTGTACGTCTTAACACAATAAGACAAGAATGAATAATTATCTCTAAATATCGTTTACAGATCAGTTTTGTACCCTCACTATTTTTATAAAAATTATGAAACTAACTCGGTCGATATCAATAACATTACTTCTATTTATAATTAAACAATTCATTATTAATGCATATAAGATCATGTCAACATTCAATTATTATAAATATATCTGCTATACAGCTCTGTATATTTATTATCGTAACTATTATAATCTAACACTATGTAAAGAAGTGTTACAAAAAAATATTTATTTAAAAAATTTTACAATATTATATTACATTATGCATGTATATTTTAATAACATATTAATACATATAATATATTAATAAAATATTGTAGGGACTAGTCTGCTTTAATCACTACGACTGATTAACTTACTCCACCAGTTAGTTGTGTATTTAATATTTTGACTACAATAAATTAGTGCTAGTTGGTAGTTTGTATTCAACATAAAAATGTAAAGATGAAGAATGAGCGGTAGATTAAAAAAAAATAATGACTATTACTATTCAAAAGTGCTTCAATGTAAGTTTATGTGAATAAATTACTTCGTATTCTATTCTATTAGAAATGCTTATTTTGATATATCATAAATAAATAGAGTAAAAAGTATTACTGCAGGTAAAAAAAATTGTTGATCTGTTAACGATTGATTTCTGTGGTGTTAGAATAAAATAAAGTCTATAAAAATAAAACAGGTAGGTATATTTAGGGAAATTGTTAAAAAAACGCAAAGAAATTATCATTATATCAATTATTATTAAATCAAAAATATTTAAATTTTAAGTATTTTTCAATAAATAAATTTAAAAAAATTGCCAATGGAATAACTGTCGCAAATCGAGAAGTCGCTTTAAACTTCAAAATACCTATGGAACACTATCACATATCCTAGGCCGAGTATTTTTATAGTGCCGTTACTGGTTGACTATTTGTATTCCTGAGCTACAAAGTAATCAAACTTATGAAAAAAAAACATTAAAAAAATCAATCGATCGGGTATTTTCGTTTCCAATCGGCAGTTTAGCAACAATGTATTATCGCTCTCGAGCGAGAAGTGGGTACGTGCATTTAACCCACCTGTGTTAATAAATTTTAAATTACTGAAGTCTGCGTGTCAGTCTGTGCGGTTGTTGTTTATTCGCACATCTGCGTACAACACTATCCGGTAACAATTATATACAGCTGTAATTTTGCGTCTTAGAGTTGATGTTTTTTTATAAGGGCACACAATACAGTAATTATCTGCTCATCAGACAGACAGTCTATTTGTGTTGCATTTTTATTAGATATCAATTGTTTTTGCCTACTACATGACTGTAAAACAATATCATTATATAGTTCGTGGATTGCGTTAAGGTTTTATTATTATTATTCAGAAACGGAGAATCGTTATAAATATTTTTTTTGCTTGTAAACTGATTGTAACCAAACAAACACTAAGTTTTAAGGGAAGCCCCCAAAATACGGTAGTGAATACTGCATCTAAATCGATTAAGTCGTTTCTGAGATTACCACACAGAAATACGGATACATAGTAAATAATTCTAACAAATATTCTATTGTGATCTATTACGTTGATAGTCCCTAATAGTTTCTTTTCATATATACATATTTCATTTATATATAGATTTTCCACTTTTAGTGTGGAAAAGATTTTCAATGTCATGAACACTATCACTTATCACCTTTATGACTAACTTTGTACCTAAGAATGAATTCCCTACCTTTGATTTCATATGGGCTGACTCAACTTCGTCTACCTCTCGTTTACCATTTTTGCAACATTTTTCAGTGCTGTTCCGCTCTCAGTGGTCGTAGCGTAATATTAAATAGTAAATAATATAAATATATTAATTAACAATAAAGGAATTTTCCAAATTGTGCATGTACTGAGATGATCGCGTTCAATGAAACAAACAGTTAAACAACTTGACTTTTCAGCTTACATCTTATATATAAAATTCTAGTGTCACAGTTTTCGTTCCCATACTCCTCCGAAACGGCTTGACCGATTCTTATGAAATTTTGTGAGCGTATTGAGTAGGTCTGAGAATCGGCCAACATCTAATTTTCATCCCCCTAAATGTTAGGGGTAGTCCACCCCTAAATTTTTATTTTTTATTTTAAGGCAAAACAACGTTTGCCGGGACAGCTAGTGTATATATATTATCGTAGTATAGATTGCGTATCGCAGCACATCTGTCGCACATCTTATTATCCATATATGCTAACCCGTTACCAATACTCCATCTGATTAATTATCACGTTTATAAATATATTTATTCGAACAGTACAGGCCGCTTGAAACAAAAAGGTGTATGTTTGTATTTAATTTATGACCAACTTGCATACTTACTGTATTTATAACCTGTAATACCAATAAACTATGAACAAACGCATTTCTTTACACGCATCACTTAGAAAATGTTGTTTTATTAGGCGAAACGTATATTTATTTCTTGTAATTTTGTGCTGATATATTAAAATTATTACGTAGCTTTTATCAGCGCTTTGTATTTCATACAAAAGATAGCCTGTGTCGATATCTGTGATACAATCTTACTTCATACCAATTTTTATTAAGCTCCGTTTAGTCGTAAAAGACTCATAAACACTCAGCCAGCTACATTTTTGAATTTATAATATTAGTGGGGGTTAGTAACTCACCCCAGTATCGTCTCAGAATGTATACTACTCAGAACTATATATATCTTACTAATATTATAAACACGGAAATTTCTGAATATAGATGGATATTTGTTACTATTTCACGCAAAAAGTACTGAAAGGATTTTAATTATATTATATAATATAGTTTATACATTAGACTAACAGATAGGTTATCATGGGGGTAAAACCGCGGGCACAGCTAGTATTAGCATAATATGTAGCTTATATCACACTGGAATAATGTACTTTTCAAATATTGGGAAGAGGACCATTCCTCTTACTGCCATCAGTAATAGGGATTAGTAATCAGTAACCCCATACTAGCATTGTACCATTGTAGTTCGTCCTCCACAGCTTCTCCTGGATACCACCATGTTTAATTCCTAGTAATTTAATCACAATGGGCAAATCTAACCTCATTCTCATATTGTATCTTACACTGGTGCTAGAGAGTGCACCGTTCATTATCATACATAAAATAAGTACCATTCTGAACACTGAAAGAATTCCTTATCCAGTTGTATTCTATCCCCATAACAACATCCGCTGTCCCTTTCTATGCTATTTAATATATGTTATGGATAGTAACATGACTGTATTATATAATTTGACTTATATTATATTTATAAATATATTGATCACAATAAAGAAAAAAAAATCAATAAAGATATGGTTTTATAAAAGTACAAAAATCACTCGTTGCTTTTAATTAATGTACATTCTGATCCAACACCTGATTGTATTAAAACTTCAATATAATGTAGTATTAAAATTAAACTCGCTTATTTTGTGCAACCTATTATTATGAGTGTTTCTAAAAAAACCATTATCATCATTTTAATTGCATTTTTTTCACATAAAAACTATAGTTTCAACGGGCACATTAGCATTTTCTTATAATGCGTCGTTCATGAAAGTGTAATGTGCTCGTATCTCTCTACTAATAGGTAATAACGTCCGTATGTCTGTCCGACGGCTTTCGTACGATCACCTGCAGCGGCCCATATGATGTTCAATTAAAAATTGAAATTTTAGCTATACCCAACAAATTGTTAGTTACTTTGTTTTTTCGTAGTTGCGCATGCTCGAACATTTGCGCCATCTGTCGTGTGTTGCCACTTGTGAGGTTTTTTAAATGATTATAAACTTAATTTACACTATGATATTGTTATTTTTTTTGTGTTTTCTTCGTAGGGTTAATTTACATTACGCTAGTTTTTATTTTTTTATGTTGTTCGCCTAAACCTAATCTGTATTGACAAGGTTTATTATATTATTTATTTATAATGTAATAAATATCTAAGGTCAAGCTCCTTAGAGAACTTTTATTTGTGGATTGAAACTTTCCGGATGTGAAACTGTATCGGAATCCGTTGCGTAGTTTTGAAGTAATTGGAGACCATATAGATATTATAACCTTTGAAAAGAATACGAGCTGAGTTTCTTGTCAGTTCTTCTCATCTCGATATCATTTCGAACTGACGGTAGATTTGACATATCATAAGAGTCTGTAATAGACCTACATGAATAAAGATATTTTATAATTTTAATTTTGAAACGTTATCTACACTATGCACACCAAGTCGAAATTGCTCTAGTAGAGAGACAAATTTCTTACCATCCCATGGATTCACCGTGCAGGTGCCGGGTCCATCGTATGGCAGAGAGGGAAACTACAAGAAGTTCCCGGATCTTGTAAACAGGGTATGGGTTTAGGGAGTCCTTTTGTCGACATATGTCAACACACTCATCTTTACCACTCGTGTTTCTCTCCCTGCTCAGCCGAACTTTATATGAATAAATAACACGAAAGTTAATTGCCATTTCAGGTTTTATTTACAGTTATCACTAGCTCCAGTCCAGATATCGGCACCAATTTATTCTGCTCTCATAAAAACATAATCTTCTTCCCAGAAACAAACTTATTAATTCCCACATTATTTGCCGCAAAATTTACCATGGCGCGACCGTTACACGCAACCAGTCAGTCCACTACTGCAGTGAAGATGCATCTCTGTAATTAATCTACTTGTTATCACTTACCGAAACCGCATAATCTATATCGCCCGCAAAACAAACTGTAAACTCTATTCCCTCCCTCACAAGAATATTTTTACAACGTTAGAGGAAATATGACAAAAATTGTTATTATAATTCCAAAGAGGTTTATAGCTTGCATAACATCAATCTTAATTTAAACGAGATAAGGTTGAAATTTGATACCGTTCTGTGGAATTACGCTTATAATATTTTATAGATTGTAACGATAGAGGTGTCATAACGTAAATTGTCTCGTGTTAAATATATTTTTTTTTTTAATTTTACGGCAGCGGTGAATCCTTTGATTTGTATCTTTAAATGATGGTATTAATATGCCAAATTTTGATGTGATTTTTAACAAGTTCTGAATTTAAAAATAAAATGTTATAATTCGTTGGAACTCGACAGGATTTTAGCATTCATAAAGCCGTAACAACATTAGAGATATAGTTCTCTTATTAATTCGCATTTGAAAATCGAACAGTTCATTCCTTATGTCCCTTATAGGTCGGTCTTATTTTTAAACTCATGTATTCAAATTTCTGTCATTCCATGACACATCAGTTTTAAATAGTTCGAAATTCAAAAATATTTTGGAAATCGTATTAATCATATATTTTGCAATTTTAATTTTGCAATATAGGGAAAATAATATTCATTTCATATTTGACTGTAATTCTCTTTCAAAAAGTTGAAGTCTTTTTTTAAAAATATAATAGTACATAAATTGACAATTGACCCACCTGATGGAAAGTGTCTATCATCACATATATATGTATATATGAACAGTACTACTGACATCATGTCTTTATGTGACGCCAAGGTACTCCCCAGGCGTTATCATTCTATTAACATTCTGTAGGATAAAGATTAATAGGCGGGGAAAAATGTTGGGGCACTTGATACGACACGACGAACTAAATAATAACATTATTGAAGGAAAAATAGATGGAAAGAGAGGAAGGGGAAGACCAAGACACAGCTATATAAAGCAAGTTAAAGAAAAAGTTGAAGTGTATTGTATCAACAGCTAAAAGGACTGATAGAAGATCGTGGAAGGTGGCGGAAGCTCCACCGACAAGAGCACAGCTCTTAAATTATGAATAAATGAGGATTAAGATATTACACTTCTATACTCTGTAATATAACTACCGTATCTCAAACGAAACATAAGGCAAGGCATACTAATATAAGGCATAAGGCATGCTTGGTGGCAGAAATAGATATAACAGAGGTGTTCATACAGATGTTTTAGTACAAAGTCTACCTTTGCAAATATGTTAGAACTTCAGTATTTCTACTAAAAAAAAACAATGCAATTCGTAGTGTGCAATAGACAATGTACCTGAAAGAATGTCTATGCACAAACATGGTCTTTGGTACTATTGGAACGTAATACAAAAACAGTCTTTTATATCTGTTGTCCCATTCGCACGTCTCGTTTGCTCATAAAAAGGGTAAAAATGCCGTAGTACAGTACAGTGACAGAAATGTCGTCACATCATCGCCTAGTTAACGAGCTTGCCACTCACTAGTGATGGCGGATTATCCTTATCGGTTAATATCGATAAAGTATAATTTAATATATTAAAATAAAGTTGTATCAATATAGTTTAATAAACAGAAAAAAAATACTTGTAATTAACTAGTGATTGTATTGTATATAATCGATATAGAACACAATAGATAAGTACAGTTAAGTAGATTCATTAATATCTGTAAAATAGATCTGTAATAATACGATAAAAAAACAAATATGATTGTCGTATAATTATTTTAAAAAATGATTGTAAATTGTATTTATTTGAATTAACTTGTGCATAGATAAGAAAAATCTACTAGTTATGATTTAATTTAATTATTTAAACCTTAATTAATGTACAGTTTGATACAGTCCTGACTCCTAAACTAGCGTGAGTTGTATATCAGAAGTCAGTTCCTTCCCAAAACAAGGATAACAGTTTTAATTAATTTACATGCAGACATTATTGTGCATATACAAAAAATATTTTTCTATACTAATTGCATGTAATATCGGTTCGCAATTGAATAATTGTAATTGATCATGATTCGCAAATCACTGATGGATAACTTTAAAATACTGCCAACCACCGTCATTATCGATCCCATTTGGATTATCGATTATTTTCACGAAAGGCAAATAAAAAGTTTTATCGAGCGTGCACGCCTCACGAGACGCTAACAAATTGGCTCGTTATCAGTCGATCTGCGGTAATAAGTTGCTGCGTCACATCGATAAATATCGATATAAAGTATCGACACCGGCTACTGAAGACACGCGAGGATGGCAACACTAATTCAAGTGAAGTGACAGCTTGTTGAGCGATTGGTTATGTATGTGTGTTTATGCATAAAGCTTTCTGTTCACGCAATTTACTTGGTATTAATAGCACTGCTTAGTTTATCATTTACGGGATCGTTTCGTTTAACAATTCTTTAGAAATTTTTATATTGCAATAAAATTTGTTATGAAGGTATGTTTAATAGGGGCTCTTAACACCTTTAGTAGGGAGTTGAGTAAATTAATGCATCAAGGATACCATAATTATGTACCATATAGCGATATTGTATTTTATTATATTCATATATAATAATATATATCATTACATAGTATTAAAAAAAGTCGCTGTATGTTCCTATGTACGCTTAAATCTTTAAAATTACGCAACGGATTTTGAAGATAATTTTAATAGATAGAGTGATTCTAGAGGAAGGTTTATATATATATAATACATGCACCCGTGCGAAGCCGGGGCGAGTAGCTAGGGTGGTTATAATAATTATCATATATCCCGCAGAATATTTATTATCTGTTAGAATATTTATTTTTCTGTAATTATTGATGTGCTTATCATACTTTTGTGTAATTCTTCCTAAGTGAGCATATTGGGAAAGTAAAGCTAGCTTAGTTTCAATATCAGTAAACAAATAAATAAATATTCTAAGTATATTATGTAAATATTTACAAAAAAACAATAAGTATTTCTATCAGTTGTCTAGTACTCGTAACACAAGCTCTGCTTAACTTGGGACTAAACGGCGCTGTGTATATTACCTAGAGATATTATTATTATTGTATATGTATACAATATATTTTTATATTTTACATCAAAGATAGAAAATTTCTAATTAATCAAATATACCGCTAAATCTTTACCTGAAACCTTCAATTCACCAAATTTTAAGTTATAATAATCACATTTTTCACTGATACACCGCCAATATACCTACACCATTGTGGGGGGCGGTAGAGGGGAGGGGGGGGGGTGTTGTTTGTAATGATAGTAGCCCCATTGTTAACAATATACCATGTCATGTCGACTTCCACGCGGGCCCCCTGGATACCATCGTGGTATAATATCTGGTATATTCTCATACACATTTTATCATCCTCCACTAGTTCTTCGCCAGCGTACACCGTTAGCTCTGGCGGGTGCACTATTCCTTTATCACCTCTGAAAAAAAATGTACACCATTAGCGCAAATACTTCCATATTCAAGAACGAAAAAAAAAACACGCGATATCAAGAAATAACTATAAAACAACTAATAACAAACTGCAACACTGTTAGATAAATGTACAGACACATTAGACGACAGATAACATAATAGATAAAGCAAGAAAAAGCTCGTGAACTTTCATTAAAGCTCCTCGTTAGCGCACCTGCGGGCCACATGACAACAAAACGTCAACTCCCGCGCAGTGCATCCCGAAAAACAACATCCGCCATATTGGAAAAAGTAGAACTTGACGTAAATAAACGAAATTGAAAAATCCATGCCAACTGTGACGTCACAACTGGTTGTATCAATGTATTTAGTCACATATGATCACCGTATTTGGTATCTTGTTTTTCTCTATATCCGTCCTGCTCTGCCACTATGTGGGTGAGACGTCTATCCTTTTTTAGTGACGTCATACAACGGTAGCTCGAGGTCGACTAGCGTTAATTTTCACATTACATATTTAGTTTCTATAGCTAGCTGTTACATATGATTTCGTCTGTAAACTTGCAGCCCCTATTTTTTATTATGTATTATATTAGAATGGTGCACCCTGCGCTAACGGTATACGCTAGCGGGGCACCGGTGGAAGATGATAAATACACTCCCTCAAGATTTGTGACCTCATGTAATCTGAAGACCATGAATTCCCGAAAGTAGTGTTGGAGATAAAATCCATTGCTCCTAAAAATATCATTCAATTCTTGTCCCTGTCGGGTCTAGGTAGCGAACTCTGAAAAAAGGCGAGCGTAATAGATCTATGTAGGACAGATCGTAGGACAGGACCAAGCACCTGACATTAGCCCTAACCCCCAAAAAGGTATACACCCCCTCAGGATTGGTGACTTTATGTAATCTGGAGACCATTAATTGGAAAGTGTAGCATAGGACGCCCCACAGCTATGTGGAGCGACGTCATACGCGTACGTAGGGTTAGTTTAACCCAACGCTTTACATCCGATAGTCATGCTATCCAAAGTAAAAAGTTGACTTAAACCGTTAAAAGGCTGAAGCCGTCACATGTATTATTTTATTAACACCTGACATATGAAATGTATCAAATAAGCAGTATTTCATCATCATCATCATCAGCCCACTGCAGTCCACTGCTGGACATAGGCCTCTCCCAAGGCAAGCCACTGGGCACGATCTTCAGCCCTTCTCTTAGCAGTATTTATATCAATATAATATATTTATATTATACTAGCTTTTGCCCGCGGCTTCACTCGCGTTAATTTATCCTCTTAGGAGTGGAATATATCAAAATCCTTTCTTAGCGGATGCCTACGTCATAACATCTACCTGCATGCCAAATTTCAGCCCGATCTGTCCAGTGGTTTGGGCTGTGCGTTGATAGATCACTATGTCAGTTATATATATTTCGATTAGTATAATATAAATAGGTTAATTTGACGGTCTCGGTGGTCTAGTGGTTTAGCACACAGCTTTACTTCCGATGGTCGCTGTTTCGATTCCTTGCATGGTAACAACATTTGTATTCATGAGTATCACAGTTTGTATCGATCTGGGTGTTTTCTATCTATAATGTGTGTATTTTTAAAAAAAACTAAGTATTTATATCACTTGTTTAGTACCCATACGACAAGCTCTGCTTACCGTAGGACTCAGTGGTGCTGTGTTAATTGTGTAGGGTTTTTTTTTATTTATATCATTAATACCTGATAGGAGAAAAATAGCAGTACCTAAAATAGAAAAACCAAAAATTTGACAAGAAAGAAACCAGTATCTTCAGAGCGGGCCACAGATATACCCATAATTACCTCTTACTTAAGTAATACCTAAATATAAACATTACCAAGACTAAATTCCCCACGTGACATTTTATGAGATAAACCTTTAGAGGATTGCACCGTTAACAAACAAACAGACGTATCTACTACGATTATCTGTAAGGCTTTATAGTAATAAATAGAGATTGGACGCATTAAGGTCCAACGCATACGGCGACTTTATTAGGAGACTAGTAGCTCACTGCGGCTTCGGTTGGATACTGGTAACTTTTAATTTTATATATCTTATATAACATTATAAACGTGGAAGTTTGTGAGTATGGATGTTTGTTAATCTTTCACGCAAAAACTACTGAACGGATTTTGATGAAATGTAAAGTTTCATCATAGGTGTGTGTTAAGGATTAAGTCTCTGGTTTATAAAACTCAAATCTCGTTTTTTTCTCGATTTATTTAGTTTTTTCTATCATAGGCGAAAGAGTTAGAAATATATTGTGTATACAATATATATAATTACTATTACAACCTAGGTCAATTCACATAGTGCTATCTAGTCCCAAGCTAAGTATAGCTTATGTAATGCGTACTAGATAACTTATATTATTAAATACTTAAATGTTAATTAATTTTACATAATGGTCGTTGAAAAATTAACCAAAACAAAAACTTAAATAAATATAATATAATTAAAATATATTATTTATTTATTTAAAAATTTATTGATTTTGTACAATAGGCGGGCTTAATGCTAATAGCATTCTCTACCAGCCAACCTTAGGGAGTGTAGAGATATCAAGAGATACTGGCAGCGTTCCCCCTTTGAATAGCTTATTATAATTCTTTGTCCGAGGTAGCTGCCAGCTCTTCGGTCTTCTGTGATGCCGACATTGTTTAAATTAATCTAATACAGTAGAACCCTGATTATCCGGATCAAATAAAACCAGGGGTATTCCGTATAATCGAAAATCCGGATAACCCAACCACTTAAAAGCAACATCTAGAGATTAAAAAGCTTCTGCGTGAGACGATTGTCATAAAACCCCAATTTCATTATCTTCTTCATCTTCATCATCAATTATCAAATTAAATATTTCATCTCAAATATCTAAATTGATAATTAGAGCCGAGTCGAATGAGTCCGGATAATCGGATGTTCGGATAATCTGGATTCTACTGTACTTAAATTGCAGGAACACACTATTTTATTAAATTTATCCTTTTTACCAAAAATAAATCCATTAAGGCCGAAACACGATATAACTTCGTTCGGTACTAATGCTATCTGGGACATGTCCTCATTGAAGATGCGTTTCAACACGCACAGCTCCAACGTCTGTAATACAGTTAAATTGTATTTATACACTAGCTGTGTACGCGACTTCGTTCGTGTGGTTATCAAAAACACTATCGTGATTATCTTTTGAATGCCCGATTGTCTTGCGTAAAAATGTCCTAGACGTAATTCAAGGACAATTTTGTTCACAATTAATTACTATTAAGCAACAATAAATTTAATGTTTGCCACCATAGTTGAATAAAAAAAAAATTAATTTCGACCAACTTTGCCACCAAAATGTTTATAGCGAGTCAATCTTAAAAGATAGACATATACGAGGGCTACACTGAAAGTTTTTAGAACTGGCTACTTGAGAGCAATATAATAAAAAAAATTGTTAAAATTTTGAAAATGGAACTCTTTACGAATAGTACTGAGTATATAATTTATTCGTATGTCATGTGTTTTACGGTTTGGCGGCAAATTGAAAATAGTCTGTGTAACGTTATTGAACTTAACACGAGAAAATTTTCGTGTGATGATTTTTTATGACTTTCGATGTCATCTAAGTCAACAAGAAAGTTATGATAGACTACTATTGGACTTCCACGATGAAGCCCCGTCTCGTGCCACTGTTTACAACTGGTTTAATGAGTTTAAACGTGGTCGCACTAATCTCACCGATGATTTGCGTGAGGGACGGCCTTCTACGGCGACAACCGAAGATAACATCCGTGTTGTGCGGCGTATGATAGAGATAACAAAAGAGTGACCTATTAGCAGATCCGGGCAAGCTTAAAGATTGGTATGAGTCAAGTGCACAAAATCCTCCATGAACATTTGGCGGTCAGGAAGCCTTGTGCCCGGTGGATACCTTATAATTTCACTGAGGCTCAAAAACTCCGTCGGGTTGATTGGTGCCGTGAAATGCATGAAAGATTTAACGGAGGTGACTCAAATTCTGTGTTTAACATAGTTATGGGAGACGAAAGCTGGATTTACTGTTATGATCCCGAAACTAAAAGACAGTCAGCTCAGTGGGTGTTTCCTTCCGAGGAGTTGCCAACTAAAGTGAAGAGAGGTCGAAGCATAGGAAAAAAGATGGTGGCCTCGTTCTTTGGAAGAACAGGTCATTACGCGACAATTGTTTTAGAGGATCGAAAAACAGTTACTGCAGAGTGGTACAGTAACAATTGTTTGCCACGTGTTTTGAAAAAGTGCGTGAGAAACGACCTCGCAGTAGGATCCTCGTTCACCACGACAATGCTTCGTCGCACACCGCCAGGCAAATGATCCATTATTTTCAGACGTAGAACCACTGGGTCATTCGCCTTACAGCTCCGACCTCGTACCTTGCGATTTTTATTTATTCCGAAAAATGAAAGAAAAAGTTCGAGGAAAACGTTTTATGGACGCCGAGGATTCGGTGGCTACGTTTTAGAAGGCCGTCAAAGAGACCCCTAAGGACGAGTGGGCAAAGTGCTTTTCTCAGTGGTTCTATCGGATGCAGCGATGTATTGACGTGAATGGACGCTATTTTGAAAAGATAAAATAAAGGTAATAACTTGCTAATTTAATCAGTTTTTGATTTTCTAAGAACTTTCAGTTTGACCCTCGTACCGTCGCGGATATATTTTTAGATCATTTAGAGGAACAATTCTTTCATACATATTTTTTGGGTAACTTGAGCCGTTTACGCAGCGCACGCAACAGAAGCCGTCAAATAGCCGTCCCGTTTTTGCAAAATTTTTCACTGATGGTCTATTCTATTTGTCGCTTCTATTTGTCGTAGCGTAATGTTATATAGCTTAAAGCCTTCCTCGACAAATGGACTATCCAACACAAAAAAAAATTAACTCGAACCAGTTCCTGAGATTAGTGCGTTCAAACAAACAAACTCTTCAGCTTTATAATATTGGTATACATATATTTATTTCATGTGTTTGTTTGCTTCGCCCGCTCCCGAGTGATACATATAATGTATGTAAATTGTTGCTTGTTTCCCCGCGGCGTGGACGTGAAATGCGCGGGCATTTTTCACACGTTACTGGCACACATTAAAATTCATGCAAAAACCGATTGTGTGTACACGGCTTTATGCTGCTCGGTCTACATGTGTCAAAGCGTGAAGTTGATAAAAAATGCTGTATACTTTATGATGCGGCTAATAAAATATACTGCATCAATTTATATGTATATGTTATTTGTCGAGTCCTCAAGGTTGAGGGTAGTGACCACCAGGAATGCTTCTTACAACTAAATCGTTCCAGGCATTTATATACTGTGCCAAGCGGACCAGCGACTGCATATTTTGCTAGACGTTACCTCTGCCCCTTCTTCTGTCCACGAGGCCACCCATTGCACATTTTTCCAAAATATCTGGTTTCCATATTCCGTTCCATACATACATATAAGTGTATATGTATAGAAATTTTGTAACTGACCTTGTACTATCAGTACCAATAAAGATAACTGATATGTATATATGTTTTTATATATGGAAAAGTCGAGGGTGTGTACGGGATTCTTACCCACTAAAAACCACACGGTGTACCTACGAGCACCACCCATTGACGGCATCGGTGATCTAGCGGTTTAACACACCGCTATACTTCCGATAGTCGCGCGTTCGATTCCGCGCACGATACAAAGATTTATATTCATGAGTATGATTGTTTGTGTCAGTCTGAGCGTTTTCTATATATATTATGTATGTATTTACAAAATAAAAATTATCTTAGTGTTTGAATCTGTTGTCTAGTACCCATAATATGAGCTCTGCTTACCTTGGGACTACATGGCGTTGTGTGAATTGTTCAGGAGTGTTATTATTATTTTTTGCCATATCATCATCATCATCATCATCGCAGCCTGGAAGACGTCCACTGCTGGACATAGGCCTCCCCCAAAGATCTCCACGACGATCGGTCCTGCGGTGCACGCATCCAATGCCTTCCAGCGATCTTGACCAGATCGTCGGTCCACCTTGCTGGAGGCCTTCCCACGCTGCGTCTTCCGGTCCATGATCGTCACTCGAGGACTTTACTGCCCCAACGGCCATCTGTCCATTCGTCTGTTTCGCCATATATACATACAGTATACAGGCCATAGGCTAAAAACCTGATGATATACCTCTTAGCTCATGACGGGCGAAATTGCGGGAACTAAAATCTTCCGCTTCATCTGAATATATCTACTGCTTAATATTCTGCTCATATCGTAATTTGTAGGTGCGTATAATGACTTTATAACCCAATAACTCATATGCACTAACCAAACATTACGCGATTTTCGAAAATTATAACATTCGAAAGTACCAATATTGCTCCAATTTTGCCCAGTTATGAATTTGGTGTTCCGTATTTATTTATTAAAAACTAATAGTCGCCCAATGGTAGAAATTCGATCATAAATTAATTTAACATTCATTAAGACTATAGACAAATATTATTAAAGACAAACAATATTAGTCTATTCTCAATTTGACCATAGATTTTAACAATAAACAGAGTGTATATACGTGTTTATGTCAAATGTAGTAGCATGCATAGTAGTATGTATATATATATATAAATATTTGCATTCTGAACTTCTTTATATAAACTATAATATAATTGAGCGAAATTTCATACTCCACCGTCCCAACAATTTTTCTAAAAAGGTGTACAAAGTTTTTGCTTGACGTATTATCTCACGTATAACGTAGTATAAAGACATTTTTTTTATTGGGAGATTTAGGCTATTGTAAGGTACTAAGACTACTAACACTGCGACTTCTATTTATAAATCTGTTGACGACCTCGGTGGTCCAGCGGTCTAGTACACCGCTTTACGACCGATGGTAGCGGGTTCGATTCCTCGCACGGCACAAACATTTGTATTCATGAGTATGATTGTTTGTATCGGTCTGGGTGTTTTCTATGTATAATATGTATGTATTTACAAAAAAATAAATATCTATGTATATGTATCAGTTATCTAGTACCCAAAAGCTTTAGCTAGCTTAACTTGGGTTTAGATGGCGCTGTGTGGCGCGCTGTGAATTGTCCTGAGATTATTATATTATTATTATTATTGTGCTCGCTCTTATTCAAAGTTCGCTACCTAGATCCGTGAGGAACAAGGATTGAAGGATATTCTTAGGAGCGATGGTTTTTATCTCCTCAGGATATATAGACATATAACAGATGTATATTTTGTTTATTTAAAATAAAATTGTTTTATCTAAATTATTTAGTAATTTTTGTTTTTAAAATACTTTTTAGAAATCTGAGTCTCAGGATTGTTGCTCTGGAGAAATTCTAGAAATTTTGTTTATGCTATTTTATATTATATATATTTACGGGTTGAAATTAATTAATTAATTAATAAACACATGTAGTTTATTAATGACAAGCTCAGTTTTCCCATAAATTAGGGTATTTACGTCATTTATCTCTAGCTACAACCGTCGGTTTATTTCAACGGTTTAATTATACGGACCCCTGACAGTGTGAGTTAAGATTGCACTCGACCAGTTTTTCTCCGCAAACAGCCTTCGAAAGTAATGAAAGTGCTCCAGTTTTAGTAAATACATTTTTCCTCATTAATTTTCGACTTGTTAACTATTCAACGAGCTCTCGCCGCGATCTGGTTTCGTCATTCATCATCGAGAATTATTATATCAACGGCGTCCTTATTGGGCGCGGATGGAAATGATCTCGTCACGTCAATTGTTGATGTCTTAATAACTGGTTAGAACTGGTATCTACTGGATATATCCAGCGTACGTGACATGTCCAAAAGTTTAAATTTGTAAAGTCATACGATTTTTAGCATGTATTCGTCAGTTGATGAATGTGATTTCTCGTAGATGCTGTATTTATTTTTCAGTTAGCTTTTAATAGAGATGTGACGTTGTAGCAATAGATTATTGATTACAAGCTATGCTCGCGGTTTCACTCGCCTGAAATTTGTAGCATACTATTTATTCTGATGTATAAGCTATATTTTTGTAGAGTTTCATTAAAATCCATTCAGTAGTTTTTGCGTAAAAGAGATATCTCATATCCCTACGAGTCATTATTATCCGTTTAATCTGTAGCCTGCTAATTTTATTTATTTAAGTATAATGTTTTATTGTTGTAATATTAAAAGTAGATACAATGGAAAATATAACAGATTAAAGAAAGAAAGAAAGTACAGAAGGCGGTCTTATCGCTAACGCAGTCTCTTCCACACAACCCATCCCAAATACTATTTATATACAAAATGTCATAACATTTGGTTGATCCGCTAAAGCGCCAGCAATACATATATTCACTTTCACATTTCATAAATTAGTCAGAATTATTCGTGTATAAATGACTCATTTTTTTTTTTTTAGTTAAATTTATTAAGTTTTATATGAACTATTAACTGAATCATCAAACATGTAACTGTAAATGATTACATAGTAATGTGCTTAATTCAATAACTATTTTTAAATAACATCGTTACATAATTAAGGCCACACACTTTTTACATCACTAAATCGTAGAACATTATTCTCCTTTATTTGACAGTCGGGTAAGAAAGGGACATGTCATAAAAATGTTAGTGAACTATGCCTTGGCTGTAACCGGAAAAACTTTGATAAATAGAACACGCGCGGCCGAGATAACGCGGCGGACGGGGCGCGGCGTGACGTCACTTCCCGGTAGGCGCGTGCGCCGCTCTACTAAAATAGACGATTAATTTATAAGCTGACAGCGATTATTATGTTGTTTAGTTATATGTTTGCATTGTTTATAAGGTTTTTGATATAAATTGGGTACCCACTATTTTGATATTAATATGGTAATTATCACAATATTGTGATAGGTGCTCTATCTTTGTAATACAGATGCAGAAAATAGAATATTTACAATTTAATGTTCTAGTCTATTCTAATGTAAGAATCTATTTTCTTTTTCATCATCATCATCATCACAGCCCGGAAGACGTCCACTGCTGGACATAGGCCTCCCCCAAAGATCTCCACGACGATCGGTCCTGCGCTTCCCGCGATCTTGACCAGATCGTCGGTCCACCTTGCTGGAGGCCTTCCCACGCTGCGTCTTCCGGTCCGTGGTCGCCACTCGAGGACTTTACTGCCCCAACGGCCATCTGTCCTACGAGCTATGTGCCCTGCCCATTGCCACTTCAAAGTCGCAATTCTTCGGGCTATGTCGGTCACTCTGGTTCTTCTGCGGATCTCCTCATTTCTGATTCGATCACGCAGAGAAACTCCGAGCATAGCCCTTTCCATTGCCCTCTGAGTGACTCTGAGCTTGTTGATGGGGCCCATAGTTAGCGACCACGTCTCTGTTCCGTAAGTCATCACTGGCAACACACATTGGTCGTAAACCTTCGTCTTGAGACACTGCGGAAATTTGGACGAAAAGATATATCGGAGCTTCCCGAACGCTGCCCATCCGAGTTGGATTCGACGATTGACCTCTTTCTCGAAATTGGATCTACCTAGCTGGATAGTTTGCCCTAAGTATACGTAGTGATCGACAATTTCGAGTGTAGAATCTCCGATTTTTACGGGAGCAGGTACGACATGGACGTTTGACATAATTTTCGTCTTGTCCATGTTCATTTTAAGACCTACTCCTTGTGAGACTCTACTGAGGTCTTCGAGCATTTTGCTAAGGTCTTCCAGGGTCTCAGCCATGACCACGATATCGTCGGCAAATCGAAGGTGATTGATGTACTCGCCGTTAATGTTGATGCCCAGCCCGCTCCAGTCCAGAAGCTTGAAGATATCTTCCAACGCAGCGGTAAACAGCTTTGGCGATATGACATCGCCTTGTCTGACACCTCGCTGCAGTTGGATAGGCTTCGAATTCTGGTCGTGGAGGCGAACTGACATAGTAGCGTTTTCATACAAACATTTCAACGCTTCGATATATCGATAGTCAATTTGGCACCGCTGGAGAGACTGTAGCACAGCCCACGTCTCGATCGAATCAAAGGCTTTTTCATAGTCCACAAACGCCAAGCAAAGTGGCAGGTTGTATTCTTCGGTCTTCTGAATTACCTGCCGCAGCGTATGAATGTGGTCTATGGTACTGAAGCCTTTTCGGAACCCGGCTTGTTCGGGAGGGATTTTCTTTTTGCATTGACCCTATTTGAGTCATTGTGCTTCTAGAGCCATGGCTGTTTTTTTATACGACATGGCATGGCATCAAAACTCAAATAAGATCGTTTCATGACTATTTGACTAAATATAACATATAAATCGCTGACTTCTTATTACTTGTACCATACGACACCACGAGGCCGTGCGGTTTCCGTCAGCGAGGCACACATCTCTTTCATCTCCCGATGACTCTTATGTCAAAGTAATAGAGGTGAAATTCTGACATGTTTGAGTATTTTTTACGTCGGTGTTTAAGAGTTCAACAAAGTATAGTGAGGATGTCCGTACAGGTGACCTGTAATAGTATCTAGATTCTAGCGCGTAGAATGTAGGGTTTACCTGTGGGGTTAAGGCTATCGCTTATGGGTCACATTCACAACAATAATGATTCAAGACAATTCACACACACCGCCATCTAGTCCCAACCTAAGCAGAGCTTGTGTTATGGGCACCATAGAACTGATATAGATAAATAGATATACAGATTACACTTTATTGTAACATATAGTAAAGAAAAAACATAAACAATACGTACATTATATAATATATGTATTTATATATATGTATATATCTATATATGTAAATTTGTGCATTATATGCTAGTACTTAATTTCTTATAGAATATTCCGGTGTTCCCCAACTTTCAGTGCCCAATCTTAGCCTTTCAAAAATTCTTATGCCTCTCCATAATTAATAAAACATAATTTATAACATAAAAAAATTGAATTGTTCACTTAAGAAACGTAAATAATAGACAGAATCGGTAATAATGAAACTGTAAGTAAATTTTTAAAACATATGATGAAAAATTGAATTTCACATGCCATATAATTTTAACGAAGACTGAGAATTTCAAACTGTCCTCCTTAAGAATTAAATTGACACCCTGTGGGGCATGGGCCCCACGTTGAGAAACACTGCTCTAGACCATCGAGGCTGTCAAATTATAATGTATTTCGTAATTGACCCACGGATCCCTAAATTAAATATAATGAAATTGCACACGCAAAAAAAATAATAACTCGATTTAAATAAACAATTTACAGCCCGTTAAAGGCTCCAATTAAGTTAATTACATGTATGTCCATATGATACTGTTATCGATCTAGAAAACTAGTAGCTAATAGGACATCAACAATGAACTAATTACTATCGACGGTGCGAACGTTTTATAGGAAAAATACAGGTTTCTTCTCATACCCGTATTAATGAGGTAGCGGTTGCCCCTGACTTTGTCTGACTAGAATTTAATAATAGACTAGATTTTTTACCCGCTAGACAAGGAGGCCAATGATTTGCAATGGGTTTGAAAAACAAGGCTGGAGTCAATTGTATTTTTGTGTTTAACAAAGTTGAGTCGGTTTCTGTAGTAGATTGGGTATATTTTTTTGGGTATTTTTTTTTGGTTATACATTAATTTTTGGTACCTCAGTCTTACCTGTTTCAATCGCCAAGCAACTTATTTTGTAGGCTGTGTTTCTATATAAGGCTACATCACAGGATAGCGTGATGTCCGTGGTGCTGTTATGTATAGAGGTGTCTGAGTTCCCTGAGCCTGGCACTTACGTGGGCCTGACTAACTTGATAAGCTGACGCTTATTTGCCTGGAATGACATTAAAAATATAAATATTGTCGTAATTTTTTTATTAATTAACTAATTTATTGTCAAAAACATAAAGTAGTATTAAAAAGCTTTTGCATATTTACCTAACACCTACAGGTTAACTTATTATCCGATTGATCGTACTCCTGCTACATTATTTTTTTTAAAGTATTCCTGTATTCGCGAGTATCATCGTCAATGCTGTTCAGAGATAGCTCTATGCAGCTGTCTGCACAGACAAAAGCCCATAGTGATAAATTTACCAGGTAAGTGATAATCATAGCTTATTATATATGCCTTTGCCATTCTTAAGGACTAGAGCCATGTCTACGTTCCCTGAAATATCATTGTCTTCTTCCTCGACCGTCGAATCACAATACAAGCTGCATGGCGACAAAAGCTCAGCAAAAGCAGAGGTGACCTACACATACGACTCGTAGAAATTTCTACAAGAAAACAGTGATTTGGAAATGACATTTCAGGGAACGTAGACATGGCTCTAGTCCTTAAGAATGGCAAAGGCATATATAATAAACTATGATTATCACTTACCTGGTAAATTTATCGCTATGGGCTAACCGATCTCTTTTAAATAAATGATTTCATCCGCCTTATCATCCTCCCACTGGTGCCCTGCCAGGGTGAATCTTTAGCACAGATGGGTGTACCATTCCATTATCAAATCTATCATAATATTTCCACTTAGCATCAGGTTGTCAGTCAGTTTGTTTGCGATTCCAGTTCCATTAAAAAGCGCTTTCCTAAAAAATACAACCATCTGAAAAATTAAAATTAATTTCATTATAAAAGCTGAATTAATTTTGTTACACGGAAGCCCCTGGGCTGCCGTCGTAATGGTATTTTAATGCGCACCACTGGATTTTTTCGAGAGATTATCCCGTGATTGGCTATTTAATTGGCCCGCGATACTACGTGGCAAATTAAGTCATTATGTTTTTGTTTTATAACCGGCATATAACGTCTCCCTTGTTGCGTACAAGATCAACATAACTAAACCAGACGCATTGATCAATATAACTGCACATTATACAAGACCAGACTCATCCCACTGTAACACACTGGAGAACTGACTTTGAAATAGGAGGTCCTTTATGTGAGGAGTCTTTATCAATGACCAATACAAATTAAGTCATTATGTTTTTGTTTTATGTATATAACACATCAATATAACTGCACATTATGCAAGACCTGAGTAACACACTGACTTTGAAATAGGAGGTCCTTTATGTGAGGAGTCTTTATCAATGACCAATACAAATTAAGTCATTATGTTTTTGTTTTATAACCGGCATATAACGTCTCCCTTGTACGCATTGATCAACATAACTAAACCAGACGCATTGATCAATATAACTGCACATTACACAAGACCAGACTCATCCCACTGTAACACACTGGAAAACTGACTTTGAAATAGGAGGTCCTTTATCTGAGGAGTCTTTACCAAAGACCAATACAAATTAAATCATTATGTTTTTGTTTTATAACCGGCATATAACGTCTCTCTTGTATGTATTGATCAATATAACTAAACCAGACGGATTGATTAATATAACTGCACATCATACCAGACCAGACTCGTAACACACCCTGACTGTCCTTTATTAGGCTAAGACCAATACAAATTAAATCTGGCATATCGTCTCTCAAGATTGATTAATATAACTGCACATCATACCAGACCAGACTCGTCCCACTGTTAGGCTAAGATTCTGGTCGCAAGATAGATTTAACCTCTTTTACTGTGGTGGCCAGAAGGCTTGGCATTGCGGTTTTATTCCGTAGACAGAGATTTGTAATAAATATTTTATTGCCAAACGCAGGCCTAATAGTCCTAAGTATGTAATGCTCAACAACCTTTATTTAAAAGAGCTACACGCAAATTTCTTTCTTGTTCTTTTTGTGATATGATTGTTTTCTGAATGACTAATAGAATTAAAAAGTACTATATGTCTATTCAAAAATGTTTAGATTAAATTTATTTGAATAAAGGTTATTCCTATTTCTCTATTTCTTAACTTTGAAAACTAACATACTACTTCAACTTCATGTGTGTATGTAATTCTGATAGAAATACTTAATTTTTTTTTGTAAATACATACGTAATATAAATAGAAAATATTTATAGCAATGCAAACAAAAATACACTTTTTTAATTAAATGTACCGTAAGAGGAATCGAACCCGGAACCATCGGAAGTATAACCGTGTGCTAGACCACTGGCCGTCAAATGGAAGCTACGTAAGGTATTGCTAATTAGTTTCTTTGCCAATTGGCTGTTTGCATCATTCGTTTCTCTTATTACGACGTATTAATTGAGATAAATTTAATATTTTACGTATCTGGCAGTCCGCACTAGTGACAGTATCGCGTTGCATCGGCCCGCTCTGTACCACTTCTGAGAATGTTGATGACAGTTCAGATTTTAGAGATAAATCATCGATTCAGGGCCGCTAAACATTTTTTAAACTGAATCCTAATTAAATTGTACACTGTAATTTTATTAATATTACAATATTATATAACTAATACAATAACATAGCTTATCCTTCAGAATAACATATAGGCTATAAATTTCTTGCGTGTGAAACCGTGGGCACAGCTAGTATACTTACATATTCTTATAGAGAATTGCCAATGAAAACGTGTGTTTCGTTATAACGTTTCTCTTTTAGGTACATTTCGTATATTTATTTAATAGCTTAAGTTTCTTGTGTATTTCTCAGTTAAATATACATTTTCAATGTAGGTAAAAAAATAGGGGCTAAAGTAAAGTATATTTGAACACAGATAATAATTAGAAAATAATTATTTTTAATTAGCGAACCACCTAGGTTTCACTGTATTTTAAAACTACATTTACACAAAATTTTACATACAGATAAACGCTATGCGAGTTTTGTTTTATAATATATACTATATATTTATTATATTATATATTTATACAGATAAAAAATTGTATACTTCACTTAGAATAAAGTTAACACAATATCTATTTATTTGCAGAGCGCTTTCTTCTCTGCATCTCTGGCAAAAACATGTAAGAGATATAATCACTTACTTTGAGACAGACTGCACTAAACTTATGGACCGTGATCGTGTTCACAACAAAAAGGTTGACGATCCCTTTATCTGAATCGGAACCGCATCGAATCGTATTACCATCAGCGAGGCATTATTCTAAACATTCTTTATTTTATCAGGTCAAAGTACAATATAGCTTTTATTTGTAGAGTCAGCAAATTCTTATACTTATGATGCCCATTCAATCTAAATATATATAACTCAAAGGTGACTGACATAGTGATCTATCAACGCACAGCCCAAACCACTGGACGGATCGGGATGAAATTTGGCATGCAGGTAGATGTTATGACGTAGGCATCCGCTAAGAAAGGATTTTGATTAATTCTACCCCCAAGGGCATAAAATAGGGGATGAAAGTTTGTATGAAACTTTGTCAATTTTAAACGGATCGGGCTGAGACTTTGCATGCATAAAGCTACTATGACGTAGGCATTCCCTAAGAAAGGATTTTGATAAATTCCACCCCTAAGGGGATAAATTAACGCGAGCGAAGCCGCAGGCAAAAGCTAGTAAAATATAATTTTAAACATAAATAAAATTGAAGAATTTTATTTACTTGTATATATGTCTTTTCTTTAATTGTATATGTAACTAGTCATGCCCGCGACTTCATCCTCGTGGAATTTAAACCTTGGAGCATATTATTTTACTCCCTTAAGAGTTAATTTTTTATAAACTTCAATGAATGTCATATTTGTTTATATTTAAAAAATAAGTTTAAAGCTTCTAGCTTTAAAAAGGACGCTACTTTCATACAACATTGTATCTCCCCTGTCAATACCTTTAGGTACCAAGGTATGTACCTTTTGTCACATTAAAAATTCTAACCCTATGTCCTTTTCAGGGTTTAGACTATCTGTGTACCTAATTTCGTTTAAATCGATTCAGTAGTTTTGGCGAGACAGACGGAGTGACTTTTGCATTTATAATATTAGTGAGAATTAGAGAGACGATATTCTGCAATCAATAATTATTGATTTTCTATCTAAACGTGGAGATTTTAGGGTATAAATTTGCACACAACAAATTCAGGTTACTTAGTCGTTTCTCAATTAACATAATTATTTTTAGTGTCGAATTCTGTGCAAACATTTTCTTTGGCGACATTATCCAACTGATGATTGCACGTTTGAAATACTCTTTGTTGAAACTTGTAATATATATTTTCAAATTCCGAATTCCGTTTAAAACATTTATACACAACTCGATTTGTTGCTATCGGGCAACCGACATATCAATGTTGGTGACGGCCTCCGTGGTCTAGCGGTTTACCGCTGGTCGCGGGTTCGATTCTCGCACGGCCCAAAACCGGAAAAGTGTCTTTTGTTTAACACCTTCTCAAGACTAAGCAGTAGAATGGATCTTAATTATTTCACAAGTATATCGAGATATTCTACTAAATATGTTACAGCTGGTATTGATGTCTCTTAAAGCACCGTTCACACTAGTGACTTTTTGCGCAGCACGTTGAAAGTTAATTTTGAGTTGCTAATTATAATAGTTTTAACCATTCATGAATCATTGGGTTCATCACACGTATTTCTATCAATACTTTAGCATTAACTCCTAAAGTATATCTATCTGTTTGTTTAACACCTTCTCAAGATTAAATTGATTTGTTCAAGATTAGATTGAAGTGATCTTAATTAAATTTTATGAGACGATAAATTACAAGAAGGTTATTCTAAAAGACCAACATCTCGAATAACAGTTAGTAAGAACTAAAATAAAAAATATTCTATTAAAAATGTTACAGCCAGTACTGTAGATGTCTCTTAAAGCACCGTCCACACCAGCGACTTTTTGCGCAGCACGTTGAAAGTTAATTTTGCGTTGCTAATTATAATAGTATTAACAATTCATGAGTCAGCAGGACGCCCTCGTTACACGGGTTCTGTTCATGCGCTAAATCAAATAAATGTTTGTCCCTATTCCATTAATTAAATACCGATTTCTTAATGTCCACTTAAGATCCGCAGCGAAATCGGAATCGCAATTAATGTTGAATTCTTTTGTATTTATAAATGCTTCATTCTTTTGAGTTCACCGGCTTCTATATGTGTATATATATATGTACATATGTATAGGTTATTTGTTTTCTTCATGCAAACATTTAATGAAAGTTTTAATGAATTGTGATGAATTTTTTAATGAATGGTTACATAGTTGTTGTATGTCAGTTTATGTTTTAAAAATACTAGTTATGTAGGTATCTACTCTACTGTATACTTTTGTAATACATATATGTATGCGTTTGTTAATTAACGACGACTTAATGAATTCGAATGAATTTTGGTACACAGATAGATAGTATCTTAAATTAACTCATAGTATATTTAGGCCGGATGATCACCCATGGACACTTTAATTTAAAAATCTAGGAGTTAAATAATGTCTACCTCAAATGATTGCAAACTAAAAACATAAAAAAATGATATACGTAATCTATACATATAAATAAAATTGGAGTGTCTGTTTGTAATATTGAAATAACCGTTTTTTACTACATGCATATAAATATAAATACGGTACATACACCAAAATAACATTTTTTTCAATTTTTGTCTGTCTGCCTGTCCGTCTGTTTGTTTCGGATAATCTCGGAAATGGCTGGACCGATTTTGACGGGACTTTTATTGGTAGGTAGCTGATGTAATAAGGAGTATATTAGGCTAGTTTTATTTTAGAAAAATAAAGTTAAATCCATGCGGACGAAGACGGATTCTTCAAGTCTATGGTGAATAGATATCTTCTGGGTAAGCGCACTACATCCTAGGTCTTGCCATCATTTACCACCAGATAAGGTAAGACCAAACGCAATCCCATTATTAATAAAAAAAAAACTATACAATAAAAAAAAATGCCGGTTCCTATATGAGAAATAAGATTTTTGAATGCTGTTTTCAATGTATTAATATCGGTTGAATTTTTTTTTATTTTTAATTAAAATAAATTTTTGACTGCTCTCGGAATAACTCATCGATGTACGTTTGATTGCCGGTATTTCACAGTAGGTCAGTATCAACGCTTGTAGGCGACTCCAAGTGTTGGTACTATAGTTGAAATTTATTAATTTTAGACTCTATTGCGAAGTAATAACATCATTTGTTGCTGACCGTACAGACTGTTATCTGCCCAAAGTAAAGTTAAAGGGCCACGGATGATGTCCAAATTGGCGATGCTTCCGAAATTCGACGGCATATGGTCACAGTGTACGAACGGGCAGTAGGTTCACTCCTATGTAATTCTTATTTTATCTTTAACTCTTATCTTATAACACACAAGTTTCTTGCTCGTTCTTCTAGTGATGAGACAGCTTTCCGAACGAGTGGTAGATAAAAAACAAATTGTTATGACTATTCAAAAGTGCTTAAATTAAGTTTATTTGAATAAATGATTTTCTATTTCTATTTCTATTTCTATTTTATTTATTTTAAGTCTTGTAACTTTATTTTAATCATTACTAGCTACACACCGCGGCTTCGCACGTGTGTACATGTATTATACGTATAAACCTTTCTCTTGAATCACTCTATCTATTAAAAGAAACCGATTCAAAATCCGTTGCGTAGTTTTAAAGATTTAAGCATACATATGGACGGACAGACAGCAACCGCGAGTTTATTTTATACTATGTAATGAAGCGTATTCGGGAGGATTTTCAACATTTTTTTTATAGAAAACATATGTTTATGTAAATAAAGAAATAAACTTTTACGACGGTCTCGGTGGTCCAGCCCTCCGCGTTACATCCGAATGTCACGGGTTCGATTCCTCGCACGGCACAAGGGATTGTATTCGTGAGTATGATTGTATTGGTCTGGGTGTTTACTATGTATTTATAAAAATATATATATCAATTATATGTTGTTGTTATGGGTGCTAACCATAACGCAGGCTCTGCTTAGTTTGGGGGTAGATGACGTTGTGTATATTATTCAGGGATATTTTTATAACTTACAAAACTAACCACCACCGCCTTTGCTCACATCATCATCATCATCATCATCGCAGCCCGGAAGACGTCCACTGCTGGACATAGGCCTCCCCAAAGATCTCCACGACGATCGGTCCTGCGCTGCTCGCATCCAATGCCTTCCAGCGATCTTGACCAGATCGTCGGTCCACCTTGCATTATCTAAATAAAGCAATAAAGAACTAACGAGTCGGTAACAATTGTGTAGCTACATTCATTTACATTTCATGATTTGAATTATCATGTAACTCATACGTTGCTATTTTAAAAAGTCTAAGATATCCTTCAACGGAAACGTAGCTTACAAAGTGTACTTCGGTGTTGCCAGGATTTAAAATAAACTTACTAGAAACTATGAGATGAACTTCTCACTCCATAGATTCACGGTGTGTCAACATTCACCGCTCGTGCTTCTCCCCTTGCTCAGCCAAATATGCTAGTGCGTTAGATACACGCTCTAGAATTTACTGAAGATCTAGACAAGCCAAGATCTTCTAGAAGATTCTAGAGATATTTCGCTCGTATTCCTCTCGCTCCCACTTCGACCGCATTTAAATTAACCACATGACCATTTTTCTTTAATTCGTAATATTAATTAAATTTATTAGATCCTTTACATTTGTGTAAATAATTAAATATACTTTTAATATTTACTCTGTGGTTACAGTTTTAATAAAGCCGAACGTCGACCGGTGAAAGTTTATAGATTTACACGGAGATGTCCGGCCATCCTTACGTAAAGTTTCTGCGTCGCGGGGTTAATGGAATGTATTTACATAAATTACGACCACCTCCTAGTTGCGGTGACCCTGTTTCTCTTTTTCGCTTCTGTATAGTTCACTTTCTTTAATATCAAGAAGATCCAATAATTGATTGGATTTTTTCTCTTAGCATTTTGAATTTCGAAATCCGCAGATACTCGTACGTGACATTAAACTTTTTTTTAATAAAATCAAGAAGATTCGACGACAGATAGGATTTTATTGTTAGCATTTTGAATTTCGAATTATATATTTTTTAATCATAATTAAAGGTTCCATGCCGGTTATTGGGAATCAAATATTTTTTGTTAACTTATTGCATATTTGCAAACAATTCTTATAAATTCTTTTTTAAGTGTTAATTAAAACAAAGTATTTCTTTTAAATATACAAGTATTTCTGAGAACCATTTTAGGTTTATAAAGACAGTTACTCTAATAAAAGTAAGTATATTTCAAAATATAATTATTTTAAATTTAGATTCTACGATCTAAACTCAAATTCTATAATAAAGACAAAAAGAAAAAATTGATTATTTGAAAATGCACTTATTTGAAAATAGAATGACTTTTAATTTAAATTCTACGTTCTAAACTCATAGTGCGTAATATCAACTCAGGACGAAAAGAGTGATTATTTTAAAATACACAAAATTAATTATATTTGAAAATGGAACGATTTTAAATTTAGATTCTACGTTCTAAACTCATAATCGGTAATATCAGGACGGTAAGCCATGCGTGTTTATTTCAAAATGCAAATATTTGAAAATAGAATGATATTAAATTTAGACTCTACGTTTTAAGTAGTCGTAATATCAAGAAGAAAACAGGAAGAAAAAAACGATTATTTAAAAATGCACAAAATTAAGTATTTTTTAAATTAGAAGTATTTTAAATTTGGATTCTACGATATACCTATAATCGGTAATATCAAGACAATAAGGAGAACAATGTGATTATTTTCAAAACTGAATAAATTGATATTAATTTGAATATAGAACTATTTCTATTTTAAATACATATTGTAAGTTATCAATACATAGTAAGGTCACCAATAACAGAAACGTGACACGTGTGTAAATATAAGATGAGTAAGTGCATTCCCGGTAGCTGGAGAGCTCGGATCGTATTACATCCATTGTGTCACTCGGTCCGGAGCTTTGTCGTCCGCCGAACTGGATTATTTGTTCTTGGTAACATACAGCGAACTCGAATTGTTGATTTAAACAAGTTTTCTGCTTAACATATTTGTAAATCGGAATATATGAAGCAGTTGTCTTGTACGGTTTTTGGGATGGTTAACAAGCTTACGGCCCACCTGATGGAAAGTGGTCGTTGTACTATAAATACATGAACAGTATGATATTAAAACGTTATTTTAAACCTGTAACGTCCCTTATGCGTTCATTAGATGTATAGAAATATAATCACTATATTAATAAATGAAGCAAATACCGCTTTTTACTCCTTTATGTGAAAATTGTACATTTATAGTTATAGAGAAGGAGTGCATAATACTGATAGTTTTTTTTTTAATTATGCATAAAAATACATTAAGTCAATAAAAACATTACTCACTGTACATAAATTTGACAGACACATATATCAAATTGAGAATAGATTAATATTATTTGTCTATAGTCTTACTGAATGTTAAACATAACCATGATTTAAATCAATTGCGGTCGAATTTCGACCATCGGTCGACCACTAGACTTAATAATATTATAAACCCGGAAATTTGTGACCATAGATGGATGTTTGTTACTCTTTCACGCAAAAACTGCTGAATGGATTTTGATGAAACTTTACAGTAATATAGCTCATTTATCTGAATATCATATAGGATATAAATTTCACCATTGTGAAACCGCGGGCACAGCTAGTAAAAAGTAAAAGCGTAGAAGCAGTAAACACAAAATACTCTCAACACTTAAACCTTAGTTTGTTGTTGTAAATTTTAAATTGCCGTAACCGATGGTGGATTACGTAGGTGGCCCGTGACTAAATAGTAGCTGTTGTATAGCTTGATTTGCGTTATAACGCATTAGCTTCAAAAGCCGAAGTCCTTTGGTAACATAAAACTACTCTTTAAGAGTCTTTATAAGAAGAATTTTATTGTTATACAAGATTATAAGTCAGAGAAGAATAATGTGTTTTCTCATTTTGATCGTTTTGTAGGGTCTAAACAAACGATTTAGAATAATGATAATAATTACACAGCGCCATCTAGTCCCAAGCTAAGATGAACTTATGAACGTACTAGACAACTGATATTTTTCGTAAATAAAAAAAATCTAACATGATATACACAGTACACACAAAGACCGATCGATACAAACAATCATACATATCTTTTTGAATACGATAAAACGTCAAAGGAAACTTTAATAATAAGATAAATAAATCCGTTAGACGCCACTGGTCTCTGTGCCACCGTGGATACAAATATACACGGCTAAAAGTGGACATGTCAAGTCTTGAGTTTACAAGTATGTTGATATTTGAGAATGCCTCTGTCTTCCCCATGTGAAATAATAGACGTGAAGGAGTACAGAGTACAATATATGTTACAAATAATATACTACATTAAAAAAAAAAATTAATTATCAAAAATCATTTATTCATTAAATAAATATTTTTTTCTACCGTCATTGTTTACGATCGCAATGGAATAGAAAATGTATTTATTAGTACATAAAACTTTGTAATCACCTATCTTCTAGTATCCACTAAACATTATTTTTAAGAATAAAATATAATAAAATAAAATTTAAACTTAAAAATTGAATAAATTGAATATCATTATTCAATAATAAAATAAATAAGAAGTAAAATTTAAAAAGCTCTGTAAATAGTATTTGAGAATTTGTAATACAGTAAATTATATTGAATATTAATTATATTTGAACTTAAAAATAAAATCAATTTAGGTTGAATTTTGATTATCAAAATTTTGTATAATTCCCGCCAGAGAAGTTAATAAATTAAAAAAATCGAATTGTATGAATATGAAAAAAATTACAATAAATTAAATTGAATATTAATTATATTGAAACTTAAAAATAGAATCAATTAGAGTTGAATTTTGATCGTCAATATTTTGTATAATTCCCGCCAGAAAAAGAAATAAAATTTAAAAATCGAACTGTATGAATGGGCCTGCCAGTGTCATGTCTTGCCCTTGTTGTGCTGGCGCCGCTGAATCACCGGTCACCGGTCAAGGGTACCAACGCAACGGTATTGCGTGATTTTATGCGTTCGCGCCATATTATTTTATCGTGGAATCGTACCTTAGAATAGAGGAAATGAGTTTTAATTCGGCTATCTAATATTAAATCATGCATATTCATTAATTTTGGGATAATGTTGTAACATAATTTGTGGTAATATTTCCTAGAGTCATCATCATCTCTCCAAAGGCCTACCCCAATCTCCTGTAAATCCATTAGGGGGAATATTACCATAATCGCCACCTTTGACATGCGGGTTGGCGATCGCAGTGTGATGTTAGTTACTCATTACTTACTACTCGTACTGCCCGTCCACTGGCCGATGTATCACTTAATCACCTTATATGACACCCACGTGAAGAGATGGGGTGGTGCTATTACAGCGACACCACACGCATCGCATCTTACGGCATTCCCTAGAGCAGACTATATTAAATGCCATTGTAGAGAAATTAATACCACGTTTTGTAATGGTGAGAATCGCTTTTATAGTATTAAACCTAAACTAAATCTATATGTACCTGTAATTGGTCTAAGATACTTACACTGTTTTACACAATTTTTTTTCTTTATGGCGAGGCTTCCAAAAATTAGTAAACGTTTAGCAAAAAATAGTAATAGAGTATAATCTATACATATACTAGCTGTCCCGGCAAACGTTGTTTTGCCATATAAATTAATAACGCTATAAAAAAATATTAGGGGAGTACCACCCCTAACATTTAGGGGGATGAAAAATAGATGTTGACCGATTCTCAGACCTACTCAATACGCTCACAAAATTTCATGAGAATCGGTCAAGCCGTTTCGGAGGAGTATGGGAACGAAAACTGTGACACGAGAATTTTATATATAAGAAATAAAATTGGAGTCTCTGTTTGTAATATTGAAATAATCGTTTTTGCTACAAGCAAATGAAGATAAATACGGCACATACTCCAAAATAACATTTTTTACAATTTTTGTCTATCTGTTTGTTCCGGCTAATCTCTGAAATGGCTGGACCGATTTTGACGGGACTTTTATTGGCAGGTAGCTGATGTAATAAGAAGTAACTTAGGCTACTGTTAGAAAAATTCTTTTTTAGAAAGATAATGTTAAATTCCACGCGGACGAAGTCGCGGGAACAGCTAGTACAAAATAATTTTATTCTTAGTGAGTAAGCAAACAAGGCCGCAATTGCGTATGACCGCCTTTTTAACCCAAAAGGCGGTCTTATCACATTCGCAAAGTCAATGTCCACACATTTGGGTAGAAGAAAGAAGACAGAAAGTAGTAGGTGGAAGCAATCATATGGCATAGAGAGATGTATCTCGGCTTCCACTGATTCATCATTCATCATTCATCGTCATAAACTTTTACTAGTGCAACTTTCGAAATTCCTATATATATTTCTTATTCTGTAACTCCTGAAGAAGATAAAAAAAAAATTACTCTCCCTTTCTTTCTCTCCCCCCCCCCCCCCCCCCCTCCCTTCTCTACCGGCTACCAGTGTTATACCACCAAGCACGGCCGCTAAAACGCAGAGCAATCATTTAAAAATACAAACAAACCCCTCGCATTGTGCACACAATATAAAACAATTAAGTTTCTCGTTTGCCACTTGAGTCGGTTTACTGTGTAATTAGCGTTTAACTTGTTCCACTGCGGTGCAAAATATAAGAGATGAGCGTTTTTATGGAGCATAGAAAAACTTAATTTTATTTATTTCATTGTTCTGTGAAGCTGTAAAAGCCTGCTGCCAACAGCATTAGTGTAGCCCGAAATAAAGTTATTTATTTATTCCAGGGCTTTTAATTAATTTTAAGGTAGATTTTGAAAATGTCTAAATTGTTTATTACCTCTTCGCAACTAAATCAATAAATTTATTTTAATTGAAATTAACAAGAAAGTTATTTCTATCACGAAAGATACGAGTAATCAGCATAAACACCCACCCACCCACACACACAAATACACAGACATATATATGCACCTACACACAAAATCTCTCTCTCTCTTTTACACACACACAATTCTAATTAAACGCAAGGACACATTTAGTTAAAAATAAAGATAATGTCTATGTATGTAATATGTCAGAAAAACTAGAGTCTTTTATACACTTTTTTTATATTTTATTCAAAAACATTTTTTTTTACTTCCTATACGTGTATGTGCAGAAATATGTACAAATATAACTAAAATGTTTATAATATGTTGGATTTCGAAAATTAGGGCTATATGTATAAAATTGTATTGATATATTTGTGAATAGAGATTATTATTATTATTAAATCTACTATGTAAAATAAACATATGTCATTGCTAGAGATGGCTATATAAAAAACGAAGTCGAATTGAAAGCGTTCTATTTAAAGTTGTTAAAAACCGCTCCGCTTATGTCCACCGTATCTTCAAACGCGTATCGCTTGTAACTTAAATTAGTGCATAAAAATTGTTAGTATCAATACATACATATATTACTACACTTTCTATATTCCCATGCTCCGCCCACGTCGATCTGTACGTGTGTACTTACAATTAACAATACGATTTTAACCAATCGCTACGAGGCGTTAGTTAACCGTTCAGTTAGCTGCCTACTCTAGCGGTTTAGCATACCGCCTTACTTCCGATGGTCGCGGGTTCAATCTTAGTGGAACATAAAATAATAATTGTTATTAATTATCGACGGCCTCGGTGGTCTACGGTTTGACCACCGCTTCAATTCCGATGGTCGCAGGTTCGATTCCTCGCACGGTGCAAACATTTGTAATTATGAGTATGATTGTGTATATCGGTCTGGGTGTTTTCTGTGTGTAATATGTATTTATTAAAAAAAATGTATCCATGTATTTATATCAGTTGTCTAGTAGCCATAACACAAGCTCTGCTTAGCTTGGGACTAGATGGCGCTGTATGAATTGTTCTGAAATATTATTATTATTTAATCACGATGGGCAAACTGACCTGACCTCGTGCTCGTCTTATCATCCTACACTAGCTCCGCCAGGTGGTTCATCCCAATTTTTTTTTTGTATATATATATATATACATATTTTATGATGCGCCATATAAATATATACAACCCTAAATTTTCACCCTTCACAATAAATACCTATTTATAAATAGCGATATTTGTATCTTAATTAACGTATTACTTTAAAAAATATATATATATATATGGCAAATCAACGTATATCGGGTCATATCACATATATAAATATTCAAAATTCAAATTCAAATTATCTTTATTCATGTAGGTCTATTACAGAATCTTATGATATGTCAAATCTACCGTCAGTTTGGAATGATTTCGAGATGAGAACTGACAAGAAACTCAGCTCGTATTCTTTTCAAATAAATGTTGTACATCTTTACAATAATACAATACATTTTTTAATTCAAATTTTGGAGAATAGAGTGACCACCAGCATATGCTATTGTTAAAGCAATATAATCTTATATATAAAATTCTTGTGTCACAATGTTAGTTATCATACTCCTTCGAAATGGTGTCCGATTTTTATAAAATTTTATATACATATTCAGTAGATCTGAGAATCGGCTACCATCTATTTTTCATACCCCTAAGTGATAATTATCCACCCCTAACATTTTATTTATAACAAATACATGCAATCTTAAATTTTCACCCTTCTTTCACCAACCCCTATATTTTAATAGCTATATTAATTTATATGGCAAGGCAACGTTAACAGTAATATATATATATATATATAATATAACAAATAAAAAAGTTCCTTTGTCAAATAAAACAATTTCTTTACTATAAAATTGAAGAATTCGTTAACGATAATAATGTTTTTATAGTAAAATTTTAAATCCATTGCACTGACAATATTATCTGATTACACTAATAATGAGTGCGTAGCGATTTCTATGTTGATTATCGCTTGCCTCTTACTTGTTATACTGTAATTATTTATATAAAAAAAAAACATCTATTAAAAAGAGCAACACACAAGTTTCTTGCTCATTCTTCTTGTGATGAATCTGCATTCCGAATGAGTGTTAGAATCAAAATATGACTATTCAAAAGTGCTTGTAATGAGTTTATTTGAATAAAGATTATTTCTATTTCTATTTCTATGAACGTCAAGTTTCGAAATTACACCCAATGTATTTATAGCATTAAATTGACATTTCAATAAACAATATTAATCCAATGTTAATCCAATGTTCACTTGTCGATCAAAGTATATCAAGAGTGATAGTGACAAATACACCAACGCCAGAACAATGGACTTTCGCTGCGGTTGCCCGACACAATCGGTAAAGAGGGTGCGACGTTTACAACTCCTACAACTGAGATAGTATCGACATTGAAATTAATAAGTCGGATTCGACTACTGTTTGGACGATTTACAGGGATATGGCAGCAACTGGTATTTTTGATTTCAATAAATGACATGTATATTTTTAATATCTGTAAAATATATGGTTAAAAATTATAATAATATAATATGTAATACTAGTTATTACACGCGAATTCGTCTGTTATTTTTTTTTAATAATAGATAACCTAATGTCACGTCTAATAAACCTCGGGATGCAACTAATTTTCTTATTAAAATTTCATTTAAATCCATTGAGCGATTCGGTCGGGAAAAATTCGCTTTCGCCAATTTCGACATAATAGATAGGTTGAAAGTGCCCTACAGTTATTTATTTGTGGTAATGCAATAAACAGACGGGCAGATACTTTTTACAAATTACAGTTTTAATATAGATTGAAAAACAAAAGAAAATGAGATAAGTACTATAAGTGTATTTGGACGACTTTAGAAAGGATATTATGTTTAAATACTCATTTCTACGAAAAATAAATCATTGTAGTAACAAATGCGAATATGATAGAGGTTATGAAATTTAATACAAAAATTAAAAAAGCAACAAAATAGATGAAGGACACGAGTAGAAAACAGTCTCGGTATTATCTTGAAGGCGGACGCGAAGCTCGGGACTGTCCGAATGTACAGACGGAGTCCCCGCTCGCTAGTACCCCATCACCTGCTATAATTAAACGTATTGAACTCACCAATTATTTACCTACACTTTTTGCTCAACACAATCCATACCGGTCTAGACAAATAAAAAGTTGTTACCGCAAAAAAATCCCAGCAAAAACCTTATTCACGTAACGCGTCACCCACGCGGCCCGTTCTTAATGCCAGCTCTAATATGACGTTATTTATTATGTTATAGTGTACGGTGGCCCTTATCTGGGTTATGCCTTTGTTGTCGCAGTTTGTAGCGTATAAATAACAAGTTGAATTAGTTAATATGCGTATGCTAAGATAGATTGCTCTGATCTCTATGGGCGTCTCATTTTATATAGTTATCTCGATGTATTCGGGAAAAATAGGTGTTTAGAGTTAGTGTGACGTCATTGCGTGAAGAAATTAAATTATTAAATAATTTATTTAAACCAAAACAAAGTTATAACAATAACATGTTAAACTTAAACCACTACATTAGTTTACGAAAACTGTGTTGCAGTTATTTGCGTCGATCTCCAGAGCATTGTATACAATTTTAATAAAAACAAATGAAAATAAATGAATATAGGGGAGGCCGGGGCCACAATTAACAAAAATTGCATTTTTCATTGTACCTCCGAAATTATCCAACATTTAGACCTGATCTTTAGGTCGCATGTGCTGTAACTATTCAGGTATCATATTTTTAACTTAAATCAAACATAAAATAAACGATGCCTTAAATAGATTTTTTTTCTTAAATAAGTCGTATGTTAAATCTTACCCCGTGTTTGGGGCTAGAATTAACAGCTCTGAGGTAAGTATTAACGTCATGTTATACTAACGAATATGAAAAAAACAAATATATCTATGACATTATTTTTTAGTAATGAAAGTGAAATCAATATAGAAGTGTATAGAGCACATTTTCTCATATGAATTGACATTACAAATTACAGAATATTTAAACATGAACAAAAACTTAGAGAAAGACAATGTATATAAAATAAAATAAATGATACTTATAATTTATGAACATTAGAGCATGTGTGTGAGTGAGTGTGTGTATATGTGTGTGAGTGTGTAAAAGAATAAACGTATTTTTAATATCTATAATGTTGTGCCCGGAGTTGAACCCGCGTCAAATAATAGCCTGTATTAATCTGATGTTTTATATTATTGAAGATTCCTCGAAATTTATTCTCTCTTATTCTTTATCTTTATTCTATCTTATTATTATTTAATGTATTCTGGATCCTTGAAGAGTCTGAATGCGTAGAGATACCTCGCAATCTTTGCAATAATGTGTGTAGATGGATGGAGGTTTGTTACTCTTTCACGCAAAAACTACTGAACGGATTTTGATGAAACTTTACTAATATAGTAATATACCTTATACATCAGAATAATATATAGGCTATAAATTTTATGCGTGTGAATCCGCGGGCACAGCTAATCTATACGTATAAATAAAATTGGAGTGCCCGTTTTGTAATATTGAAATAACCCTTTTTTACTACATGCATATGAATATACAATTGTATACTAAAAACATTTAAAAAATGATATACGTAATCTATACATATAAATAAAATTGGAGTGTCTGTTTGTAATATTGAAATAACCGTTTTTTACTACATGCATATGAATATAAATACACCAAAATAACATATTTTACGATTTTTGTCTGTCTGTCTGTCGGTTTGTTTGTTCCAGCTAATCTCTGAAATGACTGGACTGATTTTAACGGGATTTTTTTGGCAGGTAGCGGATGTAATAAGGAGTAACTTAGGCTACTTTTATTTTAGAAAATAAAGTTATATTCCACGCGGACAAAGTCGCGGGAACAGCTAGTAAATAAATAAATGTATCATTCATCACTACCACTGCAGCATCTAATGATTACATAAATCATCCAAATCGCAAAAAAAAAACAAAAACAATGGCATAAATATGATTCATTACCAAAATAAATAAGCAATTTCGCAGTAAAACAACAAAATAAACAACGCAGCCAGGTCAGAGAGGCAACTCTTTGATTTATCACAAAAACAGTAATTTAAAAGTTGTTATTTTTTTTTGCTGGCAACACCCACGCGGCGCCCACGCGACACTTGACGGTAACTGTGTTAAAACCTGTTCTATCGTTTGAATTAGCTCAGCGTTATTTAATTTAATAAAAATATCTTTGTTTATGTGTTCTGTAAGCCGACAATTAGATACGATAAGTCCATCTTCGAATTAGAGAAGTCGGCTGAATAGTGCAGGCAGCTTAAGACTTGTATTTCTTTTTGATAAATTTGACGTACTCGGTAGTATAGTGGTTTAACACACAAGCTTTCTTTCGACGGTTGGGAGTACGATTCCTAGAATGTTGTATTCATGAGTATTATTCAATACTATTAATCCATCATCCACCATCGTTGGTAATAAGAATATTACCAACGATGGTGGTAATTAAAGTCGCAATATGTAAAAGTAATATTATAAAAATATATGTCGTAACAAACTATATGAAAGCAAGAGCAATAGCAAGAATAATTAAAAATAAGGAATAGTCGTACCAGCCAGCGGCCCGAATGTAAGGAGTCCTGTACACTATGTATATATATATCTAATTTGTCTATATTAACATTATAATCGTAAAAGTGTGTTTATTTGTTTGTGACCCTTTCACGAGGCAACAGATGAACGGATCATAATTAGATTTTATCTCAAAAATAATTTAGAAAAAGGAAATAGGGAAATGAATGTTTTGCAGACGAAATCGCGCGTAACAATTAGTATACGCTAACATGTGTAATTCCAAACCAAACTAAAATAGATCAAAATATGAATTACAAATGTCATAGATACGCCGACTTATAAATAAATCAAACGGCGTTGTTACCCCTACAACAAACGAGGCACAATCATAAACCAGATTAATACGATACAAAACGCTACCATAGCTCATATCGATGCTATCGCCCAGTTTTGTCTCGCGGACTCGTTACACCATGTAAACAGCTGTCTCCGTGTCGTCGCCGGTGCATTGTGCTGTCATAATAATTATGTATCACAAAGCGCTAAATATTGGTACGATTCTCAGTTACACCATCCATTTCTCTTTTATTATACGTGGCCTGTTGACATTGTAGAACTTTACTATTTCACTACTTAATAAATTTATGTTATTTTGTTTAATTCCGCTGCAATTAGAATGTGTGAGATTACTAATATTTAGTGCGGAAACTTGACTACCGCTAGCTTCTCTAATGATGATCAAATTCCGACCGTTATTGAGTCTACACTCATATTGCGATAGGTGTCTCGCCTCTGAACGAGGCATCATCAGGCTCTGAATAGAGTTCGGATATACCACTACCATAGCTCATATCGATGCTATCGCCCAGTATTTCGGCAGACTCGTTACACCATGTAAACAGCTGTCTCAATGACGTCGCCGGTGCATTATGCTGTCATAATAATTATCTATCACAAAGCGCTAAATATTGGTACGATTCTCAGTTAGACCATCCATTTCTCTTCCATTATACGTGGCCTGTTGACATTAACTTTACTATTTCACTACTTAATCAATTTATGTTATTTCGTTTAATTCCGCTGCAATTAGCATGTGTGAGATTACTAATATTTAGTGCGGAAACTTGACTACCGCTACCTTCTCTAATGATGATCAAATTCCGACCGTTATTGAGTCTACACTCATATAGCAACACGTGTTTCGCCTCTGAACGAGGCATCATCAGGCATTGTATAGAGTTCTGATATAGCTTGGAAGCCTAGTGTTGTGAACCGCGCGGTTTGGTCGCCAAACAGTCAACGGAACATTTGTGATCTCAACCATACTAATTGGAGCGGAATTTAAAAAAATAACATAAATTAAGTAATGAAGGTTGTTGACGTATATTGGCAAGGGGGTCTTTTAAATCAACATCCGTGTCACAAGTATCGGGATTAGCACGGAGTTTCCCCCTCTGCCACACGATGGATAAGGCTCAGCATGATAAATCCATGGAATTCTAAGAAGTTTGTCTCTCAATATAAGTTGCGTCGTACTGGCGATAAGGGGATTATTGACAAATGTAATTAATTAAAATTAATAAATGTAAATGAAATTAGCTTGAAAAAAAGAAATTCTGTTAAGTTTCTTGCCAGGTCTTCTCAGCTGTATCTCTATACTGAATTGGAGGGTTGGGAAAAAATGATAATACAAAAACTTGACGTTCATAAGTAGCTAAAATCTCGTAGAGGAATAATTATTTTTTTATTTTAAATTTGAATCCTATCAACCGACATTTCGACGCAAGTGTCAGTACGAGTGTCGGCGGCGGTGTCGCTGGCGGCCGCCGTCTAAGTTCAAATATTTGACATCCGCGTTACATCCCGGTACACTTCCTTCGTTAGTCACTCGCAATGACTCGGTCTGGTTTTCTTATTGTTTTGGGGATCATTCGTTATTCAATTGTTTTGATTAGTAATCTTAATGTTAATAGGTGATGCAAAAACTTTGTAACCATTTTTACGAAAATTCCACGGACGGAAAAGTAGGAATAAAATAGAGTAGAATAGAATAGAAAATCATTTATTCAAATAAACTTAATTTAAGCACTTTTGAATAGTCAACATTTTTTTTAAATCTGAAATGAAATTTGGCATACTTATAGTTTTTATTAAGAACGAGTGCAGAATGCTTATCTATGTTTAGAATTTTGCATAAATATACATTAAATCAATAAAAACATTTCAAACACTACCATGTAACACATAAAAGTATAGTCCTTGACAATAGAATCTTAATACTGGTAATACTTATAATTTACATTAATTATAGTCGAAATTCGACTATTGGGCGACCACAAGTTACAACAATTGGAGAAAATTAACACAGCGCATTCTTATCACAACTTCTGCTAAGTTTAATAAAAACAAGTAATAGATATACTTAAAACAGAATAGTAGAGATTATTTTGTTCTCTTTTCTATATTAAAAATAATTATCAAATCCTCTACCAAAGCCTCTTACTACCTCTGGGACGACTGCCATGAGTATATTATTGTAAGTAGCTGACTCGACCAACTTCGTCTGCAACATTTATCATAAATCATAGCCCATATGTTATTCTGACGTATAAGCTATATTACTATAAAGTTTCATCAAAATCCGTTCAGTAGTTCTAGCGTGAAAGAGTAACAAACATCCGTCCGTACTCACAAACTTTCGGGTTTATAATATTATACGAATATTAAAATGAAAACTATTACCATAGCCTCTCGCTTCCACATCTTCCTAGATGTGGTACTGTATCCTACAGTCATAATATAGAATTAATAATAATATAATTAATTTTAATTAATAATTATAATTAATGATAATATAATTAATTTAAACGGAACCATTATTTTGTTTAGCGATTTACTTTTGGACGGATTTAACGGCCGTGACCTGTAGGGCGCGGTCAGATGGACAGACAGATATCCTTTGTCACTGTAGCGAAATGTGCGTGTGCGCAAATGTAAATCAAACATAGGGTTTTGTTTATGTAATTCGGCAAACAAGCAGCGGGAACTATTGCCTACATGAATAGTACGGACATGATCATCATCATGACACATGCGTTACCATTTCAGAGAACTAAGATGTCATTTTTTTATATAGACTATTTGATGGTAAATCGGTACCGTAGCCTATGGACGCTTCAAATACCATAGGTATAACGTGCACGTTTCATACCCTTAGCAAACTAATATACCTCTTCTTGAAAAACCACATGCTGTAGTCTCTCGAGTCTCTCTTAAAAGAGAGACTTCTGAAGAAGCTCCTTTGAAATCGAAACGCTTCCAGTAGCGGACTGGAAGCGTTACGACCTTTTCTATTGATCAAATTCCGATCGTTAAATACTGAATCTACATCCATACTGCAATAAGTATTTCCTCTCTAATAGAGGCATTAGAATTCGTATGTGTCTTGGAAGCCTAGTATTAGCTGTTTGACGAATGACAAAATGTCAATACAAACAATTATACTTACAAAAATGTTTGAATCATACAAGGAATCGAACTCGCAACCATCGGAAATAAAGCGGAGTACTAAAACTAATGAGGCCGTCATAATACAAATATTTTTATTGTACGCGGTTCGAATCCGCGACTATCTAAACTGCTAAGCTAACACTAAATCTTTGGATGCCTGTCACATGTACTGTACCATAAACGAGCAAACTCAGCAATGCAGCTCACACCGCGATAACTGCACCCGAGTACAAGCGGCGAAAGCGCATCGGTTATCGCGCGCGCTATCGGTCGTGTCGCGCGATCGCGCGATTGTCGCACCAAAGGCACCGCTGCGGTTTTGTTATGCCGCTCTATGGTTTTACAACTATCACGAGGACGGACTTTTTAGAGGAGCTTCTAACATTTTCTACTTAAGAGATTATATGTAAATTTATTACTTTAATTATTTTCTTTATCTGGTTTATATAAATAATAGAGTATTATTATTTCATAAAATGTATCAATGTTGAGCATTTTCTGTATCTAGTATCATAAAAGTAGAATTATAAAAAAGTAATTATGTTAGTATTAGGAACAATTGATTGTATATGTAAGTCGTGTCGCGCGATCTCGCGATCGTCGCAACAAAGGCCCCGCTGCGGTTTTGTTATGCCGCCTTATGGTTTTTCAACTATCATATTAACTAGCTTCTAACATTTTCTACTTAAGAGATTAGATGTAAATTTATTGCTTTAATTATTTTCTTTATCCGGTTATTTGTTTTGGGGATTTTTTATAAAAATGTTAGTAATGGGAACGATTGATTCCATTGCTAGCGATTTTTTCCTAAACAGAAAATTCCCAAATGTGTTGTCGCCTAGGCTTTGTAATTCTACCATAATTATTTTACATTTTAAATCTGGACCTTTTTAAAATTCTTCGTGCACATTGTGTAAACCATATCAACAATAATTGTATTACAATTAGCTTTCTAACACTAAGTTTATTTTAATTCGAACGAGTAGTAAACAATTGTATATCAATTGTATAACAATTGTATAGATTTAGCCCTTTCTTTTTCTGGTTTCTAATTTCTTTTAAAAATCACTTGTAATGAACAATTATAAAAAAAAAACTAGATATGTACGCTCTATTATCTCATCTTAGTGGACGTCAGATCCTCTAACGAAATTATCAATCAAGATGATCCTCTGACTTACTTAACTAAGTCCGCTGCATTCTTTAGACATTCTAAGTAAGATTAGGTAAAATTGATAAAGTACTAGCTTTGACACACGATTTTGCTTGCGTAATAATAGTTCTCTTGATTTTTTTAGTTATATAATGGTAAACAATATAACTTGGCTATCGTCGCCTATGGACATACATGGACGGAACTACAAAAATCATGTTATCAACCCCTCCGATCGATCCACGTCTAGTTCAAACGGAGATCTAAATTATGATGGCCTATGCCGAGGTTCCAACCCTCATCGGTGCCCTCAGACTGAAATCGTATCCGTCAGCCGGGAGTTGGCCTGCAGCCGCTCCATAAGTCCTGCGGGTTTGGAGTGCCATCTGCACCCGCCCCCTATCGTCCTGTGAAGCTGTAAAGGCCAGCTGCGGCCAACAGCATTAGAGTAGTCCGAAAAAAAAGAGTTATCGTGTGACGTCAGTGATACTCCTCATGCAAGGATTAAGATGGCATATCGTACTGTATTTAAACTGCCACATCTCACCCTTCAATGAAGGTACATCCTACTAAACTACCAGTTCATATGAAGATGTTTGTAGGTGAGATAAGGTTATACTGCATGGGGTAGATGACATTCTACAGTCTATATTACTAGAGGCCGTGCAATGGTCGAAATTTAACCGTAATTAATTTAACATCCAGTAAGACTATAGACAAGTGATTCCAAAGACAAACATCGTTAATCTTTTTAAATTTTGACACATGTGTGTGTGTGTCAAATACTAGTGTGTGTATTTTTTTTTTATTTTTTTTTTTTATTGTGCTTACTAAATAAATTAATCAAATAATTTATAAGCATTTTCTACTTCTCTATGTAAACTATAAGTGTACGAAATTTCATACTCCAAATATCAGAGATAATAAAGCGGTGCACTGTAATAATTAATAAAAAAAAATTTAAACCTACAGAAAAATAATACATATATATGTATATATTTATATTTCATTTGCGTACGATATTTACTTTACTGTATGCATTTTACATTATAATTTTTATTCAATACTCAATACAAAAAGATAACATTAAAACATTATACATGGTCATAGACAATTCGCCACCCAGAGTAGCTACCGCATAGACAATTTATAAAGCTGCCCCCAACCGCCCACCCATTCAGCGGGAATCGAACCCGGGACTGCAATTAAACGATGCCTCGGGACCTCTCGGTCAACTGATACAATCGGTATGACCCGACGTCGCCTGCTGAGTGCTGTAATTGACCCGGGGCTAGAGACTTTCGATCTGCAATCACTTTAATAGGAAAAAGCTATAATCTGTGCGGATATGATCAAATAATACAGTTATCTTTTTCCTTTGTATGAAATCTGAGAGAGAAAACATGATTGTGTACACATTTTTTTAACTGATTTCAAAGTGGTACTTAATTGCACTGTATTTATTTTAATGTGCATATATTCGACGTCGTTGGTAATACATTCAAAAATATTTAACCTTATCACATATAGTACTAGCTACTCGCCCTAGCCTCGCCCGTTTGTACATGTATTATACATGTAAACCTTCCTCTTGAATCACTCTATCTATTAAACAAACCGCTTCAAATTCCGTTGCGTAGTTTTAAAAATTTAAGCATACCTACTTAGAGACGGACAGAGAGCAACAGCGACTTTGTTTTATACTATGTAATGATATATATATAATACTATTATATTACAGTTTGTTAGGCCTAATAAACGAAAAAAAAAATGTAATCTCGACAATTTCATGCATCTTTAATCAACTGCCAAAAGAGAGAGCTGCTATTACCACTTTTAAATTTAATAACATAAGTTATAGTGAAAATAATCCGAATTATATATCTGTGTAATATTATTACCTGTGGCAAGATTTAAATAGAAAACGGTTCTTCTTTCTTCCTTTCTTCCATCTTGGATGCATGGCCGACCGAGTTACAATTGCTAAAAACATGTTTAATTATTTAAAACCCCCAAATTATCTAAAGGAAAACGCCCTCCACAATAACAAAAGACTGAGGAAATATCATGTTTGACATAAATTTTATAAACAATCCAAGAAGTCTCTTAAGAATCTTAATAAAATTATAAACGCGAAAGTTTGAATGTTTGTTACTCTTTCACGCAAAGACTAATGAACAGACTTTGATGAAACTACAGTAATTTAGCTTATACATACATCAGAATAACACATAAGCTATGTTTTGTATTGAAATTTCGCGAGTGAAACTGCATTCACAGCTATCAAAAATAAAGTGTATTTAAATAATAAATCTTATTTCATGAATTTTTTTTTTCTAGTGACCTAGTTTAAAAATAAGAATCTGGGCTCTGAAACTATAAGTGCATCAGCTTTCTACTTCATAACTTTTGAATGTCATTGAAATTACTACTTTATTACATATATGAATAAAAGCTGAAATTTTATTGCATATTTGCATTGTACGGTTGCCAAAAGAAATTGTTCCTTAATGAGATTCACATTAGGTTGATAGTAAGAGATTGGTCTTATAAGAGATAATGTCGTTATTTATTTAAAGTGTATCATAGCGCATCTTATGGTAATAAACTTTATCTAGGTATATCTAAATATAGATAGAAATTATGATGATTTTGTACCGCAGATATACCATAGAATGTAAACAAAATATGAAAACAGTAAGAAACTTCACAAAATATAGGAAATTGCAAAGTTTCTTAATTCTTTTTAATTTAATTAATTCTTTTTCTTAATTAGAAACTTTTAAAGTTTCTAATTCTTTCTAAAAAGATGGTATCTAGAGCCGTAAAAAGATATAAAAAAATAAACCTATTTCGGAAGCAGTGACCGCGACTAATATAATAATTACCAACTCAAACTTTTTAGGTTTTTAAAACTCGAACACAGGATGTGTCAGAGTTTTAAAAACCTAAAAAGACCAGCGCATATGCCAAGGATCCCTATAGATACTTCTCGAAATCTTTTCCTGGGACAGGATTAATAAAAAAAAAGTTATTTCCAAGAATTTTATGCAAATATTGTACATTTATCTGCAAAGAAAACATCATGTTACCATTGTAGGTATGTATCATTAATATTTAAACAATAGATAGGTTTTCATATCACATTTCTTACACAAAATGACTCACTCGACCTACTAGGTTTGCATAAACATAACGCAATTTTAATTGTGCATAATAAAACACACCAGAATCGTTGAAAAATGAAATTTATTTTTTTCCATTACGTCTTACTTTTTTACGAAGAAGATATCCACTTATGACCTTTTGTATTTTGCGTGGAATGCGGTTGAATAGAAACATGAGTGTAGCACGTGCATTCAAATTTGTACTTTAAAGTATTGTGATTAAGTCAAGTTTTCTTCGGTGGTTTCTATTGTTTGGTCAGCGCACTGATTCAGACAGCTAGTTTTTGACTCCCGGGGTGGCTTGTACAATGTACGGGCGCGTGACACTGCTCTATTTACGAGTTGCGCCGTCGCAAGAACCATAAAGGTGCAACTCGGATCGTGAATTGTGGCTTATTCAATGCTCCGACTCCCGTATACCTCGTTAGAATTGTTTCATTATATTGCTAGTTTATTGTAATGTGGAATATATTAGTCAAGCAGAATAATTTTCATGAATACTTTTCTTTGGAATGAAAAGGTCCCTTGATTTCCATATAGTGACATACACAAATCATTTGTGGACATTATTGTTGGTAATTACACCTGGGTCACCGATCATAGACATTTGTGCAACATATTCTATGATACTTTTTGATAATTCACCAAAGAGTAACTACCTAAGCTTAAAATATACTATTTTTGACGTATAAAATATACACTACGTTATGAACACATTCTGTTCTCAAGCACCGATGTATTTATGGTATAAGAACAGAATCATTACGCTTTTTTAGTCAGAACAGATATGAAATTAATTATCTGTTCTCATTTTACATTTTTCGATGTTTTGTCTATTCCGTACTGATCGAAGTACCTACGTCATTTCAAAAAAATAACAAGTTTTAAATAGCTCTCTTTTTTGGTAATTATTCAAATTTAAAGACTGTTCTTTTTTCAAATCCTCGAAGCTACTCTGTACCGAGTCACATGTCAGAAGTATAAGCCTATTGTGTGCCATGTCCACACTATTACAGACGATTTATATGGCCTTAATGGCGGCCGTGGTTTTTGAATAATTATAAACGATGCGCGCGCAGCCTTGCATCTATGTAGATGTCGCCGATGGGCTGTTGTACTGGCCGATTTCAATGGACGCTCAATTCGAAATTCGAATTTGAATTATTGGCGAATTTCTTGTTTTCAGTGACCATGTACCTACTTGAATGTTATTGAATATCTTTGTCTGTTAATGTTTAAATGGCTGAATTGATTAGAATGTAATTTGGATATGTAGATCAATTTAATTTAGTATCATGTTTATGTTGGATTTAAATTACTATAATACTATACTAAGAACCGGTACATAGTTTAGATGAAGTAAACGGAAAACGGAAACTGCATACTTTTAAGATTTAAAAAGATGTTTAATTAACTTATGTTCGTTCTTTTATGCTCCGATATTTTGTAGGTGGTACCTACCTATCGCATGACACGATGGTAATAACAAATACTTATAACATTTTGTTTCTAATTCAATTAAAATAAAACAAACACTAAATTTTAAGAGAAGCTTACCACAATAATACTCGAAAATTAATCCAATCGGTTGACCCGTTTTTGAAATCAGCACGCACAGTTGTTTGTTTGTACAGACAGCATTCTAACAATCATTGTTTTGCATTTTATTACGTTCATAAAGTATCTCAATAATAGTTTTTATCATATATCTTCTATGTATATACATGCTTTTTTTATATGTATACATAAATAATGTTATTTAGTAATAACGATTTGACGACCTCGGTGGTCTAGCGGTCTAGCATACCGCTTTACGTCCGATGGTCGCGGGTTCGATTCCTCGCATGTCAAAAATATTTGTATTTATGAGTATGATTGTTTGTGTCGGTCTGGGTGTTTTCTATGTATAATATGTATGTATTTACGAAAAAAAAATTATCTGTGTATTTGTATCAGTTATCTAGTACCCATAACACAAGCTTTATCTAACATAACTTGGGTCTAGATGGCGCTGTGTGAATTATTATTAATTATTATTATTATTATTAATATAAATTTTAAGCATTCTAAATTTGAATTATGATTTATATATTTGTGGCACAAGAGGTCGCAAAGTCCTATGTGTATAAATTATTTGAAATTTGAGATTGAATTCAAATTTGAAATGCATAAAATTTCTCCTACTGCTATTTCCATAGTAACCTCTTAGTGTGAGTGGATACTATTTCTATTACGAATAAACTGCTGTCCAATGACCAGGAGTGACATGCCATGTTTTACTGCCACCGTCCCTCGGCCGACAAAGCGACACTAATTCCGGTTTAATGCGGTTTAATTCCGGTTTAATGTCCCGCCAATCCGCCATCTTGTTAACTTGACAGCTTCCGCCATTTTGTCTTTACGACACATTAAATTGTGCATTGTGGTACCGGGAAGATTTACATTGTAACATTCTTTCGAAATTCAAAATCTTGTTATTTATATTAAACAGATTTCGATGAGTATCTTATACATATATAAAATTCTCATGTCCCAATGTTAGTTGCCATACTCCTCCGCAATGGCTTGACTGATTTTTACGAAATTTTATATGCATATTCAATAGGTCTGAAAATCTATTTTTCATACCCCTAAGTGATAAGGATTGACTACTTCTAACATTTTTTGTATTTGTAGATTTATTTTTATAATGTGACAATAAAAAATCCATACAATCCTAAATTTACACTCTTCTATTTTTTTAATAGCTATTTGAATTTGTGTGTCAAAATAATGTTTGCGAGGTCAGCTAGTTTATACTCGTATATATATTCAGCTTTTTGTTTACATTTTTACTCGTTCTTATTGTGATGAGGCCGCTTTGAAATAAAGAATTTTCTATTCTTCGTCCTCTATGTTTTTAGCAAGTAGACAACCAATGGTTTGTACGTACCATCAGATGCAGAGGGAAGGGGATTACAAGTAATGTGGACTAATAACCCTATTGCTAGCAATGTACCATGTTAGGTTGACCTCCACTCGGTTCCCCCTGGAAACCACCAAAAATGTATGGTGAATTTACAACGATGGCTACCTGACCTGACCTCATATGCATCTTATCATCCTCCATCTTGGTGTCCTGCCAGCGGAAACGTTAGTGCAGGCGGTGGCATCCCTAATCATCCATATGATACCATCAGGTGCACCGTCAACTTGTTTGCTATTCTAACTATATAAAAAGTACTCTTTCACGTCTATTACTAATAAATAAAAATTACTATCACCTGCCTTATTAACAATACAATTTCACCTATCACAGGAATTCTATTTTTTATTTATTTATAACTGCCTATTGTTCATTTAAAACGCTCCATAACTATATGGTGATGTACTTTATAAACAAAGGGATTCAATAAGAGAATAAAGATTGCCAATGACCAATTTAAACTTATTTATTAACACATTAAAAGGACAATTGCGTGATATGGCAAGAATTTTATTATATAATAACAATAATAAAAACTGTACACGTCACACAGCGCCATCTAGTACCAAGCTAAGCAGAACTTGCATTATGTGTATTGAACAATTGAAAATTTTGTTGCATATATCAAAAATGTATGAAAGCAATATATATATTTTTTGTAAATACATATATAATATACATAGAATATAATAATTCAAATTATTATTACTCATCTTCAGGAATCGAACCCGCTGAAGCAAGGCAGTGTGCTAAATGGCTAGACCACTGCGCCCGATTATGATAGACATATATAATGTCATGAAGGCGTAGTGGTTTAATATCCATTCTTAGAGGTGTCGTGAGATCAAATCTGGCAGACACAAAAATATGTGTCAATTTATATTTATGACCGACTCTCCAGTGATGGAAACATTTGTAACAAACCATACTAATCCGGAATACGGCGGTAGATTCGTTGGAATCATATACACTGAGCGATATATGTGTATGGAGCATAATGCAAATGTCGTGTTGAAACAGTGACAGTCGACAGTGGCTCTGACCATCGCTTCTGGTATGTCTATTCTGAAGGTATATATTAATATAATTGGCATATTTTGATAATAGATAATTTATTTGTTTATTTATTTATTTATTCTTTTGCACACAAAAATGTATTACTTAATGCCTGATGGCATTCTCTATCAGTCAACAGTCGCTTTGATCAGAGATAGTAAGGCGGTGCAATTAAATAATTAATATATAAAGAAAATCAAATAAATATATATATGCAAATATATAAACATACTAAGAAACCCGTATAAAATACATATATAATTACATAAATAAACTAAAATTAAAGCTTATTGATTACTTACAAAATAAATATAAAATAAATTATAATAAACTAGCCACTCACCCCGGCTTCGGCGGGATGTAGATGTGTTATACATATAAACCTTCCTCTTGAATCCGGCCTACCAGGCTGCCCCATGTCTGGACATTTTAGTGAACATGACTACTCATTCCACACGACCACGTCACAGCTACAAAAATTACTATATGGTAGTTACAGTATTCGCACCTTACATAAGGATGCATGCGGCAATCAATACAAAAGCCGCTACGCTATCATATTTCAAGAAATCAGTGTGAAAAAGAAATTATAACGTTGTCAGCTAAAAAACTTATTCTTGCTAGATATTACTGTCATCTATTCATCTATCCTCTAATAGGCTTTTGTACATAACATTTAAAGGGAGATAGCGGATTTTTTTTATGAAAAAATAAATGCCGGAATTACTGCTGCGGTTTGAGATGTTCTTTCGGCATTGGAAAGACAAAAAAAAATGGCTTGGAATTGAATTGGAGATTTTTTGTATACTATAGAAGTCTCGAAATTATATGCATCGGAGCGCAGCCGAAGCAGTCTACTAGTTTATACTGTGTTGTTAATATTTAAAATCAGAACTTACCATTTGTGGACAAGCTATTATACAATTCTCAAGTATCTATAAAAATAAACAGTGAAATAAGTGTCGATATATTATATTTATTTATTTATTTTATTAACGTAAAGTCGCGTGCACTGAACTTTTACGGTTTTATTATATATTTAAATATATATATTATGCGTTAATAAATATAAATAACCGGCCGTAACCGGTTTGTTTGGAGATGAAATTCACACTTTGCGCGCCAAAGCGCCAAACAAAACCTAAGAAATGTAACGACCTATTGATTCAGATAAAGATGTTGTCCAAAAAGTGCCGAATAAGTGCTTCTTTCCATTATTATGGTGACAATGGCCGGTTACTCGTAAAGGTGCTTGCACGCTTGTCCCGTTTAATTGGAGGCCCTTAGTTGTGAGATTGGGGGCGCGTAGGTCAATTGAATTATTGTCAGAAAATGTTTCGATTATTTCCCGTTTTCAAATGCCTACAAAATGTACACGGTTTCAATTGCTCGTTTCTATTGTATTTTTTTTCCTCGAGAGTGTGTTGTTTCCTTTATACGTTCTATAATGTAATAGCTTATTATGGTTTAGGGATTCGCTTAATGTTACAAAACGTGATGAATAATTGAATATCTTAAATAAAAATAATTAAAATATGTATATATAGATTTTACTATTTATATTTTAGCCCAAACCACTGCACGGATCGGGACTGAAATTTGGCATGCAGGTAGATGTTATGACGTAGGCATCCGCTAAGAAAGGATTTTGATTAATTCTACCCACAAGGGGATAAAATAGGGAATGAAAGTTTGTATGAAACTTTGTCAATTTTAAACCGATCGGGCTGAGACTTTGAATGCATAAATCTACTATGACCTAGGCATCCCCTAAGAAAGGATTTTGATAAATTACACCCCTAAGGGGATAGATCAACGCGAGCGAAGCCGTGGGCAAAAGCTAGTAAAATATATAAATATGATAGGATTGAAATAATAAATTAAATTAATAATCTATTAAGCAATCTGTGAAATTATGTACAACATAAAAGAAGATAAGATTATGCATATTTATTGAATTTCCTATTTAAAATCCTTCTGTTGCTCCTCAGCGTAAATTAATTTTCTCGTCCCCTCTAAATCAGTCCTATAATTTTTCCAAAGGACAAAAAATGAGATTATAATGTGATTTAATTGACATATAGAGAGTTTGCTGTATTCGCTACGACGGTTAGCGCTAATTCACAATAGCTGAATAAATGGTTACTGAATAAATAATTATTTACTCAAGTAACAATTTATTCAACGTTTTACTATTGTAAATTAGTGCTACTCAGTAGTTTGTTAGTAAGAAACCTTAAAAAATGTGACCATCAAAAACATCCGTTTAAAAGAGATATATGCAACACAAGCATTTTTATTTGATTTTAATAAATATTTAAATGTTTTTCTATTGATCCAAATAATTTTCCGCTCTAAATGTAAAAGCACCACTACACTGGTCTGCACCAAAACTGATTAGCCGACAAAAAATGCGACAATCCACCGAGGCACGTGTGAACACAAAAACTCGGCGACGCGTCAACGGTCGACCGAGAGACGCTGAAAAAATATATCGCAAGTGCGAAAGAATTTAGAAATTAAAATGCATTCGATCGTTTCGATTCCCGATCGCTTTCGGTTCTAGGCACGGTGCGTTTTTGCGAGTGCGCCATTTTATCGCGCCGCGCTGACGTTGCGGCAAATGATTAGAATTGGCTTGTAAATTTTGTTGCGCTTTTCTTATAGAGTGCTGAGATAATTTTTGAGACACTTTATTTACTGAAATATAATCAATAATAATAATATAATATAATATAATAATAATAATCACAATTATTTTTTATTTAATGAATAAATTTCAGTAAATATATTATTTTTCAGACACTTTATATACATATATTGTAATATTTTTTTTATTCAGTAATTTTACATATTCATTTAAACTTTATTGAATTTTGTTAAACGTGTGGGCTTATTTATATTGGCTTTTTAACAAGACAATTTATATAGTCCCAAATTAAGCAGAGCTTGTACTTATGTAGGCCATTGATACATATACTAAAATACTTTACTTTGTAAATACATAAATACATAGGTCTGGGTGAGACCAAATATTTAATGCAATTATTATAAATACAAATGTTTTTATTGTGAGAGGAATCAAACCCACGACCATCGTAAGTATGATGATGTGTTATACAACTAGAGTACAAAATATGAGATATACAGTTATACTATTTTACTGTATAGAGAGAGTTCTGCAATGAAGGTGTCACAATTAGTTCCGAGACAACATTGAACCCAATAAAAACGTCGCCCTCCGGTCTACACTCTACAGCGGATGCACTACTGCCTTACATCATTATATCCTGAACGTGGACCACGCTTTACTTACAACCTTAGGTTCAAGAATATGTTATATGATTCTCTTTAGATTGATCGACAATATATAATACTAGCTGTGCCCGTGGTTTTAAATGCGTTAAATTGCAATATAAATTTCGATAAAAAATATAGCCTATATATTAATCTGATGCATAATATTACTGTAAAGTTTCATTAAAATCCGTTCAGTAGTTTTTACTTGAAAGAGTAACAAACATCCATACTCGAAAACTTTCGCGTTTATAATATTATTAAGATTTATATACTGTCTATTTGTTACCATTCCTTATTATGGGTAGCTTGATGTTAAAATTAAAAATATTTAATTTTACTATTTTTAAATTACATTATGATTTCTTCCATTAGTTTATTAACTCAAGTTTTAAGGAACGATATGGGATTTAATTATAAAAAAACCGACATTGACACAAATCGACGAAGGTGTGATATCTCCTTAAAATACAAGCAAAAAGTAAACGCAACGGAATTGAGTACCGTCTCCTTTTTCGAAGTCGGAACTCAATCATGGCATAATATTTATAGCCAGTTAAAATTCTGATGTCCCATTAAAAATATAGAAAAAGAAGGAATTGAGCGTACGTACAGGTTCAAAAAGTTCAATTGTGGACAATGGCGGGCTACTCAGTGCGGTGCGGTGCGGTCGCGCCGTGCCGTGCCGCATTATAATGAGTGCGGGTTTTTGTCGCGCGACACCGTGGGAGCGGATTGCGTTTACCGCTGTGATGCTATCGCCGGTGTATTGGCAGCCTTGCTAGATGATCGATCTGTAGATATGTACCTAGCTCTTGCTAGACGATTGATTGCAGGGCTGCCAACCGTCGATCCCCGTGGCTAACCACTTACGAGGCACTAGGATATCATCATCTTCGTAGAAGTTTTCATTAAGTTTTAACTTGTGAAAGGTTAAATCAAATCAAATCGAAAATCGTTTAGTCAAGTAGGATATATTAGCCGCTTATTAACGTAAAATTATTGGTTAATATTTTTTCTTTACCGTCCAGTTCAGATTAAATTGAGAAGAACTGGCAAGAAACTCAACGGATTTTTTTAAATAGCAAATTTATTTACATTATGTATTTATGTAGGTGTCTGTCTATGTAAAATCCCGTGCAATAACTAAAAAAATATGCTTTCACCAAAAAGGCCGCCTTATTGTAATTATGAATATGTTTTTTAATATATTGATTACCATGCACATGTCACGGTTATCTTTCGGTACGAGGTACTAGGATATCATCAACCTTGTAGAAGATTGTATTAAATTTTAACTTTAGGAAATTTCTGTATATATTTTTTTCCACCCGCTGAGAGTTTGTAGTATTGCATGAATTCGCCACATACTTTGATCCCTATCACATTCTAATAGGAATCGAAATTCCGAGGGGCTGAGTCGAAGTTCGAACCTCTAGCGGTGTCCTCCGAATATAGAGATCCGTCAAGCAGTATTGGTATCGCTCAATAAGTCCCTTAAAACGTTTGAAGTGCCCTCTGCACTTGTATTAATTTTCATACGATAAAGTTGTAAAAGCTGTGGCCAACTGCATTAGAATGGTTATATATAAGTATATGGATGGTAGATAACTGTATATAGGAGGACGTTAAGGATGTCCTTCATACCCAGATTCCCCCATTCCCAGATTTTTTGAGCTCCCTTGTAACTAAGTATTTAAGGTTGGCAACCCTGTTTGATAGTGAACTGGGAATGTCTACTGTTTGGCCCGTTATAAACTGAAAAGCTATTTGTTATCAATATGGTAGCGTATTGGCCTAGTGGTTTATTGCCCCGACTAGCAGTCTGGATTCTGCTAGTTGGGGCGCAGCCCAACTTTCAGAATATATGGGTTGTGTTATCATACTTCCATGACTGCAGGCAACCTTCTCACTCTGGTTAGGACGATGTATTCAGCAGTGGTATTACCTAGGCTTTTAAAGTCTCGAATTGACTCGTAACATCGAATACGACTCCAAAATATTGTGTTGATTGAAATATCTGAACAATTCTTCGGTAATGATAAAGATGCGGTAGACCAGCCTCCTTACTTCTGTTTACTATAAATATTTTTATTGAGATATGAACATGTAATTTAATATATAAGTCATTTATTTGTATTACAGATACCTGATAGATATATAAAAGAAATAAGGCACAGTGATATTAGTAGGCAGTTCTGCCTACGTATGCTGCATTCATATGCATTTTTTTCAGTGGGCATGCAATTTTTTATTAATAGACAAAAAAACTCATTAGTAATCATTATGATGTAGAATCCCTATATAGAACTACATTATATTAAATAATTTGTATCATATAATATTATATACTAGCTGTTTCTGCAACTTCGTCCGCGTGGAATTTAACTTTATTTTTCTAAAATAAAAGTAATGCCAATAAAAGTCCCGTCAAAATAAGTGCAGCCATTTCTAAGATTAGCCGGAATAAACAGACAGACAGACAAAAATTGTAAAAGATGTTATTTTAGTGTATGTACAGTATTTATATTCATATGCATGTAAAATGTTAAAAAACGGTTATTTCAATATGAAAAATATACACTCCAATTTTTATTTATATGTATAGATGTATTCGGGCTAAACTAAAACGAAAATTTAACATAATTAAATCTATCATCAATAATTTAAACAATTAAGAAATTAATATAAAAAGTCTTCCTTGTTATACTGGTATATTGGAAATATATTAAAAACGAGATGTTATTCCCAGTAAAGTTAGAAGCGCTAAAAGTTTTAATTAACTGCAGTCAAATGCCAATAATTTCAAACGTCCACTTTAATGTGAGAAAGGCGGGTATGGATGTACGGACAGACGATACTTCCACGTACAGGCAAAGATTAGATAATTGCGGACATGTGGCAGTCACATCGCTTTTATATACCTAATACGAAAATCATATAATCATTGCCATTTCAACATCGCCACTTATTGAGTTGACTTTTAATGATAGTAAATAAGTCATAACTTATTTACTATCATTAAAAGTGACGTCAATAAGTTTATCTGTTCCTGCTATTACTAATACTTTACTTTGCGCCGTCCTGTCTTCGAATAGATTTTCGGCTTCTATTTCCTCTTGAATCACTGCTAATTATTTATTATATTGTTTAAAACTGTACTAAAATTCGTTTGAATAATTTAAAAGATATAAGCGAACAAGAGGCGGTGAATTTTTTTTATACTTATTGACTGTAAAGATTCTTTATATTAATTTTTGAGATATCCCTGAATGTTCTGTGTTTATCGTAAATAAGAGATTATGGTTCAACAATTAAGCATAGATGCCCACAATATATGAATTCTTCATTGTTCAGAGATGTTGATTTTGACATGATCTACTTATTTGGTAGAAGATATTTAATTACAATGTTAATCTCCTGACAACTCCACAACAGACGTATGTAGTTTACATTACCCATTCTAAACTTTAACCCCAGTGCTGGCTTATTTGTAGATGCAGTTGAGTTATATTAGTTATTAATAGATCTGAAACAATTAATTCAATTATTATAATACACGGTATTACATTACACATGAATCCTACTACTAAGTTCTGCGGTTCCTCCTGACAAATATCTTTGGGAGAATTTTTAACATTGTTGTATGGTACGTCACCGTATAGCTGTCAGCATATTACACCGCATTTACATTCCGTTGATTGAAATTGTCATTTTAATATAATATTACATTCCAAACCCTTTACATTTTGAATGAGCAGATATAAAACTTCATCAATATCATACCTTCAATGTCTCTCAGAGACTTCAGTACGTAGGCGTGAAACAATACATTTTCTGACTTCCACATCTGCTGCATTCCGTTATTCGCAAGGCTACCTTGCGCATTCCGGCGCGTGTAACTTTTTATCGCGACCACAAACATGACTCAAATCTCAGTGTTTATTGTCTAACCAGGGGTATGAGTTGTTCCCCAAGGTTGTGTTAATGAAAATCAATAGTTGACAATCAGAATTCAGAATAAGCAATCCATATGAGTCACATGTAATGGAATTAATTTGTTATTTACTAGCTGTTCCTGTTACCTCTTGATCCTGCATAGCTTGTGTGTTTTATAGACTTAGTTAATCTAAATACATATATAACTCAAAGGTGACTGACATAGTGATCTATCAACGCACAGCTCAAACCACTAGACGGATCGGGCTGAAATTTGGCATGCAGGCAGATGTTATGACGTAGGCATCCGCTAAGAAGGATTTTGATTAATTCTACCCCCAAGGGGATAAAATAGGGGATGAAAGTTTGTATGAAACTTTGTCAATTTTAAACCGATCGGGCTGAGACTTTGCATGCATAAAGCTACTATGACGTAGGCATCCCCTAAGAAATGATTTTGATAAATTCCATCCATCGCGAGCGAAGCTATAGAACCTAAGGAAATATTTAACCAATGTGAAGAAATTTGTAAAATCAGTAAAGTATTTTTTGAAGTCGTAATTGCAAACTAAAACTAAAATAATTCGTCCTAAAAATACATATTAGTAAACTAGTTATTTCTAAATGTTTATTTATGGAATTATGGCTCCACTTGTCCTAATGATATAGAATGGTAGAGCATCAAGATGAAGATGAAATTAGATCATTCTGCGTCTCATGTAAAATGCACTAAGTATCTACGGTAAAAGTTTCCTAGACGTACCGCTGCAGTTTGAAAGACGACCCTTGGAGAATAAAAATGAATGGAGAAAAAACAGAGTCCCCATTACTATCATTATTATTTAGTACTTTGTTACAGAATTTGCTTGAACAGTTATTTCCGCATTAATTTTTAAACAGTCAATGAACTTACTAAATCAGTGCAATATCTCTGGAATTTAATTTCGTCTTAACAAAACCTGCTCTCTCTATTACATTAGTGTAGTAACAATATGAGTCAGTGTTAAAACATGTATTTTAACAGTTCATTCTTCGTTAATTTCACTACACTATTCCAATACTAAACGAGTCATTTCATTAAATACACATATTCGCGTTATTTATGATCATTGTACATGCGACATAATTACTATTCGTTTAATGTTCATTTTATTCATAGAACTAGGAAGAAGATAATTTCTTTGATTGCATAAAATATTGCGCAGATTAACAAAAAAATCTGTATGTGTTGTTTCTTCGCTTAATAGTTAGCATTTTATTATCATATTGCGGAACGATATTTACTCTGGACGATAATATCCATTTACAAATATATATTTTTTTTTACAATTCACACATCACCATCTAGACCCAAGTTAAGCTAGCTGAAGCTTGTGTTATGGGTACTAGATAACTGATACAAATACATAGATTTTTTTTCGTAAATACATACATATTACACATAGAAAACCGTGCCGTGCGAGGAATTGAACCCGCGACCATCGGATGTAAAGCGGTGTGCTAGACCGCTATACCACCGAGGTCGTCAATCATTCTAGTCTCTCGTTTTGGTGCAATTAAAACCATACGTTTGCATAGGTAACGTGTGTTTCACTTGTTAACTACTAGTTACTCGCTCCGGCGTCTCACGTGTGTACATGTATTATACATATAAACCTTCCCCTTAAATCGCTCTATCTTCTGCTAAAAACTGCATTAAAATCCGTTGCGTAGTTTAAACGATCTAAGCGAACAGACAGCGGAAACGACCATAATTGTAAACTATGTAAAGATAGTGCTAATGTCGAGTTGCGTAAATACCTTTATATAACCTTAAATTATTTGTGTTTACTCGATTAACAATATTAAGAATTAATATTTATCAGTGTTTCTAAAACACGATACTTACAGTCTAAAATTTAAATTAACACAACAAAATTTTGTAGTTAGCCCAATTCGAATTCATGAAGTTTCGTTCCTAAGAGTCCTTTGAGACTGAGCTTGAGTGCCACGAATTCCTGCAATACATATAAATTATTATTTGCATTTAAATTAGTTTTAAACACAAATATCTGTTCGAAAGCAGTTCTCAAAAACATTGTTCATAATTTAAACAAGAATAACAATCAGAAGGCGGCCGGGTCCTCGGTCGTGCCGGTCCTTTGCAATCGCTTTTTTACTCCGATCTTTTGGTTATCTCCGCCGATGCACCTACTGCGTAATGATTATGTACCGTGTACCGTTGGCATTTGTGATTATAAGGAATTAAACGCTTTATTAGCATTGAAATAAGTAATATTTTTAACTGAGTAAGTTTTCCTGTATTTTACACTTTTGTAAAATATTGTATATTTGTACCCACTCAATCTCTACTTAGTTTGGGACTAGGTAGTAGTGTTGAATTGTTCTGAGATATTATTTCCACTGGTGCCCATTTTCGTGATTTAATACTTACATATTTACATTAGATTTTGAAAATAACGTCACGATAGAACCCCGTCCCATTCTTTGTCACAATGTTACACGCGTGAGATAGACCCCTAACATGACGACAGGATTCTCTTCAGTCCCTTGTCACATATGTCACGTCATGTCACGCCCGATCCCTAACGTGTGACATAGTTTACAGATGACCCCCTAACAATGGTTTTACCATCTGTACAAATTAATTAATACAATATTTACGTGAGCCAGTTGTCGTGTGCAGGCCGTCCAGGGCGTTTCGTCCAGCCGCAGGCAGGCTTGTCCAGGGTTTATATGGCGCTGTCTGAATTGGTCTAAGATATTATTATTATTTCTACTGGTACCCAATTTCATGTTTTAATACTTACGTAGATTATAAGTATCGAAATAATCCCTTCTCGTCCCATGTAACACAATGTCACATTCGTGACATAGTCCCTAACGTGACGAAAGGACTCCTTTCCATCCCTTGTCACACCCCCGCCCCTAATGTGACATAATCTATGATGCCCTTACGTTACGTTAATAGTTTTGCCATCCGTACAAATTAATTAATACAATATTTACGTGAGCTAGTTGTCCTGTGCAGGCCAGCTCGCGCGGTCCGTCTGACTGCAGGCGGCAATCTTGTCTAAGGACTAGATGGCACTATGTGAATTGGCCTGAGATATTATTAATATTATTTCCACTAATATCCACTTATGTGTTCTAATACTTACATATAATATATTATAAATACAGATGTATCGAAAGGACCCCTTCCTATCTTTTGTCCCACAATGCCACACGCGTGACATAGACCCCTAAGGTGACGAAAGAACTCCCTTCTATCCCTTGTCACACCCCCCGCCCCTAATGTGACTTATGACGCCCTTACGTTACGTTAATGGTTTTGCCATCCGTACAAATTAATTAATACAATATTTACGTGAGCCAGTTGTCGTGTGCAGGCCGGCCCGCCGCGGTCCGTCCGGCCGCAGGCGGCACGCTTCCCTGTGCAGTGCTCTGTACGGACTCGACTTTTTACGATCTTTTGAATCCAAATGGTAATTCGACGAGTTCATATATATATTTAAAGTTAATGTAATTATTTTGCTTTGCGGCGTTTAGTGTGCCGATGTTTGTTCTTTGTGCTTTATTATTGTAACTTGTGGTCGCCCAGTTGTCGATTTTTGACCATATATAATTTTAATTATAAGTTTGAACTTTATTAAAATTCTATTCTCAAAGACTTACTTCACATATTAATATATATGAGAAGACTACTTTAATAAAAGCACAGAAAGAAACTTCGATTCGCTGATTGACAATTAACAATGTTGGCATTTGACATTGAGGTTTTATTATCAGTCGTGTATTATATTGGTAGTGTGGGTAATGTTTTATATATTGAATATATTTTTATACATAATTTCAAAAATATTAGCATTCTGTACTCGTTCTCTACATAAACTATAAGTGTGCATTTCATACTTCTCCGTATGAAAAAGGGGCATAAAGTTTTTACTTCACGTATTAATATATAGATAGAGATACAAAAGGGGTAAAGTTTCTAAGATTGAGTATTGGGGATAGTCTCCATTTATACTAATTAGTTACTAGAGAACACTATAAAGATCGACTTTTGTACAAAAGTAATTGTCCATTCAAATAAGCCATGAGAAATATTAAGTCAAATCAAATTAGCACCAACAATTATCTGGCAAATACCATTATTGAAGAGGACGCTAAATTTTCCTATAAATATATTGTAAATAACTGAATAATATTACACTCATTTACCGTTACCATCGGGCGGACGTATTAACCGAAGTGAAGCAAAGCTACGACATAAAGAACGTTTGAAAAGACATCAACGCGCTCACGTTGAAAATATATTCTGAAAATATTTGTAATTTGCATATTTAATGATAACAAAGTGGTCTCGTTATAAAAAAGTTTTTAATAGAGGTTAATTTAAATGAAAAAACATTTTATTATTTCATTATTTACATTTTAATATCGATTAACCTTAAAATAACAGGTAATTTTACGCTAACAGTGAAAGTGAAACTCAATCGACTAAGAATGAAATTGTCCACAAGAACTGTCAAAATGTAGTGCAAATAAATATCAATTACTGGATTTAATACTGAATGTCGCAGTACTTTTATGGTGTGGTACAAGTTGCAATAGGTAGTGAGTTAAAATACTTCACAATTTAGTTTATTGTTTTATGTTATTTTTTCGCTTTAATATATAAAATGTAGTGTTCTTGTTCTCTTTTTAATAATGCAATTATTTATTTAATCATCTGTTAGATAGTTATTATGTCGTATGTTGAAAACTTCTATACAAACTAATCGCTCCTTCCTATTATTAGCAATTAGTTATTACTTTGAGAATTAAGGATAGATATATAATACACACATATAAAATCAAATGTTATGTACATAAATAAAATATAAGTTTCATGAGGAGATTAAAACCGCAATCATAGAAACCTCTACGTTATTAAAGTCATCATAAAGGCACCATATTTGTACCATTTTTACGTTAATTAGAAAACCAATTGAGTAAGATTTGGAGAAGACAATATATATATAATAGTTGATTTCGTAAACTTCTTTTTTTATAGAGTTATTTAAAGATTCAAGAGTATCAGAACCAACTTAAACTGACACCTTGATGCAATATAGCTGCATATTTCGCTTTCCGCTTCCTCTTATCACTTGTTACTACATCTGTCCCCAAACGAATTGGGGCGAAAATTAAAAATGCCGTTTTGTTACGATTAATGTTTTTAATTAACACAAAAAGGACTTTATCTGTAGCAAAATCGCGGCTAATGAAAACTGAGAGGCGTGGCGCGTTGAATTATGCTCGCGTTCTGTTCTTTTTATGCGCTTGCGCATTACATTAAGTTATATTTTTCTAGGTTTGCCACCTCATTGGTGGTTATTTAATTTCTGGTAGTACGTATTTATATTATTATTATTGCTTGTGGGGGGTCTGTTACGAAGCTACGAACACTGATTAGACTTTTTGCTTTTACAATAGCATATGCTGGTGGTCACTCTATTCTCACAAATTTGAATTTTTATGACTGTGTATTATTGTAAACATGTACAACATTTATTTGAAAAAAATACGAGCTGAGTTTCTTGTCAGTTCTTCTCATCTCGATATCATTCCGATCTGACGGTAGATTTGACATATAAGAGTGTGTAATAGACCTACATGACTAAAGATATTTGAATTATTAACCGGGGTTTTAACACGATTAATTTTATGGCAAATAAAGATATATACATCTCTCGACGTTTCGACTAGGTTGCACTAGCCGTGGTCACGATATGAAAAAAAATTGTTGCAGTATCAGAACCGATACGTGTAATGTACACAAAACGTTTCTGATAGTACAACAATTTTCTTTTCTCAGTATCTTGTCACAGTAACAATTCATTGATATTATTGTAAAGATATTTGCACTTATCAATATTTTATTATCAATCTATACATATAAATAAAATTGGCGTGTCTCTTTGTAATATTGAATTAACCATTTTTTACTACATGCATATGAATATAAATGCGGTCCATACACCAAGAGATTTTTTTTACAATTTTTTCTGTCTGTCTGTCTGTTTGTTCCGGCTAATCTCTGAAATGGCTGGACCGATTTTGATGGGACTTTTTTTGGCAGGTAGCTGATGTAATTAGGAGTAACTTAGGCTACTTTTATTTTAGAAAAATGAAAAAAAATTTCACGCGAACGAAGTCGTGGGAGCAACTAGTGTTTTATAAAATTTAATTAATTCATACATTAATCTAAAAGGTAGATATTGACGAGATATCAAACTAGTACTGAGTACTAGATATTATAATATACTGAACAATACAAGCGATGTTTGTCCATGGATACATTGTAGTTATTCCTCGTAAGCAAACCTGCGGGCGTTTTCTAATATTTATTATTACATATAGATTACTACTTAATCAAGCCTATCTTATCGATATTGTTCGCTTAGATCAGCTTGACAAAATCGTCTAATACATCTCGACCGGGAAATGAACCCGCTCTCCTAGTACCGAGAATAATTTGGTTAGTGTCGGGGGTCACGGTGGATTTTTAGCGGATCGATAACGCGCGTGGTTGCCAAGGGCGGACTAGTGTTGTGCTGTGTATCGATAAAATTGATTTACATTTATAGCTGTACTGCCTTGCTGCTTGGTGAAGCGACAGCAAACGTAGGGTAATAACTGGAAGAGAAAGACAGATTGTGCCTTAGGAGAGGACTATGTCAAATAGTAGACTGCAGTAGGTGATAATGATGATGATGATGATGATGCTAGGTGACTAGTTTACTACCTAATTATATTGGTTGAGAGGGAAAGAAATAATCTGTCCTTTTTCATCCCAACTATTACTTGACGACCTCGGTGGTCTAGCGGTCTAACACACCGCTTTACGTCCGATAGTCGCGAGTTCGATTCCTCGCACGGCACAAATATTTATATTCATGTGTATGAGTGTTTGTATCGGTCTGGGTGTTTTCTATAATATGTATGTATTTACAAAAAAATATCTATGTATTTGTATCAGTGGTGTAGTACCCATAACACAAGCTTTAGCTGGCTTAACTTGGGTCTAGATGGCGCTGTGTGAATTATCCTGAGATTATTATTATTACTTTTTATTTTTTATGTAATCTCGGCTTTTGCTGTTTTTTTTTTATTATTATTTTATGCCGATTATATCACGATTTGACAGTTACGGTCAAAAAGGTAACATTCTTTTTTCTTTTATTTCACATGTACTTGTATAATATTAGTACCTACTAATGTTATACCTACCTAGGTAGTAATGATACGTTTGTATAAGTTTTATTATACTGAGCCTTCATTCGATCTTGCAATTATAACTATTAGAATTCTAAATTAAAGTAAGTTTTTGCCTCATATTTCTGTTCTGCTATTTATTATTATATTTTAATGTTAAAGATTTAATTTCAAAGCATCCATCCATCCATCTAGGCTAGATGGATGTTTGTTGTTCAAGATTTAAACGTGAAATAATAACAAACAACTGGATCTGTTCCAGGATACATGAATGTTTGTTGTTCTTTCACGGTACAACTACCTAAACAGATTTAAATGAAAGTTTACAAAAATATAATAATAATAATAATCTCTTTTAGGACAATTCACACAGCGCCATCTAGTCCCATAACTGATACAGATACATATATAATTTTACATACATATTGTACAAGAGAAAACACCCATACCGATACAAACAATTATACTCATGAATACAAATGTTTGTGCCGTGCGAGGAATCGAACCCGCGACCATCGGACGTAAAGCGGTGTGCTAGACCGCTAGACCACCGAGGTCGTAGTTTATACTTAATAACATATAAGCTATAAATTTCACGCGGGTCAAACCGCGAGCACAGCTAGTTTTTCTATACGTAGAGATAATAGTATCGATGGTATATTTAAATTTTCTAATAATCATATGGTTAAGTAGGGAAAAAATTGAAATTATAATGAAAAAAATTACACGGTCATAAGCGGCTAAAATGTCCTACATGAATAAATGATTTTTCAGTAGTCAGTGTTTAGTAGTTTTTTCGTGAAAGAGTAACAAACATCCATACTTACAAACTGTCCCGTTTGTAATATTATTAAGAAGATAGTATCGATATAGTCGATCGACCTCACTATGCTGTTGAGTGGCGCGCGTAAATCGGTGCGCGTGCGCGCCGTGGGGCGACCGACGCTCGTAATTCGCGCCGCCCCCTCACTGCCTCGGCTAGTTCAAAACTAGCCTATACTTTGACAGTGACTGACTAATATAAATGAATTAAAACTACTAAAAAATAAATATATTTGCATGCCTACAAGGTATATATTATATTTTTATTGCTGGAGTTTCTGTTTGTAATATTGAACTAGTTTTTTACCACATGAATATGTATAAGTACGGTACATACACCAAAATAACACTTTTTCCATTTTTTTCTGTCTGTGTGTTTGTTCTGGGTAATCTCTGAAATGGCTAGACCGATTTTGACGGGACTTTTATTGGCATGCTGCTGTAATAAGGAGTAACAATAACAGTAATAATTGGCTACTTTTATTTTAGAAAATTAAATTCTCGCGGACGATGTCGCGGGTACAGCTAGAATTAGGAGCTTTTAGCCTTAACGTAAAAAGTATAAATGGTGGAGGACGTCCTCCAGCCGCCTGGTGGACCAGCAAGAGATGACTTATCGCTATAGAAAAATTGCCCAAACTGACAACGAAGTCTGGTGCCGCAAAAATTAGGAGAGCCGATCCCACTTAAAATGGGACAGTGCTAAGAAGAAGATTAATTTAGGGACTTTTGTCCATAAATGGAAGTGTTTTTGATATTCGAGAAGAATGTAAATATGCGGGAAGTTATAGATACAAAAATAAAGATGAAAATCCAATCAAATTTGATGGTCGAGTAACATTGTTATAAAAAAGTAAATTTAAAAATATACGTACTTATTCTTGCATGCGTGTGCCCGTTTCTGATTATCACTATTTTACAGTTATTATAATTTCTTAATTTTTTAAACAACCTTACACTTAACAAAGCTAATAAAATGGCAGAACATTTATTCTTACATATTATTTAAGTTATTAAAAAAATAATTTCATTTATGAGCATGCAAAAGCGTCCGATGAATAAATAAATTATAATTAATAATAATACTACGTTAACAATAATACTAAATACTTATTTTTTTAAATAGCCTTATGCTTAGCAAACCTTATTAAATGACAGAACATTTATCCTTCCATGTTCGGGAAAATATTAAAAAAAAATCATTTCATTCATGAGCATGCAAAAGCACCCGATGAATAAATAAATTATAAATAAAACGTTTAATTCGCGTACTCAATCGTTATCCACGACAGTATAGCATTATTTCAAGCACGCCTCTTTGTCTTGAGCTCTCGTGGTCGGTAAAAAAAAAAACTTTTTTTCTCCGCATATGATTATGCCGAGCAATATCCGAAAAGATAAGCATCTTATCTCAGGATCAGGACATGCAGTACGTGGAGGCACTTTGACCCGTTATTTTTTTTATTTGTCCACTTTTTAGTTGATTTCAATCGAAAACAATTGTATCAAATGTTGATACAATATGATTGTTGTTGGAGGTCCTTTGTATACAAGGACTGCAGTTTTTAAGAATGTCAGGATTTTTTTTGTATATTTCGTTTTTTGTTTTGTTTGTAGCTTTAAGTACGCTATAGTCTAACGAGTATTTTGTATTAGACCATAGCTATAAGTGTATCTATATATTTTTATTTCCCCTCCGTGTAATATTAGATTACACGCGGAAGTGCGTCTGTCTGGCTGTCCATTTAGTCGTAAAAAGGTAATTTTTATTCGTTAGTGGCTGATCGGATAGTATACTTAAAAATTTGGAGGTGAAGTTAAGTGCTAATAATTAATATACAAAATAATTCTTTATGTTAGTTATGGAAATACCTAAAAGTATTCTGTATTATTAAACTTTGAATACATTGTTTAAGTCTACTTTAGAAATAATATTAACAATGCAGGACTTATCTCTAAAAAATATCTCTTCTAGTTCTTTTAATAAGTATTAAAAATACTTTCGAGAAAAGACTTCATTTTCAGCCAGTTACTGTATTCCATGCGAGTAGCGCAACGAAACTTAGCTGTTTATTTATTGGGTTTACTATTGTGGAATTAAAAAAAATACTTGCCAATTACGAGTAAAAAATATCAGTCAATATCTTTCAAAATGGCCAGTATCAAAAAATTAAACCTCCCGAATTAAAAATTAAATTCGGTTCGCATTTCGAAAATATAATTGGCGCAATCTCGATTTATTATTTTGATATTACTTTTTCTTTGACAATGGAATTGAGAAATATAAAGGCAAAGGTATTTTATATGGTAAAAACCCTAACAATATTGTCTCCAACGTTCAATTAAGCCGCACCGAAACTCAAAAGATATTTTCTCGAGGCATTTCGCGCGTACGCCGCGGCGGCGCGGCGCGGCGTTTCGACTCTGCGTCTTGTCAATAAACTCCATATAAATTGCCTTTGCCAAAGTGAATTTGAATATAATAGCCCATCCTATATGTCCCTTTTTACCCCCTTTCCTTGAAGTCCGTTTGCAATCGTTGTCCGATTATATTGTAAGCAAATTATCTCTACTGATCTGGCAAGCGGGTTGAAGACGGAAAAAACTTTATGCATTTCATATAATATTATTATTAGCTAGCTGACCTGGACACAACTTGCTATGGTTCAGTAGTTATTAGACCTACAATGAGAATGACTGGCAGTTTTATATATTCTTTTAATAATATTCAAAACATGATGTTCTTTATATAAATTTTGTTTTAAACACTTCTGCGCTCTGCTATAATAAACGTCTCTACAAGCATCTCTATTATTTTCACTCATTATTACGATAGTTATAAATAAAACTTATTTTGCCTTTTAAATTAGATCAAGTTATGAGCAAAATTTCGTTAAAATTGTATTCTAAATTTTAACTCCAGCTTTAAAAACACATACAACCACTAAATTTTTACCCCACTAAATCATCCCCTATTTTTATTTAATAGCGTTATTAATGTATATATGGCTCAGCTAGTTATTTATATAAACGCGAATTTGCGTAATAAACATGTTGGTTGTCATACTTATTCGTTATTATAAAACTATTACAAGCTACCATTACAAGTCATATCATTTATAATAACAACTTCGGTTGTATTTTATTTCTCACCTTTTATTTGGTATACAAACGAGAATCTAAGTTATGATGGCCTGATCTGAATTCAAACCGTTAGCAGTGCCCTCAGACTAAAGTCGTATCCGCCTAGCAGGAATCGGCCTCCAGTCGCTCTGTAAGCCCTTCCGCAGTTTTGGAGACCCATTTACACTCGCCCTATATGGATCTGTGTAAGGCAGCCGCGGCCAATAGTATAGAATAATTCGAAAAAAAATGGCTTCAGTTGTCTAGTGGTCTTTCGATGGTCGTGGATTCGATTCTTTGCACGGTACAAATATTTGTATTCATAAGTAAAATACTTTATGTCGGTCTACATATTATCTATTACAATATCTATGTTGGTAGTTACAATCGACAAATTTTGTATTATATAAGTATGTATTTTTTATTTTTTTCTAAAAATTAGCATCTGCATCTTTTTCTGTATTATCATAGGCGCTTAGTGACTGACTGCTGCAAATAATCTCCATTTTTTTAAATCAAATGTAGGTAGCGCATATTATTACACTATACCGCAGTTTTCTGTACGTGAAAGAATTTTTAAAATTGATTATTTTTTGTGTTTATTTATTAGAAAATCGAAAAAAAATCTTTCCTTATATACCTATCTATATCAATTCACAATTTCACGACTACAAAATGAGCCTGTCGAACGCAACGCCACGAGTTCCCGCCACGCGAGCGTCGACGGGCGGCCATTTTGAAATCGAATGAAATTGCCGGGACGTAAAATTACGAGAAAATTAAATTCGATGCAACGACGTGCGCGACACGTGTGACACGCGTGAATTACGGCTGAATAAATATTTAATTTAAACGTTGTCTGTGGAGCGATGCACGTCTAGTGGATCTGTATTGTCGCTATTGAAGTGTCAAGTTGGAATTGGCGCGCAATCTATATCTGTTGTTTATATAACTAATTATATATATTTGTAACTCATAAATGTGTGGTAAATATAATGTTTATATTATATAATGCTGCAATCGAAAATTTTTTTTAATCATATTTGTACGCGTAATTGCAGAAGACAGTGATACCTATTATTTATTCTAAGACTGACTTTCTAACCTATATTTCACAAGTAAAGAATTTGAATCCTTTATAGTTAAAAGTGAATAAATCATGTAAGAAGTAATAAAATGATAAGCTGATGACAATATCAGTTTATCGCGAATGGTTTATAATTGCTGTGCAATATTGAGATACACTAACGGCAACATTTGCGATGCGTCATCTTAATACGTTAAGCAAAAACTTTGCACAACGTTTTACGAAAATTGCGTGGATAAAGGAATAGCATATTTCGCAAATTTAAAATTTATATAGGGAAGGAGTGCTGTTTGTTTTTTTTTTATTTATGCAATAAAAAGTAGATTAAATTAATAACGAAATACCATTATAATACACTACGTTAACTAAACATCAATGTCAAATAATGGTAGAAAATACCATTAGGTGTTAAGTCCGCCATATGCACTATTTACTCATGAATGACGTGCATTAAAGTTATTTAAATAATGTTAATCTTGTAAATTGTCAAATCAGCGCATCGAGGTATTTTTCTTGGTTGCTATCAATGTAATTTATACATTAACACGTGTAGCAAGTCTGACAATAGGACCTTAATAGTTTTTGAACTTAGAACATAAATTTTATCTCATTAGCACTCTAAAACGATTTTAGATGTGCATATCATAAGAGCCTGTAATAGACCTACATGAATAAAGATATTTTGATATCAAATATATGAGATTTGCGAAACGTGTCCAATATTTCGTTAACATAAAATAATCCTGCATGCCTGGTAACTAGGATCACTATATAAGCTCACTACAACCAACAGATGGCACGTTCCTCACTTAATATATTAAGCCAGCAATCGAATCTGTGTAAACATCCTCGCATTGGTTAGCTAGACATTGTAATGCTACAGAACATTTTCTGTATGTATGTATAATAATATTTTAATATATCGTATGTTAGAGCGAGACAGAAACATTTAAAGTGACAAGTCTGTTCGGATGGTCCTCAATTATCGCCTGTCCCTAAATATATTCATGTGAAAGCGTTGAGAGATGCTATCAACGATATTTTGCGAATATTTACATCCTTTACTGCGTATGAAGACTACTAATATAAAATTTGGGGGAAGTAACGTAAACTTATTTTAAATCCGCGATGTAACGTACAGACTTTAAAAATCAACGTACTTTTGTTCACTTAACCTAATTTGTAATATGTCATAGTATTTACCCATTAAATTTAAGATAGTAATCAAATCTATAAGTTTCTATACCCCGTAATCTGCTGAAGATAACATCACCTACCATCTGAGCATTCGAGCCGCATCATCACGTCCCAATTGATCCACATTACTAGTAGTGTACCATATCAGCTTGACCTCCGCACGGTTCTCCCTAGAAACCATGTGATAAATTCCTGGTAAATTTGTTAGAATGACCTGACCTCGTGTTCTTCTATCATCTTCAACTGGTACCCCGCCAGCGTAAATTACTGTCCATCTTTACGATATTATTTATTTGTTTACCAAATATAAATGTTACATTTAAATAAGGTTAGTATCTCCGGAGAAATTACGATTTTTATAATATACTCTTCCTCTATAATCATTCTATCTATTAAAAAAAAACCGCTTCAAAATCCGTTGCGTAGTTTAAAGATTTAAGCATACATAGGGACGGACAGATAGCGACAGCGACTTTTTTTTATACTATGTAATGATGATTAGAATATGTTGTCAGTATAACTTTGTCTTATTATTGACCGAGAGAAAATATCATAAGTTAATAAGTTCCGTTATGGGTGTTATATATTTTCATAAAATTTAGACAAATAAATTGAAATATAATTTCAATAATAATAAATAAACATTGAAAAATGTTTTAATAAATAAACATTTTAGAAAAATATATCGATATAAAAAGAAATTAACTAACATAAGCAACTATATCTCTTTATCGTAACAACAAACGTATTATCGGTATTTACAAAAATATATCGATGTAAAAAGTGTATATACTAATATAAACAACAATTTCCATTACAAACAAAACAATTCAATTTGTATAATCGGTGTTTATAAAAATACGTCGATGTAAAAAGGACATAAACTAACGTGAGCAACAATATCTACTTATTGCAACAACAAGCTTTGTATTATTGGTATTAACAAAATATATCGATATAAAAATACATAAACTAACATAAACAACAATTTCTCTTTATTGCAACATATCATTGTATTATCGTTATAAAAATATATGTATGTATATATGTTTATAAAAATATCTCAATATAAAAAGTGCATAAATTAATATAAACAACTATAACTCTTTATTGCAACAACAATCGTTGTATTATCGGTATTTATAAAAATATATCGATAAAAAAATATATAAACTAACATAAACAACAATTTCTCTGTATTGAAACAACAATAATTCTATTATCGGTGTTTATAAAAATATATCAATGTAAAAAGTGCATAAATTAATATAAACAACTATATCTCATTATTGCAACAACAATCGTTGTATTATCGGTATTTATAAAAATATATCGATAACAAAATACATAAACAACAATTTCTCTTTATTGCAACAACAATCATTGTATTATCGATGTTTATAAAAATATATCAATATAAAAAGTGCATAAATGAACACAAGTTTTGTATTATTGATGTTTGTAAAAACATGTCAATATATGAACTAATATAAGCAGCAATTTCTCTTTATTGCAACAACAATCGTTGTATCGGTATTTATAAAAATACATCGATATAAAATGCATAAAATCAGTAATGTATGATAATCTGGTGCAACTATCACTTGATTTACAAGTTCAGGGCATACGGTGTCCAATTATGGTGAATTTTTTGAGTGCAATTAAAACGGTAGCCGTCATTGCGTAAACGTAATTAAACGACAAATTTACGCAATATGATGATGCCAGATAATGAAAATATAGGTTTGGCGTAAATTTGAAGAGAAAGCGGACAATTAAGTGAATAAAGTAATTAAATATACATATTCTCATGTCATTTTAACGCTATTAGCGATCCGTGTATATATATTTACTAGATGTCCCGGCAAACGTTGTTTTGCCTTAAAATAAAAATAAAAATTACGGGTGGACTACACCTAACATTTAAGGGGATGAAAAATAGATGTTGGCCGATTCTCAGACCTACTCAAAAAATTTCATGAGAATCGGTCAAGCCGTTTCGGAGGAAAAACTGTGATACGAGAGTTTTATATATAAGATGAATGATAATGGAATCATGAACTTTGACAGCCTCGGTGGTCTACGCTTACTATCCGATGGTCGTGGGTTCGATTCCTCGCACAGTACAAACATTTGTATTCATGAGTATGTCTGTTTGTATCGGTCTGGGTGTTTTCTATATATATGTATAATATAATTAAATGTATAAATACATATTTATTAAAAAAAAAAATGTATCCATGTATTTATATAAGTTGTCTAGTACCCATAACACAAGCTTTGCTTAGCTTGGGACTAGATGGCGCTGTGTGAATTGTCAAAAAAAAATGAACCCGCCTACGCTAATAGTTTACGCTGACGCATGGACGCTGATAAAATGAGCATTTATATATATAAAATGTATTTATATACAACTATGGTGGGAATCAAGTATGAGTGCATGAAGCCAGGTCAGTTAGTCCGCCTTGACAAATAGCAGTTTCCATGGCGAAAATATTGTGGAGATCTACCTGACATAGTACATTGCTACCATTAGGGTTATTAGTCCACATTACTAAAAACACATTCTAGAATCCAGAGTATTGAAAATAAAGAATGAATTAGAATTATGTGCAATGTACGTAGAACATAAATGTTTCCAATATTTTTTTAAACGGTTGAAAGGTAACTGATATTGTAATAATAAATTCAATTATCTTAATAACATTATAAACGCGAAAATTTGTCAGTGTGGATGGAAGAGTGGATGGATGGATGTTTGTTAATCTTTCACGCAAAAACTACAAAATTACTTTACAGTAATGTAGGTCATACATGAGAATAGCTATATTTATGTAAATTATAAAATATTTATGTAAATTGGTCTAAATATCAAGATAAGTGTGATGCAGACAAAGTAGTGCGGTTTAGCTAGTACAGAATAATTTAAATCAAGAAGAGCCAACGGCTAACTTAGTATGAAATAACAGTTCACAATGCAGGTGGTCCAAATGACAAACTGAACTTTAAATCAGCGTTATTGGCACTTTCGTTTAATAAAAAAATTACTGTAATTAAACCCTACAGGTATCGGCAGGCAGATATATGAGTAATGCGCTCGAAAGCTATACCGAGTTACAGATAACGATATTGGTAGCTACAGCTGGAATGTTTATAAAGAATACGTAAAGCCATTACAGGTTTTGTTTCCTGTTTATATACGGTTTTATGAATTTCGATATTATCAAAAAATTTTTCCGCTTTCACTGAAAAATATCATTAACTAAATTAGTTGAGTTACTCTATAAATAGCTCAATTTTAGTAATAATGTTATAATACACATTTTATAAATAAATAGCTAAACTGTTTTAGTATGATGATAACATTAAATTAAAGCATTTTGTATATGCAATACAAAAAATGTATTGTTCCGCCAGCTTGACTTCTAAATTTTGTATTTGGTGCATTCTTTAATATCTTTATTAGTTCGAATTTTGAATTCATAAGAAATAACCTAGTAATATTAACTTCTTATTCTTAATTCAAATTGGAATTTAGAAACGTTTGTAACAAACTATTTTTAAATTATTAAATTTGAATTTCGAATACATAAATCTAAGTTTAATCAGCAGTAGGTTTTTAACAAATCTATATTTGGTGCTTGAATTTATATAAAAAATTGATTTATTTGAATTTCGAATACTAACTCGAATTTTAGGTTAGTACTATTTATCGAATAGGTACTACTATACTTTGTTAGGATCATACCGTTATTGAAAAAAATGTAATTATTTGAATTTCGAATACTTAACTCGAATTTTAGGTTAGTACTATTTATCGAATAGGTACGACTATACTTTGTTAGGATCATAACAATACAGGCTGTTTTTATAGTTAGATAAATCGGCATGGCGTGGTGGACGAGGAACGAATGGGTCGCCACGGGGCGCGCTCCAATCCAGGACCACACAACCGGGACACCCGGGACGATGTTAAATATTGGATCCGCTGTACAATTAGCAGTTTTGTGAGATATGGGACTAGATCGCTGATTTAAAGCGCCGATTTGAAATTTCGTGTACTTGTCTGGTACTTATCATGATAGTTTTTTGTTATTTCTTCAGCTGAAATGTGTCCGTCTCTTTTCTTCTTCTATTTAATATTTTATGTTGACTTAACTTTAATAAAGACTACTTTTATATCGTTGCGTCGCTATTGTAGTAAAATGTGGCATATGTGGCATATTTTTTAATTTCTTCCAGCTGTGTAATATTTGAACATCTTCAAAAATTTTATGTAATAATAGCTGTACTCGCAACTTCGTCTACGTGGAATTTTACTTTATTTTTCTAAAATAAAAGTGGCCTAAGTTACTCTGTATTACATCAGCTACCTGCCTAAAAAAGTCCTGTCAAAATCAGTCCAGGCATCAGAGATTAGCCGGAACAAACAGACAGACAGACCAGAAATTGTAAAAAATGTTATTTTGGCGTATGTACCGCATTTATATTCATATGCATGCAGTAAAAACGGTTATTTCAATATTACAAACAGACACTCCAATTTTATATATATGTATAGATTTTATATTAATACATACACCGGAAGCTGTTACTCTATCGGTTTGTTTATAATTCTGTTTGTTTATTTATAAAAATCGGTGAATATTTTGTCATTTATAGATAGATTCAACTTCGGAGATGCTTATGTAAGCTATATTCTGTCAAGAAAAGATTACTTAAATCGGATTAAGTTAACCATGTATTGTTTGTGTGAAGCAACGGGTAAATGTTAGTCTTACTAATATTATAAACGCAAAAGTTTGCAAGTATAAATATATTGTTCGATGTTTATTACTCTTTAAAGCAAAAACTACTTTTTTTGATTAAACTTTACAGTAATGTAGCTTATTCATTAGAATAACACATAGGCAATAATTTAAAAATATTATGTAAATTTAGCGAAGCATAATGATAAATGTCAATAAGTGTGATGCAAATGAAGTTGTGCTCTAGTTCGTACTCGTAATATTAGTGAAATTCACTTATTCTAAAATTCAGAACTCATGAAGAGAATAGAAAATCATTTACATCATGACATCTTTGTCCTCCGGAATGGAAAAACATGAGAGACACTAGTTAGCCGAACTGGACTAAAAAATGTGCCGGTTCTTGCCAGTTCTTCTCAACTGACGTAGCTACTCCAACTTAGTAGGGATAGTGATAAAAAATCACGTAGGTACAGAAGATGGCGAAATCACTGTGGATACTATTAACTGTGTTTGTAATGTCATCCATACCATACATCCTTGTTTATAACAAAGGTTTATGATAAACCTTGTTTATGACTTTATTTACTACAATGACTAAATTATTTACATAGTGAATAGAAGACAATGTATATGACATGACTACTTCGTTTTAGCCGCGGGTGGTCTTGCGGTAGTAATAATTGATAATAATGACATTGAAACCATCATAGCTTAGTAGTTTACTATACGACTTAGACTTTAAAGGTCGTGAGTTCGAATTTAGCCGACAACATTTTTTTTATACCATAAACTGTTACTGTAGTCTATGAACGCTTGATACACTAGAGGCTTAACGTGTGTATTACCAACCCTAATATACCACCTCCACGCGGTTCCCCCTGGAAACCATCGTGATAAACTCTTAATGAATTTGTCACGATGGGCTAACTGACCTGACATCATGTTCATCTTATCATCCTCGACTGGTGCCCCGCCAGCGTAAACCATTAGCGCAGGCGGGTGCCCCATTCCATTATCATCCATAAAAAAAAACCCTTATATACCCCATACTGTACTAGTTACAACCTCAATAAGTAAATGTATTGTCTATTATTTCTAATGGATGATAATGGAAATACGATGAGAAAATGAGCATGAGGTCAGGTCAGTTAGCCCATCGTAACAAATTCACCAGTAATTTATCAAGTTAGTTTTCTAGGGGACTGACCCGCGTGGAGGTCAAACTGTTGATCGAAACACCTAGAATAAACCTGTCACGTTAACCTGGGCATGTTAAACAACATATAGACAGTTGACTATAGCTCTGTCTAGCCCTATGAGATTACAGTCGTAATGGTTTATCACTTAGATAAGAAGACAGAGGTAACAAATTCTATCTGAAGTTACCATAAAGTTCTTGTAAATATTGAAGCACAGACAAAACAAATTCAGAGGCAAAAACCAGCAAAGACTCAACCGCCCGGGGCGGCATCAAATTTAAATATCCAATTACTCTGTACATCTCCATAGCTGATTTATCGATCAATTTACTTTAACACTGATTGTGTGGTGGAATTAAAAATCGCCAGCCTACTTTGTCCGGCACCTGACTCGACACTTAATAATAACTAGTGGTCGCAATTCGGCCATAATTAATTATCCAGTAAGACTATAGACATAATCCATACTCTTAGTACATAAATAATCCATACTCTTGAATACAATGTATTATACTGTACGCGGAATCAAACTCGCGACCGCTGGCAGTAAAGCTACGCTAAACCACTTACGCGCGCTGTTTAGTTGAGAATTGTTATTATTTGAATTATTTGACGGCCTCGATGGTCTTAGGGGTTTAACACACCGCTTTACTTCCGATGGTCGCGGGTTCAATTCCTCGCACGGCACAAACATTTGTATTCATGAGTATGATTGTTTGCATCGGTCTGGGTATTTTCTATGTATAATATGTATTTACGAAAAAAAAATATCTATGTATTTGTATCAGTTGTCTAGTACCCATAACACAAGCTTTAGCTACCTTAAATCGGGCCTAGATGGCGCTGTGTGAATTGTCCTGAGATTAATATTATTATTATTTTGATTATATTAAAAAAAAATAAAGTTATTAATTTCAAATTCCAATTTGTGGGTACTGGGTGCTTTTAATCTAACACATTATTAAGTATTGCTTCAAAATATACAATTACGTGACTAAGCGAGCTAAACCACTGTGGTGAGAAACAATGGCGCACGCGCAACCTAAGTGGTGACGTCACACGCAAATTGATCTAGATTGCGCGAGATAATTGTTTGAAATCTCTGTATGGCGCGCATGTTTAGTTTAATGTTCACTTGATATACGTCTACGCATACAAATATGCTTTATATATATATAGCCGACCCCGTAAACGTTGTGTTGTCATATAAATTAATTTCGTTATTAAAGATAGGGGTTGATAGTATAAGGGTGAAAATTTAGGGTTGTACTTTCAATGTCACATATTAAAAAAAGAAAAAAAATTGTCCAAATAATAAAAAATGGGGTGGACAACCCTTATCATTAGGTTGTTCGACAAAAAATCGCACCATACAGCACTCACGGTATTATAGTATTCTGAACTCCTCCTTCCATTGATCCTCCATAGTCATACACTGATATGACTAAGGATAAGTTCAGAATGCTAATATTTTTTTTAATTACCTATTAATGAAAAAAAAACATCACCATGTATTCGACACACATGAATTACGTTCTAACAGTCGGTGATGAGTTTTTTTAAAACAAAGAAAGTTCATTTAAATTATTTATTTAATTCTAACTAACAATTATGAATCGCGATTGATTCGTCTTATAACTAAATTAAGTTATTCGCGTTCGCGACTAAATCTAGAATGACCATCCACCTGCTTTTCTTTGTTCTCGTACTTCTTGGATGCCGCTCATTTGTATCATCAACTGTTGGAAAGTATTGAGACATAGTTTCTAAGAAAAATCGCTGTATCCATGCCGATTGTGTAACTACACGTAGTTGTATGGACCTAGGGTGTTTGTACCCAAGCATATACACTTTTTTGTTTATTGTTCTGTAAGTCTATGATGAAATGGAGAATAGGTGAATGATTGTCTTTAATGTTATTTGTCTATAGTTTTACTAAATCAAAGATAACCACAATAAATTCACTAATTACAATATACCTAAATTATTTAATATCTAATTATAATCAATTTTCAACCATTTACTAGTGGCCGGGCGGTCACAAGTAAGTGGTTTTTTTTTTATACTACTATGGTGGCAAACAAAAGTGGTAAGGTTCTATTATCAAAAATTGCCATTTTATCCCACCTGAACGTATTATAATTTTTTTTCGGTAAACTACTCTAATGCTGTTGGCCGCAGCTGGCCTTTACAGCTTCACCGGACGACAGGGGGCGAGTGCAGATGACACTCCAAACCCGCAGGACTTATGGAGCGGCTGAAGGCTAACTCCCGCCTTACAGATACGACTTTAGTCCGAGGGTACTGCTAGGGGTTCGTGGTCAAATATGAGGTACAAAGAAAAGAAAAGTCTGCAAAATTAATTATGAACTCGATTTTAAACTTTCATCAGATAAGCGATTTTTTACAAAAAGTGATATTACAAATCGATAGACACCGATCAATCCATATTCTTCATCTGATTACATCGTCCATACATAATATATAAATATTTAATACACTTACACAAGCTTACCCCGCGGTTTCGCTCACCGTAAAGTGTCAATAGAACCCTAAGTTATTTGTGACATGTCTAATGAGTGGGAGCGTATAAACACTAGACCACCGAGCTGGGTGTCCTTATTCTGTGACACTAAATAGACGATCAATTTAAATGAAATTGTGTATTAACCTCCTTTTTATAAAATCCAAAATAGCTTACAAGCCATTAGAAATTTTTACCATTTTTTTTTACATATGAGGAAAATTTGACAACAATATTACACCAAATCAATTACGACTGTTCGATTATAATACGTTTGTTACAAGTGTGATAATTCTGAGAATGTTAATTTATTCTTGCTAAACTATTGCAACTCAACTATTCAACCGATCATCATTGATGGTGCTTTATGCTTTGTATCCTAATCAAATAATTTATCCAATCTCTCCGGATTTACACAAATTTTCGCGGTCATAATCTTATTAATATTATAAACGCGAAAGTTTGTAAGTATGGTTGGATGTTTATTACTCTTTCACGCAAAAACTATTGAACGGATTTTGATTAAACTTTTACATATAAGCTATAAATTTCACAGCGCGGGCACAGCTAGTAAGCTATATTACTGTAAAGTTTCATCAAAATTCGTTTAATAGTTTTTGCGTGAAAAAGTAACAAACATCTAACCATCCTACTCCTACGTACACACTTACGCGTTCATAATATTAGTATTATTAAACAATTTCCTGGTTGATCCAGAATATTGTGTCACATGCTCGCTCCAGAATAGTGGCGCGCGTATAAATGCATCGCAGCAGGGGTCACGGCGTCGTATGAGTTATTCATACGTGGATTTTTTTCACAACAAACGTATCAAGAATGCACCGCTTCTGACTTTACATTGTATATTTAATTAGGCATGCTTTTTTCGAGGCAAAGAAATATTATTTTTGAGATACACATCCAATATTGAACTGTGTTCGAATTATAAAACTACTTAAATTCGAATTATAAATGTGAATACGTGAATTATTTGTAATGTGTGTGTGATTATAGACCTGTGTCTTTATATGTGTTTGTGTGTGATTATAGACCTATGTTTTATATGTGTGTGTGTGTGATTATAGACCTGTGTTTTATATGTGTGTGTGTGTGTATGATTATTGACCTGTGTCTTTATATGTAATGTGTGTGTTTGTATTGAATGTTTAATTTTGTTTGTAATTTTTATAATATAATATTGTTTTTACTATATGCATATGTGATGTTATTTTACTTACTTGGAATTAATTATTTAAATAAACGATGACTGATATATATAATAAACTATAGCGTTCTAATCTTCAACAATTTACGTAGTTTGAGAATATAAAAAAACCGGCTATTAAAAAATTACTCTTGCCAGTTCTTCTCAATTGAATCTGTCTACACCACTGAATGGTAGGCAAAAAGTATTAATATAAAAAAAATACGTTCATAAGTGCATGAAATTGCCTACATGAAAAGAAAAACAAATAAAACCAAAATGAAAAGGTAAATATATTTACAAATTCCATATTAGATGTATTCCATCTTTGTTGCTATCTAATAATAATTATTATTACGTCTATAATATCCACATAATCTCGATACACAGAATCGAGTGGTGCATCTCTAAATGAATCGATACAATAGTATCGCGAGATACTTCTCTAATCGATAACAATATATCTCTAATGTCAAGTTGGTTCGCCGCGCTTGTTATATCATAATTAATATTTTCATATTGTTTGAATCTATATTTGTATTCGAAATATTAGGTCATTTTATGAAATAGTAATCACATTTATAGATTATTTACAACTACCTACTTGCCCCGGCTTCGATTTTGAAGCGGTTTTTATTTTTAATAGATAGAGTGATTCAAGAGAAAGGTTTACATATATAATACATGTACACCCGGTACATGTATTATATATGTAAACCTTTCTCTTGAATCATTATATCTATTAAAAATAAAAACCGCTTCAAAATCCGTTGCGTAGTTTTAAAGAATTAAGCAAGACAGTGACAGCCACTTTGTTTTATACTATGATAAGAATAGAAATCCTAGACAATTCATACAAGGTTATTTGTACATCAACCAAATGGTATATTTATATATATACATACCATTTGGTTATAAATATGTATTAAAATTCAGTTAAAAACTTCCACTTTTTTTCAAATCGCAGTGGGACCCTAAGAATTTATAATACCAATTATATAGATATATCAAAAAACCAAACAAATAAAAAAAACTCAATATATACATAGATATCTATATATTTAAAATCCATAATGTTGAAACCATTTTCCTCGGACCCAGTAGTCTATTGCAACCCTTCATTAACTCGTCAAAATGGCGTGCAAATGACAGGATTTACGAGTTTCGCTCGCCACCGATACAAAAACAAAAACCCAACGCTACGTCACATAGAGTCTCTTGCAAAACATAGTCCAGGGGCTGAACTCTCAAATATATCACTAGTTTTTCTATTTTTATTAAACTTTTAATGTAATAAAAATTCAAATATATTTTTATTAAATTATATTAATACACACAATACTTATAATTATAAATTAATAAATAATTACACTTATATACAATTTATAAATATAACTATGTCTACATCAGGTTCTTAAAAGAGTGTGTAGAATAATATTATTTTATGTATTAATGTCAATTTTATTTAAATGTAGGATATTTTAATTAGCTGTTTTTTATTCCAGTATGTATCAAATTGTGTATTAATATACCCAATGGATTTATATTATTTTGATGAAATTCACAGTAATATTTTATGGAATTAGTTGTTATTTTGCGAGAGTCCATTTCACTACCTAATGGATTTATATTATTTTCTTTGATTGTTGTAGTGGAATTAAACAAAATAATGTAATTCCATTAAGTAATATTCATAATAATGATCTAGGATTATGTTAATTGTTACAAATAAATATTATATTGTTTACATTATAATGAGTTAATGTCCATTTATCTTTACATTACATGTATTGTACTTTATATACATATATGAGAAAATATAGCTATAACTTACACAGGGCAAAAGAAAATAACTACTCATGTAATCAATCTCTGTTTAATTAGGACCTATGTCAGTTGCTTTTTTTTAATTACGTATTTCTATATTTATATGACTAAATAAATTTCTTATTTGATTATGAAGCTGAAGATAGGTAGACATCACATGTTGTCATCTGTTCATACAGGATATTCGAAATTTCTTGTTGGAAATGCTAAGAACGAGTTGACGGCGAAAACATCTGCGGGCAACTATTAGTATTTTTTAAATTTTGATATCTGAACTGACACTGAAAAGTATTATATAAAAGTTGAATATACACCTCGGTGGTCTAGTTATTTAACATAACGTCTTACAATCCGATGGTCGCGGGTTCGAAACCTCGCACGGTGCAAACGCTTGTATGATACAGATACTTGTATTCATGAGTGTGATTCTGGGTCTGTGTGTTTTCTATATATATTATGTATGTATTTACAAAAAAAGTATCAATTGTCTAGTACCCATAACACAACCTTTGCTTAGCTTAGAACTAGATGTCACTGTATATTTTGTCCAGGTTTATAATAATTATTATTATCTATGGCAATTTAATTAATAAAATTGCAAATCTATGGATATTTATTATTTTACTCAATATTTCCGATTATGAGTTGCAGTCTCTTGGTCTATAAATTCTATTTAATTTGTGCGGAGTATTTTTTTTAATTTAGTACAATGCTGCTATGGCTGTGTTAGAGGAATGGGGCTTTTATTTTTTTTAATTTCCTCTCGAACTAACTGTAAACATTATTATTATATCCTGGGTTACTTAGATAGATAGATAGAATATACTTTATTTGCAATCTAAATATATATAACTCAAAGGTGACTGACGTAGTGATCTATCAACGCACAGCCCAAAACACTGGACGGGATCGGGCTGAAATTTGGCATGCAGATAGACGTTATGACTATGACTATAAAAGGATTTTGATTAATTCTACCCCCAAAGGGATAAAATAAGGGATGAAAGTTTATATGAGACTGTCAATTTTAAACCGATCGGGCTGAGACATTGCATGCATAAAGCTACTATGACGTAGGCATCCCCTAAGAAAGGATTTTGATAAAATGCGCCCCTAAGGGGATAAATTGACGCGATCGAAGCCGCGGGCAAAAGCTAGTATACAGTAAAGAAGAAGCACAAATAATATAACAAAGCTTGTGGCATATATAAGCTTGTGTCATGTTACTTGTATAGGAAGAGAATGAGCGAAGAAAAGATGGATGGACTGTATGAAAGATGATATGTGAAAGGAGAGTAAGCAACACAAATATTGACAAATAAGCTTATTACAAAATCGAAGAATACTTGCATGATATTGATAATAATAATAATAATAATAATAATAACACACGCGCACATACACATACACACACTCTGCACTTACTTGGTTTCGGCCCGTAAGTGTGGAGAAAACCAGCAATAGCTGAGAAAAAATAAAGAATAATAATAATCTCCTTAAGAGGGGAGATGAGAATTTTTGTAAATTATTAAATAATAATAGATGACTGCGAACAGGGATGAATGGAAAAAAAACATATTACGCCAACCACAAATAAAAGGGATAAGGAGGTAATAGTATCGGTTCGGAAATACCATTACCAACCATTGCTGGAAGGTGATTCCACAATGTGGTTGTGCGTGGCAAAAAGTTTCTAGAAAACCATACTTGCAAGATGTTGATAATAATAATAATAATAATAATAATAATCTCCTTAAGAGGGGAGATGAGATTTTTTGTAAAATTTAAATAATAATAATAATAATTTTTATTTTGCATCCAATATTTACAATTTAAATTGTTCCCTGTTACCGTAACTAAGTAGAAACTTGTATTTTAGGTACCAGTTCCCTCTTCTAACAATTCACAATGGTTGGAATTACAATTTATAAAAAGACAATCAAATAAGGTAATAACTCAAGCTTATCATTATTTACTTGCAAAGTGTGTGTGTATGTAACGTCCCTTAGATTTCTAAATATGATTTCTTTATTAGAAATATCCAATTTTTTTGCATTGTACGAGATGTGAGGATGGGTTGATGAGTATAATATTTCTCACGTCCGCCTCGTTGCCACGTTGCAGTGCCAAAAGGTGCATATTATGTGTGTGAATTAATTCAGTGATATGCCATAACTGTGTAACGTAAATAAATAAAAGTTTTGAGGGTTGATAGCGATCAGTGGGAGATCCCTTCCCTTCCCTGACCCTAAAAAAGGGGATGGCAGGAAGACAATAATAGAGATGCACGGTTACTTGTATAATAATAATAATCTCAGGACAATTCACACAGCGCCATCTAGACCCAAGTTAAGCTAGCTAAAGCTTGTGTTATGAGTACTAGATAACTGATACAAATACATAGACATTTTTTTTCGTAAATTTTATACATAGAAAACACCCAGACAGATTCAAACAATCATACTCATGAATACAAATGTTTGTGCCGTGCGAGGAATTGTACCCGCGACCATCGGTGGTAAAGAGGTGTGCTAGACCGCTAGACCACTGAGGTCGTGAAAAGAGGTGACATAATTGTAAAGAAATTATTAAAAGCAATACAATGCTTCTTCTGCAAATGAATATATATATTATTTATTGGTTAATATCATCTCAGCGCAAAAGAACCCACCCACAACAACCACTATACGACCACTAGTAAGTTTAAGCGTATAATGTTCTTACCAAAATTCATCAACACCGTGTAATACGTAGATAATTCAAAATAAACATAACATATACTTTCAAAATATAAATATCAGATGAACTTATCGACACCGCCTCATGAATCGATTATCTCGAATAAAAAAATACGATAACCGCTCTTTATATCGATCAAAGCGTTCGTTACAAATCGATCGGATCGATGGATCGCCCGAATCAATTACCCATTAATGATCGGAAGGAGTGTAATCATCATTTCTTATTTGTCATTCATCGAAATTGCTAGATGTGTGGTCCAAGTTACAGGTGAGAGACAGTTCCTCTGCAATTAATATTAAGAGTTGCGGTTATGTCGCCGAAAAGTCAACAATAAACTTCCAAGTTATATCCGAACTCCATACAATGCCTGATGATGTCTCGTTTAGAGGCGAAACACGAGTCGCAATATGGGTATAGACTCAATAACGGTCAGAATTTGATCACTAATAGAGATGGTAACGGTAGTCAAGTTTCGTCACTGAATATTCGTGTTCTCACACATGCTAATTGTAGCGGAATAAAACAAAATAATTTAAATCCATTAAGTAGTGAAATATATCTATAAACATAAACCTAAATAATGCCTACTTCGATAAAATATATAAAATTAATATTATCATAGTTTGATATTTATTAGAACAGCACTATCGGCAGCCATCAGGCGTGTCAGGTGTCAACTTCATTTCGCCTTCCATCAATAACGATACTGCACGTTACCAAAACAATCTAGCAATTTACAGATAAATATGTCTCGGTATCTGGAAATCAACTACTAATGGATTCACACCGTTGAGTAGACTTAGTGGAAGAGAAATATTACTATGAATGTATTATCCACGAGCTTATGCCTTGTACCACACAACAAAATACTCCAGAAAGTAATAGATTTAAACAAACATTCCTATTACGACTTAACGAACGGTTAGCGAGTCTCATAAAAAATATCATTACACCTCGGCGCGGTCAGGTGATAATTTTACTAATGATAGTGTTTCGAGCGACTCAGTGATAGGTGCATCAGTTTTAATAATACCAGCCTTCAGTCTAATGATGATAGCTCTATCTTACTAATGTTATAAACGCGAAAGTTTGTGAGTATGGACGGATAGAGCAATGGATGTTTGTTACTCTTTCACGCAAAAACGATTGAACGGTTTTTGATGAAACTTTGCAGTAATATAGCTTATATATCAGAATAACACTTAGGCTACAAATATCATAGGGGTGAAACGATGGGCACAGTTAGTTTTATATAATCCCGTGATGTGGTGAACGGATTTTGATGAAATTTTACAATAATATAGCTCATATGTCACATAGGCTACAAATTTCATGTAGATAAAAGTTACAACTAGTTTTATATAATTGGTGTAGTAAGTTTGTATGTTTGTTTTTTTAATAATAATAGTATTTCACAACAATTCTCATAGCGCTATCTAGTCCCAAGTGAAGTAAAACTTATGTTATAGGTACTAGACAACTGATATAAATACATAGATACTTTTTTTAAATGGACACATAATATATATAGAAAAAATAATATAGCTAAAAACAATTTCATTCATGAATACAAATATTTAAACCGTGCTGGGAATTGAACGCGCGACCAGCGCTATCCCGGTGTCAATATTACGTTCCATTTGAACTAGTTAATGATCGAGTAAAAGTCATCACAATTACATGTATCAAATTGTGGATTGTTTTTGATGATTATTATTTCTCGATGTGACCAAGGAAGCTATAAAACAGTATCTTATATATAAAATTCTCGTGTCACAATTTTAGATACCATACTCCTCCGAAACGGCTTGACCGATTTTTATGAAATTTTATATACATATTCAGTAGGTCTGAGAATCGGCTATTAACTATTTTTCATACCCCTATGTCATAAAGTAATAAGTGTTATCCTTCCCTAACATTTTTTTTATTTGTTCTTGTAATTTTTTTATATTTTTATAATGTGGCGTTAAAATACATATTCAATAATATAAAATATTATAAAATTTCATACTCTACTATCAATTCTTTAATAGCGATTTTAATTTACATTGCAAAACAACATTTGCTTAGGCAGATATATATTTAAAAGTTTCTTAAATATTATAATTAATAAAGTAATGCAACTTAAAATATGGTAAAATCTTAATCAGTCTCGTATTAACAATAAATATATCGTAAATGTGCAAAACGAACCTTTTTTTTTTATTGGATCATTACAATATTATTTATACAAAAGGTACACGTTCTAGATAATATCAATCCTTTCAGTATGTCTGTGTAGTCCTGGCTTCTGAACTAGCATTAGCCGTAAGACAGAAGCCAGTTCCTTCCGATTACATGAACTTTTATTATAAATTGTTGAAAACTATTATAGTTTGCGTAGATAAAAGAACCAACGATAAATAAAGCGAGTTTATATTCAACGACGACCTCGGTGGTCTAGCGGTCTATCACACCGCTTTACGTCCAATGGTCGCGGGTTCGATTCTTCGCACGGCACAAACATTTGTATTCATGAGTGCGATTGTTTGTATCGGTCAGGGTGTTTTCTATGTATTTATCTATTTATAAAAAAAATCTATGTATATGTATCAGTTATCTAGTACCCATAACACAAGCTTTACCTAGCTTAACTTGGGTCTAGATGGCGCTGTGTGAATTGTCCTGAGATTATTATTATTATTATTAACTTGATTTTTTTCACCGAATGTACTTTCACGAAGACGCTCCTAAAAAGAAAGTACTGGCAGGGAAAAAAGAGAATTATTACACGCGCCCCGGGCGCCCGGCGCGGACACAAAAATGTACAATTCATAATTATCGACTGCGTAGGGATGTGATTATATCGATGATGCTGACAAGTGTAACCTTACATCTATGTTTAAGCTAACGCCTGGCTGTTATTAATGTTGTTAATTGTAACTTACCAACTCTTGATAATATAAAATGTGTACTTATCATAGTTGGGACTTATATTTGGACTTATAATTATAGCTTCCGAGTCTTTTAATTGATCCTCTTTTGTTTCAACTATCAAATGATGAAATCGTACATATAATAACAGTATTTAACACCTGTTTTGAAAGACATCGAAGATTTTTTTATCTAAATATATTAAACTAACTGTGCCCGCGGTTTTAGTCGCATGTAATATATAACCTATGAGTTATTCTGATGTTGAAGCTTCGTCAGATTCCGTTCAGTAGTTTTTGTGCGAAAGAGTACAAACATCCGTCCATACAAACTTATAATATTAGTCAATAATAATAATCGTAGTTAGCACTTTTTATAGAAGATATCGAATATTTATTTATCTAAATATCTTAAATATCCGGCCTAGCTTTTTTGTTGAGAATACTTACTCAGATTCATCTCCTTAATGAAAATATCAAATAATCTTTAAAAATATATGTTGAATATCAGGAATTGTAATTGTACGTATTCAAACAATTATTATAATAAAAGTATTCAGGAAATGCTCTTAAATTAAATGATTAGCAAATAAGTATTACGAAATTACGATACAAAAAGTGAAGTAAAACAAAAAATATCGACACTAACACCTCACTAGGACGGGCAATTACCAGCGCGGTGTGCGTCACGTTTACTTTGCACGTGAATATCAAAAGGGCCGCGCTCGTCCGTCGATATTCGAGCCAAAATTTTTTTTTTACTACATAATTTTTAAAAAATTTAATAATGGAACGGTACCGCCTACGCTAACGGTTTACGCTGGCGGGGCACTAGTGGATGAATAAGATAATCATGAGATCAGGTTTATCCCATCGTTACATATATATCAGGAATTTATCGTGATGGTTTCGAGGGGGAACCGCGTGGAGGTCAATCTAGCAATGGGGTTATCAGTCTACATAACAATCCCCTTTTCCCCCAATAGGCATGGTATGGTACTTCTACGTAGTATATATAATAGTAATTTTTTTTCTGTCTCAAATACTTCTTTTGTTCTCGCTACACCGTTATAATGATTTTATCAAACATTTGTATTCATAAATATGAGTGTTTGTATTGGTTTCAGTTTTCTATGTTTATTATATATGTATTTACAACAAAAAAAAAAGTAGGTACTGGTATCTTTATATCATATATCACGTCATCTTGTTTTAATTGGTTAATATTTAATCCAAATATCATCATCTGCTTCTTTTTTATCCCATTTATTTGGGGTCGGCGTAATAAGTTTTTCTTTTTCTCTTTCTCTCACTCTCAATATTTAATCCAAATAAAAACTATAAAATTTGTTATTCATAATATTTTTAATCGTATTGATACAATATTAACCCAGTGTATTTTTTTTTCAGGTAACAAACCGCAGTAATAATACCCTTCACACGGGGCGGTGAGGCTCTATATTTTTTCTTTATTCAAACCATCAGTGTAACTTGTTTATAAAAGTCATTAATATCGCATACACCGCGAAATGTAATCGAAACGCTTAATGAAAGTCCCGTGTGTCAGTTCGTTAGTTCGGCTGCACTCGTGCGGCGTCGACAGCCAGCAATTTATCGATACCACAACCGAATAATCGATGTCGGCACGCTAATTCATTACGCATCGTGCACATCACTATTTTTCGGCAATTCATTTATTAATTTTGAATTGATATCTCGTAAGATTTATTCTATAGACATTTAATTATAACTGTATGTTGCGTTGCGATGAAAAATCGATACGTAATCGGTGAATAACGAATCATAAAAGCAAATAAGTTACTAGTTGCATATGCTTTTTTTCTTCTATCCATACAATTTGTGTTGCAGTATCATACATAACCGTTGCTAAAGAACTTTTCTTTTATTTACGTACTCTTTAAGAATAGATTCTATGCGTATTGCAAGAGAGTTCATTTTTAAAGAAATTCATACATTTTCGTGACTTCACATCATAAAAGCCGGTATTACTTTGCATTGTAATGACACGTGTTTAAAGAGAAGCGTAACATATTTTATACCATTTCGCCAATAACACAACTGTTTTGAGCTCTATTTATTCAGTAACAAGATCACTTTTTCCTTGGCACAGCTGTAATAAAGGATGATTCAAATTGTATGTAGGTTTTCTGTCCAATATAGTTTTCGTAATGTTCTTTATTTTGTGATTTATATCCATCGATATTTGTGCGTCGAAAGGGTCAATCCCTAATCATGATTAATTTATTATTATTACGTAAACTAATGAGTATTTCTTATCAGAGTATGGCAAGAATAATTAGTATATATATATTATTAAATAAAAATATGTTTGTTTGTTTGTTTGTAATACTTTATTGTACAATAGAAATCACTACATAGTATAAAATAAAATCGCTGTCGCTGTCTGTCCGTCCCTATGTATGCTTAAATTTTTTAAATTACGTAACGAATATTAATGCGGTTTTTTTTTAATAGATAGAGTAATTCTAGAGGAAGGATTATATATATATTGCATGTACATCCGGGCGAAGCCGGAGCGAGTAGCTAGTAATAAATCATCATCATCATCATCAGAGAAAGGTCCCCCAAAGATCTCCACGACGATGTATATATAATGCCTTCCGCGATCTTGACCAGATCGTCGGTCCACCTTGCTGGAGGCCTTCCCACGCTGCGTCTTCCGGTCCGTGGTCGCCACTCGAGTAGACTTTACTGCCCAAGAACACAATCGAGTCGCAATTCTTAAATAATAAGTTCTTCTGCGGAACTGAATGACGGACTCCATTGCCCTCTGAGTGTATGATGGGGCCCATAGTTAGCGACCCCGTCTCTGTGCCGTAAGTCATCATTGGCAACACACATTGGTCGTAAACCTTCGTCTTGAGACACTGCGGAAATTTGGACGAAATTTCGAAACAGAGCTTCCCGAACGCTGCCCATCCAAGTTGAATTAGCTGGATAGTTTGCCCTAAGTATACGTAGTGATCGACAATTTCGAGTGTAGAATCTCCGATTTTTACGGGAGCAGGTACGACATGGACGTTTGACATAATTTTCGTCTTGTCCATGTTCATTTTAGGACCTTGTGAGACTCTACTGAGGTCTTCGAGCATTTTGCTAAGGTCTTCCAGGGTCTCAGCCATGACCACGATATCGTCGGCAAATCGAAGGTGATTGATGTACTCGCCGTTAATGTTGAAAAACATCTTATTAAACAGACTATGACATCGCCTTGTATGGATAGGCTTCGAATTCTGGTCGTACATAGTGGCGTTTTCATACAAACATTTCAACGCTTCGATATATCGATAGTCTATTTGGCACCGCTTTAGCACAGCCCACGTCTCGATCGAATCCTTTTTCATAGTAGTTGTATTCTTCGGTCTTCTGAATTACCTGCCGCAGCGTATGAATGTGGTCTATGGTACTTTTCGGAAACTTGTTCGGGAGGCAGTCGTCAAACCTGCGCGCGAGACGATTCGTGATGACTCTCGAAAAAATTATAAATATGGCTCAGCAGTGTTACGGGTCTGAAATTCTTCAGAATATTTGTCTCCCTTCTTGAAGAACAGAACCACCACACCCCTTTGCCAAAGGCGTTTTGCCCTCGAGGATGACGGAGTTGAATAGCTTCTGGAGGATTCGTAGAACAGGTCTACCTCCAGCCCTCAGAAGCTCAGCAGTAACTCCATCATCGCCCGGCGCCTTGTTGTTTTTAAGTTGTTTATGTACCAAACAATATATATAGTTAATTTGGCTCTAGGGTCTTTCGCCATATTGGTAACAGGTGCCCGTGTTGTCGTGTATAACTGTCCATGAATCAAAAGTTCGGGTTTAGACGAAAAAAGTGCGTTGGCTCTGTCCGGCAGCCAGATCCCTGTTAAAGACTTTTGAGCCCTTGTTTCTCTTAGCCTCCTTTCAATTTGTGAAGTGGCGTAAGTCTGATCAAGGACTTAGAGATCTGCCTGCTAAGTTGCCGATACTGAGGAGCGTCATCGGAGGACCATACTTCGCCTTTCATCCATCAATTTGAGGGTAGAGATAGATATTTTTGCATTAGAAGCCGCACGGACTATCACGAACCTGTTGTTGTAATCGTATCTGCTTTCGAAATGCAAAGCTTTCGGGGTTTTGGATCTGTATAGGTGTAAGCGTAGATTTCAAGTCGGGATCGTTCGAGTTTCAGATTCAGATTGTGCCTCTTAAATCCGGTGATCACTTCCAATTTTGCATTGATCACAGAGACATCATTGAAAATCTGTCTTCTATAAGATGAAATCTATCTACCATCGGGACTAATCCACGTCCATTTCCGGTGTTCCGGCTTCCTGAAGAAGGAGTTCATCAGGTTCTCCTTATCGGAAGTTCCGATCACCGATACCAAATTGCCCCACTCTCAGCTCATCACCGCTTCGTTTGCCCAATTTTGCGTTAAAGTCCCCCATGATAACGCTATAATGAGTCTTTGTACTATGTATGGCTCTGGAGATATCCTCATACATAGCCTCAACCTCATCGTCGGAGTGCGTCGAAGTTGGAGCGTACACTTGGATGACCTTCAATGAATACCGTTTGGTAATTCTGAGTATCAGGTACGCTACCCTAGTCGACACACTCTCGACCTTGATAACATTATTCACAACGGACTTGTGAACGATGAACCCGACATTGCCTTGGGACAGTTGATCGCCCTCCCGGAAGTATAGCAGATTGCCGGATTTCAGGACTATCGAGTGATCCCCTTTTCTTCGGAGTTCAGATAATCCCACGACATGCCAGTGCAATCTGAAAGTCAATTAACTTTTCGTCGGTAGTGTTTTACATTTGCCAGGGCCAGTGGTCGTCGTTTGTGGTAGCCTGGTCTTACCCGGAGATTCTTCGCACCCCCTGCCCCGCCATTTCCATGACCGCTACCATGGTCAAGACTAGCGGGGCCGCCGGGGACTGGGGTGTAAATTCATTTGGGGGGATATTGCCATAATCGCCACGCTTGGCATGCGGGTTGGCGATCGCAGTATGATGGTAGGTACTCAGTAGGACGCTGCTGCCCGTCCACTGGTCGATGAATCCCTTAGTCGTTTAAAGAGCTATTCTTACAGCGACACCACACGCTAAGTAGTAATAAATACAAGAACACAATCGACTTACATAATAAATACGCACACGGACTACTAGGTGTGCCCGGCGGTTTCACCCGCATTAAATGTATTTTATTCTCTCGCAATTAAAAATATTGACTATATGTTATTCTAACGTACAGGCTATATTACTGTAAAGTTTCATCAGAATCCGTTCAGTAGTTTTTGCGTGAAAGAGTAACAAACATCCATACTCACAAACTTTCGCGTTTATAATATTATTAATATTTGTGTATTTAAATAAAAAGAAACATATAAATATGTATTTATGTAAAAATATATAAGATCTTATCCGTACTAATATTATGAATGCAGAAATGCGTTGGTCTGTCTTTTTGTTACCTTTTCAAGAATATCTGATAGCATCTTGATAAAATTTGACATTAAGATAAATTGCATTATAATGAGCTATCTTTTATCTGATAAAAATGATCTAGAAAGGTTCAAATAGGGGATGAAAGTTATTGCAGAAGAACTCGCGTCTATATATGTATATAAACAGCAAGTACATTATAAATGCACTTATGCCGTTTCGGTGCAATAGTCTACAAATATCGAGTACAAACTACCCGATCCGACTTCGCACGGGTGTACTAAGAGGAAAGTTTATATGTATATTACATATAAACCTTTCTGTTGAATCACTCTACCTGTTGTTAAAAATTACAATAAAATCCGTTGCATAGTTTAAAAGATCTAAGCGAACAGACAGCGAGAAAGTCTTTATTTTATACCATGTATAGATTATTATTAATGCAAGTGATTCAGTTATATGATTTAGTGATAACGTAATAGTCCCCTTAGGAGCGTACGTAAACCAAGTATACAATACTATGTATATACATATCTAATTCAATAACAAACCGGAAAATATTGAGAGTTATTAAAAATGTAAGTGGTTCAGTTATACGATTTAGTGATATATTTGATAAAGTAATAGCCCCTTAGAAGTGTACGGAAACTAAATTTACAATACTGTGTATGTACATATCTAATTCAATAACAAACCGGAAAATATAGAGAGTTATTAAAAATGTAAGTGAAAATAAATTTACAACACTATGTATATACATATCTAATTCAATCGGAAAATATTGAGAGTTTTAAAAATACGATTTAGTGATATATTTGATAAAGTAATAGCCCCTTAGAAGTGTACGCAAACTAAATTTACAATACTGTGTATGTACATATCTAATTCAATAACAAACCGGAAAATATTGAGAGTTATTAAAAATGTAAGTGGTTCAGTTATACGATTTAGTGATATATTTGATAAAGTAATAGCCCCTTTAGAAGCGTACGGAAACCAAATATACAATACTGTGTATTATCATCATCCGCTTCTTCCTTATCCCATTTATTTGTGTTCGGCGTAATATGATTTTCTCTTCCATTCATCCCTAATCGCAGTCATCGCGTTATTTACTTCCTTTCTTACCATATCATCTTTCACACAGTCCATCCATCTCTTTTTCGGCCTTCCTCTGCCCTTATAACTATTTACAACACCTTCCTTAATATAGAGTGTTATTTAAAATGTAAGTGATTCAATTATACGATTTAGTGATATATTTGATAACGTAATAGCCCTCATAGACGCATACGTAAAGTATACAATACATATATGTGTATATATATTGTATATATTTAATTAAAACCGCACGTTATCGTCACCTAGCGTTATTCGAGATAATGGAAAATAGAAATTGAATAGAAATATTACAGTGCTTAATCGCATCGGCGCGCGCGGCGCGCTTCTGCATCTTAGTTCGCAAAAGCGCCGCGAGATAGCGCCACCGTCGATTAGATGCGTGCGCGCAGGATTTACTGCCGGGGTGTGTTTTATCGCACACAATAAATTAGAAATTCGTTAGATAGAGACGTCCCGTGCCGGGAATTCCAATTATTTGGTATATCGCTGCGCGGTTGTTTTGCTCAGGTTGGCGTTCTGGGTTTGTTTTGATTTAAATGTTGGTAGTTAGATAGTTCAAAGGTTCTGTATTTGAATAATTCAAAATGGAACCTTGTGGGGTAGAGATAATGTTGGAATTGAATAGGATACTCTTTATTTGAATATTGTATTTATATTATGTATCTATGTATTTATAAAAAATGTATTAAAGTATTTACATAAAAAATCCAAATTTAAAATATCTTTATTCATGTAGGTCTATTACAGACTGTTATGATATGTTTAATCTACCGTCAGTTCGTACCAGTTTTAGCTAGCTATTTCAGTTGATAAGAATTGGAAAGAACCAAAAAAGTTTTTGTGAATGCAAACTTTTTTTATTCCTTATATAGTCTCAATCTTTAAATATTAGATAGCATTTAAATAGTGTATTATTATAGTACCTTGTTTGACCTTAGAATATATACATACAAATGTTTACGTAACTTAAATGTCTTTGCAAAAAAAGCTATTATTAAGATCTAATAATGAAGGTAGTTACAAAACTCGGCTTGACACGCTGCCGCGTGTCTAGAACCGCTAAACTACATATAATGCACCCATAACATTTAGGCTTTATGGATTGAAAGAAAAAAAAACAATTTTTTTAATCAATTTTACATCAGCATCTGTACTAAGAACACATCAAGCTAATATAGAAACTAAATAAAAGGTAAAGTAATAATAATATCTCAGCTAAATTCTATGAGCGTGATCTAGGCTCAAGCTAAGCAGAGCTTGTGTTATGGGTACTAAATAACTGTTACATTAATTTTTTTTAAATGTAACTATTTGTTCGTAAAAATATTTATCTTACTCGTATATATAAAATTCTCCTGTTAGTTACCATACTCCTCGTAAACGGCTTCACCGATTTTTATGAAACATATATGCATATTCAGTAGGTCTGAGAATCGGCTATCATTTTGGCATACCCCTAAGTGAAATTTATTTTTTGGTCAAGTATTTTTTATTTTTTTTAATGGGGCATTAAAAAATACATACAATCCTCAATTTTCGGCCTTCAATCACCAACCCCTAATTTTTAATAGCGATATAGTACTTCAATTTATATGGCAAAACAAAGTTTGCCTAGTCAGCTAGTATATATGTATGTAATATATATAGAAAACACTCAGACCGATATGAACAACCTCGAAATAAAACTCAGCACTAAACCGCTTATCCAGCCTGGTCTGGTGAGCTGCTGGTATCTTCTTTATACGAGATAATATCCGTGCAATTCAGGGAGATATAAAATAGTTATTGTGGTATTATATAAAGTATAGTTTCATTATTAGGTACAGATTTCTTAGTACTTATACTAATATAGAGCGAGATATCAAGAGGTTACGACATTTGTTGTTGCAGTTTTAATACTCTGTCAATTTTTTTTTAATTTATAATACAGGGGACAAACGAGCATGCGGCTCACCTGATGGTAAGTGATTACCGCCGCCCATGAGCACCCGCAACACCAGGGGAATTGTCGGCCTTTTAAAAAGGAATAAGCTCTTTTCTTGAATATCGTAACTTAGCGTGAAGATAAATCAATAATATATTTTTTAAATAAAATATATACTCTAGCATACACATCTAGTGCCACAGAACTAAAAAAGGTTAAATATGTTTAATGCACATTTTTCTACATATATTTATATACACAATATACATAGAAAATACCTGTACCTGTAAGTTTATGTAATAAATAATAACCCACGAATCATCATTGCCTTGCCTTTATCCCATTATTTGTGGTCGGCGCAGTATGTCATTCTCTTCCACTGCTCTCTATCGGTCGTCATATCTGAACATACTCTTCTTTTATTCAAATCATCTTTCACACAATCCATCCATCTTTTCATAGGGCGTCCCCTCCCTTTACATCCACATTAATAAATAATAACCCACGAATAAAAATGTTAATATAGTACGGGAACTGAATTCGTGACCATCTAATTAAGCTACTATATCATATATATTCAACGTTGCCTTCATATTATCTTGTAGGTATATAGAACATATATGTACGTCGTTGTCGAAATAAAATAAATCCCAAAACAATCTAGATAAGTAGCACAACGCAAAAATGAACATTATTAACTCTAATTAGGAAATAGTTGAGTCGAATCGTAAAAACATAATCTATCGATTCTTTCATTGCACGTATTGGTTTTTATCTACAGACGCATGCCTAACGATCTCGAGTTTAAATGTGGCAACAATTATAATCTTCTGTACAGATAAAAAAACATTCCATTGCCAGATAGAAGCTTATCTTCTGTCACCAGGCATTAAAGGCACAGAGTACCTACCTAGTATTTAAATAACAGTAATCGTTAAATTTTCTATGTAGTTTTATACGCACTTTACGCCGCAAAAAGACTATGCAGGATTCATGAATAAATCATGAGTGGCGACAAATAGCGTCGGTAAAGGTCAGTCGCTGTATTATAGATGCATCCAGCTCACCTGTTTGATTGGATATCGTTCATGATACTTGCTTTTATGGGAGGTATTACAAAAGCTACTGGCAATATATAATAGCATGTTTTAAAAAGGAGTACAACTGTCAAAAAGACTCGTTCGATTTTCAAATTTGAGCGGGAAACACCGTGGGCGCGGGAAAGCGCAGCGCGGAATGACGCGAGAACACTCATTGCGACGTGCTGCGCACTGAGGTGCCACACCCCGCCCCGCCTCTGCTCCGCCCACTGTTGTGCTGCTAAGTTCAGTTCGGTTCTGGCGGGAAAGTGGGAAACTCGAAGGCTAGTTAAGTCTTTAGTGGGGCTGTGGAGAACCCTGGTGGGGACTGGGGTGACAGCAATACATAGATCCGCGTATGATTGTTGCAACACGTAACAACTTGTTTTATTATTCACTCCGATGATTAATATTTAGCAGTCATGTATGCAGTTGTGTCTAATTTGAATTTATGACTAAATTAATAGTGGTAATTTACATTCCAATTTCAAATATTATAAGTTAGAATAATGTAATGTGTTTGTAATTGGCATAGATCAGCCATTTTATGTAATTAATAGAATTACGAGTATACAGCACTAGTGGATTTTTTACACCTTAAAGACATATATATTACATTAAATATAATTAGTAAACGTAAATGTAAATAACTCAAATGTCACTACACTTCGTACTTAATAAAATATTGGAAAATAACTTTGTTCTTCTTAAATAATTTAATACAATATATGTTCCAATAACTATCTAGAACGAATAAATGAAAGAAGAAAACAATAGCGAATCCTCAAGGGTTTGGATTGGTTTGATCAATGATTGGAACAAAATGAAGCTTACTATGTATTCAGATTAATACAAAATTAAATAAATAAGGAAATGTAATAAAATGACTTATTAAACAATGTATACTTATATATATATATGTCTAAAATTATAGGGCTAGAAAAATCTATTGAAACTTTATAGGTACATATTTCCTCTTTATTAATAGTACCATGTATGTAGTATCCACAAAAATATTTCTATCTATACTGTATTTTTAACAAATATTTGTGTACATTTTCGTTCTAAGGCTATTTTATAGAACATTGCTGGCTGTATGATCTTGTACCTTTGCCTTTCCACTTGTAGATAAAATATACTACATATCTTTTTTATTTCTTCTTATAGTCAACGCAAAGAGTCTAATCTCATACAGCCATAGTCTTTCGTCATGATAGATTCTCTATACAAATTCCCGCCAAAATTGTCAACAATTAACACATGCAACGTATACGATAGTATGGGTTTACTTGATGACGATGTATCTAATATGTAACATACATAGATCTATTTTATTTACTATGGATATTTGAAAAATGACATCTGTTGTTAGTATTACTTTACTATACCCTTCATATGCGAGTCATTATTTTATCTCTAATTAAAATAATAAAAAATGTAAACCATATTACTTCGTAGGTTTCTGTCGGTAACAGAAAATAAAAATCAGTTAAGAGTGTTTTGAGTTTATTCGAAATGAAATTAAATGTTTACTTGCTAGAAATGTGGTGGAGAAGGAATCGAACCTTCGACCATCGGAAGGAGGACGGTATGTTAAACCGCTAGACCACCGAGGCCGTCAAAATTAAAATAGCATATCTCGATAATTTTACAATATTTTTAACGTAACTTGATTTTTACTCAGATATAAGTACCCCGATATGTAAGTTGCTTAGGTTAGACAAAACTGCGGTATATTACTAGTTTTAAATATTCAAACGATAACTGATAGATATGGGGAATGTTTTTGTATTAATTTGTCTATGGTAGCCTAAAAAAAGCGATATCTTTATTTATGCTCATATTAATATGTAAGTAACTCAACGTAAATAATAGACTACATTACTAAGTAAATACATTTCGTAACGTAATACGTTTTTAGTTTATATTCATATGATCATACATTTATGAGTTATAAATAATTTATATTCCCTCGCTATTATTTATGATTAATGATAATTTACCATAAATAATCCGAAAGTGAGTATAATGTATATAGTAATATAATTCTTTTATTTAATGCAAATATGTGGTCAAGGTGTGTACTACATACTGCTATATTTTTTTTAACAAAGGAATGTGTCTACATAAACGTAAAGGAGTAAATAATTAATTAAAAATCGTTTACCACTTACCATCAGGTAAGCCGCCAGTTTAGTAGCTATTCTAGTCTCATAAAGATAAATATTCATAAAATATTCCAAAACATATACACATAAACAAAAATAAAGCATTGATTATAAAAAAATATGTAAAGAATTTCTATATCCATCTATGTATATATATAACATATAAATACTACATTTATAAATGTACACTAGCAATAATAATAATCCTGGACAATTCACACAGCGCCATCTAATCCCAAGCTAAGTAGAGTTAAGTTATGGGTAGGTACTAGACAACCGATAAAAAAAACTTAATTTGTTTCTGTAAATATGTACATTGTACATAGACAAACATCCAAATAGTATATATTTTTTATGAATTTACATATTTTTTTTATAACAATAATAATCTCAGGACAATTCACACAGCGCCATCTCGACCTAAGTTAAGCTACCTAAAGCTTGTGTTATGGGTACTACATAGCTGATACATATACATAGATATATATTTTTTTTTGTAAATACATACATATTATATATAGAAAACACCCAGACCGCTACAAACATTCATACTCATGAATACAAATGTTTAAATCGAGCGAGGAATCGGTCCCACGACCATCAGAAGTAATGTGTTCTACAAAATCGCTGAAATATTGATGCCTTAAACAATTAATTATAATAATTCTAGTCACACGGCGCCATCTAGTTCCAAGCTAAGCGGAACTTATTTTATGTGTACTACTTATACAACTGCTACAAATATTTTAAATACATTTTTTTGTAAATACACACATAAAAAACCGACACAAACAATCATACTCATATATCATAGTCCCAAGTTAAGTAGAGCTTAAATTATGGGTACTAAACAATCGATAAAAAATCTTAAATACAGAAAACATCCACACAATATATTCAGAAGTACAAATTTTTGTACCGTGCGAGCAATCGAATCCGCGACCGTAGAAATAAGGGAGTGTGAATTTAGAATACAATCCATTTCTCAAACGAGGGAATTTCCCAGTTCCCGATTCAATTTCTCTGAGCAGATTAAATTATGGAGGGGTACTAAACAATCTATTCGTGTACATTGATAAAAAGAAAATTTCATTCTGTACTTTTAGATCGAATCAGACACAACTAGATACATCAAAATAATAAATATAATGTCTAGTAAGAAAAATTTTATATTCAGAAATACAATTGTTATTTAGTATATAAGATCATTATTTTGTACATATTGTCAGTTTATTATCATCTGTAATCGACCAACAACATCGTATTATTCACCCGCAACAGAATTCATTATTAATTTTGTTTATTTCCGCTACTATAATAATTTAGATCATTATCATGTAGATCCAATGACGGTCGGAATTTGATCATTAATAGAGAAGATCATAACGCATCTGGATGCGTTACTCCGATGCTATTGGCAGCAGTGGTCAGATTACCGTATTGAATATTTTTAGTCACATCACATGCTGAAGTTTGCAAATTGAACAAAATAATTAAATACAATAACTAATAAAATGCTTCTGCAAAACAACACCTAATTCGATAAAATTAATTAATAATATTAGATGTATAATATGGAATCGTATTACTAAGATTTCTTTCTTGCAAAAATTTAATATTGTAATGTGTGAAAACTGTGATCGGTACAGCCTGTGCTGTAAATAATATAATTGACGTAGTGGAGTAACCTGAAACAGTCGTGCTCGCTATAAAGTTGAAACTTGTGGCGGCGTGGTGGGCCGGGTCGATGTGCTCCCTCAAATATGGTTGAGTACAATGATGGCTGGCTCATCCGTCATACTCGTGAACGGGTGCTGCTTGTGGGGGCTGGTCTGTCGGACAGGTTGTGAACACTGATTAAACTTTTTGTTCTTTGCGATAGCATATGCTGGTGGTCACTCTATTCTCCCAAATTTGAATTTTAATGACTGTATATTATTATAAACATGTTCCACTATTATTTGAAAAAAAAACGAGCTGAGTTTCTTGTCAGTTCTTCTCATCTCGATATCATTCCGAACTGACGGTAGATTTGACATATCATAAGAGTATGTTATTACAGATATTACAAAATAACAAAATAACAGATTACAAAATATCTTTATTCATGTAGGTCTATTGACCTACATGAATAAAGATATTTTGAATTTGAATGTGAATTTTGATCTGGCAGAGGGCGCTGCTGTATCGTGGAGGACACTATTGCATTATTACTAAAAGCTTCTTTGCTTTTCATTATTATTGCAAAAGTTAGGTACCTATTCGTGTACATTGTCTTAAAAGACGTATGAAAAATTACAACTTTCTTTTGATCACAAATATTCAATGACACCTAAGCACCGCAATTGGAAGCGTTATGACCTTTCCCATCAGTGGTGATTATCACCGTACTGAATATATGAACATATGAAACGATAAACAAATAAAAAAACATTTACAAGTTAATTGTATCCTTTTATACAAACTTTATCATATAATAAAATGTTATTATCAAACAAACATATGTAAATACAACTTTTTACGATGTTTTTGAACTTGTAGACCGTATAAGGAGTCGTCATAGCTAGCAAATTACCACTCACTGTCGATATATAGAGAGCCCAACTTGTAAGTAAGTGATTCTTACAGTATCCAAAATCTCTACATTATCTCATACTATCTTTTTATATGCATATCGTCAATAATTAAAATTAAAAACGTTTACTTCCGATTGTCGCGGGTTAGATTCCTCACACGGTGCAAAGATTTGTGTTCATGAGTATGATTGTTTGTATCGGTCTGGGTGTTTTCTATGTATATTATATATGTACTTACAATAGAAATATTCAAGTATTTATATCAGTTGTATAGTACCCATAATACAAGCTTTGTTTACCGTGGGATTACATGGCGCTGTTTAAATTATCCAGGGTTATTTATTTAATATTATTACTTATAATTTTTTTCTAAAATATTATTTATATTTCTATTTTTGTAATAAAATATTATTCTATATACTATTCTATTCCAATACCACAGATAACGTAAAATTTATCTCGAAATCAACAGACATTCATATAATTTCACCTGTCTTCACCTCTTAACATATTCATTCATTAATTTAGACTCGGCCAAACGCGCTCAAATTTTGAAATAAAAAGAAAATATCTCGAAGTCGATAGATATGGTTTGACATTTCAAGCGTTTCAGGAAGACATGTACTTTTAATATTAGTGTATGTAAATTAGACGCCAATTTCCAATGTTTGTTATACACAAATAAATTATATTGCAAAGAAAATTATAGCATATAGGGGCTATTAAACGAACATATTCCGAACTTTGGACCCAAAATGTCATCAAGACCAATTAGATGGCAGATAAAAAATCAACAGAAATATATCCTTATACGTTTAACAGATCTAAATACTACTGTTGACGAGGGATTATGCCTCACGACGTTAAGACAATGGACCACCCACGTTATCTGGACATCGGCAAGGAAATCCGGTAGTCGGGGCGAGTGTACACTACAAAGCAAAAATAGACGTGACACGATTCTATTTTTGTCATAATATCTCATGAATTATTTGCATTATACGTGAATTGTAAGCATTACACGTTGTTTGGAAAGTGTTCTTTATGTTCATTGTTTTATTTTTTTATAATAAGTACATCTGAACAACACATAGCGCCATCTACTGTAAAACTGAGTAGAGTCTATACATTTAACTCTGCAGTACTTTACTTACTATATCAAGTGATAGAAGTACTTAAATGTTTTCGTATAAATATATAAATCAAACACAAATTCAGGCCAATATTAAGACAAATGTTTATATCTTTCTGGAATTGAACCCGTACCCTTGACAATAGGAGAGTCGTAGTGTTAATTTATTATACCGCCAAGGTCATTTAATTCGATATTATTTTCTCGTTATATGGCTCGTATTCACTGGGTCGGCAAAGGAGCTTCTTAAACCTACACCCAGTTATAAGTTTCGAGAACTGCTCGAAGTTTCCCTCTCTGCCACACGATGGACCCGGCACCTGTACTGTGAATCAATGGAAAGCTAAAAAGTTCGTCTCTCTCACTTTAGGTGATTTTATTCCATGGAAAAAAGCCTATTGTCTATATTATTAAACGAAAGAAACTATTTGAAAACTTAGAAGTCATTTTTATATGTGTCTGTGTATTACAAAGTCGAACACGACATTCAAATGAAATATGAAAAATATCCATAAAGGTTGCCTGTGGCAACAGTATTTCTGTCATAACAACCCATTAGAGTTCCCCTGAAGGGTATCCTCTTAAAAAGAGTATATCCAACCAGCTTGTTACAAGGATTTTGAAGTAATCCCGGTTGGACGTAGCAAATAAGCCATCAAAGTCGCTTTTAGAACTGCTGAAAATATCGAAAATATATTCACAAAATATGCGAGAGAATTCTATGTCCTTCCGAATGCGTTTGAAAAATCTGTACAAATAAAAATCAATTGCTGTGTATTTGGTAGCGTGCCACTATAGAACGGGTGCACCTATTTGCCTAATTCTTTTTTTTGTTGCGTTTCTAATTGCCATGACAAGGTGTTATGAATGAAATATTTGAAAAATTGTACCAAAAAGACTTTTTGGATTTGATTTCCTTTTTCGTGATTTTGAATTTCATTCATTCGGTTTCTTCTATTGTTTTACATATGATTTAATAATTGCATGTGTGCAGAAAAATATAGTTGACATATTTTAATTATACTTAGTTTTATTCCCATTTTATCGTCGTATTGTAAAGGGAAATTTTGATCCTATTTTCTTAATTAGTGCCCTCATATGAGGCCGCGGTGACTAGCTAAGAAATATAAAGTTTTTATATTTATTTGTAAAGATTTAACTCAGAGAAAACTTGGCATGAGGTCAGGTCAGATAGCCCATCGTGTGTGCTTGGTAAAATCTGCAGATTCTTTGTTGTTCCCCACTCTCTTTTTTCTTAGCGGGATATATTTCACATGGTGGTGAGGTCAGCTTTCCTTATTTTTGTCCGCCATTTTATCCTGTCCCGGACATCGTCCGCAAAGACCTCTCACTCTGTCATGTCCCTAGCAACAACATCTTCCCATCCCTTCCTTGGTCTGCCTCTGCCTCTTTCACCAGGAACAGAAAGTTGCAGCGACAGGTTTCCGACGTAATCAGACGGTCTTTTCTTCACGTGTCCTTACATCGCAGCCTATTTTCCTGCATTTTTTTGGCAATGTCGTAAACAGCCAGACTTCCTCGAACGTATTTGTTGCGGATTTTATCGAGCCTGGTTATAATGTACATCCACCTCAGCATCTTCATTTCAGCAACATGGATGGCATGCACATTCTTTTGGGTTACGGGCTATATTTCACTGCCATACATAAGGCCATAATCCTTTGAGTTTTTGTTGTTCTCCCCACTTAGTAAATTATAAATAATTAATAAGCTGCTCAAGTTAAGCAAGAATAAACCAAGATGTGATCAGGTGTTAGCCCCACGTCCCATCCGTGGGCGTACTGACTCACACCCCACCATTTGTGGTCATTCTGTCATCTATCCAACTTCCATAAAAAGGTAAATGGCAATTAAACGAGACACAAAACCAGGTTTTTGTCCAAATTCACATAACCACGATAGCGTTGCCTTATTCGGCGTTGCTACCGTGCCGCTGCAGACCACTTCTTTGTCTAAACCTTTGAATAGCTTCTGACAATTGTTCAGTCATTACGAATCAGATGTTTAGATCATTGTCCAACGTTTTTGGTTAACGGCTTTCTCTTTTGTTTTTTTATCTGTTGCGGTCGTTTCGACGTATTTCAGATTTCTGCTCCCTGTAAGTTAAGTACAAAACGAATGAGTCATAATTATAATAATATCTTAGAATATTTCACAGCGCCAAGTCCCAAATTGAGTAGAGCTTATGTTATGATTACTAGACAACTGAATAAATAGGAAACAAGTAGTTTAATACAAATAGTCATGAATACAAATGTTTGTACTGTGCGAGGAGTTGAACCCGCAAATATGGGACGTATGGCGGTGCTAAACCGGTAAATCACCGAGACCATTTTGTATATATTTCAGAAAAAAAATTCACTCGTAATTATCAGAGTAGATCAGTCCCGACACGACCATATATATATGATATAAATAAGAAAAATTTAATTTTGTCAATGAAGGTATCATTGACAATATTATATATATACTCGTATATTAACGATGTTGACATTGACATAGCTATGTTCCTACTTAGATTAACCTTAAATATATATATATCTATTAAAAATACAGGTCTGTCAATCAATCAACGTGTTACTGAACTTAAATTTACACATATGGTTCACAAAAATAATTATCAGCTTTACTAAATTACATCTTACGCATCTAGTTTTAGAGATTAAAATGTAATTAAACAATCAAACGGTAGTCTTGCTACTTCGTATGGTAATTTGAAAATGGAATCTACTTATATGGTAATACAGTCGCGATTGGCAGGTCCCGGTATGACGTCAGCGGCGCCTGCGCATCCCACACAATCGATTTCATTCAATACCTCGTTAATACAGATGATTTATTCATCACGACAAGATCTACAATGGTCGCGAACTAGATAAGTAAATGGCGGGCTTTGAGTTCAGATTTAGGATATTGATTCACATATACAAAGATACAGTGTTACATATTGATTAGAAGGATTAGTAGGAATTAATAATAATAACAACTAAACAAGAATAAATAAAAACAGTTTTTAAAATAGCAACACGCAAATTTCATGCTCGTTCTTCTTGTGATGAGTCGTTCCGAATGAGTAGTAGAATTAAATATGACTATTCAAAAGTGCTTATATTAAGTTTATTTGAATAAAGATAACTTCTATTCTATTATATTCTAACGTCATCTAGGTCCAAGCTAAGCAGAGCTTGTGTTATAGGTACTAGAAAACTGATAGACAATTAGACATACTTAGATATATTTATTTTGTACTGAGGTGAGGGAAGGGGTTATATGAATGTGGATGGATGTAAAGAGAGGGGACGCCCTAAGAAAAGATGAATTGTGTGAAATATGATATGAATAAAAGAAGAGTATGTTCAGATATAACGACCGATAGAGATCAGTGGAAGAGAATGACATACTGCGCCGATCCCAAATAATGGGATAAAGGCAAGGCAATGATGATGATCCCTCATCATCATCGTTGTTAGTAACGTGAACCCTAGCAAATTGAACCCTATAGTTTAATATATGAATATTGTACATAAATTTTAATTCATATAATATTTATTATTATTTTTCTTTATTATCATTATATTTGACCTTTATACCTGTTCATGTCATTTCCTACCTGTTCGATGTTTCAATCCGTATCCTGCTGAAAATTTCCAATGGTGAATTTATAACTTTTGTTATATTGTTTGTGCTTCTTCTTTACTGTACGTTGCAAATAAAGTATATTCTATCTATCTATCCTGCTAATTTCCTGGTGAATTTATAACTGTGGGCTCACTGACCAAACCTCATGTTCATCTTATCATCCTCCACTGATGGTCCGTCAGCGTAAACCGATCGCAAAGGCGGACACACCATTCCAGTATCCTGCTTTAAAAAAAAACTGTTACCACTTACTATCGGCTGGCTTTGCCTTTTTAATTACTTAAAAAATATACATTCCTCACAATCAACATTTTGTATACATTGTACAGAATAGAATAGAATAGAATAGTCATAGCTTTATCCTTCATTTAATCTCATCACAAGAAGAATGAGCAAGAAACTTGTGTGTTCTCTTTTTAAATAATCTTTGTAACTTTACATTTATAAGTCAAAACGTGTGAATACAAAGGATGTGTATGTAACTTAGACAACTTTCAAATAAAAAAAAAACAATGTATTCATAACGTTTAAAAAGTCAATGCCCTTTAAAAACGTAATATCCTGCGAATGTGACGAAAATAGTATATATTTAAAAAAATGCACAATGAGTACTTCCCGATCCTGACCAGACGGCGCTTCCGTCAGGAGGGGTCACTGACATTTTTAATAAAAAAAAAATTACAAATGCAAGTCTTACGCCGAATTATGACTCCGACGACACTGTTAATTTTGAGGTGACCACACTTTATTTATTTTGAATACATATTTAATGTATAACTAAGCTGAAGAGTTTGTTTGTTTGTTTGAACGCGCTAATCTCAGGAACTACTGGTTCGAATTGTAAATTATTTTTGTGTTGGATGATCCAAAAATCGAGGAAGGATAATAATAATCTCAGGACAATTCACACAGCGCCATCTAGACCCAAGTTAAGCTTTAGGTAGCAAAGCTTGTGTTATGGGTACTAGATAACTGATACAAGTACATAGATATTTTTTTTCGTAAATACATACATATTATACATAGAAAACACTCAGACCGATACAAACAATCATACTCATGAATACAAATATTTGTGCCGTGCGAGGAATCGAACCCGCGACCATCGGTCATAAAGCGGTGTGCTAGACCGCTAGACCACAGAGGTCGTCAAAGCTATATAGCTATATTTAAACTATATAACATTACGCTATGACCAATAGAAGCGAAGCATCAGTGAAAAATGTTGAAAAAACGGGAAAATTGAGGGCTTCTGTTGCGTGTGCTGCGTAAACGGTTCCAGTTACCTAAAAATATGTATGAAGTTTTGATAACCACGCGAACGAAGTCGCGGGCATAGCTAGTAGTTAATATTGTTTAGATTTAATATTATTTGTCTATAACTTAGACTGTTTGATTAATTATGGTTGGTTTTCGGATCTTGATCACTGGGCGACCACTAGTATGGTATAAATAAAAAAATATACTATATATATATGTATATGCAAATATATAGGTACATATACTAAGTAATAATAATAAGATGTCAGGAGTTACTTACACAGCGCCATCTAGTCCTAAGCTAAGCAGAGCTTCCTGTACTAGACAACTGATATAAATATAGTATATAGATTTTTTTTTTGTATAAGCTATATTACTGCAAAGTTTCATCACAATCCGTTCTGTAGTTTTTGCGTGACAGAGTAACAAACATTCATCCAAAATTTATAATATCAATAAGATTAAGATAGAAAAGCCGGATAGTCCTATAAACATCCCGAATAATGGTCACTGAAATGTCACCGAAACCAGGAGGAAATGAATATACGTGCTGTGGGCGCTTCCGAGCGATCGCAAACCTTAACACGTGTCTCAGGTTCTAATTGGGCTTTAGTATGTAGTTCCCACTTTACGAGCTTTGTTTTCGATTGAAGATTACGGTTGGGACCAAATTAGTACCGTCTCTACCCGACTAGCCTTATGAAGAGTTGTGTTATAACATACTGTGTAACTTAGTCTACTTTTATATTAGAAAAATAAAGTTAAATTAAACGCGGACGAAGTTGCGGGTACAGCTAGTCTGAGAATATGAAGAGATATATATTAGCGCAAATAAAAGATATATATCTACGCTAAAGAGATGTAAAAAGTTTTTTTTATATAGCGTAAGGGACAAACTTGCTCACCTGATGTGAAGTGATTACTGCCGTCCATGAGCACCCGCAATACCAGGGGAATTGTAAGTGCGTCGCCGGACTTTTAGGAAGGAATAAGTTCTTTTCTTGAAGGTTTCAATATCATATCAGTTCGGAAATACCATTGCTGGAAGGTGATTCCACAATATGGTTGAGCGTGGCAAACGGCAGGTAGAGTACATTCATCTGGATTCTCAGAATGGTACTTTAGTTTCTGGCGGGTGGTACGATGGTGAATCAGCAACTCAATTTCGTGATATATACGGTAGACAATGCCTGAAATGGTACACAGCTAACAACGTTGCTGTTACTAACGATACATACATTATTTGGGTATTTCACTAATTGAAGATCCCTAACAATTACGCAGAAATAATTAGTAATCTATTCTCTAGAAATTAATTTCAGGAAAATTTTAATGAACACAGTATTTCTGTAGTATTATAATTAATGATAATATATTTCATTTAAATAGTTCATAAATTAATTCGTGGAAGTAAAATATATTTAATAATATTTTCTCTTATAATTAATTGTAGGAAAGTACTGTCTTTTTTAATAATGTTTTTTTTATGTAAGTAATGAAATTAAAATAATGCTCGTTCTTAATTATTTTTCTTTCACGATTGTTATCCTTAGTAGATAGTCAGACATTTTTTTATGTATGGTAATGGAATGATGCACCCGCCTGCGCTAATGGTTTACGCTGGTGAGGCACCAGTAGAGGATGATATGATGACCATGTAGTTAGGTCAGTTAATCCGTCTTGGCAAATGGTAATTGTCACGATGGTTTCCAGGGGGATATTGCTAGCAGTGGGCTGATTAGTCTACATTACTAAGTCCTTCGTTCGCGTTGATTTCAACTTTATTTGTTTAAAATAAAAGAATTTTACTAAAACAAAAATAGTCTAAGTTACTCCTTATTACATCAGCTATCTACCAAAAAAAGTTCTGTCACAGTCGGGCCAGCCATTTTATAGAAGCCGGAACAAACAGACAGACAAAAATTGTAAAAAAATGTTGTTGAAACTAAACTAAAAAAAAACTAAAACTATTTTGGTGTATGTACCGTATTTATAGTCATATGCATGTAGTAAAAAATGGTTTTTTCAATATTATAAACAGAAACTCCAACTTTATTTATATGTATATATTATATTGCTACACTGTTCTTGATTGGTTAATAGTACTGTAGTCTAATTAAAAGTACTGGCATTTGTTACTATGCAGGAAAATTGTAAAGAAATTAATTAGAAGGTAATTTGTAGAAATAATCTAATTTACATATATGGGTTATTCAGTTTGCGTAATAATGAAATAAGGAAAATATATTGCAGAATAATTAGTGACAGATATTTAATAATTTCTCTACAGAACTTTATAATTAATAGTGTATTAATTAAATTGGTTTAAATCATTTTCCTATAGGATAATTATCTATTCAGGGAAAATCCATAATGGGATAAACGGTAATGAGCTAGTGCAATTACCTGAAATAGCAATAATCTGCAAAAAAACCCACGGGCTGGTGTTGTAAAAGGAGCAATGTTTGTTATAGTCTGTGCAACTATTAGTTTATGTTATTATTATTAGTCTATGGTCAGATCTATGGTCAGTTTCAGAAGATTAATTTTTAAAAATGCTTGTTTATTTGAATCCTCAATAATAATAACAAGTCATATAAAAGCTGGCAACTGTCGTCTATATATAAAAAACACCGCTGCACATCAACAGGGAATTCACGCTGGAACCCAGGACAGTGTGTCCACTCATGCATAAACGAAATATCTCCATTGGAAAATGTTCCTCTTTCCTGAGGAGATAAAAACCATCGCTCCTAAGAATATCCTTCAATTCTTGTCCCTGACGGGTCTAGGTAGCGAAATCTGAAAAAGGCCGAGCACAATTGATCTATTTAGGTCGCAGTACTACAGGTTCAAGCACCTGACAATAGCCTAAACAGCCCAATAAAAACAATAAGACAGTGCGGTTTTATAGATTACATTGTGGAATGAACTATCTGCCGAAATTTTCTCGCGAGACTACAGCATGGGGTTTTTCAAGAAATACTTAGGTTTCTTAAGGATCGGCAATGTGTAATTTGCACCCCTGGTGTTTCAGTCGTCTATAGGCTTCAGTAACTGTTTACCATCAGATGAGGCGTATGCTTGTTTTCCACCATCGTGGTATAAAAACCAAATGCTTTAACTTTATATGGTCTACTTGAATACTATTGATTTTGTTGTAGCCTATAGCTATTGTATAGAATAGAATAGAAAGTCCTTTATTGAAATAAAGAAAAGCTAGCTGCTAAACAACCGAGGCTGGTCAATCGCCGTAAGCCACTGCTGTTTCAGGACAACTTTAGACCACACACTGCACAGCAGACAGTTATCAAATTAGAAGAATTTTAATTGGAATGTCTAAGAATTCCACCGTAAATTCAACTCCGATGGGGCAGTCCAAAGCGCCTTCAAAGATTTTATTGATTCCCGTCCGAATGGTTTTTTTAGTAAAGGGATCAATGAACTACCTATGAGACGGCAGAAGTGGTACATACTTTGACTAAATAACTATATTATATTTTGAAATAATCGACTTTAGTTACTCCGTTACAAAACGCAAATTTCATATATTAGGACCTAATATTAAATACACAGTATTGTCAAATAAGTCAGGACTATGTGGATATTGGATATGTGGCCCTGTAGGTCTTGTACATTACTTATGCATAATGCACCCATGTAATTAAGGGCGAGTGGAAGACCCAAGACGTGACGTGAAATGTTATGTGGTTTAGGACAATGATCTTGATAAGAAACAGGTCATAAGCAGCCATACATATTGATATATATGCGGAAAAAGGTCTGACTATCTATTGGTTTGTTATATATATATATGTATATATAATGCATGCTGAATGTTTGACATCCTTATTTCCTTCCCAATATTATAAAGGCGAAAGTAACTCTGTTTGTCTGTCTCGCTTTCAGGACAACACTACTAAATCGATTTTAACGAAATTTAGTACACATATAGCCTAGACCCTGAGAAAGGACATAGGCTTTTTTTTAATACGAAAAACCTGTTGGGAGGGGATGAAAGGGGAGATGAAAGTTTGTATAGAAATATCGTCATTTTAAAATCTAGAACCTTGAAACTTATTTTTAAGGATATTGATTAAATAAATATAAATATGACATTCAAAGTTTGTAAAAATTTTACCCTTAAGGGGATAACATAAATAGCCAACGGTGTACGCTGGCGGGGCAACAGTGGAACATGCGGATCAGGTTATTTATCACGATGGATGCTAGGGGAACCACCGGAATCTTTCAGGGGGACCACGTGGAGGCCAACCTGACATGTTATATTATTGGCATTGCGGTCATCAGTCTACATTACTAACTATCCCTTTTTCCTCCTTAATATTTCCCTATTACGTATACATTATAAATACGTAGATTATTTAAGTATTCATATCAGATATCTAGTACGTATACAAGTTCTACTTTCCTTGGCACTAGATAACAATTATCCACAGTTATTATTATTATAATTTTAGAGAAAATAAAATTTCTAGAATTTTTGCGGATCAATCTAAAACCTGTCACAATTGGCAATGAACTATTAATGTCAAAGTTTTATATTTTCCGTCAGCCGACAAAAGTGCAGCCACCTCTTCCTGATCGCTAATGTCTTCAGCATACAAAATCAAACACCGGATGTGTCCTGTGAACTTTCCAAATGACCCATCAACTACTCTTCAAAAACAAATGCCATTGCAATATCTTCTTTAATAATATAGCAATAGAGATGACTTGTATTTTCTGTATACGCTAATACAAAGTTTAGAGGAGCAAGTGTGCATCAATGATATAATAGCTGAAGTACATGCCTTCAATATCAATGTGGGTATTTCGGTACTTGTAATAGATCCCAGCTATTGAATAATTTAGTAGGTGACACTCGTAAACCAGTTGGCTCGGAGCGTCGTCGCAAATTTTCCTTTGATAGTCGTAGAGTTAGTCAAGTTATATATTTTGGTATCTTTTTTGTGGACGCTAATTGATGCTCGGATCCCCACCAACATGCTGACCACCTTCATAAAGGAGGAATACTGGCTGAAGGAATGTAGTAGATGAAAGATTATTATAAAAAAAAATACTTAACTAAAATACTTACTACTTTACTATGTTTTGTAAGCGCGACCGTGGCAGATTGTCGTCGTAATGCCATGACCACAGAGACAATTTATATTTATAACTAGCTGTACTCGCGACTACTTCCACGTGGAATTGAACTTTATTTTTCTAAAATAAAAGTACCCTAAGTTACTCCTTATTACTTCAGCTACCTGCCAAAAAAATTCCCGTCAAAATCGGAAACAACAAACAGATAGACAGACAAAAATTGTAAAAAGTATTATTTTGGTGTATGTACTACATTTATATTCATAGGCATGTAGTAAAAACGGTTATTTCAATATTAAAAACAAACACTCCGATTTTATTTATATGTATAGATATTATTTCATATGTATGTTAGTCTATAAAATATTTAAGGCCCATTAGTAGCCTAAAATAAATAATACACTTAGATTATAAAATGAACTACCTGCCGAGGTTTGCTCACGAAACTACAGCATGGGATTTTTCAAGAAGGGTATATTAAGGTTTCTTAAGGGTCGGCAACGCGCACGTGACACCTCTGGTGTCTCAAGCGTCCATAGGCTACGGTAACCATTTACCATCAGATGGGCCGTATGGTTACTTAAGTAGTATAAAAAAATTAATAAATTTTTAATTTACTGAGATTTTGTTCCAGTACGGAAATTCTACTTACCTTGAGAATAGATGGCGCGTTGTAAATTGTCATATTAACATATTTAGTTTCTAGTCACTTAATTCCGCAATAAGTGAAGTCGAAAAACCCAAAAATCATGCTCTGTGTTAACAAGCCGATATATAAATTAATCAACAGATTGTAAGGTGAAATTATATACACCAAAATGCTCAAACTCAATTCCCATCTCAAATAATTTGTTTAAGACGTTCTGTTGAACAGTTAAATTCATTAGGGCGCGGAACTCCGCTCCGAATACGACGTAATACTAAATATTTGCTTTAATAAATAATTGGGCTCGTTTTACGAGAACGCTTCATAAGATATTAAATGAGAATATATGTTTGGAAATGTAGTGTATATCAATTATACAGTAAAAACATATATGGAAAGGAAAATATGGAAAATTTATAATGATACCTATAACAGATTCATCACTATCATCACCAGCTGCACCACTGCAACACATAGGCATCTGTTCTCTACTCTCTCTACTACTCTACTCTCATCTGTTGCCAAAGTCAACCTATTTGATAGTGTGTGTTTTTTGTATTTTGACGTTATGTTTCTTTTCTTTATAGTAATGAGGTTTTTCAAGAAGGGTATGTTAAGGTTTCTTAAGGATCGGCAACGCGCACGTGACACTCCTGTTGTTTCAGGCGTCCATAGGCTACGGTAACCGTTTACTATCAGATGGGCCGTATGCTGGTTTGCCACCTGCGTGGTATAAATGATTATTGATTGATTGTTATTCTAATGGCCATTCTTTGTATTACGTTTTCTTTAAAAGCTGAACATTAACCAAGGAACGTGTCTCACTTTAAACCAGCTAATACAGTCCTTCGTAACACCATCTACTTTATATCGACTTAGTTTAAAATCGTCTTCACCTCCTATTTAAACCGCCCAGCAGTTTGCTTTGTAAGTTGTACCACTTGAGTGGTGAGATACCACACTACCTACTACAGGATAAGAACCTTGGCACCTTCGTCCTCCGGAAAGACAACGCTTGAGTAGTATCATTAGCGTCACAATAATACCTTGATATCCATAATTCTGTTCATGTATATAGTCGACGGTTACCGCTGACCATCATATGGACAGGCAGCTTGTTTACCATACCATTTACATAAAAAATAGCTCCGTTCAATCGTCTAGCAATGAAAGTGTAACAAACAAACATGCAGACAGACAGGTACAGTATCGAATATCTAATATTAGTATGGATGTACCACATAAACAAAGGCGCGCGCATTCGCTAGTAATTAATTGATAATGGATAATGCATCATAAAAATGTCATTGTTTGTGTTACTATAGCATGCCGATACGGTAGCTCACTCGTACGTGATTGTAATAGTGAAGCTCTCTTAAACATATTAGTCATACACATTGAGGTATTATATGAAAGAACTAGAGCAGACACCCCATTTTCCACTGTCTAAATTAACTGCGGTGCAGTCGCCGCACTTAACTCCATCACTCACTTTTGTAATTCAATATTTTCTTCCATAAATCAACACTAATTATCAACACAATTAGCGTAATGGTTTTAGATATAGCACTGAACAAGGATAATAACGAACTATATATTGTAATGTAAAGTATTATTATTATAACTGTAATATAATTATCAAAATTCAGAATTAACTAACCACTAAGGAATATTCTGTAACATTTATACGTAAAAGAATATCTATAAAAAATATTTAAATATGTTCGAACTGATATATTGTATATTGAGACACTTCAGAATTATTATTTCAAGATATGTTAAGTTCAATTATACAGCAGCAACTAAAGAAACTTTACAGTTTTCTCTGTCTTTTGACCATCATAAGATTAATTATAGCTATTCATATAAACCAAAGCCATGTCTACAGCTATTGACATCTATTTAACGGCATAAAGACAAGTGAGCATAAGACAAAATACTCTATTATTAAGTAATCTAATACTATTAGCGCAGCTGGCCTTTACATCTAGACCGAATATAGGGAGCGAGTGTAGCTGGCACTCCAAAGTCGCGGAAGAACTTATGGAGTATCTGAAGGAACTCCTATCTGACGGATACGATTTTAATGTGTAGGTACCGCTAGAGATTCGAATCTCGGCTCAAGCCGTCGTAATTGATATCCCTTTGATTCGGACGGGGGATCCGTCGGAGAGTGACAGAAGACAAGGCAGACATCTCCTCTATACTAATATTGCATAATAAGTCAATGGTCATAGAATAATAAGTCCCAAGCTAGATACAACAACGTATTATATCAATTTCGAGGAATTAATCGTTCTATTACATGTAACAGACGGCCATGTGGCCCATTAGCCCAGAAAATTCTGCAGTTCAAATTATGCTGGTTGTACTCATAAAAGTTGATGTACCATTCGAACTTGATACTCGATTTTTTTCGTCTTATTTTGTATAAATTTCCACGTAATAAGTTTACGTGGAAATCATTAAATATGATTATATTTGTTATTGTAACGATAATTTGATGGTTTTTTATTAATTATCTCATTACTGAAGTATAAATATGTAATATAATACTTTCACCCCTGTAATCCCAGATGAGGTGGACAGATGCGTTTTTATCTATCGACTTCGTGAAGATATGAATTGAACGTAGCCAAGGCAATACCTTATCCGTCAAATTTGTTACCAGTGTCTCTATGAACAGAATATCAGTCAGAAATATAAAGTGTCAACCAAACAAGATAAATGTTTATTTAAAAATTTATATAATTGGATATATAAGAATCGCTCGTTTAATTTATAGGAAATAGTCATTACTTAACCATAAAATGAAATGAAAATAAATACTTAGAAAATGTAACCTCAATTTTATAGAAGCCTTTTAAGGTATTACGGGAGAGAACTTTCGTGGAACCACAACGAAATTGCACTTTGTATCGTTAGCAGTAAGGTGTGTATTGGAATGTAGATTTTATTGGCGTACCGTGTGCAACCGCCAACGCGACTTGAGAGTAGCAAATAAATTGTTTTAATGTATACATTTTTATAGACTAATAGCGGTTTTAAAACCTCATAATAATATAATCATTAATTCATAACATTTATATGTGAATATAAAGATTTTATTTTAGATTCATTTATTCTTTACTAGTTGGTGCTCCCGACTTTGTATGCGTAGAATTATAACTTTGAGTTAGTTTTGTTTATTAGGTTAGAAATAAACAAACTGTTGAAGTAAACAAAAGTATATTGATTCGAAATTTTCACCAGCTGGTTTAACCTCTACAAAAGCAGCGTAAGTAGCAAAAGTAATGCTTCACTAAAGTCCAATCATTATATAGTATAAAACAAAGTCGCTGTCTGTCCGTTCTTATGTATGCTTAAATCTTCAAAACTACGCAACGGATTTTGAAGTGTATTTTTTAATAGATAGAGTGATTCTAGAGGAAGGAATGTATGGGCAAGTAGTTAGTCTATCTATATAATAAAATCCATCAAAAGTTGGTTGAAAGATTTAGGTGTGTCGGGGCTACTTCAGCATTTAAGCAAAAGCTTTTTTTTAGATTTCGCAATAAAATGTGTCATTACATCACATTTCATTAAGATCTGTACGATTGGGGTTGGCAACGCGCACTTGACACCCCTGGCGTTTCAGCCGTCCATAGGTTACGCTAACCGTTTACCATCAGATGGAGCGTATGCTTATTTGCCACCTGCGTAGTATAAAAATGAGTTGTATATTCATAAAATGTAACAGTCAGATAGACACGTTTTCGTCTTTATACTATGAATATGGTTTAGTATAAATTATATAAATATGGATATACAAGTTGCGTTTAGTGTTTTTTTTAGTGTGTGTTAGTTTAGTTCATTATCAATCAATCTTAGGGATCCAATATAAACCACGGATGACATATACGAGATATTGTATGCTAGTGGTGGTGTGGTAGTGGAGATATGTTTTATTTTTGCACACAAAATTGTATAAATAATGGAATTAATGCCTGAAGGTATTCTCCATTCTTCTTCTCTCTCTCTGATCTGAAATTACCTATTATTGTTTCTTTTATGTCACAATCCACCTGATGGAAAGTGTCAACCGTCGCAAATATGTGTGAATTTATATACATGATCACTAGGGCCCTTACAGGAAACTGCAAATTAAACAAACATATGGCAAACCTTGGCCTATGCACAACAAAAATCTGCAGATTTTGCCAAACTGAGGAGGAAACGCCACTACACATCCTATATAGTTGTAGCCCACTCATGCATAAACAAAATACCTCCTATGGAAAGTTTACACTCTTTCCCGAGGAGATAAAAACTATCGCTCCTAAGTATATCCTTCAATTCTTGTCCCTATGCATGAACGAAAACCTCCTATGGAAAGTTTACACTCTTTCCCGAGGAGATAAAAACTATCGCTCCTAAGTATATCCTTCAATTCTTGTCCCTATGCATGAACGAAAACCTCCTATGGAAAGTTTACACTCTTTCCCGAGGAGATAAAAACTATCGCTCCTAAGTATATCCTTCAATTCTTGTCCCTATGCATGAACGAAAACCTCCTATGGAAAGTTTACACTCTTTCCCGAGGAGATAAAAACTATCGCTCCTAAGTATATCCTTCAATTCTTGTCCCTATGCATGAACGAAAACCTCCTATGGAAAGTTTACACTCTTTCCCGAGGAGATAAAAACTGTCGCTCCTAAGAATATCCTTCAATTCTTGTCCCTATACATGAACGAAAACCTCCTATGGAAAGTTTACACTCTTTCCCGAGGAGATAAAAACTATCGCTCCTAAGTATATCCTTCAATTCTTGTCCCTATGCATGAACGAAAACCTCCTATGGAAAGTTTACACTCTTTCCCGAGGAGATAAAAACTATCGCTCCTAAGAATATCCTTCAATTCTTGTCCCTGACGGGTTTAGGTAGTGAACTCTAAAAAAGGGCGAGCGCAATAAATCATATGTAGGTCGCAGTGCTACAGGTCCAAGCACCTGACACATCAAACTGCATTGATATCTGTTCAGCCGTTTAACCGTGAGATATTATTATATATTGATTTCCATTCAGCCATTTAAACTTGATTATCAAACAATCAAACACCATTATATTAAACGTATCTGTAATCTCATTGCATTTTACATCATTAAAAATCATTAAATTCGCATACATCAAATCATTAAATCCGCATATCGCGGTGTTCGATAACGATCACTGATTCATTGTCATCATCACCGTCCGATGATCGTTCAATCGAAACTTAATTAATTGATTCGTGCCTCTCTTTTTCATTGATTTGCTTCTTATAACTCAAGTGAATTGTATGATAATTGTGACAAATATTTCAACGACAGTATATGCTATGCAGAAATGCCGTTAGGGTGTCTAAAAAGACAGCTTTCGGTGAAGCATAATGGAATTGACCTGCGGTTTTAATAGGGTTCTCGTTTTAAGTAAATATTACGATTTGACGACCTCGGTGGCCTAGCGGTAAACACACCGCCTTACTTCCGATGGTCGTGGGTTCGATTCCTCGCACGACATTAATATTTGTATTCATGAGTATTATTTGTGTCCGTCTGAGTGTTTTCTATGTATAATATGTATGTATTTATGAAATATCAATTTTTCTAACACAAGCTTTAGCTAATTTAATATGGTGTTGTGTATGATTATTATTATTTATGTACATTTTATTAGCAAATTGTTTGTATCGATCTGGATGTTATCATGTATTTTATCTAGTTATCTAATACCCATAACAGAAGCTTTAGCTAGCTTAACTTGGGTCTAGATGGCGCTGTGTGAATTGTCCTGAGAAAAATAAAATAATTTTGATTTATTGATAGTGATAAAGTAATATTTTTAAGTCACATTATATTGTGTCATCAGAATAAAACTTGAAGAATAATCCTACAAATTCTGAAATGTTTTTTCTTAAAGCACGAGGTGGGTGAAATGGTGCTAGAAATTTCAAAGTGAAATACTTATTACTAAATGTGTATTTATACGTATATTTAGTAAAAATCACGGGATCTTACCACGTTCTATATTTATTTGCTGAGTTCCCGATATATCAGCAGTGTTTCAACCACCATGATCACGGGTAAACTGACGAGCAGCGGGTAGATGGAAAATGAAATCTTTTTATGGGCAGACATATGCGTCTATCTTGACACGTCTTCGTTTGTTGCTACTACTGGAACTCAAAACAGTACATATATGTGTATTGTGAGTAATATAAACAATTTTTGTTGAAAGGAATAAAATTACCTGTTTTTAAAAATTACACTAAAACCTATATTATCAGCGAAGTAACATGGACTTTTGTATTTTATTTCTAAAATAGTTCAGTCTTATGACCCGTGTTATAGAAAATTATATTATATACATATATTTTTTTATTATATAATATTACTTTTAATACTATATCACAATGTATACCCCAAAACCATCGTCAAGAATTATTCTGTTTATAGATGAAAACCGCATAAAAATCTGTTTATAAGTTTTTTAAACATTAGCAAATAAATATACCACAAAATAAACACCCTGTCGCCGCGACAGGGTGTTTATTTTGTGGTATATTTATTTATTTATTTTTAAGGATTACCAACATAAGATACTGCAATAAAAAATCTGTCATGATTCTATACAATTCTAATGGTCTTAACCTAACTGTTATAGGTACCTAACTGTCATAATTATAGGTAACCACAGCATGCTTTTAGTTACAAGATTATATCACTACTATTACTGCTGTTACATATGTCAATAATATTAATTAAAGTTGAATAATAATACTAATACAATCTTATATATAAAATTCTCGTGTCACAGTTTTCGTTCCCATACTCCCCCGAAAACGCAGCGTGGGAAGGCCTCCAGCAAGGTGGACCGACGATCTGGTCAAGACCGATTCTCGTGGAGATCTTTGGGGGATTGTCCAGCACGTCTTCCGGCCTGAGCGCATTTTGTGAGCTTATTGAGTAGGTCTGAGAATCGGCCGACATCTGTTTTTAATCTCCCTAAATGTTAGGGGTAGGCCCCCTAATTTTTAATTTTTATACAAAATTTTTAGTTTCTATTTTTTTATGACACAACATACAAAAATACATACAATCCTAAATTTTCACCCTTCTATAATCAACCCCTATTTTTTTATAGCGTTATTAATTTATATGGCAAAACAACGTTTACCGGGACAGCTAGTAATATATATAATTAGAGATGCTTATAAAATTTTGCACCCGTCAAAAACCAGTACGAGCGCTAGTAAATAATAATCTTTTAAACCTTCGCTAACGAACACAATAATGAACATTTAATAAAGTATGAACACACAAATCCATATCAGAACAAGCGTTGAAAACAGAGATTCTTTTTCCACATAGGTAATATCTAGTAAGCAGCCTACACACGACCTTAAAATTGGGTGCAATATTGGATAGGTAGTTGGTAGGGATCGCCCTCGATTGCTTCCTAAATTGCCTCGTGTGTAGTGAAATCGGGTGTATTTTACTTAGTATTTACTCTACCTAAAGGTTGTCTGGAAGAGATTGCTTCTAGCGATAAGACCGCCTTTTGTACTTCCATATCTCTTGTCTGTATAATTCTTATATATTAATTCTATTAGTGTAATAAAGAGTTTATATATGTATATATATAGTGTAACAAATTGCCAACTAATTTTGTCCCAATCACCACTGAACCGATATTGCCCCACTTTTAAGGAACTGGATTTGCAAAGACGATTACAACCGACGATGGTAAGTGGTACCCGTTGTCTATATACACGAAGAGGGCAACCTATACCTAACCTAAGATACCTGATTTAAATACATAGATACATTTTCTTTGTAAATGCATACATCGAAAACAAACCTACTCACGAATACCAATGTCTGTACCGTGCGAGAAATCAAACCCAAGAGCATTAGATGTAAATCAATGTACTAAACCGTTAGATCACCGAGGCCGTCGATTAAGATGTTCGACCTCCAACTCTCAATTTTTGGTGTCATGTGTAGGAAGTAATGAGAAGCAGAAGAATTTTCGTAGTCGTGTGTAGGAATTAAAATAAAATGGTGTGCTAACTGAGGCCGTCGGTATGGCTGTTAAACCTACAACGTCAACTGTCAACTGTCAACTTTTGGTGTCGTGTGTAGCCCGGTTTAGTGGGCAAAACTGCGGCTGTAATCTGGGATTGCCAATCTGGGAGTTGAGTGGAACATGCATAATAAATACATCCGCCCCGTAACAGTTTTGTAATTTTAACGTATAATAACGTAACAACGAAACAAGCGGCTTCTAGTTTTCGGTGATTTTTTATTAAAGCTGTTTTTGTTTACAATAACATTGGAAATTCTGTGTAACTTAGTATTAAAGATTGAATCTCTTTGTTTATTTATACGGATATTGTATGGGTTTAGTACAGCGCCTCACTTCCCGATGATCACAAATTCGATTCCTGGCACGCATTTATAATATTAGTAAGGATGTTTGTAATATCCTTATTTCCTTACTTATATTATAAATGCGAAAGTAACTCTGTCTGTCTATCTTCTCGGTTTCACGCTACTACTGAACCGCTTTAAATGAAATTTTGTACACATAGTCTAAACCCTGAGAAAGGACATAGTCTACTTTTTAATGCGAAAAAGGTTTGTAAGGGGTTGACAGGGGAGATGCAACGTTGTATGGAAGAATCGTCATTTTGAAAGTTAGAAGCTTGAAACTTATTACTTAGGCTATTGATTAAATACAAAAGAATTATGACATTTCACTGTTTCTAAAAAAATGACCCCTATCCACTATTTTATCTTACCCCCTGTAAGATAAAATAGTGGATCAAAGTTGTTATGGAAATTCGTCATTTTTGAGGATAGAAGGAGGACACTTTTTTCTTTACCTTTCTTGGTTTAGTTTATTAAGTACCTTACTAATATTATAGATGTGAAAGTAACTCTGTCTGTCTGTCTATCATACCTTATTTTTTTGCGATTTTAGTACACCAAATATGACGATGACAATCCCATTGTTCTTATACTAAATAACAAATGAAAAGAACTTAAATTAATGTGATACTAGAGTAATAACTTGACTGCATCTGAGTCTGGTTCTGCCGATATTACCTGGAACGCATCTATCAATTATGTTTTGAATATGTAACAAGTACAAGTTTTGTGTGGCATTCCCTATTTTTTGAAGATTTTAGTACACAATAATGTGATGGTGATAATCCTGGTGGGATACTTACACTAAATAACAAGAAAAAGTAACTTAATTTAATGTTATACCAAAATAATAACTTGCCTGCATCCAAAGGTAGTTCTACCCATATTCCATAGAATACACCCATGTCTAAACTATCAATTGCATTTTGAATCTGTAACAAGTGCAAATTTTGTACGGCATTTAATATTTTTTGGGGATTTTATTACATTATATAACAAAAAAAGAAAACTTCAATTAATGTGATACCAGAATAATAATTTTGCTGCATCCGAATCTGGATCTGCCATCATTCTCTGGAATGCACCTATCAATTATGTTTTGAATATGTAACAAGTGCAAGTTGGCATTCCATGTTTCAAAAATAGGTGTAAACGTAGCAGACTTTCTAAATACCTCAGATTGAAATTCGGTAATGATAAAAAAATAGATTTTGTAACAACTGAATATTAAACCCGCACTTTTCAATGCTTAAACGCGGCCGTCCAACACAAAAACATGTAACACACAAGATTTCGTGTTAGATTCGTGTTCGAAATCGGACAATGTTTTTGTCCATTGGAGAATCTGTGTCCCTTTGTTCGACGCCTTGGCATTTAAGTATCAAATACAAGTGTTAAGATTTAACATGTCGGCCACGTGCAATCGCCGCTAAAAACCTCGAAATCCGCGATCAGGTTTTTCACAAGTATGCAGCGGATGTGTATGTAACATGGGTATCAATTACTTGATGTCAAAGGCAGATCAGATGTGATCTCGCTAATAATTTTTTTTGGGAAGAATCAAAATTTTAAATAACATTATTGTCTTTGGAAACACGTCTGTGCAAATGTTTTATAGTAATATATTTTGTGTTCTTTTTTTAAATATTGCAACGAATACAGAATATACAATTTTGTTGAAATATGCACAAAAAGTACCTAATAAATATTTTATGAACAATTTTTTAAAAGAAATGCCATTGATGTTCATGAATCTGAAAACATGCTGAGTAATTTTAAGATTCATGAAGACTGAAATCAAGAAAGTTATTATTTATTTATCAATAAAATAAATGACAAGATATCCCAAAAAACGATGAGTGGACGATGTCAAAGGTTAAGATAATATATAGATTAATAATATAATATATAAATAATAGAATATATGTCAAAGATTTTATATTATATAAAGGAATAATCTCAAATATGAACGATCTCGGTGGTCTGCGATTTAGTACACTGCTTCTTTTGCGATGGTTTTCCATGTATATTAAGCATTAACAAAAAAAAGTATCAAAGTATGTCTATCAGTTATCTAGTACACAATCCACAAGCCTTGCTTGACTCGGGACTAGATGACGTTCTGTGAATTGTTCAGAGATATTATTATATCGTAATTATATGATGACTATATATATAGAAATCCAATGAAAAAGATGTACTACCTAACATTACTAACATTGCAGAAATATTACCCGAAATGTGCCTCGTCGCTGGTAACAAAGAGAGCTGGTTGGTTTTTTGTACAACGTATCACCACTGCAATCCAACGAGGACGTAAGCAGCATTTTACCAATCATTATGTTCTTCTTTCAAATATTTAAATTACATGTAAAATAAAGAAACGTTCCAATGTTAATTTTAATTTTAGAACGTTCCTGTTTCTGTTGATAAGTGATACTAAACATAATACATACAACATTGTACCGTTTGAGAACAAAAACGTACGTTGTCGCGAGCCGGAACGGTCTATAAACATGCGTTCTCCGGAATTTGCAGCACTTGTCCTTCCATGGTGAACCGTTTTTGTCAAACTATCCTGCCAGGGTTGCCAGCCTTCTAAATTAATTCACAATTAGTAGGATCATTGAATATTTATGATTGCTTGCGTGCGGAGTAAGGATTTGTAGAATTATATCGGTATGAAACTTTTATGAATAGCGTATATACGTGTATGTACACGTATCGTGTTACTGTCTAGATAGCTATTATAATACTAAGTTCATTATATTCATATGTTTATATATAAATGTCATATACACATAGATTATTACTATTGGTTATTCCTCTACAATTATCTAACCTAATATATTAATTTATTTCATTCTGCAGTATCTCATATTGCCTTGTTTTTTTACTAACAGATAAAATAATTTATATATTGGCGAGAAATTTAATACTTCTTATAATAGCAGAATTTGCAATATTTTGTTGTTTTTTTCGAGTGGCTCCACTGAAAATCAGCGCTACAATAAAACGCTGCGGCACCAGCTGAGTGGAGGCCCTTTCAGCTCATAGCGCGATATTAGCTTGGAAGTTTTTGTATTATGCTGTGCTGAACAAATTATTATTATTATATTTGTTTACTCTTCAATTTATATTCTGAGAATTAAACTTCCTGGCATTCGTACTGGCCACAGCTTAATAATAAAAGAAAGAATAGAATTCAAACTGGTGAATTTCAGATCTCCTGCCAACCCTGCAGCAAGCATTCGATAAGAGTTGTTCTACAAGAGGCTGCAACTCCGTCGTTATTTCTGTACGTGGTGCGGCTGTTGATTTGGTTATTTGTCGAATGTTCTCACAAAGTGACGGACAAGCATTCTGGAACCGCGATTGCTATCTTTATTACACCGTGTTATGTGGAGGTGTGAAAGATGATTGGCTTTCGGTGCCACTTAAAAAAGACCGTTTAGCTATAAAGGGAGACATTGGCCGGAATTTGCAGGCACAAGCACACCATCTGATTTTATTCGTATAGAAACCGATTTGTAGGCCTTAATTAATGTTGCTTCTTATTTCGAAAATGGTATCAGTATTCTTATTATGAATGTCACGGCATCCATTTTTAAAATTGGGATCTGTTCTTATTTTGAATGTTGTGACAATAGATATTTTTTTATTCCATTTACTTATCTTTGTAAAAAAAGCAGAGTCTAATGCCATACAGCCATTGTCTTCTGTATTAACAATAAATAATTAAAGTTATATTGAAGAAATAAAATATTTGGTCAACTCAAGTACAGGTTAATTAGATATCACGACAAATACCATAGATATTAACGTTTGAACGGCAAATTTTTTTGGAAAATTGTTACGATGTTCAGCACTGAAACCGTCTTCCAGTTTTTCAGAATTTTCAGAATTTATACATATTCTACATATCACATAGACATGGCCGCAGACAGGTCTCGTATCTCGAAGGACAACCCGTTGGAGATAAATACTTCTCCAGACGATCCTGTACTGGTAAAAAAAATGTCTCAAGGACCAGACCATGATATTAGAACGTTGATAACAGCTGATATAGTGATAGTGATTTCCCTTATTAATATTACATAAATATATACGAAAGTAATATCCGTCTGTCGGCTCGCGTGCTTGCCAAAACTATAGAACCGATGTAAATAAAATTTGGTACACAGATAATCTACGTTCTGAGAAAGGACATATATTTTTTTAATGTGAGAAAAAGAAAGGAAAGTAATAACAATAATAATAATAATAATCTCAGGACAATTCACACAGCACCATCTAGACACAAGTTAAGCTAGCTAAAGCTTGTGTTATGGGTACTAGATAACTGATACATATACATAGATATTTTTTTGTAAATAAATACATATTATACATAGAAAACACCCAGACCGATACAAACAATCATGAATACAAATGTTTGTGCCGTGCGAGGAATTGAACCCGCGACCATCGGTCGTAAAGCGGTATGCTAGACCGCTATACCACCGAGGTCGTCAAAAAGTAAGGGAAGAAATAATGAAAGTTATATGGAAATGTCGTCATTTTACGAGAAAGTCTGCTTATTGGGTATTTTTTCAATTTAATTGAGCTCTTGCTAGTGCTTTATATTTGGGCCAAGCTATTAAGTTTTTTATATTAATTTGTAGTTTTACATGACACTCAAAGAAAACATGCTATGTGGCCGTATTGGGAAAATTCTGCCTTAGTAATTTCGGTTTTTGCTTAGTTGACAATTAGTTGCAAGCAGTGTTGGTTATCGGTGACATGTCGATGGAATCTATATGAAATAATAGTCACAAAGACTATTTCGTATAAAGAACAGATATGACACTTTGTACATCGTTATTATTTCACCACCAATCCAACTTCTGTTACATTTCAACGCGAAACGATATTACAAGGTCTGCACCTTCGATACTCTAAGACTAAATAATCTGTAAGTCCTTTCACAGATTTGGAGTACCTTTTACACTTGAGGACTAAGGCCTTTTACACTACACTCTAATATATATACATTGGCAAGCAACATTAAAATACCTAAATGATACTTTCATTACAGCATATATCGATATGGTTAATTAAACATATATCGAGATAGAAAGCGACAACCATTGCCTATATTGTGTATGTATTATGTCAATATATGTGCCTATATTATGACAATGGAAGGTATAGATACCTCATACCTGCCATTGACGTCTACTATTATGCAACACTACTCTATTAATTTCGCTATCATATTTCACCCTTCTAACTAAACTATTTACAAGATATTTATTCACAAAAAAAAAATACTAGACGTATATTTAATTATTTTCCTTTGCTTTATTTCCCCATTTCATCGTTCGACAAAAAAATATTGAGGATCAAATTTAAAAATCTTTTATATTGGTCCATCGCCAACAATCTTTCTCTGCAGCACTCATGCTTAACTGGTGGATAACACCGTAACGTGTTAAGTCCGCCATATGTACACATTATTTTTGTGAAGTTAAATATATAAAAAAAATGGCAAGAATTTAATTACACCTCTTATTGTGTTTTTCTATCTATTTCTACATAGTTTACGAATTCACACATGATAATATGTGTGAATTCTTAAACTACTACATTAAATTAATTTATATATTATTATTTTATGCTCATTAAGTTGCCTCAAAAATATTATACGAGATATCTCGTTGCCGCCTTCTGTTCGATCAAGTGCATACTATATTACATAGCGAATATTAATTTAGTAACGCACTTGTCTTTATAAATCACTAGCTGTGTCCGGGGTTTTGCTCGTGTTATATTTGTATTTATGTATCATGTTTACAGGTATATCATTCTGATGCATAAGCTATTTTACTGTAAAGTCTAATCAAAATCTGTTCAGTAGTTTTTGCGTGAAAGAGTAACAAATATTCATACTCACAAACTTTCGTGTTAACAAACATACTCACAAACTTTCGCGCTTATAATATTGTTAAGATTAAGATATATCTTTCCCTAAAACGTACATTATATAAAAACTGAAAAATAACACGTCATCTGCACCCTCTGCTGCCTCTTTAGTCTATGAATTATCACAGATGCGATTCGTTTTCACGCAAAAACTGCGTTAGCGCTTGACACGTCACCGTGGGATCGTCAGGTGTGTGACCGGCTTTATAATGAGCTGATTGCGGCTTATTAGTGTGAGGCTGCCTTAACGGCTCTCTGAAGGCAACGTAAAGCGCCGACTTGATATAAAAACAATAAAAGACTTGACTGAGAGAAATAATAATATATTCAGACACTTTTATCTGCCATCTACACTTATTGCTAATGCTGAATCATTAACGGTATTCTTGAAGTACTCATTAAGCTTAAGGCAAGGTCTCGTGGCGATAGGGCATCATTACAGTGGTACACTAGATTAAGGAAGTAACTTTTTTATACTACGATGGTGGCAAACAAGTATAGGGCTCTTTGATGGTAAATGTTTACGGATACCTGTAACACCGGGGGTGCCACGTGAGTTTTGCCGACAAAGAAATCTTAGTGTATATTAACTCACTTTCTTGAAAAACCTCATGCCTTAATGTCTCGAAAAAATTCACCAGGTTGTTCTACAATCTAAGTGAACGCGGGAGATAGCGCATACGAAACCGAACTATCCGAGAGTACTTAGGTTCGAGCGTGTGGGGATGAATTCCCTGTCGATAGCGAGCGGAGCTATGATAAAATTTACATTGTTCATAAATTAGAAGCCAATTGTTTCATTTACATTCTATATTTTAGAGTAATCACATAGAATAAACGCTAATTACATTCTTACAATTACACTTCTATTATATTAATACTAGCTACACGCCCCGGCTTCGCACGGGTGTACATGTATTATATATATAAATTGACTCCTTTCTTCCTCTTGAATCACTCTATCTATAAAAAAGAAACGCTTCAAAATCCGTTGCATAGTTTTAAAGATTTAAGCATACATAGGGACGGACAGCGACAGCGGCTTCATTGTATACTATGTAATAAAGTAGATGTTTTTAAAAAAAATGTGTTCTAGACTGAAATAATCATAGTTGTTAGGGAATGAGCAATCTATACATGTAGAGTTTTGTGTCTTTCTATCTTTTTTATGTACATAACCTCTCTCTTCCAGGAGGTTCTCCTGTTTTTCTTGTCTGTAAAAGATACATGCTATATGCTATGCTATGCTATAAGCGATAATACCGGCTTTTGTTATTACTTTTATATTTACTGTTTTTCTTATCATATTTACACTATAATATATATATAATAAGAATTGCGACTTTGAAGTGGCAATGGGCAGGGCACATAGCTCGTAGGACAGATGGCCGTTGGGGCAGTAAAGTCCTCGAGTGGCGACCACGGACCGGAAGACGCAGCGTGGGAAGGCCTCCAGCAAGGTGGACCGACGATCTGGTCAAGATCGCTGGAAGGCATTGGATGCGAGCAGCGCAGGACCGATCGTCGTGGAGATCTTTGGGGGAGGCCTATGTCCAGCAGTGGACGTCTTCCGGGCTGCGATGATGATGATGATGATGATTTACACTATACACTATGTTCACTATAAACAGTCTATTATTATAATTATATGATTAGCGTGAATTTTTTTCTATTATTTGATATAGTTCTATCTACACTTTTAATAGAATGAAAGTATTCGTTCTAAAGTTTTTAGCAATGTTGATAAAGCTGTTTACAATTTCAAATGCTTGCGACATCGAAGCATTATCTGTCACTTAAATACCACCCCGCTGCGATCTCTCAGTGTGGTCCATTCTCATCCCGAATTTATCCCCATAGATTATCCGGACCAATTAATCGAAAATATCAATCCCGACGGGAAGTTTCGATTTGACAGACATTTTTTGCAGCATCTCATCTCGGTTCAACTTTCTTGCGCAAGAGTTAAGGTCCGGTATTTGAGTAATGCTGTTAAATTGCCGACAGTTTATGGTGGTTTTGTCGGCAAAAAGCGATTCATTAGTTTTTGCGGCTCGCTCCAGTTTGAGACCACACAAGTTGGTTGCGAGCGATCGTGGTAGTAAATTCGTTCCTTTGTAGGGCACTACGACTGATGAAATACCTCAAAATTCAATCAACTAATGTAACATGGGAAAATTAATAATCATTCTATAGGAACGTCGTAGCCGACCTTTCGTAGTAACTGTTTCTGACTGAAAGGTCGTGAGTTCAAGTTTTTTTTTAAATAAAATGGCAAATTGCATGATTGATGGTAAATAACAATATTGCCTATATACATGATCACCATTAGAGACATCGTCTTATCAGTTGATGCCTGTGATACCTCCCATGCATTACCATTCGGGAGGACTAAAATATCATGCCCCTTATCCTGTAATTCCCCTACCTTATCTTACCATTCAACAGTAACACAGCTTACAACGCAAGCTTGACGGTTAAATAAGTAGAAAACATATCCTTTACGATTTTTTATAAAGTCTACCTCAAATAACTCTATCTCAATATGCTAAATAACAAAAAAACTCTTATTACTGACTTGATTGTCCGTAAATTTTTATTACTGACTGACACTCCGGTGGTGGAAACACCGGTAATAATATATGTAGTAGGATTATTAACAGCTTACAAGGCAAGCTTGGCATATTAATGACTGACACTCTGGTGGTGCAAACACCGGTAACAATATATGTAGTAGGATTAACCACAGCTTACAAGGCAAGCTTGGCAGTTAAAATAATTATACAAAGGTACCCAGACGACTTTTTATATAGTTTGCCTTAAATATCTTTAACTCTATACGATCGACAGCAAATGTGTGTGATTTTTACTAATTATACTATACATATATGTAAAGACTCCCCCGATCGATTCCTCGTCCAATTCAAATGGGGATCGAATTACGACGGCCTGACCCGAGGTTCGAACCGTAGCGGTGTCCTCAGACTAAGTCGTATCCGTCAGGCGGGAGTTGGCCTTCAGCCACTCCATAACTCCTTTCGCGGGTTTGGAGTGCCATCTGCTTTCGCCCCCTATCGTCCGGTAAAGCTGCGACCAACAGCATTACAGTACAGCAGTACAGTCTAAAAAATGTAAAGTATATATACGTATAATTACTGAACATCACGGGATCTTACACATTTTATTTTTATAGTTAACCCGTGCTCATGGCCGGTAAAATATTAGCAAAATATCGGGAACTCAATAAAAATTTATACGTATAGTTACAAAAAAGATTTTTTGTAACTATACGTATAAATAATAACTGCGACAAATTTAAAACAGTAAATGACTTACGTTAATATATTACTAGCTGACACTCAGATGGTGGAAACACCTATAACAATACACCAAACGATTCCTAGAGGCGACAGTAGGATTATCCCGTTGATTTAAAATAATAAATGATATTTTATTTTAAATCAACGGTGGGTATGTTAAATAATAATATAGTAGGCAATGTAATACAATAATGGAAAGACTGTGACGGTACACTTAACATTGCAGAAATATTACCCAAAATGTGTCGATGTGTCAGCGCTGGTAACAAAGAGAGCTGGCTCGTTTTTTGTGCAACGAATCATCACTGTAATCCAGCGAGAATATAACAAGCGTTTTATAAATTTTTATATTCAACAGAGCTCTCAAAGAAGTCAAAAGTGGCATATAGAAGAACGAGTTATTAGAATTATACAATATTTGTAAATAGAACGGTGGACAAACTGCCAGCAGCATCATGAAAGAATCATCTTTCACACAATACATAAAATAAACACAAAATATCTTTATTCATGTTGGTCTAATACAGACTTTTATGATATGTTAAATTTACTGTCTGCTCAGAATGCTTTCGAGATGAGAAGAACTGACAAGAAACTCAAACTCGTATTCTTTTCAAACGTTGTTTACAATAATACAGATTCATTTTTAAATTCAAATTTGGGAGAATAGTGTACACAAACTTACGCTATTGTAATTTCGTCACAAGCAAATAGTGTAATCAGTGTTCGTAATCAGTAAAAGGGAGAGTAAGTTCAGATTTGACACCCAATGAAGGGATCAATGGAAGAAGATGCCATACTGCGCCCACCTCAAATAATGGCATGACGGCAAGACAATGATGATGATTTACATACTACTTTGACGGCCTCAGTGGTTTAGCAGTTTAGCACACCGCCTTACTTTCCTATAGTCGCGGGTTCGATTCCTCGCACTGTACAAACATTTGTATTTATGAGTATAATTGTTAATATCGGTCTGGTATTTTCTATATATATGATATATGTATTAATAATCAAAAATATCTATGTATTTATATTAGTTATCTACTACCCATAACACAAGCTCTGCTTAGCATGGGACTAGATGGCGCTACTTAACAGTATCCAGAATTATTAATATTATTACTGTGAACTTTTGTGTAGTCGGTAAAAAATAAAAGCGCCTCGTTTAGCAGTAATAGTATTCGAGAACAATCCATCATTTGTCACAGGCGAGCAGTAATCATGATTTGTGTGTCCGTTTGTTTGTAAAACAATGTCAGTTTTCGAGGTACGACCACAAAAAAGGATTAACAAATGACCCGTCGTTCATTTAATATCGTACAATGCACGTGTTATCAATTTTATCAGTGTAATATACGTACCTGTTAAGAATAAGTGTTGTGTGTATTAATATCTTAATTTGTGGATAAATTGTATATATTTTATATATATTTAAGCATATTATTAAATAGTAATAATGTATACATATTATTAATATGTCCACGCGCCGCATCCATCTGTATGTTTGCTATAATCTCAAAAACTACAGAACGAATTTTCTGGAATGAACTTACAGAGGATGGTTATGATTTTGTGTAAATGAATTGAAATAGTCTAATCTAGTCCCAGGATAACCAAAACTTGTGTTATGGGTACTAAACAACTGATATAAATACATAGATAGACTTTTTAAAATAATTACAGACATAATATACATAGAAGAAGAAGTATAGACGAGCCCGTGGTTTCATCCGCGTTAAAATTCTATATAAAATATAGCCTATATATTATTCTGATCCATAAGCTATATTACTGTAAGTTTTATCAATCCGTTGAGTAGATTTTATGTGAAAGAGTAACAAATATCCATAGTCACAAACTTTGGCGTTTACAATGCTATTAAGATCGGAAAATTTACATAATGTTTCATTAACAATTTGTCCTAGTGATTTGTTCCTAAAACCTATTATTTAAGTTTCACAAATGAACAATGCATTTTTTTTAATGTTATGAATTCTGTTTGTTGAATTGAAGATAGCTTTAGAAATTTATAAGATGGGGCTGGACACTAAGAAGTTTGGGAAACACTGGTTTACAGTTATGTACAATAACACAGAATCCTGCAAAAAAATCCTAAACATTTCATATTTACGACAAGCTATAAGTTCATGCTCATAACAATATCAGTAAGGCGACATTACATTTTATAGAAAAAACGGGACAAAGCAAAGTGACTTTTTTCACTCAATAAACGTCTTAATGAGACAGGATGACGAATATAGCTATCGTGGATTCCGCCAGTTATGATTTAAAGTCCAGACGAAAGTGAGAAAAAACTCACCTTGTAAACATCTCTTTCTATTCCAATATTACATACCATTTTCGACTTTATTGCTTACGTAGTAAGGTATATTATATGTTACAGTATTCGTGATCAATAAATCACTATACATTGATGACATTGTTTTGAGAGAGTACCGCCTAATAGAGGATAAGGTATGCGCTTGCGCATTGTGTTCGTTCAGAAATATACAGTGCAGTTAAAAAAACATTTGTCATCTCAAAACTAGTTTAATTAAGTTTTTATAATACATAATTATCTTTATTATACATACAATCTTAATAACATTATAAAATCAATATAGAAATAGAAATATAATAATAATAATCTCACATATAAATTTACACAGCGCCATCTAGACCCAAGTTAAGCTAGCTAAAGCTTGTGTTATGGGTACTAGACAACTCTCTTTCTATACAAATACATAGATATTTTTTTTTTCGTAAATACATTATATTATACATCAAAAATCACGATACAAACAATTGTTTGTTGAGAGAATCGAACCCGCGACCATAGGACGTAAGGTATGCGCTTGCGCATTGTGTGCTAGAAATATACCGTTAAAAAAACATTTCTCGATCGTCGAAACTAGTTTAATTAAGTTTGAATTGTCATATTATCTTTATTACGTGATATTATAATAACTATATTATAAAATCAATATAGAAAAAATATAATAATAATCTATCTATATATATATATATATAAATATAAGGTGACTGACATAGTGATCTATCAACGCTATACAAAATACGGATAGATTTTTTTGAAATACATACATATTATGACATAGGCATCCGCTAACAAACAATTTTGATTAATACAAATGTTAGTGGGATAAAATAGGAGATGAAAGTTTGGACTGAAACGGTGTGCAATATTAAACCATCGGGCGTGAGACTTTGATGCATAAATTAAATGACATATTATCCCTTAACGTGAAATTATTATTAATTTAACCCTAAGGGGATAAATTAACGCAAAAGCTAGTCTATTTTATATCTATAGTTGTTTTTCCCAACTTCATTAGTCTTATTAGTTTAGGATACTTGCCCTATAATTATGAGAAGATTTTCAATAAGCTACTTACAAATTTGTTATTTAATAAGCTGTGATGGTGGTTTCGCCCACGCGAAATTTATACTCATATGTGTTCTTCTGATATATAAGCTGTATTGTAAAGTTTTATTAACATCTATTCTGTAATTTTTGCGTGAAAGAGTAACAAACAGCCATACATCCATCCATACATTTACAAACTTCGACGTATTAATAAGATTCATTAATCAAATAACAGATGTTGTAAATAAAGCATTTTCTACTTAATACATACCTACATATTGTACTTATACATTCTACACAATAAAATGTAATAAAATCTGATTTTATTTGCATAAACCCGATATTTGGATACAACTATAGTTTTGTTCGTCAATCTTGAATAAAAGTCTTGAAAAAGCAGCAATGAATATGACAAGGGAAAACGATAACATGATATTTGATCCCAACAGTTCATGAATACGGGCATGCACTGCAGGGCGCAGAGGCAGGTATTCAAAAAACAAGAGCTTAGATTAGGGTGACAATGATCGAAAAAAAATTTAGGATATGTCCGTTATTTTATTGCTGCTTTTATTTGTCTATGTATGTATTGAGTTCATACAGGTGTTATTTATATATATTGTGCCTAAGTTAAAAAAGTGAAATAATGGTAATATTTTATAAAAACGAATAATAACTTACATTATAAAAATTATATGAATTTCAGTTTCCAATTTCATCTTGATAAAAATAATATAATACATGTAGAAAAAAACGGTTATTTCAATATTAGAAACAGACACTCCAATTTTATTTATATATATACACGACTGATAACCAAACGTCAATGTCAAATAATTTCAATATGCTAATTGTCAAATCAGCGAATTGAGGTTTATTTCTGTACTGTTATCAAAGTAATCTATATATATATATAACGTGAAGCAAGTCTTTGACAATGTTTAAACTTATAATATAAATCAATTATTGTCGAATTTAGACCAATGGGCGACAATAGGTAGTTATTATTTTTGTAGAATACATCAGTGTTAATTGTGTTAAAGCTGCTTTCAGTTTTTCAGTTTACTTTGTTTAGGGTTCACATTAATATTGTAGAAAAATCCAATATTTTAAAGTGGAGAAGTGGAATTTTGTTTTAAAATTAAAATAAAACGACGTTGATTCTCTACGGTTGTATTGTGGCGACTTATTGAAATATACACAGCCGGTGGCTGTCCGTACACATCTATAGCTACATTCCTAAGAGACCAACCAATAAGTGTCTCAATGAAAGTGTAGACAAAGTAGTGTCGTAGTAGTAATTTTTATTTATTAAAATATTTGCAAAAGACAGTCCGTAAAAATAAATAGATCATGGTGACCGTACAGGTCGCAGGGTGAAGTCGGTAGCTGAGATGATTCGATACGATACAGAGCCGTGGTAAAGGTCGCAGCTCCTGTATGAGGTCCATTGTCTGAAGCCTGGGTAGTGTTCCTCATGGGGTTTATAGACCCACTGATGCATATATCTCGTATACGACCTGTTGATTTATGGCGTGTGACATATAATGTAATAATAATCTCAGGACAATTCACACAGCGCCATCTTGTCCCAAGTAAGCAGAACTTGTGTTATTGGTTAAAATACTGTTACAAATATATAGATTTATTTTTTGGAAATATAATAAAATAGAATAAAAAATCATTTATTCAAATAAACTTAATTTAAGCACTTTTGAATAGTCAACAATCTTTTTTAAATCTATCGCTTAATCTAAAGCTGTCTTATCACAAGAAGTTATTCTTCTTGTGATGAGACTTGTGTGTTGCTCTTTTAAACAATCCTTGTAAATTCACATTTTACAAGTCGAAACGTGTGAGTACATATAATAATAATATTTCTGGACAATTCACACAGCGCCATCTAGTTCCAATCTAAGTAGAGCTTGTATTAAGAGAACTAGACAACTGCTACAAATACATAGATACATTTTTTTGTAAATAGTATAATACTAATATTATTTCAGGATAATTCACACAGCGCCATCTAGTTTCAATATTTGTATCAGTTATCTAATACCCATAACACAAGCTTCAGCTAGCTTAACTAGATCGCTGTGTGAATTGTCCTTAGATTATTATTATTAATTTATTGTGATCACGAAACGACTTCCTTTATAAATTGATTTGGAAAGTTGCTTATTTTATTTGAATAGATAATGTTATCAGATCTGCCTGCTATCTGATCAGACTACGGCTTTCCCTGAAATTCCAAAGACACCGCCGGAAATTGCTTTTCTTCTTGAATAATGTTCATATTTGCCTGATCTGCTATCAAATCAACTTTCCCTGAAATTTCAAAAAGACCACACAATGGAATTCAAGGAAAGTAGGCTTTCATAAAAGTACCTCAGTAACTCATAGTTTCCATTAAAAAGCACAGACGTTGCTGTTTCGATTGTTTCTCATTCCGCTTGCGTAAAAAGTTAATGTTGCTAGTTATAAAATGTTTTTGTGAATAAAACTTTGACATCTGATATTAGATATCAAATCTAAATCCCGATAACATCGAAATACAATAACATCTGAGACGGCAAAGAATGATAATGAGAACAAAATAATCTTTTTGTATAGGGCGCTACAATAGTTTCAGCTTATCCTATATAGGAATAAAACATTTTTATTTCTGTCTGTGTGTATAATATAGTATTTATTTATTGTTAAGTCTGCTGATAGTAGATATTGGCGACTTCTATGGTGTAACGGTTTAACAAACCGCTGCGCTGTCCTGGGTTCGATTCTCTCAAGGTTAAAACATTTATATTTATAAGTTTGATTTGGTCTAGGTTTTTTATGTACATTGTGGATGTATTTATAAGAAAAATGTATTGAAGTGTTTCTTTCAGTTGTAACCGTGATTATATAGACATTCTGTAATCTAATTGCTAAGTATATGTAGAGTGAGAAACAAACCAAGTAACTTTTGCATTTATATTATTATAATATGACTAATAGAATGGTGATATCTCTATGAGTGTGGAAATAGCTAAATGACAATAATAAGTATTTTTCCCAGGAAACGTCAGGTCGCAAGCATAGTCAAGCTGCTCCTTTTGTCAAAACCCGAGAAATGCGTGTAAAAATAATATCGGACTAAATCAAAACTTATGATAGGTTTCCTTCGCCATAAAAATAAATTATTAATCGAATCGAATCGATCCACGTATTAATTCGAATACGAAATATCGATCATCAATCATAAACCTCATGCCCGGGCGACATTATCACAAAGTGCATCGCCGAGGAATCGAACCCGTACCGTTTCTTGTCGAACCCAAACAATTAACTATTGTTTATTGTATTTCGATACAAAATATATGGAGCCGGAGATCGTATAAAGGAATTTTTGCAGTCTCTAAATGAATTATTTTCCGTTGAGCAAATACATTTTGTCTTATCAATGTTGTTATGTTTATCGACCATAATATTTATCGGCCATTTTTCGTTTTAAGGTATAATTAACTTATACTTACCCGCGGCGCCGCTCGTGCTGGGTTATCTTGAACGCATGTGGATTTCGTTAAAAATGTATAATAATTTTTAACAAAATGTGTGATGTCATGTTTATGGAAGAAACTATCTGTTCCCGCGTCTTCGCCCGCGTGAAATATAACTATATTTTCTAAAATAAAGGTAGCCTAAGTTACTTCTTAATACATCAGCTACCTGTCCAAAAAGTCTCCTCAAAATCTGTCTAGCCATTTAAATTTCAATTCAAGAACAAACAGACCGACAGACGGAAAAATTGTAAAATACGTTATTTTGGTGTATGTACCGTATTTATATTCATTTGCATGTAGTAAAAATCTGTTATTTCAATATTGCAAACAGACACTCAAATTTTATTTATATGTATAGATTAGAATAGAATGGAATAGAAATCTATTGACTCGTCTTGACACAACAATAACATAAAAAATATAAAACAATTTATACATATTACAAAACAGAGTCAATGTGGACAACTCAGCATAATGCTGGAAACATAGTTCACAGCGCTGATTTTGAGTCGAATCCACAGTACGGACGTTCACAAATTATAATATAAAACCGAAGAGAGATGGGATTTTTATGAATGTGGACTAATCAATCAACTGCTAGCAATCTGACATGGTACTGTCAGATTGTTATATACGAGGTTACCCTTGGAAACCACTGTGACCATTCATGGTGAATTTGCCACAATAGGCTGACTGACCTGACCTCATGCTCATCTTGTCTTGGCGAGGCCCTAGTGGAGGATCACTAGGGCCCCGCCAGCGTAATCCGTTCGCACGCGGGTGCATCATTTCATTATCATCCACCAAAAAATGTATATAAAACAGTTATACAATTATTAAATAATAATATATAAAAAAATATATAATATAGAATAGAAAATCATTTATTCAAATACTTTTCAAACTTAATTTAAGCACTTTTGAATAAGCTACCGCTCATTCGGAAAGCTGTCTCATCAGAAGAAGAACGAGCAAGAAACTTGTGTGTTGCTCTTTTAAATAATCCTTGTAAGTTCACATTACAAGTCGAAATGTGTGAATACAAACTACGAACCAGCACTAATTTATTACGATCAAATATAAATACATAATAAGATTAAATCAGTCGGAGTGATAAGAGCAGACCAGTCCCTACAAGCAGCACTCGCTCACGAGTATGGCGGATGAGCCAGCCATCACTGCGCTTGACCGTATTTTAGTCGTATATATATATATATATATATATATATATATATATATATATAGCCTTTAAAAAGTAGTTATTGTTATCATCGGCTATTATTTGTTACTTTATTCCAAATACGCTCGAAAACTGGCTGAACTGCTTCCGCCAGCATACAATGCTCATGTAAATCCACAGACATAAATAAAGCAAGACATTCACTCTGTCACATTAGGGGTTTATTAAACGCAGAAATAAACAATGGTATCCCTCACAAAACAGCATCGGCACATATTTATATCTGGTACATTCCACTAACCTTCTATATACAACATTATACAATTCCGCTACGTCGGTTATTTCATATTCCGTTTTTGATGATACTTTGTTATATCTTTTGTCGCTGGGTTTAACAATAAAGTGTAGTATATCGTAAATATACAGATATGTTGTTAAGAAATTTATTATATTATTTATATACCTATATATATAGAAATTTTATATATTTTTATAGATTATAATATTTTGCTATATTTTGTTTTTCGTTTGTCATATTTGAACCGACATAATTACCGACATAACCGAAATAATTATTCTCTGCACCATTATGGTTGACTGGTAGAAAATGGTGTTAAACACCATTTTAAATCTGGTCTAAAATCCGCCAAATGTACTATTACCTTTCATATTGTGTGCATTGACGTTAAATAAATAAAGGAAATATTAGTCAAAATTGAACATTACGTATAAACACCAAAATCATTTAACTAAGTAAAATAAGTAAGAGGGCATCCATAATTTTTTTTTTTAATGTTCTGTCTCTCCCTCCCCCTCCCCCTGGTGAGATGTCATGAGATTTTATTCCACTTCCTCCCCCCATCCCACAAATTCAGATGAGATTTTTCAAAATGTGGGTTTCTTACGTAAACGCGTTGGATTGTTATTGCAAAAAGAAAAAAAATTGCTTATTTTTATTTTAGTTAAGACTAGTAATCAATATTGCTGAGAGTTATAAGTGTAATAAGCATGTACAATGTGCATTAAATGGACCAAAATAGTATAATTTATTTTGTTTTAATCAGAAAAAAAATTGCGTTATTTTTGCCCCCTCCACAACGTAACATTAGATGAGATTTGGCTCAACCCCCTCCCCCTCTTAAACATCTCACGTAATTTTGGACGCCCCCTTATCAAACTGTAATATTAACAATATTTTATATAAAAAAAAATATCACTACAATAACCTCTTGGGAAATTGGAATGAACAATCTTTGGAAATGGAATAGGGTTATGTATGATTAACATACATTATTGTTTTATGAATTTTTAAAATCTTCAACAAATTTATGTGTAGTAGTAGCTTCTATGTTTCTAAAGTATACTGCCCAAATTCCATCAAACCACATTATCGATACTGCATTTATGATATCATTTTTTCCATCCCTACACGATTGCAGGCGCCGCCTGTTATGAGACAGTCTTCTCTAGTTTCGTATTAATTTATTAATAAATCCATTTCTTATAATATTCCGGTTGGAGACATAAATATGTCATTATTATCGCCGCTCAATTAGAGACTTTCGACGTTTCTTTCTAACATATTTAGGATTCTGTGAGTGCGAGTGAGAAAATTCAGTATCTGTGACATTAACTTTCTGTTGTTTCGTTAGGAAATGGTACATGTGATGGTTTTAAGTAAGTGTTATGGCAAGTTGCACTTAATCATTATAATTTTGTTTATAATATGCCCATTTATAGCTAAGCCGCAATCGTGTATATATAAGCACATTGATTTAAGAAGGAAAAGTCTAATCTATCACATTTAAAATAAGTAATCATGTTGCTAAGTAACAATTGATATGTAATGTGCAAGTGTGATCAAAGCGAGAGTAAATTATATTTGCTGCTGTAACCCACTGAACATCTCCATCAGTATAACCATGTCCCTAAACAATTCACACAGCGCCATCTAGTGCCAAGGCTTATGTCATAGGTTCTAGATAACATATGTAGATACCTAGATATATTTTTATTACATACATATTATACATAGAAAACACCCAGACCGATACAAATAAACATACGTACTCATAAATACAAATGTAGTAACAACCCGCGAGGAATCGAACCTGCGACCATCGGAAGTAAAGCGGTGTACCGCATACATATAAATTTTGTGTCCTTCTTTCTAAACATACGGACAATCGACCTATTTTGGAAATTTGTTAAATATAAATTTAATTTCATATTTATCGTTCCAGGTAAGCACGAGCGACTCTAAAATTAACAAGAAAGTAAGAAAGATGTCGACACCTCGTAAGTCCAACTAATGACTTGTAATTGCAATCGAACTAATTTAGTATCTATATAAACTTATAAGAGAGACGAGAGCTTGTTGTGTAGTGTAAATCTAAATATCCAAAAATAAACAGCAGGCTTTGTGTTCCTGATTAAATTTCTGATGATGGAAATACTGGTAACAATCCAAATGATCTCTTTCCATGTTGGATTTACCCCGCGAAATGAGCATATCAAGTGTTGCCTTGACAATAACGCCGACAGTCCATTCCATTTGGTTTAACAGTCGTAGCGATTTCCTATGATATTGTGCTAATCTTATTAAAATTTAAAGTAAATCTTCTTTACTTAATTACATAGTATACAATATAAATATAAATAATACATCATAATGAGGCGAAAAGTATCTGTTTGTCTCTTGAAAAACTGGCCGAACGAATTATAGGCCAAAAAGTAGGCTTATTTGTATCAAATTTTTCAAATTTAAATTCAAAATATCTTTATCCATATAGGTCTATTACAGATTCTTATGATATGTCAAAACTACCGTCAGCTCGGAATGATTTCGAGATGAGAAGAACCGACAAGAAACTCAGCTCGTACTCTTTTTAAATAAATGTTACATGTTTACAATAATACAGATTCATTTAAATTCAAATTTGGGAGAACAGAGTACCCTACAGTATATGCTATTGCAGAAACAAAAAATCTAATCTGTGTTCCTAACCTGAACGGACCAGTCCCCACAAGCAGCACCCGTTCACGAGTATGATATTAGTTGTCTTATATAGGTCATAACAAATAGCTCTGCTTAGTTTGGGACTAGATGGCGCTGTGTTAATTGTCTTGAAATCTTATTATTATTTTAGCATACAGATTGCATAACCCCCACCGATCGATCCCCCATCCACCCTTCCGATCGATCCTCCATCCAATTCAAACGGAGATCGAAATTACGACGGCCTGAGCCGAGGTTCGAACGTGGTGCCCTCAGACTAAAGTAGTATCCGTCAGGCAGGAGTTGGCCTTCAGCCGCTCCATAAGTCCTTCCGCAGGTTTAGAGTGCCATCTGCACTCGCCCCCTAACGTCCGGTGAAGCTGTAAAGGCCAGCTGCGGCCAACAGCATTAGAGTAGTCCGAAAAAAAAAAGAAAAAAAAGATTGCATAAACATTATTACCGTTAATAATAAACTTAATAGGTACAACCCAAACAGTTAATTTGTAAGAGTCGACCACACATAACTCATTGGGAAGGCGTTATTTTTCGTACTTTATCTCGGAATCTTTGACTGGAACAAGTGTGATTAATAAGAGAAGAGCTCTTTAGTGCAAGCGGGCATCAGCCCTCAGGCGTCGGACCGTTTCATTTTACCGTTTTTTTCATGTTTATTCGACGATTTTAAATATTGAACCACGATTGCAAATATATATAACGCATAATGATTCTGAATTTCTTAAACAACGTAAACTCTTTATCTTTGTCTCAACTACAAATCTATAAGACTATATATGTGATGCACCAAATTAATACTAAACTAATTATATCATTTACATAACTTAATTATACAACTACAACCTAAAATTAAACAGCTTAAAAAATATAATACAATAAAATATATTATTAAAAGGGGTCCCTTTAGGCAAAGTTCCGAAGATACTGGCAGCGTTCCGAGTGAATATCTCTTTGAATAGCTAGACTAATTCTTTGTCCAAGGTAGCTGCCAGCTCTTCGGTCTTCTGTGATGTCGACTAACCTTTTCGTTATTAAATAATTAATATTATTACGGCCTCGGTGGTATAGCCGTATAGGACATTGTTTTTCTTCGCATGGTCGCGGGTTCGATTCCTCGCACTGCACAAATATTTGTATTCATGAGTATGATTGTTTGTAACGGTCTGTGTATTATCTATATATATTATGTATGTATTTACAAAAAAATATCTAAGTATTAATATCGCTTTGTTAGTACGCTATTTGAGAACTGTGTGTCTGGGAAAAACTGTTTCATTAATTTCTTTTTCGAAGAATGAGTGTGGACTTGAAATTGCAGAGTACAAAAACCCATTTGTTCTCAAGAATGTCAACTGATACTTCGAGAGTATTTTATATGCGTAAGAGTGTATATATTACTTTGTGGCTCTCCTTTTTTTCTGTCAGTAGAAAAACATTTCTGGAACCTTTTTGGCTAAACAGCAATAGTTTATATAGGTCTATTAACACTATGTATATACATGTATAAACACAAAGAATATAATCTATCTTACTTCAAATTATATTCAAATCTGTCCATTGTTATTGCATAAAAGAGTATTTAACAGGCTAGGCCTCGGTGGTCTAGCGGTTTAGCACACCATCTTACTTCCGATGGTCGTGCGTTCGATTCCTCGCACGGCACAAACATTTGTATTCATGAGTATGATTGTTTATATCGATCTGGGTATTTTTTATGTATAATATGTATGTATTTACGAAAAAAAACATATCTGTGTATTTGTATCAGTTGTCTAGTACCCATAACAGAAGCTTTAGGTAGCTTAATTTGGGCCTAGATGGCGCTGTGTGAATTGTCCTGAGATTATTTATTATTTATTATTATTATCTATAACCCACAATCTTTAGCACTTATAACAATAGAGAGATTATTTAATTATAAGCTATGTAACATTCGAGCTGTTATAATAGCAATATTTCATTATTTTGATACAATTAAATTTGTGTATTACATACATGAATAAAGATATTTTGAATTTGAATTTGAATTTAGAATATAAAATAGAAATCCCATTCTCAATTCAAACATTTAATTCTCAATTCAAATATTTATCTCAAAGATAACAGAGCAGTCAACAATAATTAAGCCAACAAATCGATGTGTATAATCGATTACACACAATCGATTACAACCGTCGAATCGATCATGGGTAGCCGGCGCGAGTGCGCTGTCAGCCGATCGCCGGCATTACTATACAGGAGCCGGTAGCAAATCAACAGGACAGACAGACGGACAGACGACGGGTACATACAATAAAATATTTACAAGCCCCCAGTTCTGGATATACGAGTTTGCATTGTGAATACTGTACGGGATTGTAGGGAAATAAGTTTGACGACACTATTGCATATTTACTTGTTTTGTTACAATATGAACGACTTTTTTTTGGGATTTTGTATTTTATTTGTATGGTGTGTTGACATAATTTTGTATACAATGTCTATTTATGCACGTACTGGAAACATTTGCGAATTCGATCGTTATCCGTATTCACTGACTCAAAAATGAGAATATCTTCAATTCAACTTTGTATGTTTGCTTTATTTGCTAATTTTGCACCAATTTTTTTCTTATTCATTTTGCAAAATCTATATACTCATACGTGAAGTAAAAACTTTCTACCGTTTACTTACGAAAATTGCGCATACGGAGAATTATGAAATTTCACACACTTATGATTTATATAGAGAAGGTGCGCAGAATGGTATTATTCTTTTAATTATGCATAAAAATACATTCAATCAATAAAGAAATAAGATTACATACACTACCATGTATTTGACACACACACATATGTATATATACTCTTTCGTTAAAGTCTGTGGTCAACTTAATAATAGATCAATATTGTTTTTCTTTAATATTATTTGTCTAGAGTCTTTGAACTTAGTAATGTTCAAACTTAAATTATACATACTATAAGTTAATTGTGATCGAATTTCGACTAGTGGATTACTAGTTTGAATAAATCTGCAGTGTTTTTATAAATATTTCGGTCCATGTTTGCCTAAATTCGTTTCACTTAATACATGTAATTCTATACATTTATTGATTAAAAAAAATACGCCAACGTTATTTTTTATTATTAACAATAAAAAACTATGTAACTATAGATAGATACTAACAGAACTGGATAATATAGGTTATAAATATACAAAATCAACAAAAAGTAATAAATATTATTATACATTTGCATGTAATTAATATTATAATGTATTCATGTAGACCATTTTACATTATAAATGTAAATGTGTATAATAATTATAATGTAAAACATAATAATGATAATTACCGTACGTCTAATATTATTTCCATGTATGGAAATTTAATACTAAACACAAATGTACATAAAACATAGTTACTTTTGTCCTTCAATTCAACTTTATCATTATATTAATACGTGAAGCTAGAACTTCTTCTTCAAGGGTTCTTCAAGATGGGTATATTAAGGTTTCTGAAGAATCGGCAACGCGCACGTGACACCCCTGGTGTTTCAGGCGTCCATAGGCTACGGTAACCATTTACCATCAGATGGGCCGTATGCCTGTTTGCCACCATAGTAGTATGAAAAAAAAACTTATTACCCCTTTTTTTAAGACATTGCGATTGGGGAGTATACAATTTCGCACTCCTATAAGTTTAAGTGCAGAATGCTTATATTTTTTTAAACTTATGCATTACATTAAACTGCCAGACTGTACTCAATTTGCCAGAAAAAAGATTCAAATCATTACATAGTATAAAAAAAATTCGCTGTCGCTGTCTGTCCGTCAAGTATAACGATAAATGTCAAGTGTGATGCAGACAAAGTTATGCGGGTCAGTTAGACATCTATAAAAAGAAACAGAAACCAATTTTCATGACATGTATAAAAAAATACTCCCAATTGTAGCTTTCACAACCAGTTCAGGTCTGATTGTTTCCAAGTACCTAGAGGTCTATATTTGGTAGGTGCGCTTCCAACGCGTGGCACCACCAAATATCGTTAAAAAAGTCGGCAAGCGTGAACTGACATCGCTTATCAAGGGTTCCCGACAATCCGTACTGTAATATTATAAATACGAAAGTAACTCTGTTTCGCTTTTATGACAATACTACTGAACCGATTTAAATTAAATTTGGTACACAGATAATTTGTTGTAAACGATTGAAAGGGGAGAATATAGTGTCGTATGAAAGGTTATATATAGTGTCGTAATTTTTAAAGCCCGGTATTTGAAACTTATATAATAGGTTGTTGATTAAATATAAATATAAAAAGAATTGTAATGGGAGTACGAAAGTATCAAGTTTCTAAAAATTTTACCCTTAAGGTGGTATAATAAAATAGGGGATGAAAGTTTGTATGAAAAACCGTCATTTTCGAAGCTAGCACGATAAACCTTTTAGTTTATCTTTCTTTGGGTTAGATTATTGAATAATTTTCTTTATTTCGTCAAGGTCACTATAACATGCAGGCAAAGTCGCGGGCACAGCTAGTAATACATATGAAATCAAATCAAAATATCAGCTAGTAACATTATATTCCAGTATAAAAGTATATAAACATTATCTTATTAATAGTATAAACGTGGAAGTTTGTGAGTGAATACATAAATGGATATTTGTTACTCTTTCACGCAAAAATTACTGAATGGATTTTAATAAAACTTTACAATAATATAGCTTATACATCAGAATAATATATAGGCTATACGTTTCACACGTGTGAAACCGCGAGCACAGCTAGTCAACAATAAATGTGTTAATAAAAATAGAATAGAATTTATTGATAAGTACACAACAATTATGACTTAAATAAAACAAACAACAATTTACAACATTCAAACAACAGTACAAAACAAATTCAATGTGGACCACAACAATCAGAATAATGCTGGAAATACAGTTTGTAGCGCTGCTTTTAAGTTGTGCATGTAGTATTCTATATTGAAATTAATTTCCGAATAATTATAGTTTATCAGAATTATATACGTATATCGGCCTATATAGCCAATTTCTTCTATCTCTCTCCATCACAACTTTATTTTCATATTCTTTCGCCAAAAACTAAACCATCCTGAACCTTTGGATTATTGGCGGTCCTCCATCGTGCGTGTTGCCAGAAACTTTTTGCTACACACCACATTGTGGAATCACCTTTCAGCAATGGTATTTCCGAATATATACGGTAATGAAACCTTTAAGAAAAGAACTTATTCACTCTTAAAAGGCCGACAACGCACTTGCAATTCCCTTGATATTGCGGGTACTCATAGGCAGCAGTTATCAGCTCGTTTGTCCGAAATTCTATAAAAACAACTAGCTCAGTAACTAAATAAAATTAAATCTGTCGTAGTGATTACAGCAGAGCATTTTCTGCAATGTTATTCTTAACAAACGATACGGGACTCTAAAAAGTTAAGGAATCACGAAAAACAACCTGCACTGGTGAAGGAATCCTGTAACGTAAGGCCACCATCAAGGCATTCTGGCTACGTAATGAATATTGATGAGGAATTGCTTAGATTCCATATGAATTAGTACTGAATATGCTTGACATGCGTATTCGTGCAATTTTGTACAATTTGAAGGATGGTACAATTGAATGCAGGTTTTAAAAACAAATGACCTAACCCAGCATCATTAGGATACCTATAACTTTACTAGTTTTGTTAATACAAATAATATATACAGGCTAACCTACGCCACATCATGTTTTTTTATTTCAGGAAAATTCACACACTTTTTTGTAAATGCATACATAATATATTTATAGGAACACCCAAACCCTACAAACAATAACATATGCATACATTATGATGACTTCGGTGGTCTAGCGATTTAGCACACCGCTTTACGTCCGATGGTCGCGGGTTCGATTCCTCGTACGGCACAAATATTTTCATTCATGAGTATGATTGTTTATATCATGTACGTCTGGGTGTTTTCTATATGTAATATATAAGTATTTACGAAAAAAATATCTATGTATTTGTATCAGTTATACCTACCTATAACACAAGCTTTAGCTAGTTTAACTTGGGTCTAGATGGCGCTGTGTGAATTGTCCTGAGATTATTATTGTTATTATATAAGTTTGAACAACCGCATATAAATTAACCATATAGTCATTAGTACGTAATATTAGTTTGTTTTTATTGCATGGTTTATAAGTATATTTGATTCCCATGGTACAGTACTGGTAGAGTACCAGTATTACACATTTATTTTTTTTTCGAATATATAAACACATCCGTTCTGGATGATGAAGCACCTAAGGAAAATATTTATAAGAACAGTAATACAACGAGAGAAAATACCCTCAGTACAAAGAAATTAAATTGAAAACAGATCAATCAATAAGAGCAAGGAGCATCAGTCTTATCGAATGAAATAAAAGAAATAAATCAACCGTTCAAATGTGTTATATGATCTCCGTTACATATTACACGCGAGCGAAGCCGAGGTACGCGGCTAGTATGTAACAAATATATCAAAACCTTCATTACAATATAATTAATCAAAGTAATTAATATATCCTAGAGATAATAGGATATAATTTCCATAAAGACGAACCAGATGTACTTGTATGTCCATATTTGTATTGGAATGTGCTCTTGTGTTGTGATTGATTGTAGATTAAATCAGAGTGTTAAACCGCTTAAAGAAGCGGTTTAGCACTGATTTACTTCCTATTGTTTCCGGTTCGATTCCTCGCATGGTACAAATTTTTTGCGTCGGTATGTATGAGCTATTATTTATGTTAAACTTCCGCTGAAAATCAGCGCTGTAACTTCGACTGCAGCAATATGCTGAGCAGAGTTCATTTTTGCAAATATTTTGTAGTAAGTTATATACTAGTTTTTTATATTTTATATTATACTATCTGTTTCCGTGGTTTCATCCGCATTAAATTTCAATAGCCTATGTGTTATTCTGATGCATAAGATATATTACTGTAAAATTTCCTTAAAAATCCGTTCAGTAGTTTTTGCGTGAAAGAGTAACAAACATCCATACTCACATACTTTCGCGTTTTTAATATTATACAATATACATATAAACCTTCCTATTAAAAAAAACCGCTTCAAAATCCGTTGCGTAGTCTTAAAGATCTACCCATACATACGGACGGACAGCGACAACGACTTTGTTTTATACTATGTAATGATTAAGATTAAGATTGGTATGGGTGTGTATGTATATGTATATATGTTACTAATTTAATGTAATCTATGTTATTATATAGGCCAATAATATTACCTTAATCAATGTATATGTGTATGTGTATGTTTTCATTCATATATACATACTGCAAAATTAATTTAATGTATGTATGCTAATGTTGTTTTTTTTTTTTTGCTAAATAAATGTATATATTTTTTTTCCAAATATTATTATTATTATTATTATTATTATTTTCACTGTTATCTCATTTTCTCAGCTGGTTTTTTGTTTTGTGGCGTATACCACACTTACGGGCCGAAACCAAGTATCTGCAGTGTGTATGTATGTGTGTTTATTATCATTATAAAACTAAAAACAAATATACCAAGACACGGTGTTTAATTATAAAAAAGGAAGTAAGAACACGGAAAATCAGCTATGCCGTATGCAAAGATGAGGGAAATTATTCATTATTCAAACAGAAGATTACTTTATTCATCAAACGTATCCTGGACATGACCCTTTTATATTCACGGCTGCAGTCGTGTCAGCGTGGCAGCTGGACTGAATTAATTTTATTGCCTTCAGCGTTACCAATTCTAATTACTTAATTAGATCGATTTTATTGATTGCAATTAACATCAGATTGTTTATCCTACTTCTGTTATTTATGTACATTTTCTGTATACCATTACAGCTCGGTGATCGCCGGTTCGATTCTGGATTGTTACATATAGTTATATTTATGAGTAGTAGAAATCATTTTTGTGCCGGTTCGATTCACGGACGGTTCATATACTTGTATTCATAGGTAATAGAAATAATGTTTATAAAAATAAACTCAATACAAGCACTTTTAAATAGTCATATTCATTATTCTACCACTCATTCGGAATATAGACTCATCACAAGAAGAATAAACTTAATATAAACAAAATATAATACTTGAAGTCATATTTTTTTGACACTACAACTCATTCCAAACGCAGACTCATCACAAGAAGAACGAGGAAGAAACTTGTGTGTCGATCTTTTAAATAAATGTTAAATACACATTAACAAGGATTAGGCATGCGACAATCAACATAGAAACCGATGCACTCAATTTTTCTGCAATCAGATAATATTGTCAGCGCTATAAATTTTAAGTTAGATTTTTTTCCACAAAAAAAGAATATAATCATTTATGCAGATTCATCATAAATGTACGGAAAAGTTCATCTTTTGCATGAGAAACACGCAACAAAGAAGAAAGAAACATTTTTATTGACAACCATTACATTGTTTCACACATATTCATGTCCTTAATAGTATAAAATTAAATCGCTTCCACTGTCTGTTCGCATACATCTTTTAAACTATACAACGGATTTTAATACAGATTTTAGCAATGGTTACAGTGATTTAATAGGAAGGTTAATATTAATAAATATACATAGTTTAGCATAGAAAAGCCGAAATAAACTTTATGTGAGAGAAACTGCGGGTACACTATAGAGGTTGAGTACAGTCAGTTTTATTTTCTACATATATTATGTATGTTTTTCTAAATAAATATTTATCTAGTAATTTTATCATATTATATTATAGTTTTATCAGTTCTTTGCCATCAGTACAAGCTTAGCTTAGGACTAGATGGTGCTATATAAATTGTCCTTGGTTATTATTATTATTATATATTGCCGGCTTTGGTAGTATCGAATCTCAATAAAAAAAAAACAGATATAAACATACGTATGCAGTGGAAACAAAGGTTATTTTTCTTTGTTCAAATTTCTTTTAATTATGAATAACCTCAATATTGTTCTTCGGTACAACTCCGAAAGCTCAGAAATTGGAACGAAAGAACAATTACAACTGAAAGAATTGTTAAAATTTTGAAAGTGGAATAAAAATGCAAAATTGTTTCAAATGGAAATTAAATTTAAAAAATATACAATAATTCATATTTCGCAATTTGATCAACTCAAATTAAAATATCTTTATTCATGTAGATTTACAGACTCTTATGATATGTCAAACTTACCGTCAGTTCGGAGTACTTTCAAGCTAAACAGAACTGACAAGAAACTCAGAAATTATTTTTAAATAAGCTTGTTTGTTGACAAATATGTAGATTCAATTTTAAATTCAATTAGGGCGAATAACGTGACCACCAGCATATGCTGTTGCAATTTATAGAGTACTAGCTGTACCCGCAACTTTGTCCGCATCCGTACGTCCGTTAACTTTATTTTTTTTAAATAAAAGTAGCCAAAGTTACTCCTTGTTGCCTGCCAAAAAAGTCCCGTCAAAATCGGTACAGCCATTTCAGAGATTAACCAGAACAAACAGACAGACAGACAAAAATGGTAAATGTAATTTTGGTGTAGGTACCGCATTTATATTCATATGGATGTAGTAAAAACGGTTATTTTAATATTACAAACAGACACTCCAATTTTATTTATATGTATACACATGTAGTATCTATATAACTTTTATGTTTATCGACTGATTGGAATAAAATAAACACAGATTTTTAAGTGACGATTATTACAATAGATTAACGAAAATCGAAACTAAATCGATTAAACAGTTTCTGAGATAAGCGCGCAGAAATGCATAGACAATCTTAATCTTAATAATATTATAAACGGAAGGTTTGTAAGTATGGATGTTTGTTACTCTTGCACGCAAAAAATACTTTTGGAATTTGAATGGATTTTGATGAAACTTTACAGTAATATAACTTATACATTAAAATAATATAGCTATAGATTTCCCGCGGATGAAACCGCGGGCACAGCTAGTATAACATTTTTTTTTTGGTTCTATTACGCTTATAATGACAGTAATAAATACATTGTCGTTCTCATACATCTTCCATGTACAGACAGAGATAAGTTACATTTTTATTACATGTATGGACTTGAACCAATCAGTACTATTTTTTTTATTTAATATTTTACGGCTCTGGATACAAGTCCTTTATAGCCCAACATAAAATACAAAACCTTAAAAAATATATAATTTCTTCCCAGTGTTGGAAATAAATTTATATAAAGTCTTGAATAGTGCAGGCCTTGATAAGATCTCTTCTAGAGACTTCGGTACTTCATTAATGTGCTCTTGAATCTCGTGAATGAGAAATAATCTGTCGAGTCCGTATTTTCTACATTTGAATATAATATGATTCAAATCTTCATCTTCAAATCAGTAGTAAGGTCGATAAGGTTGCTAGTAACATGCCGTCATGATCCGTTTGTGTTACAAAGCAGATTGTGCCTCGCTTTTTAGTGCAAACTTAATTGTTATGGGCCGCTTCGAATTCCAACGACGTTAGTTAAAGCAAATTAATACTTAATTAGATACTTCTTATGGTGCTGTTTTGCAGTACAATGTGTTGCAGGTAAAGCCTACAATATGTAGTTGTCAATATAATATATTATCATACAATTCTGGGAGACATTTTATATATAGCTTGTACTGACTTATAGTTAACAGGTATTAGATAAATGTATTTAAATATATGTTTTATTTTAAATATATAGAAAATGAAGAGAACTACAAGCATACGAGTATGTATATACGAACTAATAGATATATCAGATTGGGATTGAACTTGTGACTACTGCAAAGCAACAGGCCAGCTAAACCACTAGGGTTATTGTATGTTTTAGTTTTAATTAATATATAATCTAGGTGATTAATGAGAAATAAGAAATACGGTCACATGATACCGAAACTGTTGCGTTCACCTGCCCACTGCAGAAAAAAAAATCATAATAGTATCTATACAATTAAATAAAAATGAAGTGTCTGTTTGTTCTTGTTAATCTCTGAAAAGGCTGGACCTATTTTGGTAGCATTTTCACTCGCCGATAGCTAATATTTTGAGAAATAATTTAGACTACTTTTATTTTAGAAATATTAACTTTTTTATAAAAATAGTAGATGAAATTCCACGCGGAAGAAATCGCGGGATCTTACTCGTATAAAGTACAAACTATAAACCTATGTTTGTTTGATACCAGACTAATCTTTACCTATTTGTACAACGGCCAATGTTCTTTTAGTACAATCTATCTTCTCTGCCAATTTTCATTGCGATCTGTCCAGCCGGTTAGTCATAAAAATGTAACAGACAGCCACTCGTTTGCATTTGTAACATTAGTATGGATACGAGAGTACATTAAATAAATCTTCAAGACGTGTTTGCAAGATGGCCGCTATTAGCGTGTGCTGCTGCAAATTGATTGCCGATATTCATATCAAAAAACAAACGGAGATTTCTCCTAATAATATCACGTACACTAACGCGAAATAATTTCATCATAAACGCGTGGCAATGGCGATGTAGCCGTGGCATCTCTCGTTAGCGACAGTGTTGCCAGCTAAGTTTTGAAAACTACTATTTCGACCTTGAAAAACTACTAAAAAGGATATTTTATGTATTTATTAATCAACTTTTAAAATTAATAAATTGCTACATTTTATAATATAAATAATAATATTACTTCAGTAACTATTTATTTATTTAAGTCAACTTTGCTATTGGCCAGATTATTAACACAGTTTTATGTAACTCTGGACAACGTTTATTTAAAAGTGCACCACGCAAGTTTCGTGCTCATTCTTCTTGTTATTATTTTGCGTTCCGAATGAGTGCTATAAAATATGTCTATTCAAAAGTGCTTGTATTAAATTTATTTAAATATACATTATTTCTATATCTATCTTGCATAAAAACATAGTAATATTTCGTTAATTATTAAAATAAAGTAGTGTCATTATTTAGTTAAGTATTTAGAAATTAAAACATACTCCAACACAGCATCAACCTCGAACCAAAAATAATTAAAAAATCTAGCAATGGAAATAAATATTATTCCCCAAAATGGGATTATATTACCAATTCTAGTGTTAAAACCAATAAGATGGTAACACAGCATCAACCTCGGCATCTCGACGTACGCGGTGTGTACGCGTTCGGCGTAGCGTAACTTTTTGCTGGAGGACTCCTGCAGAATATAAAGGACCCGGAGTGCATCCCCGTCCTTTTACGGATGCCCTCAAGCTGGATTCCATCCGGGGACGTATCCGAACCGCAAAAAGTTTCATATTTATTCCTCGTACTAATAAAAACTGGACGGCCGTTGGTTTGTTGTGAAAATGTTCCGTGTACGGTCATTTTGATTCTGATATTCTTGTATTGTTACTATATTTCCAGTTTTATATAGAAATAGTTTAATTACATTAACGTGTAATAAAATTTAACTAAATGTCGCCCAGTAGTCGAAATTTTACCATAATTAATTTAAATTATAAATTTGAACATTGTTAAGGTTCCAATTCAAATTACTCCTATATATCTTTCTTTTTATACGACCACCATGGTAATCGTCTATGATGGTTCTTTTTTTATTTGACTGAGATAAACTTTATGCATATAAGTAGCCTGCGTATCTTAATCTCACCTACTTAAGCCGTCAACCAGCTTGATTTGAAAATCTGGTTAGAGAACGAATTTAAGAAGAGAGAAAGGGATCTCTCTCACAGAAAGAGACTCAGGGATGAGGGGTCCATGCTATATGAAGATATTCGTATTGTCTGTCTGTTGTCGATTGTCAATGTATACAGGCGATGGGAGCCATTTACCGTTAGTTTGTTTGCTATTTTATATAATGTGTGTCAAATATTTACGGAGATAAATTACAAGTATCTAAAGACCATGCAATAAAAACATATAAATATAACGAACTAATAAACAAATAAACGAAAAATATCAATGTGGTTCATTTAAATACATTCGAAGTGTCAGCAATAGGTATCACCAGAGAAATCTCTCTAAAATCTTCTAAAAGATCTTGGCCTTTCTAGAACTGCAGCACTTTCTATACTAGAACGTGTATCTAATGCTGCTACTAGCAGGCTCCTACCAGATTTAACTGTGCAGGGAGAGGAACACGAGCGATTAAGATGAGTGTTGATGTACGTCCGCTAAGAGGCTCTTAAACCTACACCAGGGAACCACCAGTCCCGGGAACTGCTCGAAGTTTCCCTCTCTGCTACACGTTAGACCCGGCACCCGCATGGTGGATCTATGGATTGCTAAGAAATTCGTCTGACATCGGAAATAAAATATCTGTTCTATGATAATGAGAAAATGCGTCTGAAAATGTCTGTTTAATACAGTCATATAACTGAATGTATGTCCATAAAATTTGATGAAAAGAATTGAGTAAAAAGACAAAGAAGTCGCGTAAAACGACTAGTCTGGTTTGCTCGAACTTCAGGTTCTGTCTTTACAATGTTACCTACTAATATATTTATATCGAATACAGTAACATTACTCTATAATCGATTTAACTACTGCACATAGATAGAAGAGTAGATAGGTCGAGGGCTATCTATAGTGTAGTGCTAACTCAGATATACCGCTATTTTATTTTATACTATGTGCGGTCTCTAGTAAATCTGTACGTACTAGTGATGGGACGGTACTAAATTCGATATTCAATATCGTTTAAGTAGTTGTTGATTTATTAAGCAGATTATTATATGCGAACAGATGGCGATGTAGATTATTTCTATAAAACGATTTAAGTAGGTATGATTATTAGATATGAGTTGTTTAAGAGACGTATTTTTTGTAACTGGCTAATAAGAAATGTGTTTTTATATCTAAATTTGTATTTTAAAATTTATAGTTCCTTTTTAGATTTTTGTTTGTTACTTCAATTTCTTTTCCTTCATGTTCAATTGTCAGTAGTCTATATTAATATATATTTTTCTCCGTTTATCTAGTCTTTTTTCTTATTACATGAATAAACTACAACAGTTTTAATATACATATAATATATAAAATATTTAACCAAAATAATGTCATGAATAATGAATTACAATCGTGACATATGCGATATTTATTAAAAATTCTTTTTAGATGTTTTCATTCATTACTCATAAATTAATAACTTTTATTTAATATTGGTAACGTACAAACAACGTAACAAAATCTAAAAATATGGATTTATCTTTTATTTTAATGAAAATACATAAATTACATCTATTGGTGTCAAGTGTTATTAGTAAGGTAAATTTCGATATTTATTATTACAAAAATAAATAATCGCATCACTATGTCTCCAAGAAAAACCCTAAGTCCGTCTCGTAACGTACCATTCCCAGGACAAAGTTCCTGGTTTTATTCTCCGTAGCACGTGGGAAACCCGTGTCTATAAATCAATGCGTTTTTTTATCGATACCTTGAAACGATCAGTCGAGTACGAGTTATTAGTTGTTTTGATTTTTTAGTCACTGGACAGCACTGCTGCGTGTTGGTATTGTATGTTTTATAATTAGTTCCCGGATATTCGAATTGAAAATATCGAATCGGAACAAAGGATCGATTTACGTTCGCTATCGATAATCGGCCGTCGGACACTTTGTGCAATCAGAGTATAAACTGTATCGATTTGGAAATAGTGTTGTATAATATACATATTGTAGTTATCGATAAATCGATAAATCCAAATCCAAAATACACTTCTTATCACTGCAATTATTGCTTATATAAATAATAAATTTGGACTGTTCTTTCGACGCTTTAATTTAGCTTGGGACTAGATGAGTCCCAAGCTAAATAGAGCTTGTATTATTGGTCCTAAACAACTGATATAAATACAAAGACACATTTTTTTTATACGCACATATTATACATAGAAAACACCTAAATCTTAGTATGAGGTATCGAACCCGCGACCATCGGAAATAAGGCAGGCCTGGGTGATGACCTTCAAATTTCGGTGCAAACATTTGTATTCCTGAGTATGATTGTTTGTATCGGTCTGGGTGTTTTCTATTTATATTATGTATGTATTTACTAAAAAAATCTATGTATATCAGTTGTCTAGTACCCATAACACAAGCTCTGCTTACCGTGGGACCTAGATGGCGCTGTGTTAATTGTCCAGGGTTATTTCTTTATTTGTTTAATTATACTTAATTTATCATTACATAGTATAAAGCAAAGTCGCTGTCCCTGCCTGTCCGTCCCTATGTATGCTTAAATCTTTAAAACTACGCAACGGATTTTGAAGCGGTTTTTTTTAATAGATAGAGTGATTCAAGGGGAAGGTTTATATATATAATACATGTACACCCGTGCGAAACCGCGGTGGGTAGCTAGTATTAGTATATTTTACTAGCTGACCTGTGCAACTTTATCTGCATCATACTTACTTGACATTTATTGTTATATTACGCTCAATTTACATAACATCTTTTTAAATTTTAGCCTATATGTTATTCTGATATATAAGGTATAATACTGTGAAGTTTCATCAAAATCCGTTCAGTAGTTTTTGCCTGAAAGAGTAACAAATCCATACACACAAACATTTGCGTTTATGATATTAGTAAGATAGCAAGATAGAGTCATATTAGGCGTCTGAGAATATCATAACGCCCAAGTTCACAAGACCCCAGGGTTACCGCGACACCTTTTAATTGCCACCTGTCAATTGTCCAATGACAGCGTGCAACGTGACAGCTGTCAACCTATAATATATTTGCTGTCAAAAAGACGCGTGACGCCTGAGCGATGGAGGTCGGTGGACAGTATTGTAATTGTTCGCTCCATATTTAATATTGAATACTTCATTACAATTTGATGGTATTTCTGTAATGGTATGCGATATATCAAGCCTAATTATTGACCTCTAGCCTTTGAATCATTTGTATATTTCATACCAAAGCAATAATAAATAGAGAAGTTTTTTTTTATTTAAATTTTCTATATTTTATTTGTAAAAATTATCAATTCTTGGATTGTTAAGCAGCTCGTATAATTTTATATTTCGTTAAATGAAAGGGACTGACTGAAAATCAGCGCTGCGCTCTTAGCATTAGCTGAGTCAGCCCCTTTTGTCCAGAATACGCAATATGAGGTACTACTGTTGCTATTTTATACGTAGTTTAAGAAGTTCCTTTTTTTTATAGTTTTTGTTCAACAAACAGTGAACTCAAATGTATATCTATTTTTTGTTCTGGCAATAAATAATAATAATAATAATTACTATTATTATATTTATAATATATATTATATATCTCTCATTGATGGGATGTAAAACATGTCATTGCGGGTGAATAGAATAGAATAGAATAGAAAATCATTTATTCAAATAAACTTAATTTAAGCACTTTTGACTAGTCATAACAATTTGTTTTTTATCTACCACTCGTTCGGAAAGCTGTCTCATCACAAGAAGAACGAGCAAGAAACTTGTGTGTTGCTCTTTGAAATAATCCTTGTAAGTTTACATTTACAAATCGAAACGTGTGAATACAAACTACCAACCAGCACTAATTTTTGGGCCAAATATATCATCAAATAATTATTATTATTGTTATTATTACATTTGTTAAGAAAAAATACCAAGGATGGACACAAAACACTGATTCTAAACAATCTAAAGAGACAATTCCAGTACTAAAGCAATAATTAACAGAACTATTAATTAATTAAATTAACGAAACGTTTCCTAAAACTAATTAGCAAAAATCTTGAAATAATGATAGATACAATAACGGGCCATTCTCCCTTAAACAAACGCTTTTTTTTTATTTCGGATACAAATAATTTTACAATGTAGTATATATTTAAGTACATAGATATGAATTAATAATAGTAAAACCAATACAGATATCCACGGGTTAATATTTATGTTATGTTACTCTTATTATTATATACATTATTTATTACTGGTTTCCAATCTTTATGCTACAACTTGTACAATCTTTATGCTAAATTTAATTATACTACATTCAACTGTATAGCAGTACAAACGTAATAAACATACAGATATGTAGAATGTAAACACACTTTCAATTTCATAATATATTTTCAATGAGTAGTAGATTAGTTGTTTGTATCGGTCTGGGTGTTTTCTATATGTATTTACGAAAAAAATTACCAATGTAATTATTAAAATGTATTTGTATTGGTTATCTAGTACCCATAACACAAGGTTTAGCTAGCTTAACTTGGGTCTAGATGGCTCTGTGTGAATTGTCCTGAGATTGTTATTATTATTATTTATACATATATTTTATATATCTCCTTTTGATGGAGTGATAAACTTGTCGTTGCGGGTGAATATCATCAAACAAAGACAACTATAAAAGAAATTATTATGATGACAAAAAATTGCTGACTGTACTACATGTGTTTAGAATTACAGCTTTTTGAAGAAGTATGGGAGTATTATTATATACCTATATACCTATATCCCGCGAAATCCATTCCGCCTCAAAATTAAATATGTCAAAGATTTTTTTAAGTTTAATTCAGCAATTAATTTCTTTTTGACAGTTTTTATGTGAAAATAAAATTATTGTTTTTACTATTTTACATGCAACTTCTTCATACTTTATCAACTTTTAAACCTTCCCTGGACTTCCACGAATATTTCAAGACTAAAATTAGTCAAATCCCTTCAATCGTTCTTGAGTTTTAGCGAGACTAACGAACAGCCATTCATTTTTTTATATATAGATGCTTCTCCAAAAAGCTATAACCGTTTTCCCGATAGAAATTTTTATATTTCTGTATTTCTATGGCCTCTCTATTTCTCACACTTTTTTATTATAATGTGAAACATTATGTAGATAGGGCGTCAATCGGACTGGCGAGGCGTTCGCTGCAACAGTGTAAGATTTGCATTTAGATAACTTGAGCCTTGTAAACTTACCCGTATAGCTGGTAACATACAAACTGTGTTTACTAAATAAGTTATCAATATACCCTTAGAAGTTATATTTTCAATCAATATTTTATCTATATATACATCAGCTATATATGTATATAGCTACATATATACTACCTCCACGCAACTTCGTCTGCTTTTCATCTCCCCACCTTTTGCAATATTTTTCATTGCAGCTTCGCTCCTATTGGTCGTAGTATAATGTTATATAGCTTAAAACCTTCCTCGACAAATGAACTATCTGACACAAAAATATGTTTTTCAATTCGAACTAGTAGTTCCTGAGATTAGCGCGTTCAAACAAACAGCGTCGATAAATAATTGACTATAGCTCTGACTACCTCTTTTAGGATTACAGTCGTGAAGTTGTATTATTTTATTACAAACGTACATTACACGTTCAAACTAGTAATAATAAAAGATAGAAACAGATATTTGTTTTAGACGTTTAATATAGCGGAGCGCGATCCGATGTTCACGGGTTCGATTCCTCACGATGCAACCATTTATTATGATTGTTTGTATCAGTTTAGGTGTTTTGTATATATAATATATATATAGAATATACATACCGACGGCCTCGTTGGTCCAGCCGGTTAGCATACCGCTTTATATATATACAAATAAAATGTATCTATATATTTATATCAGATCAGTACCTATAACACAAGTTTAGTTTGGGACTAAACGATGTGTGAATTGTCAAGAAATATAAAAGAAAAAAATTGTCCGAGGTACAGGTATCTAGTTAAGCTATGAATTGTCCTGAGATATTAAAAAATATATAATCCAAGAGACAAGTAGTATAGTGTTGTAAATCTATAGACCTAACCTATATTCTAAATTAAAAAAAAAACTTAATTACAAATAACAATCAACCTGTTGAGTTACGGATGCAATAGAGTCCAAAAGATGAAATTAATTTCATTCGCAAGAGCAATCTACCGCCACGCCCCTACAAAAATGTAATAATCAGAGCGATGCGCGTGCGCCGATCAATGTATCGGATAATACGATCCATTAACGAAACACGCCGTAACTGGTACCTACTGATTTATACCAACACTATACCACACTAAGAAAATGTACTTTATGACACTATTTAAATAAACTAGACGTTATCACGGTTAGTGTAAGGCTGGTAGAGAAATTATATTGTTGGAAATACAAACAGAACGGTGTTTCCAAAGCCGTAATTTTTAAACTATAGTCTATTTTTTTTTCATCAAGGAGATAAATTTGGCAACTAAGGAATGTTGCCAAATTTATGCAATTTTTAAATAAGAATGTGGCGCTATCGGAAATTAATATTAATTACCCATTTTTATAGGTCACTTAGAAATATTGTGTGCTTATTTAAAACGCATTGTTTAAAACAATAAGAATATATATATCATTACATGGTATAAAATAATGTCGCTGTCGCTATCTGTTCATATGTGTGCTTAAATCTTTAAAACTACGCAACGGATTTTGAAGCGGTTTTTTTATATAGATAGAGTGATTTAAGAGGAAAGTTTAAATATATAATACGTATACCCCCTGCGAAGCCGGGATGGATAGTTAGTCAAATATAAAAAACTCTCGTGTCACAAGTTTCGTGTTTATACTCCTCCGAAACGGCTTGACCGATTTTGATGAAATTTTATATGTATATTCAATATGTCTGAGAATAGGTTTATAACTAATTTTTATATCCCTAAGTGTTAAGGGTAACTCACCCAAATTTTTTTTTTTCATTTTTTTTTCATTTATTTATCGACAATTTATTTTTGTTTTGTGGCAATAAAATACATATAACTTTAAATTTTCACCCTTCTATAACCGACCCCTATTATTTAATAGCAATATTTATTTATATGGCAACCCAACGTTTGCTAGTAAGAATATAAGAGTAATAATTTGTATAAATATTGAACTTTAAACCACGATTTCGGAATTTGATCGGGACAGACTAAACGCCGCGAGGCCGTCGGCCTATCACGAGTGCAGATATCGCAGTCGGCCACGAAGTAACTAGGTTCGATTCCCGTCCGTCTGATATTTGTGGAAACCATTTGTCATGGCAAATGTTTTGATATTCCAACTGTTTATTGTAGAGTTGTATTTATTATGCACAGATTTTGATTATCTGTGCAAATATATAAAATGTAAGTGTTTGTTTGTAATTTAATATTAACAGCTTTTCACTAAATGCATATAAACGTATATACGGTACTAACGTGAATTTATTTTCTGTATATCTGTATGTTTGTTGTTGAGAATGTAGTAAAAATTGTGCATACGGATAGGAGTTAACAGCACTCGGTTCTGTTTGCCTTATTGGTCCTTTTTGTTATATATAAAATTATCGTGTCACAATGTTAGTTACCATATTCCTCCGAAACGACTTGACCAATTTTTATAAAATTTTATATGCATGTTTAGTAGGTCTGAGAATAAGAATAGAATAGAATAGAATAGAAAATAATTTATTCAAATAAACTTACATTGAAGCACTTTTGAATAGTCATTACATTTTTTAATCTACCGCTCGTTCGGAAAGCTGTCTCATCAGAGAATCGGCTACTACCTATTTTTCATACTCCAAAGTGATAAGGTTTATCCATTCCTAACATTCTTATTTAATTTTTTGGCATATTTTTTAATGCGGTTTTTATAAAATATATACAGCCTAATATTTCACCCTTCTAACATCAAGGCCTATTTTTTAATAGCGATTTTAATTCATATGGCAAAACAACGTTTGCGGGATCATCCTTTACAAAGTTACAAAGGAACTGGCGTGAAGTGATATAAGGTTATTAGAACATTGTTTGAAATAATATTTTTTTATAGACGGTGGCTCTGATAGGAACAGACATTAAAAATTCTCTTAAAGAAATATTATATAATTTTATGTGTAAAAAAACTACTCAATACCTATATTGAGTAGTTTTTTTTAATAGATTTTATTTTTAATTTTAACGACGGCTTAGTAATAGAAATAATCTTTATTCAAATAAACTACAAGCACTTTTGAATTTTATTTCCAACTAGCTGTTTAAAAGTAGCCTGAGTTACTTCTTATTACATCAGCTACCTACCAAAAAAAGACCCGTCAAAATCGGTCCAGCCATTTCAGAGATTAGATGGAACAAACATGAAGACAGACAAACATTTTTAAAAATGTTATTTTGGTGTATGTACCGTATTTATATTCAATCATGTAGTAAAAAATTGTTATATCAATATTACAAACAGATACTACAATTTTATTTATATATATAGATTTGAAATTGAGTAGTTCAAGTTACATTACATTTTGCATATATCTTCAAATCTAAAACTAGATCTGTACATTGGCTTGTTGCTCTCGGATAAAACTCTTTTTAAAAAGCTAGGTGTTCTGTGTAAAACTGCGGAAATGTATGCAGATAGTGCCCCGCGGCGTTACTCGGATGCACTCTCCCACGTGCCGGCACGCTGCATGGTAAGATACTGTCAGATAAATAAAAATACAATTTTTGTGTAAAATTTACTTTCTTGTTATAGTCATATAAATTTAGTACGTTATTAATTTTAAAAATTAATAAATAATTTAAATTTCAAATAGTTATTTTTAAATAAATTGTTATTTTTAAAAATGTACGTAAACTGACAATATATCTTACAAATTCTTACTTCCTTTATTGCGAAAGTAATGTCTCTGTCTGTAGGTCTCGCTTTCACCCAAAAACTACTGAACCTGATTGAAAAAATGAAATTGGTACACAGATAAATCCTGAGAATGGATATAGCCTACTTTTTAATACGAAAAAAGGTTTACAATGGATTGAAAGGAGAGTTGAAATATTGTATATGGAAGTATCATCATTTTTAAAGCCAGAAACTTGAAACTTATTTTTAGGCTATTGACTAAATATAAATAAATTTGACATACATAGTTTATTAACATAGTAGTACCCTTAAGGTGGTAAAATAAAATAGGGAATCAAAATTTGTATGGAAATTCGTCATTTTTGAAGCTGATGAAAATTTGTTCTTAGGTTTTTTTTGGGTTATTTTATTTAGATCATTGTTTTGTTTGTTTCATTCGTCAAAAGTAGGTTACTTTCTAATTTAGTTAGATGTTACTTGGTGATTATTATTTGTTTTAAATTTGGATATTAAGTACTTAATTTGTATATTTAGGTAGGTGCTTTTGCCTAAATAATTAAAAATGCTAATTAACATGGACGAAGTCGCGGGCAAAGCTAGTAACAAAATAATATAAGATGAATAATACTTGTAGAATATAACACGTAGATACTTACCACAAGGCGTGCAAGTGTGAACTATTTATCCGGGACTCAACCGTGCCCGATAGCTGCAACGTTTCATTTGTACCGGCGATAATACGGTAATGGATGGTATACATCGCTGCTTCAAATATGAATGCCAAGTAAATATGAGTCGAGTTGACTTATCAGCTATATGTTAGTTAGTAATGGATTATAAAATGTTTCTAATACATAATATATTATTTTAAACTATCGACTCGCCACGCTACCCGCGATAATATGTATGTATATATACATACAACTTTTCCTCTTGGATCACTCTATCTGTTGCTGAAAACTGCATTAAAATCCGTTTCGTAATTTACCAGATATAAGTGAGCAGACAGCGACAGCGACTTTATTTTATACTATGTAAAGATAAAGCAAATAAATTAATAACAAAACGTATATATTGCAATGAGACAATGAATGAATGCAGGTACTACAGTAGGCCCGAGTTATACTATCATAATTAGATTCATAGAATGTTGTCTGATAGAGGAGTCAGGAGTTTGTGGAAACGTAATTACGAATTTAATCGATAATTGTATGTAAAGACAGAAGTCTATCTAGTCATACGGATATAATTCTTGCTCTTAATACTTAATCCTACTCTTAAACGATAAGAGTCAATTTATAAAAAAACGTATTTTAATTATAACAAAATTAATATGCTATTTATAATTGAAGATGAAACTCAACATTTAAATTTCGAATAATTTCATTATTTAAATTAATCTAATTTTAACATAACAAAATCTGTTTTGGTAACTGTTCGAAATTTAAAAACTACGTATATATGTATTTTATTATTAAATTTACTTCTATAGAAAGCGAGAGAATAATATTATTTGATAGTTAGTGGTTCTAAACTTCCAACTATATGAATATATAACTATATGAATTTATAAACCATAACATTTAAATTTAGAATAGTAATTTAAATTTAGATTTAGAACAAAACTTTTTATTTTAGCAATTGTTAGAAATTTAATATAATATATGTATACTTTCTATAATAAGTTTATTTGTATAGAATGCGAGAGAATATTTTTGGATGGTTAATTGCAACTTTTTTTAATTTAATGTGATAAAATAATTATCCTTATTACTTATTATATTTATATATTTATACTTATTACTTAATATATTCCATATATTAATTTATTTTTTTCCTACTTATTTTCCCGCACTGTTCTACTTCAAGTATTCTATTCAATTCCACATGAATTTCTGAACGTCAATGTATAAGCAACAACTCGATTGTCCCGTATATAAAATCGATCAGTCTGCCGCCCGGGGGTGGCACGACGGAGTGATCGCAGCGTCGCCACCGCCTGTGATTTGCGCGTTAGACGATGTTTGCCCTCGGATCGATTTGAATTCGTCACGTTCGAATGCTGTATCGATGTGCCGGCGCAAATTTTTGAGGCGTGGCTGGATCGGAGTGTGGGTGCAGTGTGAATACACAGATTACACGAAAGATGCTGATGTACAAAAAATCTTATATGAAATCAGATTTACTAGTTGTTTCCAAAGACTTCCCCTGCTTTTTTAAGATAAAAGATGAATTGTACCAATTTTGTAAGCTATTGGTACTCTTAGTTTACAAAATGGGTACAATTCAACTTTGTCTTTGTTCAATTTCATCTTTGGTACAAAAATGTACCAATTTTGTAAGATAAGATTTATTTTATTTATGTAATGTCAATCCTGCCATCAGGTAGTCGTCAGCTTGCTGTCCATTCTAGGATAGCAATCTGACGACCACCTGATGGTAAATAGTAACCGTGGCCTCTATCTGTTGTATAAAAATTTCCACTACTTTTCAAGTATAAAAGATAGCAGTAAATTCTATCAATTTTGCAAACGATAATATACAATTTATTTTCTTAATGTAATTAAAAAAGCTGACAGCTTGATGGTAAAATACATCGTTACGTAGTATAAAACAAAGTTGCTGTCGCTGTCTGTTCGTCCCTATGTATGCTTAAATCCTTAAAACTACGCAACGGACTTTGAAGCGTTTTTTTTAATAGATAGAGTGATTCAAGAGGAAGGTTTGAAGCCGGGGCGAATAGCTAGTTAATTAATATATTAGTATTTGTAGAATAGTGATATTTAGAAATGTTACGACTTCGGTAGGTGGTCTATATATATCTAAATATTTACATAGTTTTGACAAACATGATTCATTTAGTTAATTATTTAAAATAGAATAGAGTAGTAACAATTTTGAAGGCCTCTGTGGTCTAACGGTCTAGCATACCGCATTACGTCCGATGGTCGCGGGTTCGATTCCTCGCACGGCACAAACATTTGTATTCATGAGCATGATTGTTTGTATCGGTCTGGGTGTTTTCTATGTATATTATGTATGTATTTACGAAAAAATAATTATCTATGTATTTGTATCAGTTATCTAGTACCCATAACACAAGCTTTAGCTAGCTTAACTTGGGTCTAGATGGCGCTATTTTTATAATAATAATTATTATTATTATAACGTTATAATTTTATAGCGAATTAGTTAGATCTTCATTTTCAATGTGTGCTCCATATCATGTACGTGTATGTGTTCTGTTATTTAGGAAGATTAAAAACTGCACTATGTAGGAAGCATAAATAAATAAATAATTATTAAAATATCATTTTTATTATTCATATATATATATATTTATTTATTTATTATATTTTCAAAATTAGAAGCTAGAATTGCTTCCTTTTATATAAGTCAATTAAATTAACCACGCCGTCTTAATCATTATCTTATCATATATATTTTTTTAATTTAGTTAATAATACTTCTGTGTAAATTTAAAACTTTAAAGAGAAAATAATTTAAATAAATTTAAAAACTTTAATTTCTTGTCTTGTAAAAATCTACATATTCCGTTTTTCTATTTAAGCGACGATATCTGAGATACCTTTTTTTATAAGGTATCTTAGATATCGTCTGCGTAAAATTAAAACTTTAAAGGGAAAAATTATTTAAATAAATTTAAAAACTTTAATTTCTTGTCTTGTAAAAATCTACATATTCCGTTTTTCTATTTAAGCGACGATATCTGAGATACCTTTTTTTATAAGGTATCTTAGATATCGTCTGTGTTAAATTAAATCTTTAAAAAGAATAATAATTTAAATAAATTTAAAAACTTAAATGCTTGTCTTGTAAAAATCTACATTTGCCGTTTTTCTATTTAAGTGACGATATCTGAGATACCTTTTTTTTATAAGGTATCTTAGATCTTATCGTCTGCGTAAAATTAACTTTAAAAGGAAAATTATTTAAATAAATTTAAAAACATTAAATGTACACAAGACAAGACAAAAATGTACATTTTGAATACTGACATTTTTCTATTTAACCGACGATACGTATAAATATATTAAGGAGTTCGCTACAGGCCTCTTACAGTTATAAATTCCCGTTCATCGTTAATATTGTCATTCTAATTCTATTAATTGGACAAATTGATCGTTGATTTTCATAGATATTTCCGTTTAAACTGAAACAACTCGAGTTGAGTGGGCTGCGAGGAAACGTTTGTTTCCCTACAGGTCGTTGCCTTGTACAAAGCCTCTCTTTAGCAAATCGCCTTAAACGATCGTCAGCTCCTCGAAATGCACGCTTTAAATACTCTTATTTGATGACGCTTCGGGAATTTTCACAGTAGCGTCTGATATTATTGTTCCTTCTCATAATAGGTATTATTTTTCTATCCCATTTCCTGAAATCCTTTTAAGTTTGCTAATTTATTTGAATAATATATATAAAAACAATATTAAGAAAGTTTTTACGGCCTTGTTGGTCTACCGGTTTAGTACACCGATTTCCGATGGTCGCGGGTTCGATTCCTCGCAAGGTGTAAACATTTGTATTCATGAGTATGACTGTTTGTATCGGTCTGGGAGGTTTCTATATATATTATGTATGTATTTCCAAAAAAACTGTCTAAGTATTTATATATGTTGTCTAGTACCCATAACACAAGCTCTACTTAACAGACTGGAACTAGATTAATTGTCCAGGGTGATTTATTTAGTTAAGCAAATTTATGCATTCTAATATATGTTTTAATCAGGGACGTACTAAGGCCCTGGCAACCTAGATACATGGCTACATTGTGCAGGGGCACGAAAATTTTAAAACTACGTAACGCAAAGTAATTGTGTCAAATGACTGAAAAATAGGGTCTGAATTACAATGTTGCCTGGGGTCCGATATAGCCTTAGTCCACCACTGGTTTTAATGCATGATAATGGGATGACGCTTGCGGTACCAGTTTTCGCTGGAGAAGCACCAGTGGAGGATAGGATGAGCATGAAGTGAGTTAGCCCATCTTAAGATATTCACTAGGAATTAATAGGTGGATAGGGAGGAAGACTGGAAAAAATGAATGTGGATCTCATGATATATTGTTAGCGCACTCTGTAGCTAACATTATCCTCCTATCCTAATAATATAATTTCGTAAACATGTCTGTGTGTATGTTTATTTGTCCCTCTTCCCGATTATACGGCTGAATAGACTTTATTGAAATTTGAGATTAATTCTATCACAAGTACTGACATAAGCTTTTTATTTATTATCTATTATCTCAAAATACAGAAGAATTCGCAGGTTTAAATTAAAATATATATATCTAAATATATATAACTCAAAGATGACTGACATAGTGATCTATCAACGCAAAGCCCAAACCACTGACGAATCGGGCTGAAATTTGGCATGCAGGTAGATGTTATGACGTAGGCATCCGCTAAGAAAGGATTTTGATTAATTCTACCCCCAAGGGGATGGAAGTTTGTATGAAACTTCGTCAATTTTAAACCGAGAGACTTTGCATGCATAAAGCTACTATGACGTAGGCTAAGAAAGGATTTTGATAAATTCCACCCCTAAGGAGATAAATTAACGCGAGCGAAGCCGCGAGTAAAAGCTAGTAATATATAAATATTGACGTATCCACGTATAAAGGAAAATATAAAAATGTTTAGCAATATGATGATATTCCTAGTTACGATTCGACAATACCAATCGGTAGGTGGGAGGTGCCAGTCTATTTAACCCCAAAATAAAATTCCCAATAAGTGCCTTTATACGACACGATCTTTCACGATCGGGAGCGCTACCACGCGCAAGACTGTTTGCACGCATTTAACTACTACCCTTACGCTAGTGATTGCGCATATCTTTCATGTCATTTCTTTTTCTTTTTCGATTTAATATTCCAAGTAATACACGTTTAAAATTTGCCAATTATTAATAACTCTATAATTATGTCTTTGATTTATAGTCAGATGTCCGCCATTTTGTAAAAATGGCGGAAAATCACCCACGATTGGAGGACACGGGAATGCGCGAGCTGGCGGCACGTGGTCTTTCTCGTGCTCTTTGTCTACATTTACATGCACATTATTTCCTGCGTGAATTATTCGGGCGTGAAAGAGCGTACGTGTAAAGGCAGTTCACGAAAAGTATATTCGAAAGTAATACGTATATAAAAAGACCCCACGTCAAGACGGACAAAAGTATTATGTGAGTCGCGAGTCCTGGTCCATTTCTTTATGTAAATTTGGACCCATACTATCTTGGTAATATTTTATCTATTCCCTTTACGCAATGCCGTCGGGCAAGGAAATTATTTTACACATTACTGTACTGCTTTTTTAATCAATGATAATGAAATCCGCTTGCGATAACAGTTTACGCTGGCGGGGCACCAGTGGAGGCGTCCATAGGCTACGGTAACCATTTACTATTCATGGACCGTAGTATAAAGGATGGTAAGAAGAACATGAGGGCAGGTCAGTTGGCCATCGTAACAAATTAACTGGAACTATGATGGTTTCCAGGAGAAACCACGTGGAAGTCAACCTGATATGGCATATATCAGTTGTCTAATATTCATAACACAACCTCATATTTGCCTGTATGAATTGTCCATTGTTATTATTATTAATGTTCTCGAAATTGTTTTAGTGCTTACAATTGAGAATGTATCAAAAATGTTATTGGTATTCTCATTCTGCACTATTTAGTTTGGGACTAGATGGCGCTGTGTGAATTGTCCATTGTTACTATTATTATTAATCTTCTCAAAATTGTTTTCATGCTCACAATTGAGAATTTATCGCCAATGTTATTGGTATTCTCACTCTAGTATTGTTTCGAAATTCTCGGTAAATTACATTGCAACATTAGTCGCAATCCTAAATCCTGGTTGGAGGTTGGAGCCGCAAATACCGAAGCCCGAAATCTCAGCGAATCCCTCCCGATAAATAAATCCCATGACAATAGTCATACGAAAGCGTCCATGGTGGCCATTAGACGCCATTACGTCACGTGTTCAATGCCCTTTCATCTCGCCGCCTATTGTGGCGGAGTTGATTTCCGTGTGCATTGCAGGCTACTGCAAAAGCGACTGTAAGTCAGAATTTATAATAATAATTAATAATTAATGGACAATTAACACAGCACCATCTAGTCTCACGGTGAGCAGAGCTTGTGTTATGGGTAGACAACTGATATAAATACTTAGATTTTTTTGTAAATACATATAAAATATATATAGAAAACACCCAGACTGATACAATCATTTTCACTTACGGGTGTACCACACACGCTAGATTGTATTATTTATATTCTTTTTTTTTTAATATTATAGGTTATTTACGCGGCATATAGAAATAATCTATATTTATATGTATATGTATAGAAAATCTGCTTCTTAGTAACTGAACCATATTCTTCTTCAGTCGTTCACTCTTGGCAGAGTGGTCGTGGCTTTCATGACGGTATACTTCGTGATATGGTATCATTGTGGTCCTTGGCGAAAGAGCTCCTTACAATTTGTCTCCACCTGGTACGGTTTTTGGCTGCACGAGAACATTGTACCATGGACTGCTGTGTAGCCGTTCTTATACTGTCAGTCCATCTGGTTGGTGATCGACCCCGAGAACGTCTGCCTTCAACCGAACCTTGGATAATTAGCCGCTCCATACAGTGTTCGTTCCGGCTAATGTGACCAAAATACTTGAGAATTCGTATTTGCACAGTCGACGATAATCTCTCTCTGATATTGAGTTCGTTAAGGATGGAAACATTGGTTCGACGAGCAGTCCAAGGTATACGCAACATTCGCCGCCAGCACCACATCTCGAGGGCATCAATTTTCCTGCGTTCTTGCATCCTCACTGTCCAAGTCTCTGCACCATAAAGGAAAATTGGAAAAACTAGTGTTTTCATTAAGTGCATTTTAGTGTTCTTGGTGATATTACGGTTTTTCCATATCTTCTGCAACTTGGTCACGGCTGTTCTTGTGATAGCGCATCTCCTTCTTATCTCGTCCTGACATCCGCCTGTATTAGTGATTGTGGAACCGAGATATACATAACTTGATACAACTTCACAGTTTCCAATTGTCGATATATCAGGTCTGTTCTGTCCAGCTCTATCCACAATCATCATCTTTGTCTTGCTTCTATTGATTTCCAGTCCAAAGGAGATGCTTATAGTCTCGAGGCGTGCTAGAAACTGTTCCATGTCTTCTTGTGACTGGGTAAGGAGAGTGGTATCATCAGCATAGCGTAAGTTAGATACTCGTCGACCCCCAACTGACACACCTTTGTCCCATTTGTCCAATACTAATCTCATGATGTATTCTGTATAAGCATTGAACAATAATGGTGAGAGGACGCAGCCCTGCCTAACCCCAGTCAGTGTCTTAAAACACTCCGAATTGACGCCATCTATACGAACATTCGCAGTGCCATCAACATAAAGTTGGCGAATCAGACGAATCAGGTGTGATGGGGTTCCCAATTCTATGAGTACGTCCCATAATTTTTCCCAAATCACTGTATCGAAAGCTTTTCGGAAATCCACGAAGCAAACGTAGAGTGGAATGTTAAACTCTCTACTCTTTTCGATTATTTGTCGAAGTATAAGTATTTGCTCCCTAGTTCCCCGGCCCTTTACAAATCCTGCTTGTTCAGGCGATATTTCACGAGAAATAAATGCTTGAATTCTGGTGTTTATGATGTGTAATAGTACTTTACTGGCATGAGAAATTAGCGCGATAAGCCTGTAGTTATTACATTTCTTTGTTGTTCCTTTTTTATGAAGAGGAATGAACACTGAATGTGACCAATCTTGGGGCCATTTTTCAGAAATCCATATACGGTTGCAGATGGTATACAGTATGTCCACTCCATATTCACCCATAGCCTGAAATATTTCAATGGGGATGTTGTCCATTCCTACAGACTTGTTTCTCTTTAGATGATATATCGCAGCTCGTACTTCGTCCCTTAAGATAGATGGTTCTAATTGCAAGTCAGTTGTGTTGGTAGGTGTGATCGTAGAACTCTGTATACTTTTCTCAGAAAAAAGCGATGCACAGTAATCTTTCCACACTCCCAGAATTTGTTGTATTTCAGATACAGTATCTCCGTTACAATTTTCAATAGCCCATGTTCTTGGCTTAAACTGACGCGTAATGTATCGAATTTTTTTGAACAGATCTTTCGTTTCATAGCGGTCAGCATTTCTTTCCAATTCTATACAGATATTTTTAAAATAGTTGTTATAATCTCGACGGCATGAAGCTTGTATCTGACTATTTAGTAAATTTAGTTTATAGATTGACGCACCTCTCGCTTTGATAGAACGTCGTTCCTCTATAAGATTCCAGCTATCTTCTGAGATCCATTGTTTGCGCTTGACTTGAGACTTTGTAGGTTGTGATAAAAGAAGAGATTCCATAATGTAATCTCTAGCAAATATCCAGAGAGTATTAGGGCTACTATCAGTGCTGTTATTAGATTCTGTCTGCCATTTATAATCATTCTCAATTAGTTTGTCAATGAAGGCAGTACGGTCTCTTATTTCTAATCTCTTTGCAGCTTTTCTAGGTATAGAATTACGTAATTTAAGTTTCAAGTTACATACTAGAAACTGATGATCAGATTGACAGTCAGCGCCAGGTAAAGTGTGAACATTTGTAATTGAACTTCTCCATCTCGTTCTTATCAAAATGTAGTCAATTTGATTTCGGTACCTTCCGTCTGGAGATGTCCATGTATACAGCCTTCTGGGATGTTGTTTAAATATAGTATTCATGATAGTAAAATCATTTTCCGCTGCAAATTGGAGAAGTCGTTCACCTCGCGCATTCCTTTGCCCATAGCCGTATAAACCTACAATATTTCTCAGACCTACATCCATTTTTGTGTCACCTATTTTTGCGTTGAAATCACCAAGGATAATGAGCAGCTCTCTTTGTGGTATTTTTGTTATCGCAGATCCTAACTTATTGTAGAAATCTTCTATTTCGTCATCCTGTGCTGAGATTGTAGGAGCGTATACCTGGATAATATTAAGAGGGACAGGAGATGCACTGAGTTTCATAGTGATAATTCTGTTGCTCACTGGTTCATAACCCAATACCGATCGGTTCCAACGCTTGGGGATCACAATAGCTACTCCAGCGAAACTAGTTGTATTTTCTCCTGAAAAATAGATGGTATGATTTTCCAATTCACAGTGTCCACTGTTTCTCCAATGAGTCTCGCTTAAACCAGTTATAATGGTATTACATCTCTTGAGTTCTTTGTCCAGAATATGAAGTTTACCCTTGTCAAGGAGTCCTCGTATATTCCACGTACCTATGCGAATGTTTTTCCTTAACTGAATATTTTTTCCAGTAGTATGTTCTCCATGTAATGCCTGGTCACCTACATTCCCATGGCCGGTAGCCAATTTCACACTATGAGCCCCGGAAAGCTCATAGCGCCGATTGCTAAGCGGATCGTCCGGCATAGGTAATCTTTGGTTAATACTCATCATTCAAACTCTCGTGGGACTTCATAATGTAGTAGTTTCCCGTTGCTTTCTACATCGCGGTACTACAGGCTCAGTGACTGCAGAAATCTGATAATGAACCGGTCTGGATCTAACTTCCTTGCGCTTCATCTCAGTACTAATGGATACCGCTGCCCTCCATTAGGATCCAGATACTAGGCCACTGTGGCTGCCTCTTCCGCCGTATCGACCGTACCAACATACTTTGTTTCCGCTCGATCCACCGTTGAGGTCTTCACCCGTATCCCTGGGCTGGGGTCTGCGTTATACCTCGCAGAGCTAGGTCCCTGCAGAACTTAGCCACCAACTCATTCTGTCCTACTAGAGTGAGCAGTGCCCACCCCCGCGACGTGGACGCGCCATACAGGATTTACTGCAGTGAGCAGAAATAGAGAAGCGACCTCTATTGCTCCTGCAGCCGGGTTAATGGATGCGTTTACGCCCGCAACCCAAAGGAACTGAACCATATATTGATGTAGTTTAGAAGGCTATTAGTCACAAATTTATTATTAAAAGAAATATTTCGTATGGGTTTTCTTGTAAAATATAGAAAATTAATAAAAGATGTTACGACTAGAATAATAATCTATAATAATAATCTCCGGACAAATCACACAGCGCCATCTAATCTACAAGTTAAGCTATTTAAAGCTTGTGTTAGGGGTACTAGATAACTGATACAAGTACATAGATATTTTTTTTCGTAAATACATACATATTAAACATAGGAAACACCCAGACCGATACAAACAATCATACTCATGAATACAAATGTTTGTGCCGTGCGAGGAATCGATCCCGCGACCATTGGACATAAGGCGGTGTGCTAGATCTCTAGACCACCCAGGTTGTCATAATAGTCGTCATATAATAGTTACAATTTGTAAAAAAAGAATAATATAATAATCTATTTATAGATATGTATAAAAAATCAGCTTCTAAGAACTGAACCATACATTGATATACTCATAGTTAATAAAGTTTTTAGTCACACATTTGTTATTAAAAGAAGTAATTCGTATGGGTTTTCTAGTAAAATATGGGAAATTTGTAAAACATAGATTTTAAAACTATTATAGAATGATTCAACAACATTTGTAAAAAAAAAATAACAAATCTAAAATGAAAAATAAATATAATGCAAGAAGTCTTTTTACTATAGTATTTTTTAACTTGTTTTTTAGTTACATGTATATTAAAATTTAGTCTTACACTACTTTTGCGTTGCGCATTAGAACTTTATTGGCCCCCGTTTTGTCCGGCTTTCAGTCCAAATTAGGCTCTAACTACATATAATGTTATTAACATTAGAAATTACGACATCTCATTGTCCTTTAATCGGTAATGGGTTCAATTCCAGTGCAACATTATCGCAGTTGGGTATTGTGACTAATGCAGTATTTAGCACTAAATAAATGTTTGTTGCATAGTTATGGATAATACAAATAGGTTCATATAGATACATATATTTGTATGTTGCAGTAAATTTGTATCTACTAAGATTTTTTTATATTACAATAATAGCAAACAAACATACGGCCGTCTACTATGAAATGGCTAGTTGTCCTTGTATTAAGATATCCACTTAAAAATGTAAAGTTACAACAATGATTTAAAAGAGCAACACGCAAGTTTCTTGGTTTATTTTTTTATGATGAAACAGCTTTCAGAATGAACGGTAGATTAAAAATGTATGTATGACTATGCAAAAGTGCTTAAATTTAAGTTTAGTAAAGATTTTTCTATTCTACTGTAAGTATATTATATAATAGAGATTAATAAAATATTTATTACATATCAAAGAAAATTTATGTTATCGTGTGTTTTAGTTATATATGTACATTTTTTTGTGATGAAAAAAATGACATTTATATCTTTAAAAATGTAATAAGAAAAAAATGTGCACTTTATATATTTATTTAAACTAAAAATTAAATAAAATTGAAACGAATTGCTGAATTAAACATATGTTATGTGGAAAATAAATATAATACTGCAAATATATTTATTTACGACATCAATCTTGCTTCTTGGCAGTTTGTATTCATACAATATGTAATGAAACAAGATTTTTTTAAAGTAGCAAGTTTCTTGCTCATTCTTGATGATCATTTTGATGTATCTGCGTTCAGAATGAGCGGTAGAATTAAAAAAATATTATATGACTATATTAAATTTATTTGAATAAAAATTATTCGTAATAATAAACAAGCCTGGGCAATTAACGCAGCGCCATCTAGCCCCATGGTAAGCAGAGCTGGTGTTATGGATATTAGATATGATATTTATAGCTTACTATGTATACATAATATACATAGAAAACACACAGACTGAATACAAATGTTTGCACCGCGCGAGGAATCGATCCCACGACCATCGAAGGTAAAGCGGTGCGCTAAACCGTTAGACCACAGAGGCCTTCAAAATTATTACTACTCTATTCTATTCTAAATAATTAACTAAATGAATCATGTTTGTCAAAACTATGTAAATATTTAATTATATATCGTCAATTAAATAGAAAAATGAAATTTATCAGAAGCTAGAATTGCCTCCTTTTATATAAGTCAATTAAATTAACCACGCCGTCTTAATCATTATCTAAATACTTTTAAAATGATATATAACACTTCTGTGTAAATTTGAAACTTTAAAACAAAAATTTAAATAAATTTAAAAACTTTAAATTCTTGTATTGTATAAAATGTACATTTTGAATACTGCCATTTTTCTATTTAACCGACGATATCTAAGACACCCTATTTTTTTATATTAATAGACTCAAAGATATTAATTATCACTGTATAATATGATACTTCTGCATTAAGGTACGGCAAAATTCATAAAGTTATTTTCCTTTGAAACTTTATAGAAACTACACGAAGCTCAACTCTAATTGCTGTACCCGACGGGTTCTATTAAATAATTTACGTACTCGGAGCTTTTGTAAGTTTACATAATATAATGCAATAAATAATAATAATATTGTACTTTAAATAATATTAAAATTTAAACAATGACGTATTTCTTTAGTTAGGAAAAGAACTGTAACATGAAAAATACACCGATTAAGTAATCTTATTAATATATGGATGGATGTTTGTTGCCCTTTCACGCAAAAACTACTGAACTGATTTTGATGAAACTTTATCGTAATATAGCTTATACATCAGAACAGCACATAGGCTATAAATGTCATGAAGGTGAAACCACTGGCACAGCTAGTAAACTATAAAACCATGACAATTCAGTCAGCGCCATCCAGTTTCAAGGAAAATAGAGGTTTTATTATGGGTATTAAACAACTTATAGATGTATAAAACTACATTTTTTTTGTAATAATTACAGGGTTTATCTAATTCGTAGTTCAATATACATATAAATTCATAAATTTAGTATAGTTCTTTCAGGTAGTCTTAAGTCTATACTATCATTATTACATAGTATAAAACAAAGTCGCTGTCGCTGTATGTCCGTGCCTATGTATGCTTAAAACTACGCAACCGATTTTAATAGATAGAGTGATTCAAGAGGAAGGTTTGGATATATAATACATGAATACCCGTGCGAAGCCGAGGCGAGTGGCTAGTATTATAAAGCTGAAGAGCTTGTTTATTTGTTTAAACGCGCTAATCTCAGGAACTACTGGTTCGAATTGAAAAATTATATTTGTGTTGGTTAGTCCATTTGTCGAGGAAGATTTTAAGCTATATAACATTATGCTACGACCAATAGCTACGAACTGAACTGCGATGAAAAATATTGCGAAAGGTGAGGAAATGAAACGCAGACGACGTTGCGTGGGTCAGCTAGTACCCTAATATTTAAGACTACGTGAAAAAACTATCTGGCTTTCGGCTTCATGTAGGTATCCTCTATATTATAGTATTAGTATATAAAGAACATCAAATTTTGAATATGGATAAAATAATATATAAAAACTGGCAGTAATTAAAAGTAAAATTCTCATTGTAAGTAGGTCTAACACTAACTATTACACTTATATAAGGTATAAGGAATAATTACCTTTATATAAGGTAATTATAATATACGATATATATAATAAATATACGAACTCAGTTGAAATAAAAAAACACATATACAAGTAATTGGCACCACCGCATGTTAAATTCAGGTGTCGCATCAACGTTATCTCACGGCCGGGAATCGAACCTCACCTACAATGGACACGCGTCAACGGTCCCAGACAGTAACATGGGCAGTTAGACCCCGCCACGGTTTGCTCCTGTTTAATACATAGTACATATGTGTAACTACCGAGATCTGCAACACATTATTTATTTATTAGTTATATTATAGATTATATTATAAATCTATATTTATATAATCTATAATATGGCCCATTTATATTAATGGAAGTAATTCGTGGAGAATTACTTAAATTGAATTACATATATAAAATTTGGACTGAATCAGTTTGATATTTGTATATACTACGGTATAAAATTTGATCCTATATTATTGCCAGCATAATTTTTATTTTCATTGTATAGTAGATGATAATATTAGAAATAAAGTACGATAGAACTGGCATTATGTAAAGGTCCCTAAATAAATAGACAAAATAGACTGTACGAAATTGCATGCGTGGCTCTGTATCGCCAAGTAAGTTGCTTTGTAAGCAGTAAGTGTACAGTTATCATAGATGTAATCTCACTGTCTAATTTCACACTAAAACCACAGCTTACAAAATAAATTTAGTTGGCGACTAAAATAGGTGAGACTGAGGTAAAGCAGAGGACTTTTTACTAAGTCTACGCCGGTAAAAAAATATAATAACTAGCTGAACAACCAAACGTTGCTTGACGGTAGGGAAAAGAAATTATAATGTAAAAACTTGACGTTCATAAGCGGCTAAAATGTCCTATATGAATAAATGATTTTTGATTTTTGAATTTGAACTATAAATTACTTCTGTGTAGGTCAACTTTTATGTTATTAAAAATAGGTTACGACCTATTTTTAAGCCTACTGAATATACACTAAAAAATCATAAAAATCGGTCAAGCAGTTTCGAAGGAGTTTAGAAACACTGTGATTCGAATATTTTTGTATTACATATTATTGTAATAATATTTTGTTTGTGTGTGATTTTTATGAATATTTTATATATTTTTTATTGCGCAAATAAGATGTGGTAGTTGGAAATCGTCCCTTTTCTCCTGATCAATATCTCGACACGGTTTGCTCCTGTTTGTTCCACACCAAGATTGGGAGTCTGGGGAGCTATGTTACTAGATTTTAGCTTGGAAATCATCTAGATATATACATATTTAACTAGCTCAATAACGCAACTTCTTCTGCATCACATTTTCCTCCTTTCTGCAACATTTTCCATTACAGCTCCGCTCTTATCGCTCGTAGTGTGATGTTATATAGCATATGATACTCATAATTAACGTGGCTTTCTATTGGTGAAAGAACTTTCAAAATCGGTTTGTTAGATCCAGAGATTATAGCGTACAAACTCACAAACTGTACCTCTTTGTAATATTAGTATTGCTTCTGTATAGCGTCTGTAATCCCAGATGGGGTATCCAGGGACATAATGAACTATTGACATCATGGTGAAAGTAACATTTGACATGTCCGTCCACATTTGTATGAGAATATCTGAATTTAATGTAGAAGCAACAAGGGGTGAATGAGATTGTTAGTTCTTGTGATGAGTCTGCGTTCCGAATGAGTGGTAGAATAAAAAAAACTATTCAAAAGTGCTTATGTTAAGTTTATTTGAATAAAAATAAATTCTCTATATATTTCTAGTAATTTAGACTAATGAACACATTGCTAGCAATGTCAGGTTAACCTCCACGCGGTTCCCCCTGTAAGCCATCGTGCTCAATTTGTCACGATTGACTAGCTGACCTCACATTCATCTTATCTCATCATCCTCCACTGGTGCTTCACCAGCGTAAACCAGGCAGGGAAGTTCACCATTTCGTTATAATCAATCAATTAAGAAACATTTATTTCTCATAAAAAACACGCAAAAAACTTTACAAATATCATATTTCGTTTCACATTTTCTTTATTGTCTCTCTCTAATTCAGGAAGTAGTTCCGAGCGAGGAAAGCCAGAGTTGACAATTGTTGTAATTATATTATATCTCGCGAGAACTTCCATAAACTAATTCCAGCTTTATTATTAACAATAGCGCGTGATGTAACTCTCGCGTTATCCGCGCCCAGGGAACTTAGTTTGCAAAGACTAATTTGCACGGCAATTGCACTAAATACTGGCTCAAACTTTCTCTCCCCCAGTTAGTTGACAAGTTTGCACTAATTTGAATCGTTTGTTGAAATTACATCAAATTTTCTCATTAGACGAACAAAAAATACTGCAAAATTTCTATTCTGCAGCATTTTTTGTTACCAAGTTCTTCTGAACTTGGTGTAGTATTTGATAGCTTCAGTGGTCTAGCAGTTTAGTATACTGCTTTAATTCCGCGGGTTTATTTCTCGCACGGTGCATACGTTTGTATTCATATGATTGTTTGTATCGGTCGAGTGTTTTCTTTGTATATTTTGTAGTTATTTACAAAAAAAAATTATATCTAGTACCAATAACACAAGCTCTCTATCTTGTTTATCTATGATCTTGGGATAAAATGGCGTTGAGTGAATGGTGGAAACAATATTGACAGACCAAAAATTAATTCGTTTCCACGACCAAAAATTAATTAGTGACACTTGGACATGTCGTCTTGTATTAACCGTGGCATCGACAATTCGCAATACCTCTTACTACCCTCTTATTTTTATTTATTACGTCCATAACATTATTCTACTCCGACTAATTTAATCTTATTTATTTATTTAATAAGCCAATTGAATATATATGTTATATCTTGAGTCTAATGACTAATTCATTGCTAATTGGTGGTTTGTATTCACATATATCAACATATATAAAAATGTAAAGTTAAAACAATTATTTAAAAGAGCGACACGTAACTTTTTGGACGTTCGTTGGGATGAGAACGCTTTGCAAATGAGCGGTAGATCAAAAATAAAATAAAACTATTCAAAAGTGCTTCTATTTAAGCTTATTTGAATAAAGAATTTTCTATTCTATTGCAAGAACACTTAGTGTATTTTTGCTTGCACTGGTACGAACTTCAGTACTAATAATTTACAGTGGATTACGCGCGTATCACAAAATGTACTCGATAAAATATTCCTGTAGCTTCACAATATTACACTGCATCAAAGAGCCAGTCACCAGTTCTAAAAGGCTCTGTATCGGGGAATACGCCGTTGATTTTTTGTAAAAGGTGTATGACAGCAATATCCCTTTGACAGCTTTGCAGTGCTCTCCTTTAACAACTTTGCAGTGCTGTCCTTTGACAATTTTGCAGTGCTCACAAAAAAGTACGCTCGCACCGAGCACTTTGACACCGGACATCGGACTTTTTTATTTATTTGAAAAAGTCAAAAGGTCTTTGATAGGAACGTGTATAAAATTTCAGAATATGATATCAAAGGATATTCTGGAGTTACTTTTAAATATAGTTAAAACTTCTATTAAAAGATACCTACTTAGTGAGCAAAACCTATTTACTCACTAATCGATCACTTAAATGACAAACGTGAATGTTTTTTTTTTAATTTGTATGTGAACTATAAAGAACAATTATTAATTTAACGACGTCAGTGGTGTAGCTATAAAGCGAACTGTTGTCTACAGTTCTGATAGTCACGGGATCAATTCCTCGCACGGTACAAACATGAGTATATGAGTATATGATTGTCTGTATTGATCTGAGCGTTTTCAATGTATTATGTATGTATTTACAAAAAAAATCGAAGGATATCTATTCTAGTACCCATAACACAAGCTCTGCTTAGCTTAGAACTAAATGGCGTTTGTGAATTGTTAAAAAAACGTTAAAATCTTATTTATACATCTGCTTCTTCCTTATTCCATTCATTTGGGTTCGGTAATATGTTTTTCTATTTCATTCATCCCTGAACGCAGTCATCTCGTTATTTACTCCCTTTCATGCCATATCGTCTTTCACATTTTCGGCCTTCCTTCACCCTTATAATCATCCACATTCATATATAACATTATTTTTACACTTAAAAGATTAAAAATAACATCTAAACATATCGGTGTCGTTCTAACTGCCAGGTTTACGGGGAAATGGTGAAAATTTTTTTTTATACCACTTAGGTGGCAAACAAGCATACGGTCCATCTGATGGTAAATGGTTACCGTAGCCTATGGACGCCTGAAACACCAGGGGTGTCACATGCGCGTTGCCGAACCTTAAAGTAAAAAACTATAAAACAATTTAAATCAATTAATTTCTATTTCATTGCTACGTACGCTGATGGTTTTCTCATTTATATCTCTACAAATGCAGCAGCTGCAGCTGAAACACAAAGCTTTCCCGCCATAATAAATACAAAGAGTACTTTAAACTTTTTGTTCCGAGTATTTTCTTTTGTGTTGTTCCTCTGTGCCACAGGATGAAAATAAAGAGTATTTACAGGGTGTATATTTCTAGTACAATAAGCCTATTGTGAAATAAAAACATTGTTATCTAAATAAGTATTATGAAATAGTAAGCATTACATTGCTACGTACTAATGGTCGCTCAGGCCCAGGGTTGTTAGTAATGTGGATTGATGATCTTATTGCAAGCAATGTACCATATCAGATTGACCTCCACGTGGTTCCCCTTGGAATCCATCGTGATAAATTCTTGGTGAACTTGTCACGATGGGCTAACTGACCTGACCTCATTCTCATCTAATCATCCTCCACTGGTGCCCCGTCAGCGTAAACCGTTAGTTTCGGCGGGTGCACCATTCCATTATCATCCAAAAAAAAATGGTCGCCCAGGGTGTAACGAGGATTGCTAGTAATGTGGACCGATGATCTTATTGCTAGCAATGTACCATATCAGGTTGACCTCCACGTGGTTCCCCTTGGAATCCATCGTGATAAATTCTTGGTGAACTTGTTAGGATGGGCTAACTGACCTGACCTCATTCTCATCTTATTATCCTCAACTGGTGCCCCGCCAGCGTAAGTCATTAGCGCAGGCGGGTGCACCATTCCATTGTAATCCATAAAAAAAATGCCGCCCAGTGATCGAAATTCGGTCATAATTAATTTAAAATTTTGAACATTATTGAGGTTCTTTTGTCAAAGACGATGCATAACCCACTATTTCATACATGCTAGTGTGTGTAATATATATTTTATTAATTTAATGTATTTCTGTCCATAATTTATAGAAAAAAAATAGCATATTTCATTCTTATTCTATACTAGCTGTTCCCGAGACTTCGTCCGCGTGGTATTTATTTTTATACGTTCTTTTACTAAAATAAAATAAAATCAGAAAATGAAAATGGCCTAAATTACTCCTTATTACATCAGTTGTCTGCCAAAAAAGTTCCATCAAAATCGGTCCAGCCATTCCAGAGATTAGCCGGAACAAACAGACCAACCCACAGACAGACAAAAAATATTAAAAAAAAATTTGTATACGTACCTTATATATATTCATATGCATTTAGTAAAAAACGATTATTTCAATATTACAAACAGACACTCCAATTTTATTTATATGTATAGATTATAAGTGTAACAATCCCCGTCTGTATAAATTTCGTAAGCAGGGGTACAAAGTTTTTACTTGACGTATTAATGAAATGAAATGAAATGAAATGAAATGAAATGAAATGAAATGAAATGAAATGAAATGATTTTATTTTGCGAGAAATGTGGTGTGCACAGATGTTATAAAGTACATATGGTTCCATACAATCCGTCTTATATGAAGACATGCAAAATTTTATATTAGTTATGCTTCTGTAAATAATTACACAATTCTATCTTTTAGATAGCATATTACATTATTATATTATACAATTTTAAGAAATTATTATATCTATATTATTATTTAGTCATTATATGTCAATATTATTACTGTTATGTCATTACTATTATATTAATATAATCCAATTCTTAACTCATTTTACCATCAAAATTTAAAAATTCTTTTACTGTATAAAAACATCTCTCAATTAACCAGTTGCGTAATCTATTTTGAAAAATTTCAAAAGACATTTCTCTAATAGTTTGAGGTATTTTGTTGTAAATTTTTATACACATTATTCTACAATTTTGATGAAATAGCGCACTATTTACTGCAGGCATTCTCAATTTTGTAGGATGTCTAATGTAATGATTCTCAAACCTTACTATAAATGTACATCATATATATTCTAATCTTATTATTATTAATATTATAAACTCTAAAATGTGTGAATATGGGTGGATGATTGTTGATTTTAATGAAACTTTATAGTAATGTAGCTCATACATCAGAATAACATATTGGATTTGTATGTAAAGTATTTACCTCACTTGATTTTTCATTTTAATTGCACTATATATAAATACCAAATTTTATCTTAATGAAATTTGGTATTTATATATACTGTATTATGAAGACCAATATAGGGTTTATTTTATTTAAAAACATAAACGAAGTCGCTGGTATATGCTAGTGTTATTGTTTTACCAGAGTCTGTTCTAAATCTGCCTGAAAAAAGATTTAAATGTTGTATAAAACAATTCCTTCGTAAAAAACCATATTATAAAATTGAAGAGTTCGTTAACGAGAATAATGTTTTTATAGAAAAACTTAAAATTCATACAATACGCTGACAATATTATGTGATTGCACTAAGAATGAATGCGTAGCGGTTTCTCTCAAATGCCTCTTACTTGTTATTGTGTAATTATTTATATAAAACAAAAATCTATTCAAAAGAGCAACACACAAGTTTCTTCCTTATTCTTGTGATGAATCTGCGTTCCGAATGAGTGGTAGAATCAAAAATATGAAATAGAAATAGAAATAGAAATAGAAATAATCTTTATTCAAATAAACTCATTACAAGCACTTTTGAATAGTCATATTTTGATTCTACCACTCATTCGGAATGCAGATTCATCACAAGAAGAATGAGCAAGAAACTTGTGTGTTGCTCTTTTTAATAGATGTTTTTTTTTATATAAATAATTACAGTATAACAAGTAAGAGGCATGCGATAATCAACATAGAAGTCGCTACGCACTCATTATTAATGTAATCAGATAATATTGTCAGTGCTATAGATTTAAAATTTTTCTATAAAAACATTATTATCGTTAACGAATTCTTCAATTTTATAGTAAGCTTTTTTGCAAAGGAACTGTTTTATTTGACATTTAAATCTTTTTTCTGGCAGATTTATAACAGACTCTGGTATTTTATTGTAAAACCTTACGCAATTGCCATAAAACGAATTACTAACTTTAGCCAAACGACATTTAGGTAAAATCAGTTTGTTATTGTTACGTAAGCTTTTATTAGTGCAATCACTAACTCTTTTGAAACTGTCTATATTCCTTCTGGCATAGATGATATTTTCATAAATGTATTGAGAAGCAACGGTGAGGATATTTGATTCCTTAAAACACTCTCGCAATGACTCCCTGGAACCCATACCATAAATGGAGCGAATGGCCCTCTTTTTTATGACTATTCAAAAGTGCTTGTATTGAGTGTATTTGAATGAAGATTATTTCTCTTTCTATTTATAACTGAAATTAATCCACCGTAGTTGAATCAGCATACATACAGCATCCCTGTCGGTCTACCCAACAAACTGGACTGCCAACACGTTTTATTTCGATCTCGCCCACCATACAAACTCTGTATGAAAATTACGCATACATTTAACCAATTGTAAGCTGGAAACATTAGCCCGATTGACAGGTACACGGCCCTTGTTACCGTAGCGTCGAGATGCGTATCATACGCCTTTGGGCTACTGTTTTCGTATCTCAGTTGTCCGATGAATGCCCACTGCAAGGGATCTTATGGAATGGACACGCGGAAAACTTCTATTAAACAATCAATAATAGCGTTTTAAATTATATTTTACTAGCTACTCCGCCCGGCTTTGCACGGATATACATATTTAGTTTAGTTTAGTTTCATTTATTGATATACATATCCCTTTTTACGGAGGTAATATGTTCTAACACGCGGGCCTGAGCCAGAGTTTAAAAATTATATAAAGATGATGAATGGGATGACGAAAGAAATTTTCATACAATACAACATATATTAATAATGACTTTTATTATTATAAAAATAATAATAGATTAATGAACGTCATTAGATATAATTAGTGATTTCAGTTGCTATTATTACTAACAGCAATCTATATTTTTATATTAATGTTCTTCTATATAAATGTAGACGATTTCGATAACATTAACTATGCATATAAATAAAATTTGTGTGTCTGTTTGTAATATTGAAATAACCGATTTTTTACTACATGCATATGAATATAATTACGGTACACTAAAATACACCAAAATATCATTTTTTACAATTTTTGTCTGTCTGTTTGTTCCGGCTAATCTCTGAAATGGCTGGACGGATTTTGACGCGACTTTTATTAGCAGGTAGCTGATGTAATAAGGAGTAACTTAGGCTACTTTTATTTTAGAAAAATTTGAATTCCACGCGGACGAAGTCGCGGGAGCAACTAGTTGCAAATAAAATCTCACTAAATCCAATCTAAAAGGAATATGAAATTTCATAAAAGACGTTGGAACATTTCAATGTTTATTTCTCTTGAAAGCCTCTGGACGTTGGTACGAGAGAAAACATCTGAATCCTACAAATGCTTTTAAAGGCTTAGAGATGCAGCAAATTGAAATTTTATATTTTACATCGTCAAAGGACGCAGTCGAGCGATTGGAGTTCCTTTTGAATGTTTTGGCGGAGGAAGGAAAATATAATGTTTAATGCAACTCAATATATGTGTACCATAAGCTAACGTAAATATTTCTTCTTGTGATGATGGATATTAGAAAAATATCACCATACTTATTTAGTTACAAAATTAGTTGGTTGTGTATTTGATATTTTGACTCCATGAATTAGTGCTACTTGGTAGTTTGTATTCGCATTTTAACTTAAAAATATAGTTACAACTTCATTAAGAGCATCACGTAAGTTTCTTGCTCGCTCTACTTGTGACGCTTTTTACGCGAATTAAAAAAAATACTATAAATACGTTATTTAGTTACTAGACTAGTTGGTTGTGTATTTGATATTTTGACTCCATGAATTAGTGCTAGTTGGTAGTTTGTATCCACATTTTAACTTAAAAATGTAGTTACAACTTCATTAAGAGCAACACGTAAGTTTCTTGCTCGCTCTTCGTGTGACGCTTTTTACGCAAATTAAAAAAATTACATGTACTATCTTTTGTTTTAAAACAGAAGATGAATTTGCATGTAATATCTGGCTTGTTATAACTAACTTACCTTACTAACACAAGTTGTAAGCAAGATGCTTAAGGACGATATAGGGTAGATAAACCTCGATAAAAACTTGTATGAGAATACTACCTTCAATGATTCTTCTTAATGATGACCAACATTGATAGAACATATAATCAGTGAGAAGAAGTGATTCTCCAGATTAGTCGGGATGCAAAGAGAAATTCTGATGTTCTTTATTCAAATGGATTCTAGAAAAATATTATAATATTTACATAGTATAAAATAAAGTGGCTTAAATCTTTTAAAGTATGCAACGGATTTTAATGCACTTCTTAGCAATAGATAGAGTAATTCCTATTGGAAGGTTTATAGGTATAATACATGTACATTTAAGTGAAGCCGTGGCGGTTAGCTAGTGTATATTAAAACAAAAGTTAAGGGTGAATACAGTGACCACCAGCATGTTGTGTTAAATTAATATCACTAGAATAAAATAATTGAATCAGCAGCCGCAAGTTGAACAGACCAGTCCCCACAAGTACCCCTTATGTGTCTTGCCACCCCGGTTAAAAGGTTCAGAGTTATGGAAGGGGGGAATATGTAGACAGGTAGTGAATTCCACAATTTGATGCTATATATAAAAGTTTACGAATCTATATGCTTGTGAGGGGGTGTTTGAGCCACCTAAACGTAGTCTTGGATAGGAAAGGGTTGGATGGGGTGAGATTAATGTACGTGATGCACCTTTTATATTATATGTCTGTCTCGGTTGTTTAGCGGTTTGGCACCGCCTTATTTCAGATGGTCGCGGATTCGATTCCTCGCACAATTGTAATCGTGATGATGATTTTTTATCTGATTGGTTGGATATTCATTTATAACGATAGTTTCCAGGGGGGACCGCATACAGGTTAATCTAACATGGTACATTGTTACTGATGAAGTAATTAACATTACTGACAATCTCTCTTCCCCGTATAGGCGATAGTTACCAGTTAACTTGTTGTCGGCCAATTATATAAAAAAACTTCAGACATTTTTTATTAATTTATTTTAAAAACCAACAGCGGTTTACTAATTATAATTAATATGTCCTTAAAAATAAGGCCAATTAAAGATTTACGCACTATTACAACATTAAGTAGTCTAACACTAAAGGTACAGAATATTTTTTTTAATTTACTTAGTATTCTATTGGGATACAGATAAATATTTAAAAAAAAAGTAGTTAGTATTTTTTTAAAGTAATAGTTTTTAAAGTATTAACATATTATTATTGTATGTATCTAGAAGCTTTATTCGGTTGGTTTACACACCATATTGCTCAAATATGGGATGGGAAGTGATGATGGAATGGGATGAGATGATAGGATGGGACGAGAAGTTTTATTCAGTTGGTTTACACAACATATTGCTCAAATATGGGATGGGATGATGGGATGGGATGGGATGAAATAGGAAGTTAACGTTGTAGAGAAAAAGTATATATACATGTATCAGTTCCACCGTCTTTACCTCTCAGTGAGCGCTTCGCGGGTGTAAATGGGTGCATAATAAGAGGCCATTCAAAATCAACCAGATACATTCCTGCGGTATAATAGGAATTCTTACTATACACATGTTTGTTAGTCCGTATGTGTGTCCAGACACTTGTATGGGGATGCTTGGAATAATGATTTACAATGTGTTCGTATTTGAATAACCAGAGGTTTGGGGCTGTTGTTGTATTCAAAATATAGTAGTACGTTGTTTTTGTATGAATATGTTCACGTATGTAATATTAGATGGGGTAGGTAGAGGTCAATTGTGATGTTAACTATACCAATATTATAAATTGGAATTATGATTAATTGTAGTTTATGTTTAATAGATTGGACGGTATTTGTACCGCCAACAACTTATCTCTGCACAACTCATGGTTGACTGGTAAAAAATGCCATTAGGTGTTAAGTCCGCCATATGTACTCTTTACTTATGTATGACGTGTATTAAAGTTATTTAAACTAAAAATAAATATTGGTATGCACCCACCTGTGCAAACGCTGGCGGGGCACCAGTGGGGGATGATAAGATGAGAATGAAGTCAGGTTAGTTAGCCCATCTTGCCAATTGGCAATGATAATTTCCAGGAGAAACCGCGTGGAGGAACAGTGGGGTTAATATCCCTATTACTGGTACCTTCCCCCCTGATTAATTGTGGTTATAATGAATAAACTCAAAAAAATATTATGTGATATTAAAAATTCATTCGCTGTTTAAAAATTATATTATTTCTGAGTGAAATAGCATATACATTATGCTAGTATATATAAAACTCACAAAACTATCAGCAACGAAGCCAGAATACGCCAGTAGTGATAAGTAAACATCTTTCTACATTTGTCATGCATACAAAATTATCATTTAATTTTTTTATGTTTCTTCTCACATTTTGATGTCAATTTTGACAAATACTCATTAGGTTTATTTTAAATTTTATATACTTTTATCCAAAATGTCTATTTATATGCATAATTTTTATCTGTATTTTTGGGGAATATTCTTGAACGACAAAATAAAAACCTACTTTATATTTATACTAGCTACTCGCCCCGGCTTCGCACGCGTGTACATGTATTATATATATAAACCTTCCTCTAGAATTACTCTATCTATTAAAAAAAGGCTTCAAAATCCGTTGCGTAGTTTTAAAGATTTAAACATACATAGGAACGAACAGACAGCGACAGCGACTTTATTTTATAGTATGTAATGATAAATTTCAATACTGTCTATTTAATAATATAATACAAATTATTTAACTATATTTAATTTGATAAACTTTATAATATTTGACGTCGTTAAAGGAGCTGTCTTATGCAATATCCGGTCATGAATTATCCTCGAATATGAATGAGACAATAGTTTGGGTGTCCCATCCCTTTGTCTATATCCTAGCTACCACTATTTCAAAGAGACCGTATATAAATATCGATAAGTCTATTTATAGAATACTAGCCAACTGTATTGACTTTGCTCGGGTTTGGCAATACATGTAATAAACATATATAATGACCCAGAAATTCATGCAGCGCCATCTAGTTCCAATCTAAGCAGAGCTTACAACCGAATCACAGTTTACAAACAATGTAAGCTTGGCAGTTGATATAATAATATAATAATAATCATAACTCAAGATAAATTCACACAGCGCCATCTAGTACCAAACTAAACAGAGCTTGTGTTATGGGTACTAGACAACTGATATAAATACTTAGATACAATTTTTGTAAACACACAATAGAAAACATCCAGTATAAACAATTTATGAATGTAAACAATTATACTCATGAACAAAATATTTCCATAAATAAATAATATATATATAAATATTTCCATGTGTGAGCAATGCATAAGCGAAATATTTCCTTTGGAAAGTTTACCCTCTATACTGAGAAGATAAAAATCGCTACTAAGAATATCCTTCAATTCTTGTCCCTGACGAGTCTAGGTCGCGAACTTTGAAAAAGGGCGAACACAATAGATCTATATAGGCAGTGCTACAGGTCTAAGAATCAGATAATATCCCAAACCCCCCAAAAAAAAATCGTTCGAGAAATCGAACCCGCGACCATCGAATATAAGAGAACTGGATTGTAGATAAATAAAGAGACGAAAAAGAAAATTCGTTATATTTAACTAATATTAAACATAACAAGAGTCATAAAAGTTTTCACAAACGAGTTTTTATATATTATTCTGACTAGACTGAGAATATTACTAAATGCAGTCCTTTTATAGGAACAAATTCTGAAATGTCAGCTGTCGGATGCAGTCCAGTGCAGCCAGCGCGCGCCGAGTTTAATTCAATATACGCTGTAATTTAGTTTTAAACAGTTTTCATTGTGCGCATAAATTAATTTTCATATAACTTATGGAGATATTCCGTTTTTGACAGCTTCGGTGGTTTAGTAATTTGGCATACTGCGATCCGAGGTTCGATTCCCCACACGGTACCAACGTTTGTATTCATAAGCATGAGTGTGTGTATTATCGGTCTGTGTGTTTTCTATGCATATTATGTATGTATTTACAATAATGTATCTAAGTATTTATATCAGTGGTTTTGTTCCTTCATTTTCATCTTTCTTTCTTAATCATCTTTAATCTTTCATCTTCAACAGATATTCATAATACATTCTCTGTTTAGATTACTTTTTTTATTAATAAAGAAGAGACAGAGATATTATTTATATATATACATATACAGTTATCGCTAAACTGTTTAACAATGTTTTGGCAAATATGTACACTCAGAATTGATTAAGAAATTATTATTGTTCAAAATGTCTCAGATAGACCTCTGTGCAATCCCTTTAAGAAAACAATGCGAATTAAAAAACAAAAGCAAAATATCTTCATTCATGTAGATCTATTACAGACTCTTATGATCAAATCTACCGTCAGTTCGGAGTGTTTTCATGATGAGAACTGAAGAAACTCATATTCTTTTCAAATGAGCTTGTACTACATGTTTAAAAAAACACAGATTCATTCTTAAATTCAAATTTGGGAGAATAGAGTGATCACCAACATATGCTATTATACTTTTGTCAAATTGGTTAAAACACCAAATTAAGTAAAGCCTGAAGAATTGAGAAGCTGAAGTGGTAATAGGCAGAGCAAGCTCGTGCGTGGCGACCACGGACCGGAAGACGCAGCGTGGTGCCTCCAGCAAGGTGGACCGATGATCTGGTCAAGATCGCTGGAAAGCGTTGGATGTGAGCAGCGCAGGACCGATCGTCATGGAGACTTTTAGAGGAGGCTTTTCTTCAGCAGTGGACGTCTTGTGGGCTGAAACGATGATGATGAGTTGAAAACGTGTTTTTTTTTTATAGTTATTACCTGAGCACTCCTTATGTATTCTCACGTTTCTCTTAAAAGCCTTAGAATTATAGCAACAGAAAAACTCGTGGACAGCATGAGAATACCACAATTTATTCCACGGCACAGGTAGCTGTTTACTCGGTCTCTTTGAATTTAAAAACAATTGTTATTCTACCCACAATCAATTATTTCGTAGAACAGAGTGATCTTTAAATGGACTGTGTTTTGAGCTTTTATATATTCCAATTAAAAGCTTTTAAAATTTTCGATAATCCTAAAAAAAATATGTTGTTTATTATTTTATTTCTTTTCTCAATTCAACGGCCTCGGTGGTTTAGTACAACGCGCTACTTTCGATGGGCACGGGTTCGATTCCTCTCTGGGTCTAGCACCCATAACACAAGTTCTATTTGGCTTAGAACTAGATAGCGCTTTGTGAATTGTCCAGGGTTATTATTGTTTTATAATGTAATGTAAAAATGTAGATGGTTTATTCCTCAGAATATGCCACTAATCCGTTCGCTAGTTTTTGCGTGAAAGAGTAACAAACATCCATACATACTAACAAACTTCGTGCTTACAATATTAATAAAATTATAATGTTGCAAGTCTACAAGTACTCAATATTTATTATTGATACATTTTTATAATTAACTAGCTATTCGGCCAGGCTTCGCACGGGTGTATATATATATTTTTTTTTTTTTTAAATATAATATTCCACAGACATATTCGTCCGTGCCTTTTTTAATTTACTTTAATATTATAATATTTATATAATTTCCACTTTTGTACAACTCCAGCCGAGATGTTACAATTTGCCTAACAGTGGCCAGAACCACCGCTGGCCGGCCGGGGGAGTTGACAACACATCTTTGACGAACCATCTTTATTAGGAGGATTAGATTTCCCAATATGCATATACAATTATATAAATCTTACACTACTACTAATTTCACAGTTTTCCTTACATTGTGTTGTATTGTTACAGGTGTACATGTATTATATATATAAACCTTGGTCTAGAATCACTCTATCTATTAAAACAAACCGCTTCAAAATCCGTTGCGTAGTTTTAAAGATTTAAGCATACATAGGGACAGACAGCGACAGCGACTTTATTTTATACTATGTAATAATGATGTAGGCAGTTTAATAAACTAAAAATGTATTCTGATTATCGTTCCCATATAATATAAAGTGTATCTCTCGATCGCAAGTTGGTATCGAACAGGATCGATAACGATACCATCGCAGCATCTCACCTGATTGTCTTAAGATACAGTGCAGTCCCGCTTCGGCGAATATCATTTGGTACACAGTTATATTTATTACTAGCTTTTACCCGCGACTTCGCTCGCATAACTTCATTACTGGCTGCTAGATGGCGCTGAAATAACAAAATATTGACATATTTTTTGTTTTTTTTATAAAAATATTTTTTTTTTTTAATAAAAAGTATCCTATCATTCTGATACTTCCAAGAACATGTGTACAAAATTTCATGATGATCGGTTCAGTAGTTTGTGCTTGAAAGCGTAACAAACATCCGTACTTTCACATTTATAATATTGGTAATTAACTGACTACTGTGAAGAACTGATAACAAACTCAGCTCGTATTCTTTTCAAATGAGGTTGTACATACAATAGTACAGATTCATTTTTAAATTTTGGAGAATAGAGTGACCACCAGCATATGTCAAAAGGAAATAGTCTAATCAATGTTCGTAATCCGAACAGACCAGTCCCCAAAAGCAACACCCGTTCACGAGTATGACGGATGAGCCAGCCATCATTGCAATCAACCATATTAGAGCGGGCACTGGTCTCGGCTCACCACGCCGCCACAAGTTTGAACTTTATAGCTATCAAAACTGTTTCATGTTGCTCCACAACGTCATTTATAGTATTTACAACATTGGCTGTAATTTAAAAAATAAAAAATAAACATTAAATTAATTAAATACTTATAAAGTACTAAATAAGTAGTATAGCGTATAATTAAAGTAACAAGCCTAGAATTTAATATCCGAGGATAGTCTTTATAAATATATGAAAAATATATAGGTTGTATCTGATCTTTTTTATTGGATTATGACGGTTTATTGCACCCGCTAGCGCTATCGTTATACGCTGGCGGCACACCAGTGGAGGGTGATAATATGAGCATGAGGTCAGGTCAGTTTTTTTTTTTGGGCTTATTTGGGCTATTGTCAGATGTATAGCACCTGTAGCACTGCGACCTACTTAGATCTATTGTGCTCGCCCTTTTCAGAGTTCGCTACCTATACCCGTCAGGGACAAGAATTGAAGGATATTCTTAGGAGCGATCGTTTTTATCTCCTCGGGAAAGAGTGTAAACTTTACAAAGGAGATATTTCGTTTATGCATGAGTGGGCTACAACCACATAGGATATGAAGCGGCGTTTCTTCTTCAGTTTGGCAGAATCTGCAGATACTTGTCGTGCATAGGCCTAGTTTAGCCATATGCTTGTTTAATTTGCAGTGTCCTGTGAGGGCTCTAGTCATCATGCATATGTTGTTTTTACTCAATAGCAGTAATCTATTGGTCAGTTAACCCATCGTGACAAATCTATCAGGAATTTATCAAGATGATTACCCGGGAGAACTATACATGGTACATTGCTAGCTATGTGGTCATCAGTCCACATTACCAACAATCCATCAATCAAACATCATCCAAACATCAATCTAAAATGTAAAGTAAGAATAAAATTATTTAAAAGAGTTTTCAACACACAAGTTTCTTGCTCGCTCTTCTTGTGATGAGACAGCATTCCGAATGAGCGGTAGATTAAAAAAAATGTAATGACTATTCAAAAGTGCTTCAATGTAAGTTTATTTGAATAAATTATTTCTATTCTATTCTAATCCCTTCACCCTTCTGTATCAGATATTATAATGTAATAACAAAACCAATTGCACTAATTACCTTTTGGATTGCGGATTACAATACTGCAAACTGGTTTGGCAAACGAACAGAGCAAGCACTGCCAACGGCTATTACCGATATTTGTATCGTTTACAACATATTGTATTGCCGCTATTGTTTGACTGTATGAAATATACCACAATATTGTCACTTTTATTGTGGAACTAGCTTTTGCCCTCGGCTTCGCTCGCGTTAAGAAGTATTATTATTAATTAGGTATAGTTTTTGAGGCTTTACCGTACTTTCATACAAACTTTCATCCCCTATTTTATACCCTTAGGGGTGAAAGTTATCAAAATCCTTTCTTAGAAGATGCCTACGTCATAACATCTACCTGCATGCTAAATTTCAGCCCTATCCGTCCAGTGGTTTGAGCTGTGCGTTGATAGATCACTATGTCAGTCATCTTTGAGTTATGTATATATTATATATATATTATAAATAGCGAGGTATCCAATTCCAGGATATTATTATATATATAATAGGATACCTCGGACACATACAATTTGTATTCATGAGAATATTGGTTTAGTCTAGGCCTTCATGTTTGTGAGTATGGATAGATAGATGAATGGATGTTTGTTACTCTTCCATGAAACTACTGAAAGGATTTTGATGAAACTTTGCCGTAATACCTATACATCAAAATAACATATAGGCTATAAATTGCACACGGGTGAAATCGCACCTAGTTAATCCATAATAAAGGTTTCAAAACTGGAATTTTAAAGAGTAACAATCAAGTTTCTTGATCATTCTTATGATGAGACAGCTTTCCGAATGACCGGTAGATTAAAAAAAAAAATGAGATGACTATTCAAAAGTGCTTCAATGTAAGTTTATTTGAATAAATGATTTTCTATTCTTTGTCGCTAACAAGCGTATAAACCGGCGGCACAGATAATTAATCCATAAAAAAATGGCTTCCAAATTTACCGCTAAACATTGTCCTAAACGGGCCGACACCTCGCCCACTGCGCCTGCGCACCTGTGCATTGATACCGCGGTAATGGCTGCATTTTCACTTCACATTTGAGATTCCTCTCGTGATTAATGGACCTTTACTTACCCACAAATAACGTGCACTCTTTTTATGTATATGATTATGGTTAAATTTCATTTTAAAATCATAATTCACTTGAAGCACTGGATTAAATTGTAACACTTATACGCCGACGGTCTCGGTGATCTAGCGGTTTAGCACGCTTTACTTCTGATGGTCGCGGGTTCGATTTCTCGTACGGTGCAAACGACATATAAAATATACGGCAGGTAAAGCCGTGGTGCTCTGTTAGTATAAATACAGTACCACGGTAAGCATAGCTTACAGTATGGGTACTACACAACGGATGTAAATTAGTTTTTTTTTTTAAATACATACGTAATATATATATATAGAAAGTACCCAGACCGTTACAAACATTCATAATTACGAATACTAATGTTTGGATCGTGCGGGGAATCGAACCCGGGTACATCGAAAGTAAAGCACTGTCATGTTATGTACCCTGTTTTTTTCTAAATGCATATATTTTATTTATTTATTTAATTCGAGCAACTTAATAAATAAATATACCTTACAGACTAACATACATATAGTACGGGATCGGTGGTCTAGCGGTATAGGACACCGCCTTACTTCCGATAGTCGCGGGTTCGATTCCTCGCAATTAGCAAACATTTGTATTCATGAGTATGATTGTTTTCGTCGGTCTGTGTTTTCTATATATATTACGTGTCATATTTACAAAAAAAAATCTATTAGTTGTCTAGTACCCATAACACAAGCATTGCTTATTTAGGACTAGACAGCACTGTGTGGATTGTTCTAGATTTTTATTACTGTTGTTCTAAATGCTACAGGTCTGGTAAGAGAATTATTAAATCATTACTCTGTGCAGTTTGTAGAAAGTCCTTTGTATACTCCATTGGCCACGTGGTCTGCTGCCGGTACAGACTTATCTGATGTACAAAAGAAAGCCGAATGCGTTAAACGGTAGTTAGTTAAGCACAATTATTATTATTTAGTACAGCGGCGAATAAAGGAGACGCCCACGCGGGATCGCAGACTGTAACAATGTTCATAGTATAGACATGGTCTCCATTATTTGTATTATCATTAACTACGTGGTAATTTCAAACTCATTTAAGACCTTACGTCCTTTTATGCAAGGCTTATTTTTTATCACTATCCCTACCAGTACCAGTGCGGTCGTAATTTTTTGGAACTATTCTAGTGTTGCTGCTGCTGGCCTTTACAACTTCACATACGATAGGAGGCGAGTGCAGATGGCACTTCAAACCCGAATGAATACGAACGGATACGGCTCTAGTCTGAGGACGCTAGGGGATCGGCTAGCTATTTCAATTGGTAACAGTTAAAGATATTACGTGAAGTCAATATTTAAATAAAAGACAACTTTTGATATATAAGTCCTTTTTTATCGCAAGAAAAAATCAAGAGGCCGTTCTTTCATAAGAGAGGTGAAGAGGGATAGTGTGGAATTCTTATCAACTAAAAAACCTCACGATGTATCTACAAGCGTCAAGCCATATCGCGATATAGCATTAGCATATTACCGTGACTTTCGTTACGTTAGCCCGCCCTATAGATGCTGTAGGGCAGGCCCCATCACGTTGTTAGGGAGCCCTATTCAATTGTAAAATTGACTAGGAACTCCTGCTTAGTAGACATTAGTATATAATGTTTATGTGTCATAATATTTATACAGTAAACTGCAACTTTGTTTGCAAAGAAGCCTCTCTCGGAACGGAAGTGGGACGTAAAATTTTAATTGTCTCCTGAGATCTTGCTCGCTACAGATTTTACTTCGACAATAACACAGAATGGCAACACCGTCTCTCTAAATGTATACTTAAATCTGTCATATCTTTATGTGGTTTATTTCGTCCGTTCTTTTGGTCGTAGTTATGGCCGTATAGATATTAATTAGATTAGTATCTATACCAATATTATAAAGTTAAAGAGATTTTTCTCACTTATTCATGTAGGACATTTCAGCTGCTTATGAACATAAAGTTTTTTGTACTAATATTTTTCAGTCCAGTTTAATACACAGATTCAATTTAGAACAACTGGCAATTAAGTCAACTGAATTTCTTTTTCTTTAAGAGTTTTCTTTTAAATTATAAAATAGTTTTTTTTTTAATTAAACTACTCTCTTAATACTACCTCAATGACAAATAATCCAGCGTCTTATCCACTATATTCCATCGTTAACTATAAATGAGCGATGATATCTGCGCGCGCGCAACCGTCGCCCGCTCGAAATCATCCTTTGTAGGTATTTATTAACAATTGTACTGCTTTGATACGTTTCTGTGATACCATTTAATTACTGCAGTGATTTATTATGCGCGTGACTCAATAAAAATACAATACGTTTGTTAAGGAATAAAAAAATTACAGTAATAAACGTATGTGGAAAGGTCGCTATTACATACTGCAAAAAGATCTGATAAAAATCTTGAGACTTAGTTATCGTGTGATTATAATTTATATTTTTAATATGCTAGTATATTTATTACTGAAATAAGTAAGTATATAGTATAAGTGTGTAATATTATTGTTAACTGTGTTATGAGTACCATAAATATAGTACTTACTATACAGTATATACTATGTAATATTATTTATTTATAAAAAAACAGACATTATAAACAGGAAACAGGAAGATGTCTGCCTATTATACCTTTTCGCAACAAAACAATTCAAAAGATTTAAATAAAAATCGTAAATAAAAAGCGAGGACTGACATAGCTTCTGATTAAAAAAAAAATAGAGGAATTTACGGGTAACAAATATCGAAATTAATGATGACATCAAAACTATTTTTTTTTAATTCAGCATAAACTACAACTGTAAAAAGAATAAAAGCCCTAGCGTGATGTTCCATAGTTTTATAAAAGTGTAAGGACAGATAGATTAAAGAAAGAACTTTTAACAGTTTGGAAAGTAAACCGGCGCTTTCAGTTACTAATTTAAAATGAGTGCAGCCTTCGTTCTAGTAGTAAGTAGAGCTGCAAAGGTACCGACAAATGTAGTCCTCGTATATACTAGTTACAAAGACTGATACTTGTTACTACAGTATCGTTACGTTACTAGTAACTTTTAATACAATTGATAGCGCACTATTCTTTTAGGTCGTAATTGTCCTTGTTTTTAAACCGTATTCGGTATATTTTGGAGTTTTTTGGGCGTAAATATTTGATTTTGTTTATGAGATCGCAATTATATAATTTCGCCATATGTTCTAGTGACTTTAATAACTAGATAATCAGGTATATAAAGTGAATGGGGGCTTTACTATTAAAGCACTTGTATCACCTTGTAGAAAGTCATTGGCGTGGGTAACTCAGTATCAGCTATTTCAGCTGCTAACCAACTTGCTTATTAATGTGTGTAACAGTTAGAGGGTGCCATTAGGCCGTGATATTGTACGATATGGAGACATGACATCTAATGGCAATACAAGAGTGATACCACGGCTGTCATAGGAAAATATTATGTCCATGATACTCTTCAGCTTGTTTGTCATTTACTTAAAAGATAACTACAGTAACGTATTGACTAAGAATAACTACAGTCACAGTATATAAGCAATGTTCAAAATAGAATATAACTACATGTCGTTATTTATTTCTTGTAGCTATTTAGTACTTCAGTACAAAAATAACGATACGGTACTTCAGTACCGATATCGTACTAGTTACTTACTCGGTATATACCACTTACGACCACTCTACGCACTAGTAAAAATATCACCAAACTTTGTACCCGGCTGTCGTGATGTTGGTTTAATTGATTGAGAACGTAACTTTTGCGGACACAACCAACTTTCTTTGAACGTGCTCTCTTATACATTCTTGAGGTATTACCATCGGTACAATGGTAACTGTTTAAAGAAATTCACATTATGGTTTCACCTCACTAGATAATATCAAATCAAAAATCATTGATTATAATTATGACTGAGTGACTGCAGAACGCTAATATTTTTTTAATTAAATATTATTATAAATAAAATTTGTAAATATTTAAATTATTATTATTAATTAATTATTTAATTTATTTTAAAATAATTATGTTATTGTATTTTGCAATAAATTTATTAAAATAATATTAGTCTTGTGCTTTTGATACACTGAAACTTATTTGTACTAAATGACGATTCAGACAGACTCAGTGGTCTAGCAGTTTAGCGGTTAGCACACCGTTTTATTTCCGACGGTCGCAGGTTCCATTTCTTGGATGGTACAAACGTTTATATATATTATATATACATGAATATGATTGTTTGTTTTCGTATGTATTACAAAAAAATATATAAGTATTTTTGTCAGTTGTCTAGTACCCATAATACAAATACTGCTATTGGGACTAGATGGCTCTGTGTTAATTATCCAGAGTTATTATTATTATGAAATGAAGGACTATTGTGTATTAACATATAAGAGTATTTATTTCAACTGTTTTTAAATATTTTTATATTATAAAGTTTTCAAACATATTGAACCTTTATGTTCGAAATTCAAAAATATAAACACTTCAAATAAAAAATTTTTAAACATATTGTACCTTTATGTTCGAAATTCAAAAATATAACACTTCAAATTAAAAAGTTTTTAAACATATTGAACCTTTATGTTCGAATTTCAAACACTTTAAATTAAAAAGTTTTTAAACATATTGAACCTTTATGTACGAATTTCAAACACTTTAAATTAAAAAGTTTTTAAACATATTGAACCTTTATGTTCGAATGTCAAACACTTTAAAAAGTTTTCAAACATATTGAACCTTTATGTTCGAAATTCAAGCACTTTAAAGAGTTTTCAAACATATTGAACCTTTATATTCGAAATTCAAGCACTTTAAAAAGTTTTCAAACATATTGAACCTTTATATTCGAAATTCAAGCACTTTAAAAAGTTTTCAAACATATTGAACCTTTATATTCGAAATTCAAACACTGTGCGACGACTAATATTTATTACTTTTCCATACAAAAAAATACCTGTAATACCCATTACGTAAGAGGCTCGAACTATCGGAGAAATTCGAGTTTAATACGACTTCGGTATACAATAGAGTTAACATGGTAATGGGAAAAGTTGTAAAATCTCTTAGATTGCGTTCGTTCATGCTGAAATGATAAGTAAAGTTAGACACGGCTGCAAGATCAATACTCGAGATATGGGATTTTGGGGAAGCGGCCTACATCGGGCACCGGTAATAAGAACACCCACACTTTAACACATTCAGGGAGTGTTGATAAATAAAATAATTCTTAATAATAATATACACGCGAAAGTTTGTTAGTATGGATGTTTGTTACTTTACGCTAAAACTACTGAACGGATTTTGATGAAACTTTACAGTTATATAGCTTATTCATCAGAATAACACATAGGCTATATTTTATATTGAATGCGGGTGATATCGCGGGCACAGCTAGTATTAAATAAATAATAGAAATAGATTTAATCTTTATTCAAATAAACTGAACACAAGCACTTTTGAATGGTCTTTTTTTTATTCTACCACTCAAACGGAACTCATGACAAGAAGAATGAGCAAGAAACTTGTGTATTGCTCTTTTGAATGAATGTTATTTTAAATAAATAATTACACAATAACAAGTAAGAGGCATGCGATAATCAACATAGAAACCGCTACGCAATTATTCTTAGTGCAATCAGATAATATTGTCTACCAAAAATTAAAATTTTATACTTCCTAATATGAATATAAAATGATTCTGTATTTTTTAAACATGTACAAGCTTATTTAAAAAGAATGAGAGTTTCTTGTCAATTCTTCTAAGCTCGAAAACACTACGACTCCAAGATTTGACATATTATAATAGTCTGTAATAGACCTACATGAATAAAGATATTTTGATTTTAAAAATATAATAATGACGATTTCCTCGTAGTCTAGCGGTTAAGCTGGTGTGCTTAACCGCTAGCTGCTTATGGTCATGGATTCGATTCCGGTATTATACAAATATTTGTGTCGTGTATATCTAACTCGAAGATAAAGTAATTTATTTATTTGCAAATCTCTTGATGGTACATTTTTTATAAGATTTTCAACATCGTTTTTAGAATAATAATAACTCTACACAATTTAATAAATTATTGAATCTCTCATCTCTCATCTCAAGTATTTAATAATTCATTATATTACATCATAATTCACACTGTGCCATCTATTCGTAAGCTAAGCAGAGCTTATGTTATGAGTACCAGACAACGGGTAGAAAATTTGAATTCATTTTCAAACACTCAGACCAATAAAAATAATCATACTTATAAATACAAATGTTTATACTGTGCTATAAATCGAACCCGCGATCATCGGTTGTAAAACGACATGCAAACCGCTAAACCACCGGGGCCGTCGTAAACGTTATATCACTTAACCTATTACAACCCCTTTTTGTTACTAAATGTTATAATAACAGAACTGTGTAAAGTCCGTCACAGCATAACCACAGTGTAAAACAAAGTAAGTGGATGTAATGTGACACGCTGCAAAAAGCCCACTGCTGTGGACACCTGCGTTATGAGTTTAAGCTCTCTTGTGTAATTAGTTTTTGTATTAAATTTACATAATAATTTTATTAAACATTTTATACATCAGTATATTTTAAATAATTATATGTTTATCTATACTAATATTATAAAGCCTAAGATCTACTAGTTGGAATCTAAAAGTTCTTTTTGTGTTGGATAGTCCATTTGTCGAGGAAGAGTTTAAGCTATATAACATTACGCTACGACCAATAGAAGTGAAGCATCAGTGAAAAATGTTCCAAAAACGGAGAAAATTATATTTGACGGCTTCGTTGCGTTAGCCACGCGAATGTAGTCGCGGGAACAGCTAGTGTTGGAATAAATGTTGAATAAAAATATTGTTAGTGTTTAATTATAATAATAACCAAAATTGACATTTGTTTTGTCTAAATAGACATACGAAATCGTAGCTGAAATATATGAAATAAATAGTAAAGACTTTAGAAACCATATGTACCATAAAATTTTAAGCAATAATTATTTATTACTTAGAGATCGGTTCCGCCTTCGCGCGAATGCTTTACAATCTTTGAACTTATCGACTTCTCCTGTACCTACTGTAATATGCATGTATTATATTATAGTAATATATATACACATACATATATACCTTCCTCTTGAATAACTCTATCTTTTTCTGCATTAAAACTTGTTGCGAAATTTAAAGGATATATAAGAACAAGTAGCGGCTGTGGCTTTATTTATAGAATTTACCACTAGGCAATTATTTATTACACAAATTTTAATATATGAAACATTCTTCTCGTACTTTAACATAATTGTGACAGAAATAAGAAATATTAAAAAAATTGTACACATTTAAATAATCTCTTAATAAAGGATCTCTTCCTCTCTCTTTCTACCGCCTACTTTGTGAGTGATCTGGCGTGGAGATAGATAGATAAAATTATGATATAAAAAAGTAATTTAGTTTATTTTAACAATGACATACAATTTTTTTATATACCTCTTTGTAATATATGAACAAGACCTTGTTATTCGCAACTTACAAAAATAAATAGGTAAATGTACTTAAAAAAGGTTTTTTAAATTAATATCGACTTTATACATAACGTTCTATATTGAATATAACATAATTTTTTCGGTAATAATTTATTCTTTCCAAACCATTTAAGATACAAAAATACATTTTTTTTCTGTTCGATAATAATATCACATTAAAAAAATATGATAAATTGAAGATACCAAAATATATTTTGTTTTTCTGTTTGATAAATATACCACATTAAAATTTCACAGCACACCTTATTTCAGCTTTTAAATTCAAATAATGAGCAGCCAGTAGGTACTTCCCGCTCGCTCGCTAAAACTCTTGAAACATTTTGTTCACATTATAAACTGTGCAGGTGACGTCACAACATGTCTGCCGTGTTAAAACATGGCCGTTCCGCCACTGAAAAATTTATAGCTTACTATCACAACAATTTGTTTTCAAGTAACTCTAACATGAGTATAGGTGTACGTTTAAGTAGATTTTATACCTATGTTTTGTTTACTTTTATACTAAATTAAAAAAATTTCATCGACAATTCAACGCCATCTAGTCCCAAACTAAGCAGAGCTTGTTTTAGGGGTTACTAGACACGGGCGGGTCTCCATGAGGGTTTTTCTCCAAGTAAAAAAAAAAGTAGTAACCGAGTCTCATCTCATATCATATAGGCGACGGCTTGGTCTAGCGGTTTAGCAGACTACTTTACTTTGGATGGTCGTTAGTTCGATTCCTCGTACGGTGCAAACTTTTGTACTCATGAATATGATTTGTACCGGTCTGGGACATTTTTATTGTAAATATATACATAAAAAGCACCCAGAACTCTGTTACTACACGAGTAGTACAAATTAAAAAAAGTCAGTTGATATTTAATTAGTATTTTTTTTGTTGTAGGACGAACCACCCTCATCAGGTGATAGTGGTGATGAAAGTGGCAGCGAACCAGAGTCACCCAGCGAGAAGCTACTCCACGCCCAGAACTTGAAGCAGGAGTGGACTCACGCTGATACCAGCGACAGAGAAGGCAGCAAAAGGTAAAGTTCTTACCTTACTTTCAAATATAGAAGTATCTATAAAAATACACTCTAGAAAAAGAAAGCAGCAAAAGGTAAGGTACTTACCCCCACTTTCAAATATGATAGCATCATCTACACAATATGCTCTAGAATGTAAAATCGATCCAATACATTAAATAGTATATATTTTATTTCTATGTAACTTATAATACTATTATTATTTATTTTTAGCATTTAATTAATTTAACTTTTTTTTTGTTTAAATCCGCTACAGTTAGCGACATATAATAATAATAATTAAAACCTAGGTCAATCGCAAAAGTGCTTAAATTAAGTTTATTTGAATAAATTATTTTCTATTCTATTCTATTCGTACTATAATAGGATGAAGTCGCGGCCACAGCTAGTGTAGTACAAGTAATAAGATAAATATATTTGTTGATTCTTCTCCCAGGGATCATTTAAGCGAGCCTTTGCCTTCCACATCATCAGCCACTCAAGAAGCAGACAGCAGCAAATCCAGCCAGCCTTCCTTGCCGAAACTCTTGCCAAAGATCGACCTCCCTGGAGGTGCAATGTTGTACCATAGTGGAGTCCTTGCTGGGTTGGATTCGCTTGGCTCCAACATTGGTTTAGGTAATCTGGCAATGGGTTACCCTCACAGCTTCATATTGGGGCTGGCCAATCAAGGACAAGAAGGCGGTAAGTAGCATTCTTCTATACCTCTTATCTTTCGCGTATGTCTCTGGGCTTGACCTGAAAATCAGTGGTTTGCTCGAGTAAACAATACACTTCAGTTTCATCAAAATCTGTTCAGTATTTTTGCGTGAAAGAGTAACAAATATCAAAAGTTTATATCCCATCCCATTCCATCAAAAGGTACTTGATATCTTCGATTTTTTATACACAACACAAACTGGTGGAAATTTCTTTTTTTTTAATTAAATATAGAAATATTAAACTTTTTAAAAATATACAACTCTACAATATTACATTTTAATAATGTTTTTCTAATTCTAGCATCATCATCAACCCAGCCCCAGTTTATTACGATCCCGTTATCCGTTGCGATGGCTGCAGCGGCTAACCCAGCATCCACCAGCAATGGTGGTCCAGTGAGTGCCTCTAGCGACGACAGTAGCGAGCTGCAAGATCTTAGCACAGGGAGGAAGTGACCAGAAGAGTATGTAGCTAAATAATATAATATTGCGTATATTTATATATTAATTATATATCTCAAGGACAATTCACACAGCGCCATTTTGATCCAAGTTAAGTAGAACTTATGTTATGTATGATAGAGCATTGGTATTAAATAACTGATAACACAGAAAGGCAAGTTATAAATAAATACTATACTACTTCAATATAAATATTTTATTGTGCGATGAATCGAATCCGCGACCACTACACAACCGAAGCCGTCATATTTTTTATATTATAAAATTTATGTACTAAAAAATGTATGTGTAGTATGGATCTGTATAATATATTATCTACGAAATATATTGTAGATGTCTAGGCTTGAGGCTAGTCTTTATTAAAACAGGTAAATGTCTACATACAATTTGTTTAACCTACTTGATGGAAAAGAGGGTACGATTGAATTGAAATTATTATTATACATTTTCTAACACACAATAACATTATATGTTTTTGTTACAGATAACAACAAAGCTAAGGAGTAATGCTTAAAAATAAGTATCATATATCGCTTACCAAAGTTTTGTATTTGGATGTTTAAATTGTATAACAGCGAAAAAAAACCATTATTATATATTATGTATAACTCTGTAACATAATTCTTCATTGCAAATAGACTTATATTATATCTAAATTAACTAACAATTTGTTGTATAAATATTATATTTTGTTTTGTGTAATGGCAAGCAGAAACATCTAATGGCAGAATTGCAACCATGTTATTTCGGACTTCTCTAATGCTGTTGACCGCAGCTGGCCTTTACAGCTTCATCGGTCGATAGGTAGTGCAGATAATACTCCAAATCCGCGGAACTTCTCTAATGCTGTTGGCCGCACCTTACAGCTTCATCGAATGATAGGAACGAATGCAGATGACTCTCCAAACCAGCAGGTCATATGGAGCGTCTGAAGGCAGACGGATACGACTTTAGTCTGTGAGCACCGTTAAGGTTTCGATCCTCGGCTCAGGCCGTCGTAATTTCGAACCCCTTTTGAATTGGACGGAGAAAAAATATAAAAATATATACGTTATTTTTTTTGTTAGTGCCTAAACTGTCTTACTCCCTATTTTTAAAACTTGGGTCTCGAAGCCAGATTTATTTTGTCGAGAGGTCATAGATAAAATAAAAAGATAATTACTTATTGACTCTATTTTGTATAATAAAAAAAAATATAATTTACTATGTTTCATGGATAAAACCCACTGGCATATGTTGTATTTTTAACCTGGAGCTTTAAGGCATTACCATAAAGCTCAGTTTACAATTTAAGAAAAGGTTTACATATTCCAAAACTTTAAATAACACTCCTATATGAATAAATGCTTAAAGAAAACAGGAATACAACTCACACAGGAATATAATATCGGACAAACGGTTGTCGTCACATAGAACGCAACAGATTACCAAAACTTAAAAAAAATAGTAAATAAAAATCAAAAAATACTTTTGATAAATCAACATATATACTGTAACGTCCCCATTCCCCTAATTGGGGAGGGTTAGGGGTTGTGATAGTGCTCTCACAGCAGATTTCCATCAGCGCCGCAAAGTCTGAAAGTATGGTTAACTAGTCTTATCAAAACAGACGAATTCATATAATGATCATATGAAATATAGAAATACTTTGTTTGCTGTACCATTACATAAATTAACTATTACTTTGAGAATAGTAACTGAAACTCTAGTTATTATACTTCAGAGTGATCCTTCTATACTCAAAACAAGGAATTTTAACTAAATATATAAATACTATTGTGTAACTTATTATATTGATATATATAGAATACTGTTTGTATAAAAAAATATATATATTGTATTTTTGTACCGAAATTAATCCTTTGTATAGGCAGGCAATGTTTCAACAATAATAATCGTTATTTATTGCCATTTATTTTAAAATAAATAAATGGCATTAAATAACAGGAATGTGAAAATAATGTCATTAAAAGTAAAATAATTAAATGTTAATTATTATTAAGTACTAATACAAAATTATCACTTATTTTAACTTATTATTAGGTAGGTAGTTATTTATCGTTGAAACTTGCCTCATTACATATAAAAAAATGGTTGCTTTTCAATCTTTTAAGCAAAATAAAATATCAATATAATAATAGTATTGAACATATAAATAAATACGCGAAACAAAAACTTTGTAGCCCTTTTTACGGAATTTCGTGAACGGATGATTATGAAATTTCTCACACTTATAGTTTATATAGAGGAGGAGTGCAGAATCATATTTTATTAAAATTATACATCAATATATGTATAATAAATTAATAAAAAACGTTACACACACCGCCACGTACTCGACACAACACGTATATATACTCTTTTGTTTATTGTTGTCTGTGGTCAAATTGAGACTAGATTAATATTGTTTGTTTTGAATATTATTTGTCTATAGTCTTACTGAGTGTTAAATTAATTATGGTCGAATTTCGACCACTTAGCGACCACTATTAGATTAATTAACCATATTTTGTCAAATAAAAGATATATTATATTTACGTCTTGTGAAAAAACTGCAAACCAATTTCTTTTCTTTTAATATTTTTTATACGCATTGCATAAAAAGATTGAAAAACAAAATATTTCGTCTCTAGGTAATATTTAATTTCTATACTCCATTAGGGCTTGATCTTTTGCATTTTGTGTTATGTTACAGATAATTTTAATTTCTTATTATGTACTTATTAAAACAAACGATTTGTAATTTTGAATTAATATCATTTTACGAGTTTCATTCTTTAGAATATATTTTTACAGTGTTATATTGAATAGTCTTTATGAAGTTATTATATACTGACAGGACTACTTCCTCTATTATTAACTGATAAATAGTAGCATAAACTATATCACAAATGCTTCTTATATCCATAATTTCATCATTATTATATCATATATAAGATGGTAACATTGCAAAATATAACTGACAAAACAAACCAGCTTTCAAATTTGTAATATAAAACAAATGTATAAATATATGTATTAATTGCAGACTATGTAACAGTACCAGTACCACGATTTAGGCACATAAAATTCGTTACTTATATATTTCTAAGACATACTTCTAATAATAATAACAACAATCTATACAGCGCCATCTAGTACTATGCTAAGCAGAGCTTGTGTTGTGGGTAATAGACAAGTAATAGAAATATTTTTTTGTAAATATAGATAACACACAGACCGATACAAACAATCATACTCGTAAATACAAATAATTGCATCGTGCGAGAAATCGAACACAAAGTGTCAGTAGTACCCATAACACAAGCTTTGCTTACCATTGGACTAGATGGCGATGTGTTAACTGTCCAGGGTTATTTATTTATTTAAGTTCATTTGAAGACTAAGAAATATAACTCTGTTTACTATTTAAAAGGGTGTTACTATCTAATTATTGTTATCCACAAAACAAAAAACTTTCAGTTTTCGTTTATTGTTTTCTTTATTCTTACAACTATATAATATTGCAACATATATCAAACGACACCTCGATAGTAAGCTGAATAAAGAACATTTTATAGCCCTCCGTAATAAGCGAGGTCCACTTTTTCAATGAATTCCATAGCTCGCAAATTAAAAAAAAAACATCGAATTGTCTAACAAAATATTTTGCAAGCTATTTTATAAACTGCATTAATTGAAAAATCACAAAGTTTCAGAAAATGACTTTGTTTTCACTTTCGAGTTTATTTAAAAAAAATTGTAATGTACAAGTTAATCTATTTTATTACTAGACCATGCTTTTATAATCAACTAGCTGTGCCCGCGGTTTTACCCGTATATTTATAGCCTATATGTTATTCTGATGTATAAGTTATATTATTGTAAAGTTTCATTAAAATCCAGTCAATAGTTTTTGCATGAAAGAGAAACGAACATCCATCCATACCACAAATTTCGCGTTTATAATATTAATAATAATAATAATTATTATATATATATCATATATATATATATATCATATAAACATATCATAGAAATCATTACAGATCATAAAATAAGTAAACGTAAAATTAAGTAATCTTAATTTTGCCTTATCCCATTTATTTGTGGTCGGCGTAATATGTTTTCTCTTTCATTCATCCGTGTTCGCAGTCATCTCGTTATTTATTCCCTTTCTTACCATATCATCTTACACACAGTCCATCCATCTCTTTTTCGGTCTTCCTCTACCCTTATAACCATTAATTTTTCATTTACTTATCTAAAATCTAAATATTTATAACTCAAAGGTGACTGACGTAGTGATCTATCAGCGCACAGCATCTGGCTGAAACGCCCGATCTGTTCAGTGGTTTGGGCTGCAGGTAAATGTTATGACGTAGGCATCCGCTAAGAAAGGATTTTGATTAATTCTACCCCCAAAGGGATAAAATAGGGGATGAAAGTTTATATGAAACTTTGTCAATTTTAAACGGATCCCGCTGAGACTTTGCATGCATAAAGCTACTATGACGTAGGCATCCCCTAAGAAAGGAATTTGATAAATTCCACCCCTAAGGGGATAAATTAACACGAGCGAAGTAAATAATAAATATATATAATTTAACTATAAAAACAGTAGTGTTTGCAAAAAATGTTCATTATACTGAAAGTTTTTTGTTCTGTGATGGGGTTGGAAAAAAAAGTTGTTACCTACTTACTTGAAAGCATTTATGTAAATTATTTTTTAACGTGTCAGTATTGTATTCAAATTACAATAGTGAGGAGAATAAGTTTAAGTTATTTGATAATCTGTAATAAGTTGTACCGGTTGTTTTCTCACTTATTAATAATGTTCATTTCGTTTCAATTTTTGTAATAAAATGTTTAAAAAATTGTCTTCTATTATTTTCCTTGTTCTATTTCTTATATAATATGTATGTATGTATATGCCTACTTAGTATCAGTTTTCAATAATACAATCATATATATCATATTACAGTAGCAAAAACATTGGAATGCCCATTATTTGTACCAAGAGATAAATAAAGCAAATCGAAACAAACAAAATATTTTTCTCAACGGATCCAGCTCTATTTTTTATCGTAGATAGGTAATTGCAATCGGCCATTACTATTTCAATTTCATAAAAAGAATAATCACGTTCGAAACGCGAGAGGCCAACGCGCAAAAACTAGAACCTAGAGCTGTCAAAGTCGATTAAAAAAAAACAATTGAGTTTAACGATGATACGCTACCAGTTTCAGAAGATCTCCGCGAGTTCTTTTGATTGATACAATTAAGTGTACAACACAATGCGACGGTATGATTTTTATAGGTCATACGCCAGTGGATTTTTTTACGGCTCTCATGAATTCACATTAATTTTACACGATATTTGATACGCGTTGTTATTGGCCAGGAATGGACCAATAAGGATAGCTGATTGATAATGCACGTATCATATTGACAGCTAGGAATCCATGGAGCGGAGTAAAAATGTTTGTAATATTTTGTCCACCTACTTACGCCTACCGACTGCGAAATAACTGACGTGATAAGAATGCTGATAGGTACCGATGATATACGTACTTGAGAAAAAAATTATCACATTAAATGTGACAATTATCCTCGTATAACAATATTAATTATATTTAACATATTTTGGACTATGAATGTGTTCATAAATTGTGTTTTAAAAATATTTTTATAAATATTTTATTATTTATGACCCTTTGTGCGTTATGCTCATCATCTTGTTGAAAGGGTGACCTTTATGAGTTGGATAATCAATGTTTCATTATGTATATGAATTTTGATGGATTTGATAACTAAACTGCGTTAATTTGTCAGGCACTTTCAGTGCTTTTATTAAATAATTTAGTTTTAAGTTACCAGTAATAATTGAAACCTAACAGTTATAGTAGTTAAATATATATATTAATGCTAATAATATAATAGATAAAGTAAACATACTTTTTAAATACTTTAACATTAACTGTAACAAGTACTTTTTATTTATAAATTACCTAATCAAATATGTAGATACTTGAGATTTATATAAGTATGTATATTACAACACTATTATCTTTTTCTCCTTCCAAGTAGCCTGCTTCATAAACTGTGTTTTGGCAAGAGGATAAAACAGTGAAATTGAAGAACATGGCAGCGGTATGACTTTTAGACCTCCGAAATAGCAACGCATATACAAAGTATATGTATACAAAGTGATGTTCAAGCTACTGTTCATGTATGCAGACGACGGTTACCACCTATCATCAGGTGTACCATCAGATTGTTTACCACTTCAGTTACCTAAAACAATAAAATAAATTATAAAAAAATAAGTTTTTTTTAACAAATCGGCGCTATAGAATTTCTGTTCTCATTTGACAAGCTACGACTGGGTGACCCAATAAGGTGACAACCATTACGTATTCCATTCCACTATTACATATTGCACGTGATAGATAATGTACATATCTATCTATCCATCATCTATACATATAATAAATGTATAACTGGTTGCTGTCTGTACATACATATACAAATATATATGATAAAACAATTATTTGGGGAATTAAATTGCCGTAAGAGAATTTTTTCGAGAAAAGAAAATTATTGTTACATATATTGTCTTTTTGTGTGTGTGCCCTCTGCTTTTAGAAATAGCTTAACAGACTTTGATGAGATTTCTACTAATATATTGATCACAATATTCTTGATCACAGAAGCTTATTAAAGCACTTTAAATTTTGTTCAAGTATATCTTTTATTACAATTTAGTTACGAACAAATATGCGTGTGAAATAGCCGGCTCAGTTTATATACCCTTCATGTGAAGTCAGAAGAAGTGAGCTTTCCTCACTTCTTCTGGTTGGTTCATTACCTCTTTCTTCAGATATGATTCAATAATATTATATAATTTGTATTCACACACTTAAACTTAAAAATGTAAAGTAATAATAAAATTATTTAAAAGAGCAACACGCAAGTTTCTTGCTCGTTCTTCTTGTGATGAGACAGCTTTCCGAATGAGCGGTAGATTAAAAAAATGTGATGACTATTCAAAAGTGCTTCAATGTAATTTTATATGAATAAATGATTTTCTATTCTATTCTAAAAAATAAGAGTCTTACAGTCTAAATTAGTAAACTATATACAAATTAAACGCCAACTATAACGGATTATATATGTACACACAAATGAATAGATGTTTTTAATTAAAATATTCTTCACACAGAATATTCATAATATTTTATATTAATTTTCATAGCATTAAATTAATTTTCATATTAAAAGAGTCCATGTATTTTTGATATGCTTGAAAATATAGTTCACATAGACTGTACATTTTATATTAATTTTCATAGAGTCAAATCAGTTTTCATGTTCATAGAGTCGTATATATTTTTGATATTCTTGATAGTTGAAACGTCTTGTCGTCGAAAAATAGTTTATGTTTTGAATATAATAATAAATAACATACAATATAATACATTGTCGTGGAAATCTTTAGGGGAGGCCTATGTCCAGCAGTGGACGTCTTCCGGGCTGTGATGATGATGATGATGATGATAATACATTGAGAATAATATATTTTTCATATTACAGCGACGATCGAGTAGTGATGTGCCAGTGACCAACACATTTTATAATGTTCCCCTTCTGAATATCTCCTCCTGGGGGAAAAGTGATTGGTAGTATGTGAACTCATGACCCCATTACTAGCAATGTACCATGTCAGGTTGACCTCCACGCGGTTCCCCCCGGAAACCATCATGATAAATTCCTGACGAATTTGTCACGATGGGCTAACTGACCTGACCTTATGTTCATCTTATCATCCTCCATTGGTGCCCCGCCAGCGTAAACCGTTACCGCAGGCGGATGCACTATTCCACTATGATCTATAAAAAAAATATCTCCTTCCTGTGTTCAGATATTAAGGAAACAACAATGCAGAATTTTTCAGTCTGTGGGTCGCAACCCCTAGGGGGGTCGCGAAACCTTCCTCGGGGGTCATCGGCTGAAAGAAAACGTCGAGGTTCATATACAACAAAAACACAATTTTAACTTTTTTAAGTTAACAATTTTAAGTTTTGATAAACTTTTCAAAAGTTTGTCAAAATTTGGTGATATTTTACTGTTAACAGAACGACGATGCGGCGTGGCAACGTCGCTGGCGCCGACGCATAATTAATAGATAAATGTACCAAAACAAAAACATTTTTTTACTTAACTAATATATGTAGGCTTTTAATTAAATTATTTCTATGGTTTTCTATGACACAATAGGATCGCCAATTATAAAGATTGAAAAACATTGCAATAATGTCTATTAGTAATACTAGTATGAGTACAGCCTTATACTGGTAATTAATTTGTTTATGCTGAGTCCTTTTCTTCTATAATCTATGGTCAGTGACATGCCTCCCTGCCTTACAAGCTACGCCCATAGAGCCATATTAAATGTCAGAATAAAAACTAGCATCTTACAATGTACATATAAAATGTTTTTGAATACCAAAGACCATATCAGGCGAACATACATCATTTAAAGTTAAATCGTGTAATAGAACCTTTACAGTTAATCAGACAGTATCTCAGGATTAAATATTCATACGATCTACTGAGTCTGCCAACTTTTTGTTTCTAAACTGAGAAAGAATAAAAAATATACCAAATTTTTACCACAATACATTAATGAATTGATTAAGCCATTTCGATTATTAGAGCGGACAAACGTACAGATAAACCGACAAATATTATAATAATGATTGTTTTGTTTTCTGTTGCACTGATATTATATCTTTTCTATTATATTTATTATGTACAAACCACAAATAGTATTTTTGTTATATATATAGATTAATAAATATCAGAATAGGAAATATATATTTAAATACATACATAATATACATAGAAAATACGCAGACAGATAAACAGTTATATTCATGAATACAAATTTTTGTATCTAGCAAGGAATCGAACCCGCGACTATAGGAAGCAAATTGTATGCCAAACTGCTAGACCGCCGAGGACTTCAATTATAGTATCACTAGCTGACCCGGCAAACATTGTTTTATATATATAAAATAATATTGCTACTATAAATTGAGATGTAAGCTATCCTATTCATTATATATCTTTTTTGTAATTGCTCTAGGTATGTATGCATATGTATGTGTGTGTGTGTGTGTGTATGTGTGCATACATATATATATATATATGTAAAATGTACCAATGTCAAATGTGTAAATGTCAAATTCATTTCTTTGTTGCTTTCTTTATCTTTCAAGTTGGATCAAATTGCACACAATGTGCAAATCAAATTTGCTATCGGTTCAGTAGTTTAAGAGTCCATCGCGGACAAACAACGTGACACGTAATTTTTATATATAAAGATTATAGTATAGTAGAAGTATGGATGAATTCACTGTAGCCCCGTGTTTGTTACTTAGTATTCTCTCTAGACTTCATCTTACAGTGAGGTTGTAATTGGAGAAATGAATATTCATCAGATCGAAACTTTCTTTGTCAAGTTTGCGGGGAACTGTTTATATTCGCTTTCTGTTAATTTGTCTCTTTTAAATACCTCATTATTCTCTCTTAACTGACACACAGTCGAGTTTCGTACCAGTTTTTGAAACTGCACTCTGAATACTTTAAATAAGATATATACTCTAAATAAGATAAGCGTAGCGGCTGTTGTATTGATTGCCGCATGCATCCTCATGTAAAGTGCCAATACTGTAACTACCATATAGTAATTTTTGTAGCTGTGACGTGGTCGCGTGGATTGAGTAGTCATGCTCACAAAAATGTCCAGACATGTGGCGGCGTGGTGGGTCGGGTCATTGGGCTCCCTAAAATATGGTCGAGCGCAGTGATGGCTGGCTCATCCGTCATACTGGTGAGCGAGTGCTGCTTGTAGGGACTGGTCTGCTCTTATCACTACGACTGATTTAATCTTATTGTATATTTATATTTGAGCCTTAAAATTAGTGCTTGTTGGTAGTTTGTATTCACATGTTTCGACTTGTAAATGTAAACTTACAAGGATTATTTAAAAGAGCAACACACAAGTTTCTTGCTCGTTCTTCTTGTGATGAGACAGCTTTCCGAACGAGTGGTAGATAAAAAACAAATTGTTATGACTATTCAAAAGTGCTTAAATTAAGTTTATTTGAATAAATGATTTTCTATTCTATTCTATTCAATAAGAATACTAACAAAAGAGCCAAGAATACTTATCTTCTCAAGGTGATACTGATGTTTTGTTTATACCTATAGTCTGTATTTTAATCTCAGAGACTAAATGAACAGATGTAAATGTAAAATTTTCAAATAATGTTACCACCTATAGCAAGGTAGTGCTGTACCTGAGTGCAAATGGCACTCCAAACCCGCAGGACTTGTGGAGCGACTGAAGGCCAACTCCCGCCTGACGGATACGACTTTAGTCTGATGGCACTGCTAGGGATCGAACCTCGGCTCAGGCCGTCGTAATTTCCATCTCCGTTTGAATCGGAGGGGATAAACTTTTATTTAATACCTACAATATATGTATATACTACCTGTTTCCACGACTACGTCCGCGTGGAATTTAACGTTATTTTTCTAAAATAAAAGTAACCTAAATTACTCCTTATTACATCAGCTACCTGCCAAAAAAATCCCGCCAAAATCGGTCCAGCCATTTCAGAGATTAGCAGGAACAAACAAACAGAGAGACAGACAAAAATTGTAAAAAATGTTATTTTGGTGTATGTACCGTATTTATATAAAATAAATATGCATGTAGTAAAAAACGGTTATTTCGATATTACAAACAGAGACTCCAATTTTATTTACATGTATTCATATATATATATATATATATATATATATATATATATATATATATATATATATATATATATATATAATGCATAAATAAGTAAATTTTATGATTTATTTATCATCGACAAGGGCCTTAAGGCATAGATAAAGGGAATTAGGAGAGGATTGTTAGAATGAGCAATCGTCCGTCAACATAATTGCTAAATTTACCATTCGCCCGACGTTCACAGAGCTATTTGTTTACGTCGAAAGCGTTTTGAATTATCTCTTGTAATTAATGTTGCCCTGGTAACTACCAAAATGAGAGGATGTTTTTTTTAATGGATGGTAATGGTTCCTGCACGCGTCTGTATTTGGATTTATTAGGTGTTTCGATCACCGGAAAGTGGATCGGTATATATATATTATTTTTATATATTTTATTTTATTTATGTATATATTAATTATTAGTTAAATACAACTCACCAATGGAACTTATGTTATGGATTCTAGACAACTGATATAAAAAATGTTTTTTTTTGTAAATGCACACTATACAAGTCATTTCCTATCCAAATTATGTATTTATATACAAAAAAATACATCTGAGTATTTATATTAGTTATCTAGTGCCCATAACACAAGCTCTGCTTACCATGGAACTAGATGGCGCTGTGTTAATTGTCCAAGATTACTATTATTATTAAAACACTCAAACCGATATAAAACAATTATACTCATTAATACGTACGAGGAATCAAACCCACGACCATCGGATGTAAAACAGAGTGTTAAACCACCGAGCCGTCATAGAAAATGTCCCTAACATGTACATCTAAATGTTATTACACAATTTGTTATGGAAATAACATGTAGATTTCTGTGAAATTGTCCGGTACTATAAACTGGATTTCCATAAAACTAGATCTAAAACATGGCTATCAGAAATCGACATGTTGTCACTCAGTCAGTTGTTGTTTGCAAACCTAATTCTTGAATATAATACATACAAATAACATTTAGAAGTAGACATGGGCTATATCGCTTTTAGGCGGCGGTATGTTTTGAATCGGTTCCTTTATTTTCATTATATATGTATTAGATGTCAGTTGAAATATGTATTAGATTGATAGATCATATTCATGGACCATGCGAGGAATCGAACCCGCGACCATCGGAAGTAAAGCGGTGTGCTAAATCGCTAGATCAACGAGGCAGTCTAAATAAATGAATGTATATACCTCAGTATAGAAATAGAAATAATCTTTATTCAAATAAACTCATTACAAGCACTTTTGAATAGTCATATTTTGATTCTACCACTCATTCGGAATGCAGATTCATCACAAGAAGAATGAGCAAGAAACTTGTGTGTTGCTCTTTTTAATAGTTGTTTTTTTATATAAATAATTACAGTATAACAAGTAAGAGGCATGCGATAATCAACATAGAAATCGCTACGCACTCATTATTAGTGTAATCAGATAATATCGTCAGTGCTATGGATTTAAAGTTTTCAGTAAGTAGGTACTGAAAAGCAAAACAGATATAATCAATGCCCTTTTTACTCTCTATTCGTAATTTTCACAGATATGGATCCGAGAACATATCACAGATGTCTAATACATTCCACAACCTAGATATTGGATAACTCGATTCTAATATCATCATCATCATCATCTCAGCCCGGAAGACGTCTACTGCTGGACATAGGCCTCCCCCAAAGATCTTCACGACGATCGGTCCTGCGCTGCTCGCATCCATCGCCTTCCAGCGATCTTGATCAGATCATCGGTCCACCTTGCTGGAGGCTTTCCCACGCTGCGTCTTCCGGTCCTATTTTATCCCCTTGAGGGTAGAATTAATCAAAATCCTTTCTTAGCGGATGCCTACGTCATAACATCTACCTGCATGCCAAATTTCAGCCCGATCCGTCCAGTGGATAGAGCTGTGCGTTGATAGATCACTATGTCAGTCACCTTTGAGTTATATACCTATATTTATATGCTCCGATACTAATATATCGGTATACAATTTGTATGGCCCATGTCTATTTAGAGATATAGTTTGGCGTAAAGGCAAGTAGAACAATATGTAAAACGTACGGGCGTACTGATCATGACAAATTTATTGATAACAAAGTACAAATACGTCGTTTTGTAAATTTAATGTTTATGTTATATTTACAACATTATTTGTACAACATAGTAAAAGCAAACTAGGAAACGTATAAACAGTCTATAGACTCAAATGTATGTTGTCTATTTTATTTGAAATTTGACTCGATCATTATTTATATGTATAATTAATAAATAGATCGGGATAGATCCCGTGGTAGATACATTTTATTATTATTGAGTTTACCAGGGAAACGCGAGCGAAATATCGAGAACTCAATAAAAATAAAACTTGGTAAGGTCCCGTGATTCTTACTAATCTATACATCTATACATATAAATAAAATTGAAGTGTCTGTTTGTAATATTGAAATAACCGTTTTTGACTACATGCATATGAATATAAATACGGTATACACCAAAAGAGCAATTTTTACAATTTTTGTCTGTCTGTCTGTTTACTCCGGCTAATCTCTGAAATGGCTGGACCTATTTATACGGGACTTTTTTTGGCAGGTAGCCGATGTAATGAGGAGTAACTTAGGCTACTTTTATTTTAGAAAAATTCTTTTATCTTATAAAAATAAAGTTAAATTCCACGCGGACGAAGTTGTAGGAACAGCTAGTATAACATAAAATTCACTTGGTTGCTAATGATATCCATCATTCCTAGTCATTTAGTTTGATATTATTATTTTCAGATTATAATTCACTTTTATATAACAAAGTGATCCGCGCAACTCACCAATTCGTCACATTTTCCCTGTTCCTGCAACTATTTTCATTGCAGCTTCGCTATTATTAGTCGTAGCGTGATGTTAGATGGACTGACTTGTACAACACTAAAAGAATTATTAAAACAATTAAGTAGCACTGAAGCTCAACTGGTACATTTTTTTTTCTATTGAAAAAAAAAACTGGTACATACAAACTCACAAACTTTTCGTCTTTATAATATTGATTTATGAGTATATACTACCTTATATATTACCTAGACCAATAAAGAAGTCCAGACAGAAAAAGCCTGCAATAGAATAGAATAGAATAGAATAGAAAATCATTTATTCAAATAAACTTAATTTAAGCACTTTTGAATAGTCATAACAATTTGTTTTTTATCTACCACTCGTTCGGAAAGCTGTCTTATCACAAGAAGAACGAGCAAGAAACTTGTGTGTTGCTCTTTTAAATAATCCTTGTAAGTTTACATTTACAAGTCGAAACGTGTGAATACAAACTACCAACAAGTACTAATTTTTGGGTCAAATATAATCATGCAATAAGATTAAATCAGTCGTAGTGATAAGAGCAGACCAGTCCCTACAAGCAGCACTCGTTCACGAGTATGACGGATGAGCCAGCCATCACTGCGCTCGACCATATTTTAGGGAGCCCATTGACCCGGCCCACCACGCCGCCACATGTCTGGACATTTTAGTGAGCATGACTACTCATTCCACACGACCACGTCACAGCTACAAAAATTACTATATGGTAGCAATGAAATATGTAAAAGGAAATATGAAATTAAGTTTGTTTGTTGGTATCTTTACAGTTGAATATCTCAAGCAATCATCATACAAAGAGCACAGGTAGTTGTATAAAAGTGTATGTTTGTTACGCTTTCACGCAAAAAGTACTGAACGGATTTTGATGAAACTTTACAGTAATATAGCTTATACGTCAGAATAACGTATAGGCTATAAATTTCTCGGTGAAACCGCAGGCACAGCTAGTAAGGTCATATATAAAAAACTAGTTACTATTCCTTAGTCAATACAGACTCAAAAGCATACTTAAGATTGTAATCAATTTTATATTAAATTGTTTACATCCATCATGAGTTAGATATCATCAGATACCATCAGATATCATGAGTATATAGGGGGGAAAGGGGACTGTTAGTAATGTGGACTGATGATCTTATTGCTGACCTCCACGCGGTTCCCCCTGGAAACCATCGTGATAAATTCTTGGTGAATTTGTCACGATGGGCTAACTGACCTGACCTCATGCTCATCTTATCATCCTCCACTGGTGCCCCGCCAGCGCAAACCGTTAGCGCAGGCGGGTGCACCCTTCCATTACATCGTAAAAAAAACTGTGTCTGAGGTTTCACACGCCAAAACATATAGCTGTGTTATTCTGAAGCAAAAGCTACATGATTGTTTAATAGTTTTTACGCGAAAGGGGTAAGAAACTATCGATCAATCTACACTCATAAACTTCCACTTTTGTAATATTAGTAAGATGTTCCGTCTACAATTTATTGTTGTTCTGTGTCACCTGTATCATCATTATATACAATATAAGAACGTTAACAATAAATTCAGCGTACATAGCAACTGCCAGTTGAAAATTTTCCTATCAATAGGCTTTGTTTGAAAAACCATTGTAAGATATAATAATAAAAATTCATTGCGGTTAGTGAATAAATATTTTGCCAATGATCGTTGTATGGCCACATTATTATAATGGCTGCCACCTTAATAGGAGTCGTACGTCACAGGTGTGGGGTGTCTATACCATTCAAATTGTAAGGACACTTTTATGAAAACTTTGCGGGTTCGATTCCTCGCGCGGTGCAAATATTCGTATTTATAAATATGCTTGTTTGTATCCGTCTGGGTCTTTTCTATGTGTATTATGTGTGCTTACAATAAAATATCTAAGTATTTATATCAGCTGTCTAGTACCCATAACACAAGGTCTACTTACCGTCGGACTAGATGGCGCTGTGTTAATTGTTCAGGGATATTATTTCTTTATTACTAACAATGAAGTTAATCCACATTACTAACAATCCTCTTTCCTCTTATAATCTGATACTAGCTTATCAGCGCAACTTCGTCTGCATCACACTTCCTTGACATTTATCATTATATTTCGCTCAAAAAAAGATATTATGCAAATATATTTTTATTCTGATATATAAGTTATATTACTGTAAAGTTTTATCAACTTCCACCCAGAATTTTTGCGTGAAAGATTAACATCCAAACATACATCCATACTCACAAACTTTCACCTTTATATTAGTAAAATACAGACAAAACTAAACTATATTAGAATGAAGAGCCTACCTACTTGCTGCTATATTGTCCCATAAAAACTTCGATAAGTAATGGTCACCATCAAAACCAATAATTATGTCCACACACGTGCCCGCTCCTAACCAGCGTCCGCTCCGCTTTTGGCGCGGCGTGCGCCCGCGCCGCCCATCACAATGTCCGAAGGACGATTTTCATAAAATATAAACATGTTAAATGGAAACCGATTAACGTCAGTCATTAACAACATTGTTTTTTATGAGTATACTTAATGATTTATTGTCGGTATATTTTATGGTCTCTATTGACGGTAAGCATTGTATGTATTTACTAGCTGTATCCAGGTAGATGAATAGTCAGAACCCCTTCGAACGATCCCCCATCACATAAACGGGGATCGAAATTACGACGGCCTGAGCCGAGGTCCGAACCCCTAGCAGTGCCCTCAGACTACAGTCGTATCCGTCAAGTGGGAGTTGGCCTTCAGCCGCTCCATAAGTCCTTCCGCGGATTTGTAGTGCCATCTGCACTCGCCCCATACCGTCCAGTAAAGCTGTAAAGGCCAGCTGCAGTCAACAGTATTAGAGTAGTCCAACTGACTTTAATTTACGAATATACTCATAAGACATTTAAATTTTAATTATTAAAGTAGTATAAAAAATACCCTATTTCTGCATCTGTGACAAATGACTAGGCTGATGCTATTTAATACCCGCCCACTGCCGTAGGTACCAATAATAAGGACCAACTCGATTGCAATTAGCACTTCATTAAAACACACCCTTTTTATTCATTTAGCAAATGCTATAGAATATATTAAATATTCTGCAGTTAATATTAGAAATAGAAATAATCTTTATTCAATTTAAAGAAATAGAAATAATCTTCATTACAAGCACTTTTGGATAGTCATATTTTGATTCTACCATTAATTTTGAATGCAGATTCATCATAAGAAGAATGAGTAAGAAACTTGTGTGTTACTCTTTTGAATAGATGTTTTTTTATATACTTAATAATTACAGTATAACAATTAAGAGGCATGCGATAATCAACATAGAAATCGCTACGCACTTATTATAGTGTAATTAGATAATATTGTCAGTGCTATGGATTTTAAGTTGGATATTCGAAGGAGTGTAGAAAAATAAAATTGAGAACAATTCACACAGTGCCATCTAGTCCCAAGCTAAACAGAGCTTGCATTATGGGTACTAGACAACTGATATATACTTAAATATATACATAATAATATATATGTAGAAAACACCCAGACGGATACAAATAATCAAACTCATGTATACAAATGTTTGCACACTAGAAGAAATTGAACCTGAGATCATAGCTAGTAAATCGATGTGCTAAACCACTAGACCACCGAGGCATACGTATAACACGTCTATAAAAAGATGATAAAAAAGCCCATTATACACGAATTCACACAGAGTCATCTAAACCAATCTAAGCAAAGTATACGTCTACTAGACAACTGATAACTGAAATACTTAATTTCTGTTTCATACACATAAATACAATTGTTTGTATAGTCCAGGAATGAACCCTCGACCGCGAGTAAAACGGTTGCAACTATTAGACAACCGACGTGCACCAGTATTATAAATAAGAAATGGTACATATTTTATTTAATATAATAATAACACCCAGACCGATACAAACAATAATACATGAATACAAATGTTTGTGCCATGCCAAAAATATCTATGTATTTGTATCAGCTATCTAGTACCCATAACACAAGCTTTAGCTAGCTTAACTTGGGTCTAGATGGCGCTGTGTGAATTGTCCTGAGATTATTATTACTATATATTATCTAGTATACTAATATTATTAGCAATTATCTACCTGTTCACTTTTCAATTCGTTTCCTTAAGGTTGCCTTGAAAAGATTGCTTTCAGTAATAACACCGCCTTATTGTAACTATATATTGTCCTTTAATATATTGTGTATGCCTTTTTCTTTACTGTGTGTTACAAATAAAGTATATTTAAGTGTGTTACAAATAATAAATAAAAAGGTGGTTCTTGTATTCAAATTGTAGATGTCATATAGTCTATCTATCTAAACCTATCCTATCTATCTACACGGCAAGTAAATAAATGAACCACCTGTTTTATTTATTTACTTCCCGTGCCCGCCGCTGCGAAAGCTTGATATTTTTAACCCATTTGTTATCGTGATGTATAAGTTACATTATTGAAAAGTTTCGTCAAAATCCGTTCAGTAGTTTTTGCGTTAAAGAATAGAATAGAATAGAATAGAAAATCATTTATTCAAATAAACTTACATTGAAGCACTTTTGAATAGTCATAACATTTTTTTTTTAATCTACCGCTCATTCGGAATGCTGTTTCATCACAAGAAGAACAAGCAAGAAACTTGTGTGTTGCTCTTTTAAATAATTTATTCTTACTTACAATTTAAGTTTAAGTGTGTGATACTTGTAAAGAGTATCAAACATTCATCCATACTAACAAACTTTCGGATTTATAATATAGTTAATATTATATTATATTATATTTGCTGTGCCCACGGTTTCACACGCATTAAATTCCAATTAAAAATATAGCCTATGTGTTATTATCATGCATAAGCTATATAATTGTAAAGTTTCATCAAAATCCGTTCAGTACTTTTTGCGTGAAAGAGTAACAAACATCCATTTATACTAACAAACTTTCGCATTAATAATATCAAATAGCCGCGGTTTTACCCGCATTAATTTCCAATATATAAATTTCAATTAAAAATATAGCCTATGTGTTATTCTGATGCATAAGCTATATTACTGTAAAGTTTCATCAAAATCAGTAGTTTTTGCGTGAAAGAGTAACACACATCCAAATACAACATTTCTGAGTAAAGAGGAACATTCTAGATCTTTAGATAATTCGTTATTGGAATAAAACCGACCCTGATAAACTTTGTATAAAGATTTCTGCATGGTACCACATCTATGTCAGCTGCTAAACTTAAAATAATACAGTCTAATTACAGCGTAAAGAGGCTTTGACGGCCTCGTCAGTCTGGCGGATCAATATACCGCTTTACTTCCGATGGTCCCGGGTTCGATACCTCGCACGGTACAAAGGATTGTACTTATGAGTCTGATTGAATCGGTCTGGGTGTTTACTATGTATTTATAAAAAAAATGTATCTATGTATTTATATCAATTGTCTAGTAAAATAACAAATCTATGTTTAGCTTGTGACTAGATGGCGTTGTGTGAATCGTCCAGAGATATGATTATTAATAGCTCTTAATATATGTACTCGTTTAGTACCCATAACAAAACTCTGCTTAGCTTGGGACTAGATGGCGCTGTATGAATTATCCAGGGAAATGATTAGTTCTTTCTTATTCTTAATGAGTACTCGTATGAGCAACACGCAAGTTTCTTGCTCGTTCTTCTTGTGACGAGACAGCTTCCCAAATGAGCGGTAGATGAAAACAAGGATAACTGTGACTATAAAACTTCAAACTTATTTGCATAAAGCGTTTTCTATTCTGTGGTACCATAGATATTATATGATGACATTATGGCCTTATAGAACTATCATTTGCCATCAGGCGGGCCGTCAGTTTTGCCAACACTTTTAGGGTTGTGTGTACTTTATCCGGAGTTTATCGATTCGACGACGTAACAAGGGAATTGATCTCGACCTTAATAGGACCGAGCGAGATGTTGGAAAAAAACGCAAAATTATGAGATGGACTGATCGCGTTACGTGCGCCCGCAAAAACGTACACTCGTCAATAGTGTTGCCAGTTAACATGAAAGAAATTACAGGATCTCATAATTTATTATTTATTTATTTAGTATACATTCCAAAGACATAATGAGTAAAATAATTACTCATTATGTCTTGCTCTTGCTCATATTTAACTATTACATTTATTCAACTGCTTACATTGTTTACTAGAAACAAACGCATAAACTAGATTCATTAAGAAAATATCAAGATATTCATGAATACAAATATTTATACGGCGCGACTATGAACGCGCGACCGACGAGAAGTAAGACGAAGTATTGAACCGCTAGATCACCGAATTCGAGATTTTGTATATTCTGTAATAAGGTTTATCTTCCCTAGACAATTAACACAACGCTAGACTGCGCTGTGTTAATTATTGTCTTTAATATAAATATTTGCACCGTGCAAGGAAACGAACCCGCGACCATCGGATGTAATGCGGTGTGCTAAACGACTAGAACACTGAGGCCGTCATCAAATAAATTGATTAACATATTTTATTAAGGTATATGAAACCATACTGAATTTTTACTGCTTCCACTGACAAAGTAACTACAATATGTTTCAATTTAGAAACTCCTTTTTCATTTCCAGGTAGCGAAAGGCAATAAGTAAGGAGAGAATAAAGCACAATATACCGGCGCTGCAATATAATTCCTGCTTGAGAAAATTGGAAATAAAATTGTCTATCTAGCAAGCGACTTGGGTGCCTTAGCAATAACAGTACCAGCTTAAGACTTAAAGCCTTTGCTACGAGAAAAGGAGCCCTTTGCACAACCTATGATAATAAGAAAATGGAAAATAAATTTATGTCTAGATAGTAAACCTATATATATATAGTTTGTTGCATTAAATTCTTGTTAAATTGCATTCGAAGTAATTGGAATTTGCTATTCCAATTACTTCGGTGGTATAAGGTAGAAAACCGGTAAGTGGTAACTGTAACCCATGTTACATGAACAGCAGCAGTACCACATTATTATGTGTCAAACGTAATACCACTGTGTTGCCATTCTCCTGTAATTTCGCTGTTTAACCTAATCCCCAATTTACACTCAGCCCGAGTGGACAGGGAAGTGAGCAGCGCGAGAGTGTAAACACGAGTGGAAACATTACCCATGCCATAGGCGCTGCCACTCACGCTGCCCGGCGCTCCCTTGATTGTCGGTTTTTCGTGCGCGAGTCAATGGACTGGCAGCACGAGTGGCAGTGAGTTTTTACATTCAGCCCTCTCGCTCAGTTGTTGCCCGGCAATATTTCCGATATGGCGAATGGCAGGGGAAGCGGCTGAATGTAATAGTAGCATTAGGTACAGGTCGCCTACATACGCTCAATGTATCTACATATTCGTCGTGTGAAGCATTAAAGGGTAATAGGATTAGGCAGCTGCAGTCTTCCACAGTCCCCTGGAAACCATCATGAAAAATTCCTGTTGAATTTGTCAGTATGGGCTAACAGACTTCACCTTTTTATTTATCTTATCATCCACCAATGGGGCCCGGTTTGCATAAACCATTAAATTATGTCCCTATGGTCATGATCATTTGTGGTCGTAAGTTTATGGTCCTTCGAGCCGGAATAGCTTCATAAGGTATCAATTATTTTAAAGTGTATTTCGAATGTCATATTATTCTAAAACCAAAGTCAACACAAATAGAGGCAATCTTTATTCAAATAAACTTAATATATGCACTTTTGAGTAGTCACATTTTATTTTATTCTACCACACATTCAAGAATCTGCAAAAAACTATACAATACAATTACTTATTAATACTATACTAACGTCAAAGTCAAGTTCTAAGCGAAAATCATTTAATCTCTTACGAATGTTGCAGTAAAGTATAAAAAGCAGTTATTGATCACAATTATCGGGAAGTCCCATACAAGTATTAATATGTGGTCACTGTACTGGGCACACCGCACACAGACCGCGTACGAGAGGCTTAGTATCAACTTGTGGAAAAACATTTAGCTCGTACGATTGTTGTTCACGTATCGGAGCATCGGAAACGACATTTAGTATTATAAACGCGAAAGTTTGAAGTATGGATGGATGTTTGTTACTCTTTCACGTAAAAACTACTGAATGCAACTTGATGTAACTTTACAGTAATACAGAATATAATAATTATTAATAAACATAACTTATCAGAATCATATATAGGCTATAATTTTCATGTGGATGAAACCACGGTCACAGCTAGTATACCTACTATACGTCACCTGCAACTAATAGACTCAGTCCTTCTTATACTATCTATTACTAAAAACTGCATTAAAATCAGTTGCAAAGTTTGAAAGATCTAAGCGAAAGAAACAGAGGAAACGTATTCATTTTATACCATGTCAAGATTATGATTGTGAGCATAAATTCCTAATGACAAAAAGTAATTCAAAGAGAGTCCATAGACAACTGTCCTTCGTCACTTCTCTTATTCTTCATAATTAATTATTTGTTCATAATTAAATAAGAAAGGTTTTCAAATCGTATGTTATAAAGAAATACATCAATTGTCGATAGTCAGAAGGGAGTGACGAACAAGGCGTAGCTCTGTCTCGCTTTGACAATAGGGATGCACACGGGTTGATTATTTGATTGCTAAAATAATATTTGCACTTCTTTAAAGATGATAATCCATATAATAAATACTCCTTTATTTCATACAGTCTTACATAGTTTGGTTTGTGTCCTTTTTTCCGGGTTTAATAACAGAAAATAATTATGAAAATTTATAAGCATATCTGCTATTAGTACATAACTTGAATAATGATATTAACGTAATAATTTAATAATAACTACTGATTGTATTGAGTATATCAGATATTTTCTTACTGTAGACTTTACATGCAGCTTTTTGGGACGTTCTATAGAAATGTATTTCTTATTCAATACGCACTTGACAGAACGGTCGTGATCATTATGTAGTAGAATGAGAGGCATATGCCATCCGCCTTACAACAGCTCGCTATTTCTCGCTACTAGGAATAAATTAGATAATATAAAGAAACGCAGAATTTAGAATGTTAATTACATTTTATTTCAAATTGTTTAAATATGTTTTTAATGTAGTTTATTATTTAAATTGGTATTACAAGCTCTGTGCACAGTATCCAATTGATATCCCGTCCAATTCAGACGGGGTTCGAAATTCCGACGGCCTGAGCCGAGGTTCGATCACTTAGCGACGCCCTCAGACTAAAGTGTATCCGTCAGGCTGCAGTTCGCCACCAGCCTTTCCCTAAAACCTTTTGCGGATTTGTAGTGCAATCTGCACTCGCTCTCTATCGTCAGGTGAAGCTGTAAAGACCAGCCAACCGTATTAACTAGGGGGGAAGGGGATTGTTAGCAATGGGAACTAGTAACTCCCATTGCTAGCAATGTCAGGTCGACCTCCACGCGGTTCCCCCTGGAAACCGTCGTGATAAATTCTTGGCGAATTTGTCACGATGAGCTAACTGACCTGACCTCATGCTCATCTTATCATCCTCCACTGGTGCCCCGCCAGCGTAAACCGTTAGCGCAGGTGGGTGCACCATTCATTTAACATACATAAAAAATAAAAAAAAAACCGTATTAACTAAGAGCTTTACAGTAAAATAAATTGTATTATGTAATCTACAAGAGAAATAATAAAATATTAAATTAAAATTCAGCGCGAGCGCCGTGAAAAATGCACTAGTGTGTGCCCACTACACGCACGTATCCTATGATATTCAGCGTACGCGCACCCTACAAAAACCGGCCGCCGCCATTTTGGGGCGCGCGCGCACCGCAGTTATTACGGGAACTCTTATGTTAATTATAATTATGTACTCGTAAGTGCACACCGTCACACGACACGGGCGCAAAAACCAGGATTGTATACAATTTTAATGCGCTCCCGGGAATTTACGGAAGATGCCATCGAAGCAATAAAAAAAAGTGTGCGCTTCGAATTTTGATTTGTACGTCTAGGCTACGTTACTCGTAAAGTTTATGTCTACACTAGACTGGAACAACAGACAGTTCTAAATAGGCATAAGTAGATTATTTTTAGTCTATATTTTGAAATAAAAATGATAATCTACTCTGTATAACTTTTTCTGTTCTTAGTTTGTCTATTTTTTTTAATAAAAAAAAAATAGTTTGTCTAAGAAACTGTCTGGCAAAGAACACCTGATGGTAAATGGCAGACGTCGTATATAAAAAAATTACCTAGGTCAATTCACACAGTATCATAGACAATTCATAAGGAATCGGCTAGTCCCAAATTAACTCGAAATTGTGTTATGTATATTATTAGACTAATATTAATACATTTTTTTAAATACATACGTAATATACCTAAAAGATAACCAGAGCGATACAAACAATCATACTTATATTTATAAGTACCTGTTACCGTGACTTCGTCCGCGTGGAATTTAAGTTTATTTTTCTAAAATAAAAGTAACCTAAGTTACTCCTTATTACTCAGCTACCTGCCAATAAAAGTCTCGTCAAAATCGGTCCAGCCATTTCAGAGATTAGCCGGAACAGACAGACAGACAAAAATTGTAAAACATGTTGTTTTGGTGTATGTACCGTATTTATATACAACAGACACTCCGATTTTATTTATATGTATAGGATTCAAATTAGTTATGATTTGCATTTTCTCAGTGTTGCCGTAATACTATTTGGTAAATTACCGTATTAATACTTTTTAATGTAGAAACTACCGTATAAACGATATAATCTTCTGTTCCTCATTAGGCTATACAAAGTATAAAATATTGTGTTTTTTTTTAAACATAAACTTTTTTTCTTAGATATTATTATTTTCTATTTGTATAAAAACTATTTTATATTTATACTTTTTTAAATTGTAATTCGTATACGTCTATATTGTGGGCTAAACTGAAAATCAACGCAAAAAACTATGTTTCCAGTATTATGTTGAGTTGTGGTCCACATTGACTGTTTTGTAACGTGTGTAGATTGACGTTTTTTTTTTGCTATTATTGTTGTGTGAAGACGAGTCCATAAAATTCTATTCTATTCTATTCCTTTACCGGAACAAGGGCATGTGACCCGGGCATGGTTGTAATATCCGTATGTTTTATGCAGAAGCGATCAGCTTAGTTTACTTTCCTTACGCATCCGCCGGACGAGTACCGTACCACGCATGTGCTTAGGCCTAATTTGTAATGTGTGAACTTTTATATTTTACGGCATTTATTTCTCATGAATATATTATTAACAGAATAAAAATATGTATATAAATACTCATATAATATCTTAATCATAACATAGTATGAAATAAAATCGCTGTCGCTGTCTGTCCGTCCCTATGTATGCTTACATCTTTAAAACTACGCAACGGATTTTGAAGCGGTTTTTTTTAATAGATAGAGTGATTCTAGAGGAAGGTTTATATATATAATATAATACATGTACACCCAGGCGAATCCGGGGCGAGTAGCTAGTAATATTATAAACGCGAAAGTTTATGAGTATGGATGTTTATTACTCTTTGATGCAAAAACTACTGAACGGATTTTTATTAAACTTAACAGTAAAATAGCTTATGCATCAGAATAATATATAGGTTATATTTTTTATTATTATTATTTCTATAGCCTCAAACTTCGTCGATAAATGGCCTATATGACACTAAAAAAAATTCAAAACGGATTCATTAGATTCAGACATTACCCGTATAACCTAAAAAAGGTTAACTCTTTATAATATTAGCATAGACTAATTATATACACTTCAATCAATTTAATTACGTTTTATTATTAGAAAATAAGGTTATGTCCAGCGCAGCGGCCATTTTGCGCACATCCGGCGCGCGACAAAATGGCGATTGTTATGCAATTGGCGCAAATCTAACTGTACACGTCCTTCCTGCGAGCACCGGATATGAAAATAAATAAATGATAGCGATTATTTGATTTCCCAACACGTACGCCATAACCAACGGTGTGTATGTTTGTGATTGACATTGAAATTAAACGATTCGAAATGAAAGCGTGCCAGTACTATTAATTGATAGGAAGTAAATCTCTTCGAGTATATCGAATACTATCATTGTAATTAGGCTGTCCAAATATCTTATTAATATCATAAACGCGAAAGTTTGTGGGTATGGATGGATGTTTGTTGTTCTTCTTCTTGCTCATTCTTCTTGTGATGTCTACGTTCCAAATGAGTGGTAGAATAAAAAATTGCGACTACGCAAAAGTGTTTATATTAAGTTTATTTGAATAAAAAATATTTCTATTTCTATTTCTTTCACGCAAAACCTACTGAACGTATTTTGTTGAAACTTTACAGTAATATAGCTTATACATCATAATAAATTACACGCGGGTGTGATTTCGACACTAGCCAATCTACATATTAATATGTTTTTAATATGCACAATAATAATAATAATAAATAACCCTGGACAATTAACACAGCGCCATCTAGTCTCACGGTAAGCAGAGCTTGTGCCTGATATATTATTTATAAAACACATACATAATATACATAGAAAACACCCAGACCAATACAAACTATCATACTTATGAATGCAAATGTTTGCACCGTGCAAGGAATCGTACCCGCAACCATCGGAAGTAAAGCGGTGTGCTAAGTCGCTAGACCACCGAGGCCGTCTCTATATATGTCGCCATTTAAACAAAACATATCTTATAAAGCAAGGTTGGGAACTGAATAGGAGACCCTGAGGTACACCAGTAGACGACTTTTTACCTTACTTTAATTGTTACAATATATATTAATACTTGAAGCGAAAATATTTGTACCCATTTTGAATAAATTTGCGCGGACGGAGCAGTATAAAATTTCGCACACTTATTTTTTTTTTTAAATATATAAGATACATACTAACATGTATTGAAAATACACACTCATACATATACCTATCTCCCGCTTTCACTGTTGATTTGTCTTGATTGATTATGTCTCATTGTTGATTCGTATTTAGTATATTTGTATGTATACATTTTATATGTATATTATTATGTGCTTAAATATATTTATATATATATATTCTTATTTAAGTACGTATGTAGTTGGATATATATATTTCAATTTATGAATTTTATTATAATTGTACCTTCCTCCTTTTATTATTTATTTCATGTTATTATTTACTTAAATGCAACGCCCACTAATCTCTGTTTGCCCTATGGCCAACTGGGAGAAAATGCCTTATGGTGTTAAGTCCGCCATATGCAACCTTTATTTTGTTTTATATTTGTGCACGAAGTTTTTATAAATAAATAAAATATATTATATTATCTATCATATATATTTATTGTTAGTTTGTTGTCATATTTCGACTACAGGGCGACCACTTAATAATAAGAACATAACTTTATTATACACAGAAAAATATTTACAAAAAAAAACTTTAAATTAAACTCAACAAAAGACGGCCTCATCCCTTAAAGCAATTTCTTACAGACAACCTGGAAAAATATTAACTGATAACGATATTAAAGAATAATCGTTAAAGATTTTTCTGTCTATTAAAGTATAACAATCTATAACAAATCTATTTTTTTTATAGTACGTAGGTGGCAAACACGCATACGGGCTGTCTGATGGTAAACGTTTACCGTAGCCTATGGACGCTTGAAACACCAGGGGTGTCACATGCATGTTGCCGACACTTAGAAAACCATAGTATACCCTTCTTGAAAAACCCTATGCTGTAGTCTCTCGAGAAAACGTCTGCAGGTAGTTTATTCCACAATCTAAGTGTATGCAAGAGGAAGATCGTCTAAAACCGCACTGTCCGATACCACTTAGTTCTAGCGTGTGGGGATGAATTCCTTCTCGATGGCGAGTGGTACGACGCGGTGATGGTAAAACGTAGCCGTGTTACCCGTAGTTATAATCTTACTAACTTACCCCCGCGCCTTCGTCTGCTTAAAACTTACTTGACATTTAAAATTATATTAATATACATATTAGCCCAAGAGCCAACGACGGCCAGACCTACGTCATATTAGTAAACGTGAAATTTCTTGTATGTGTGTTACGATGGAGATAGGATGAAGAACCAAGAAAACTGTCTGGCAATTTAGGAAACTCAGTTTAAAAGTTCTCACAATAATATATATAAAGTTCAGCTTTATTAAAATGACGTAAGTTTATTTATAAAATAGTATAGTTTAAGGGGGTCCGGCGGGGGGTTGGAACCACACTAAGTATCTGGCAATGAGCAGCGCAAGTTATAATAATGCTACGAACAATATATGAAAATATGGAGTTTCTTAAAATAACGAATTTGATATGAAATTTTTTACACCTTTGTTACCTGGTACCTGCCAAAGGAACCACGATCCAGGTTTCATGTTTGGGGATCGTTCTTACCTGTGTTGGGGACACACATACAAGAACTTTCACGTTTACTAATATGACGTATGTCTGGCCGTCGTAGGCTCTTGCTCTATATGAAATTATAGCCTAAAGTACGTTTATTAATTCCAGTCAGTAAAATGACAAGTGCAACTGTCACTGACACAAAAAAGTGTGACCCGCTACAATAGTGATGTACGGCAATCAATAGACTTAGACATTTAGTCACGCTTTATTTTATAGGTATCAAAACCTTATTTTTAATTTTTAATATTTAATACATATCGTATTAAACAATACGATTTTAGAATATGGACCTTACCAGCATATTAAAATTTCTCACTACAACATTATTACAAAAGCTGGGAAAGAATGTAAAAAGAGATTCAGAGAAATTAATACTAGAATTTTTATTTATATAAAGGCGAATTGATATTGAATAAAAAAAATGTAACCTCGACTAAGTTTTAATTGTAAAAACTGGATTGTACCACATCACTATTTATTTGGGACTAAAACCCTGCAACACTGGAAATGTCATTTTACTGACTGGAATTAATAATCTTTACGTATTATTCTGATATTACTGTAAGTTACATCGAAATCCGTTTGCGTGAAAGTATCACATTGATAATATTAGGAAGGATGTATGCAATAGAATAAATAAACTAATAACAAAACATATTATAAGAAGACTAAAGGCAAAAATTATACAGCCAAAATTGATTAAGAAGCGAACGCCAGCGTAATCCCAGAATGGAAACAAACTAGTGAATGAATGACACTATTTATTGAAACGAGCCATAAACAAACAAATAAGCCGAGGAAACCCCTCAGTCCAGACGAGCCACGTGCATCTCCTTACAAGCAGCAAGACTACCCATAAATTTGGTTCCGATCCATAACCAAGGGACCGATGCGTACTCCAGTTACCGCAGACTTATTTAGTAAGCTGACCATTTTTGTAAAGACAACCTTAAGTGGTGATGCTAATGTTATAAGACACATGGGATTTTCTTTTTGGTCTGACCAGACCCCAAATGGATAGTTCAATGTTATGGTTACATAATCGTTCTGTGAATTAATGAATGTTTACGATAGTAAGGTTCATTTTACTATAAGCCGCGGATATATGGTAAGTGTTAGAATAATCTAGGCGTATGTTACTTCGCTATTTATATAGATGGACCATATATACAGCTAGTAGCTTGAAACTTGTTTTTTAGCCTCTTGATTAAATATAAATAAATATGACATTCAAAGCTTGTAAAAATTTTAGCCTTAAGAGGGCTATTTAAAATAGGGGAGTAAGTTTGTATGGAAATTCGTCCTTTTTGAAGCTAGAAGGATGATTCTTTTTTCTATAATTTATAATTAGTCTAAATAATTAAAAATACTAGCCAAGGTCACTATTCTATGCGAACGAAATCGCGAATACAGCTAGTTAACGGGTATATATGTATATATATATGGATGTAAAACCATAAAAGTTAGTATATATGACGTAACGTAGGTAATTATAATATATATAAAGGAATAAATACAAATAGAGACAATAGGTATATATTTAAGCACATATTAATTAATCTCGTATTCTACTAAGTTTAAATTACTACTAAAACTACTACGATATTAAAATATTAATTCTTACTAGAGATCCATGTTGATTTTCTTTCAATTAAAATAGTTTTACGTAACATCATCACATGACAGTTAACGGTTACTATTTTAAAAATAAAAAAAACAAAACCATCAACAATAAATATGGAACAATAAAATTGTGAAAGTTGAAAATGGAATATAAATGATTGATGTTTTAATTTTAAATTTTTATATGGCAATGTTGTTTAAATATGGAATGATTGCAGTGCATGAAGAAATTAGCATTTGTTTTTTAATATTGCACGCTTAATAGTAAAACGCATTAAGTTAATAATTATAAATTTTGGAAATTCAACCTTAGTAGTTTACATTTAAAGTTGACTAAATTAACATTAGTTTTTTTAATATAACACCCTTAATAGTAAAACGCATTAAGTAATAGTTATACATTTTGGGAAATCGACCTTAATATTTTATCTTTAAAACCGACTTCTCAAATTTTAATTTTTTTAGTTCATGCAGTATATTATTAGTGCGTATGCATGATGTGGAAAATATGATCATTTAACTTGTCAAAAAAATATTGTTTTTATTGTCATATAATAATATTAATATTTGCAACGGTTTTTAGTAATAAGTAGCTGTTTTATAACACGATGAAAATAAGAACAATTCTTTTTTTTTTCATTAAACACACCAATATCTCAATGATGTAATTTTTTTTTCGTTTCACTGCATTCATTTCAAACCGGAAGTTTCATTTCAAACTTCCGATCTGACTAAATGTTACAAAAAAGAATCATCACTTAAGTGCAGCTGTTTAATATATATATTTTACAACATTCAAAATAGACAGATTTTTGATAGTAATTCTGTCAATGTTCTTTTCTGAAAACTCCGAACAATAACTGAAACTGTTATTTTTGAAAAAATGAAACACATTTTATTAAATAAATAATACATGTTTCTTTCTTTTTATGAGTCTCGCTCCATAAGAACAGTCGCTTAATATAGACTCTGATGAAAGTGAGCAAAAGTGGCCGCAGACTAAAATGCAAACTGGCTCAGGACCTTAAATAAATATTAGTAAAATAGGATGTTTGTGACACATACGGAGCGTGTCACGACGAGAATTCAACAAACATGCTACTCAATAACCTAAGGCCACCGCTGAAAATCAGCGCTGTAGCTACGGCTGAGCAGAGTCCTATTTAGCAAATATTTCTTACTAATATTGTTTCATACAAAAGAGCCTATAACCGTCTCTAGTGTCCCATTTATATTCTACACCAAATCATCATTTATTTATTTTTTTAATATAATAATATAATATCTCAGAACATGCTAATGAGATTTATTCACAGAGATAACTAAACACGTAGAAATTTTTACAAATTAAAAAATTATACAAAATATGTCACACAGCGCCATCTAGTCCCAAGCTAAATACGACGGGTGTATTGGATACTAGACAAATGATATTAATACTTAGATACATATATTTTTTGTAAATACTATACTATACATAAAAAATAGACAGACCGATGCAAACAATCATACTCATGAATACAAATGTTTGTACCGTACGAGGAACCGAACCCGCAACCATAGGAAATAAAGCGGTGTGCTAAACTGCTAGACCGAGGCCTTCTCAAAATGTTGTTACTAATATTATATGCACTATTATGCAGTCTTATAAATAATTATTATTGTTCATTTTGTTAACCACAGGGCAATGTCATTTGTGTGTCTTTGACCAGTTTAACTTCTATTCTCTCTTTTTACTCTACTTTGAACCTAGGCTGAAGCTTAATATCATTCCTCATTTCATCATCATCATCATCATCGCAGCCCGGAAGACGTCCACTGCTGGACATAGGCCTGCCCCAAAGATCTCCACGACGATCGGTCCTGCGCTGCTCGCATCCAATGCCTTCCAGCGATTTTGACCAGATCGTCGGTCCACCTTGCTGGAAGCCTTCCCACGCTGCGTCTTCCAGTCCGTGGTCGCCACTCGAGGACTTTACTGCCCCAACGGCCATCTGTTCCTCATTTAGATTAGATTAATCATTCGTTAAATCGAAGAAATTCCAATATATACATTTCTATTATCATAAAAAAACGCTATATGTGCGTTTTATTTGTTTACCTATACGTACGTAGTGATGAAATTTTGTCATAAAAGATGTTTTTGTATAGAAAAAAACCTTGGCAACCCACGTGACTACACTTAACACGGCTTTTGTCGAGTTGTAAAGACAACATTTGGTGTCCAATTCGCGTCACCAAATACGAGCCTGTATGTATTTGGCCATACAATTTGGACCCCCGAATATGGCGCGCTGCTTTTGGAGTTGCTATTCTAATTATTGTAAAACTAATTTAGTCCCCATTTGGGATGTTTGTTTTACGTAACCTTGTGGGTTTTGTCTAGATAAATATACGCGGAATCTTTTCAATTACGTATGATGGGTACTAGACGACTGATAGTAATCTATACATATAAATAAAATTGGAATGTATGTTTGTAATATTGAAATAACCGCTTTTTACTACATACAAATGAACATAAATACGGTGCATGCACGAAAAAATTTTTTTTTGCAATTTTTGTCCGTCTGTCTGTTCCGCCTAATCTCTGAAAAGGCTGGACCGATTTTGACGGGACTTTTTTGCCAGGTAGTTGATGTAATAAGGAGTAACTTTGGCTACTTTTATTTTAGAAAAATAAAGTTAAATTCCACGCGGACGAAGTCGCGGGAACAGGTAGTATTTAAATATATTCTAAGGAATTGTAAACCATGAACAGTACATACCATTGTAGTCTTTCGATCTTTTCTATCTGTGCGTTTTTTCTAAATAATATAATGAAATCTTTTCCTTGACTTATTGAAGGCAACTGATTTTCTTCAGTTGTTCACTCTTGGCAGAGTGGAAACTCTTGGCAAAGAAAATTATTGACTTAATTATTGTGCGTGGCCACTAAACAGTACACATGGGGGCGTTCCTGAGCAAAGATGAGTAAGTTTGGTGTTAATTCTTACTTTGGGGTGCTCGGAGTATGGAAGACGTTCTTCCAGGGTGAAATCGTATTTCTCCTGCCCTTTCCATTAATTTTTTTTTTCAATAAATACAGTCCACTCTCTATTTTATTACTTTATAAGAATTCGTAATCCAACAAATACGCTACTAAGGAATTGTAATTCATGAACAGTGCCTACTGTTTTAGTCTATCTATCTTTTCTACCTGTGGGTTTTGTCTAAATACGCGGTATCTTATCAAAGACGTACTACTGATGGGTACTAGACCACTGATACTAATATTGAAGTATATTAAGAAATGATGAAGCATGAATAGTATCTACAGTTGTAGTCCCAATAGACTATTGCTATTGAGTAAAAACTAGTGATTAGGGCCCTAACTAGTCTAGTGACGGTCCTAGTCATGATATATTATATTTCATGACTAGACTCACTAGACACTGCAAATTGAATAAATACAAGACGTAATTAGGTCTCAGCTTAACAACAATGCAGATTTTGCCAAGTACAACGCCACTACACATACTATGTGGTCGTAACTCACTCATACATGAACGAAATATCTCCTTTGGAAATACACTATGTCCTAAGGAGAGAAAAACCATCGCTCCTAAGAATATCCTTCAATTCTTGTCCCTGACGGATCTAGGTAGCGAACTTTGAAAAAGGGCGAGCACAATAGATCTACGTAGACCGCGGTGCTACAGGTTTTAACACCTGATAATAGCCCAAAGCACCCAATAAAAAAGTTGTAGTCAAAAACTACCATACTGCATTCAATATTCATAAAGGACAGACTGCACTTTCTTTTTTAGAGAGTTCAGCATGCAGATTGAATTGAGAAGAACTAACAAGAAACTCAACTGAATTTCTTTTTTTTTTATAGCCAGTTTATTTACATTGTGTATTTGTATAGGTGTCTATGTCTAACATTAAATGAAAATCCCGTGCATGACCAACTATTGCCATGCACGTTTGTCATAAGTAGTTGTGATATTCAAGTCAACCACTTTGTCTATGCTTCTAAGGAATCGTAACACATGATCTATAATTGTCTGTGGTGCAGTTAGTAACCATAAATGATAGTAGCCACTTTCTATCAGTTTAATTGGCATTCCAACTCGTATAGAACAATCCCCTCCATATTTAGTTGGATGACATTACAATTTGTCATATATAATGTACATACGACGTACGTAAGGTGGAGTCTACATAAATTCGCATCTGCTTGGAAAAAAAATTATGTTCTTCAATATGTGGCCTTTAGGCTTTAGGGTACCGTTTAGATGATTTTATTTATTTATTTATTCATAGCCTAGTTGTTAGATTCATTATTTAAGTAGCGATTTTTTAAAGCAAATAAATCTTTAAATATAAAAGTCTAAATTACTTCTTATAATATTAGCTTTCTGCGAGTGAAACTCCCATCGAAATCGGTCCAATTATTTCAAAGATTATCAAGATCAAACAAACAGACAGACAATTTTTTTTAATATCTGTTTATGTAAGTGTTACATACACTTTTATATAATTTATTTTTTTATTTATTGTATTTAGAGAAAAGCTGTTAATTTATAATTACAACTAGGCACTTCAAATTTATTTATTTGTACAGAATAGAATAATTTTCTATGTACATATTTAAAAAAATGTTTTGTAAGTATTATTTGTCTAGTACCCATAACACAAGATCTATTTAGCTTGGAACTAGATGGTGCTGTATGAATTATTCTTCTGTTGTTATTATAGGGTGTTGTGTGTGTTGTTATTAAGGTTGTTATTACTATTATTATTTCTTAATATATATATATATATATTATATCTCCCTTTGATGGGGTAATAGACTGATCATTGCGGGTAAAAATCAATTATCTATATTCTTATTCTTTAGTTCCAAACTAAGCCAGATCTTGTTCTACAAACTGATACAAATACTTAAACACATAAATATATACAATAATCACTCACAGAAATATAAACAATCATACTCATGAATTTGATCTATATTAGATAAAAAAAAATTGGATCTATATACCGAACTGGACGATAGGGAAAAAATTAAATTGTAATGAATAAATAATTATAATGTAAAATTTGTGACGTTCATAAGCGGATTAAATGTACATGAATAATTTCAGATTTCAGAATTATAGTTTTGAGTATAGACATATGGAGATTTATTTATTTATTTATTTACTTAATACAGAAAACGTGTGTACTAATTTACTAAAGCAACGATGATATTCACAGAAGTATAAAACTGTGTTGCGAATATTGACTAATTAATTTTGAATTTGAATTAAATATTTATATAAGGAACTCTCAAAGCTATAGTTCGTTGCTTACTTTGCCAGCATTTTCTGTCCGCATGGCCCCAATGTTTTTATCATCCACGAATGTCAATTTAAAATTGTCATTATCTATTTGTCACAGCAAAAACTGCCTATAACAGGTATGATACCACATATATTTAGTAAATACTTGGTAAGAACGCCATTATGTTCTACCAAGCCGTTTTTTTAATTTACGACTTTAGAATTCAAATAAAGAATCCAACTGATAAAAAAAAAATACATATAGAACAATAACTCTGGACAATCCAAACAGCGCCATCTAGTCGGACTACTGAAAATATAATATTATATGTTAATTTATATAAAGCTAAGCCTGTATAGTTATATAAGTAAATAGTAATAATAGTAGCATTGTCTTGCATCATCTTCGTCATCAGCTCGCGGAGCCTTTCACCATATCAATATATGTGTAATCCTTGTTATAGTATTTATATAGTATAAGTAGTTTAATAACATAATTCATCACATTATTTACAGTTTATTCACACTTTATATATTTTGATAAAGAGCTCGAAGTTTAATATTTATGTAATTTTTTTTAGTAATAAGTATAGTATTAGTAAGGAGAGAATATCAGCGCTGCAGAGTTATCTGTAGCATTATGCTAAGTTGGCTGCCTTTTCACTTTTGCGGCACATAAAGTCACCTACATTTATTTTATTAATTCGTGTTTTTTCTGTATCTCATGTATGTTATGTCTGTAATTGTGAATTAAGAATTTATCTATCTATCTAATAATAGTAATATCCCTGGATAATTGCCACATAATTGCCAAATCACACGACGCCAGTAATATCAATTGACAGGTCGCTATTTAGTCCTAAGCTAAGCAGAGCTTATGTTATGAGTACCAGACAAGAAGAAGAAAGAAGAAGAAAAACATTTATTGACAACCATTATTGATATAAATATACAACTGATATCAATACGTTTTACATATTATTTTTTATATATATATTTTTTATATACATACATAATGTATAAACACCCAGATTTAAAGAAACATACACTTGAATACAAATGCTTGCATCATGAAATGGAGATGTATTTGCGTGTATTGGTTGGAAGGAACATTTCAGATGATCATGACCTACTCGACCCGGCTTCGCACGGGTGTTCATGTATAAACCTTCCTTTAGAATCATTTTATCTATTAAAAAAAATCCGCTTCAAAATCCTTGCGTAGTTTTAAAGATTTAAGATTCATTGAGATTTTCATTAAGAGAGAGAGAGATCTCTTTCATTAAGAGAGAGGTACGTAGGTATTCTATGGAAAAATCCATTTCAAATTAATCTACGCCTAATAAAACTAATATAAATTTACCGTTTCTGATACGATTTCCCTAAAAAGCGATTTTTGGTTACCGTTGCCGATGGAAATTATCGTAAACATACGAAAAAGGGTAAGAAACCATTAAGAGAGCGTTGATTCAGAAAATGATCGTACTAATACCATTTCGGTTGGTTTAACGGATTCTGCAAGAAAATGAATTAGGGTAAACGACACAGTTATCGGCAGTGAGGTTATTAATTATTTTATGTATTTATTGAAGGTAGGGAAAAAAATATATAATGTAAAAACTTGACGTTCATAAGCGGCTAAAATGTCCTACATGAATAAATGTTTTTTTAATTTGAATTTGAATTTAATTTTTATTATTTTGATTTATATTTTCATTCGGGTGTACATGTATTATACAAATAAACCTTCTCTTGAATCACTCTTACTATTAAAAAACCGCTTCAAAATCCGTTACGTAGTTTTAAAGATTTAAGCATACATAGGGACGGACAGACAGCGACAGCGACTCTATTTTATACTGTGTAATGATATATAACAATAGTATTATTATTATATGTACATATATTATTATTTTAGATTTATTATAGAATAATATTTATTTTAGTTACATAAGTAATTAATTCTTAGTACATAATATAACTCTTATAAATTTCACATATACAATATCTGTTAAATCTATCTTTTTTACATTATACAGTACAGAAATTTACTTTATATATAAATTCCCTTTTAATATTACATTAAAACATAATTAAATTAGTGGGAACTGTCTATTACCATAACATAAGCTCTGTTTAGCTTGGAACTAGAGATAGAGGTTTATTTTATTATTTTGAAATCATAATATATATATTTAAACCATATTATAATCAACAGTCTAACAGAGAATACAACAATGAATGAAGTAGTTTATTAAAATTACCATACCTAATAATTTAAATATATTGTTACTATTAATTATAAATAATATAATTGTGAATAATAAAAATATCACTCCGTGAAATTCATCCTATATTATTTTATATAATAATAGCTATTACTATTACACTCGCGTTAAATGTCAATAAAAATATAGCCGTATGTTGTTCTAATGCATAAGCTATTTTACTGTAAAGTTTCATCAAAATCTGTTCAGTAGTATCTGCGTGAACGAGTAACAAACATCCATACTCACAAACTTTCACGTTTATAATATTATTAAGATTCCACATGGTGTTATTTATGATTCAAATCCAAGTTTATGAATAATAGCAGTGAATGTTAGACATCGAATTCGTGTTAAGCTATTTTGTGATAGCTACATACTAAATAATTCAACAGTCTAATGAGAATTACAAAGGGCAAACGAAATTCATTTGTAAAGTACTTTGGTAATCCAATTGTTACGGGTTAAGTAAAAGTCTAACAAAATAAATAAAACACTCATCTCGCTGAGTGACCGTGTTTGGTGCAGTTACCCTACACTAATAGGTGTTAATCGGTCAATGAACTCTTGTTTGCGGACAACCACGCATCGACCTAATAATATACCATTTTAGAAAAGCGTGTTTCCTTTTAAAACACTAATGTACGCAATATTATAATTTAAAATCGATAAAATATCACCCATCCTTTTAGGCGTGTGAAAGTTACATTTCCTTGGATCTATGTGGATCACTTTCAATGATTTTACTTAAATCATCATGATGATCATGGTATAAATAATAGTTGAATTGTGGATAAATAAAAAACGCCATCATGGTATAAATAATTCTTGACTGATTGATCATCTGGATCAATGCAAAAATGAATGAGTCCTGATATAAATACTATGATGAAAACAATCATACACATGAATAATATAAAAATACATAAGAGTTTTTATGCCTCGTACAATGACCTACGTACTCTATATAATATATACTATACTACATCCACACGGTTCCCGCTGGAAACCACTGTGGTAAATTGCCATTTGGCAAGGTCGGCTGGGCTAACTAACCTGGCTTACTGATCATTTTATCATCTTGCACTGGTGCCCAGCGTAGACCATTGTCGCAGGCGAGTTCGTCATTCCATAATCATCTACAATAAAAATCATTTATGCAGGTAATAAACTCAATGTTTTTAAAAGAAACTTTCACCACGCACAACTGCGTGGCAAAAAATTCTTGAAAAACACACGGTCGAGTTTCGTCCAGATGATCGACTTGATCATCTGAATGAATGATGAATGGCGGTCCTCTATCGGCCTGACTGTATTTTTGACTGATAGAACGATGGTGAAATTCTTATAATAATATTAACAGCTAGCATTTCATCGGGAATTATTATTATATCGACAAGATTTGAACTTTTGAGCAACGTTTAAGCTGGGTTTAATAAACCACTAGTAAAGGATCCCGTCGACAATTCTACATCAATCATTCATTAATATTACATGCAAGTAATAAAATGGCGTGTTCACACAGGTCATTCAACCTGGATCGACGGCCCGAGCTTATCTGAAAGCTTTCAGTAATTACATTCTCTGCCTATACAACTTTTGTACCTATATAGTAGGGATGCCAAATGCCTTGTCTGAAATCGGGACATTCCGGGCAGAGGGAATTTTTAGTTATAATAAAATATATAATAATTATCAAAATGTCAAGCCACACACACTGGTCATCCGCAAACCCCCTGGGGGTAAAGATTGGGCCTCAATCATCACCCCAGAGTAACTGGATTTAAGCCTTTTAGAGCTTATGAATCTTCTTAAAAAAAATTACAGGAATACTAAAGTCGCTGTACAGGAAAACTACGCAACGGATTTTATTGCAGTTTTCATAATAATAATTGTCAAAATGTCAAGCCACACTAATAATCCCACGACTTGAGCAATTGTATGTCTTGAACAAATTTTTGATAAGGTCCAAAATGCTGACGTCTACACAGAAGCCTTGCTTTTTCTAATAAATAATATTGAAAGAAAGAAAGAAAGAAAAATATTCTATTTTTTACAATATAAACAACAAACGAAAAAAAAAGAGCAAATAATATGTACATATAATTAAACTTAAGTTACCATAATTAAAAATAAACAAACTAAATAATTTTTTACATCCAAAAATGTACTGAAATGGCTCCACTCAGCTTTAAAGTATGTCCTAGGTGAACATTGAAATGTACCTGTCTTTATATACATATATAGTTAAGTAATAATTTCGAGCACCAGTGGAGGATGATAAGATGAACATAAGGTCAGATCAGTTAGCCCATCGGTCACAAATTCACCAGGAACTTATCACAACGGTATCTAGAGAGAACCGCGTACACAATCTGACATGGTACCTTGTTACGATGGGTTTATTAGTCCACATTAAACCATGACATAACCATACTCCTGATTAAAACCCATTAAAAATAGCAGTTTATGACTAAATCTATTAAAAGGCCTACACAATGAAATTAAAAGCAATAGTGGAGCAGTTGTGAAGGAGGTAAAGTCGGCTCAAAGAGTATGTCACATCAGTCCTGAATTCACTACATACGTACACTACAGTCGTACATGAGAGTAATATGGAAATAGAAAGCAAGTTATTCGGCGGCTAAAATAGGTGAGACTGAGGAATCCACGCTGACGACTTTTTACAAAGTCTGTAAAATATTTTATTAATTAAATCCCGAAAAATTAATAATAAATGATTACCACCCTACAATGTATATAGGTAGCATGAACTATTTGCTGTAGGCTACAATAATATTTCGATGCAAAAGCCAAAATTAATATTGATTATTTAGCGCGCTCTCAATTTGGAGTATAATATAATAAAATGTATGTAATATATATTGTTTATAAAATTCTCGAGTCATAATGTTAGTTACCATACATACTCCTTCGAAACGGCTTGACCGATTTTTATAAAATTTTATATGCATATTCAGTAGATCTGAGAATCGGCTACTAGTAAAGAGATTAGATGAAGTGTGACATGACTGTTACGACAATAAATAACAAGTTTTGTGACAATTCAAAGTTCCTTAATTATCTAAATCTATAATAATAATAATAATCTCAAGACAATTCACATAACACCATCTAGACCCAAATTAAGCTAGCTAAAGCTTATGTTATGGGTACTAAACAACTGATACAAATACGTAGATATATATTTTTTTTTCGTAAATACATACATATTATACATACATACATAGAAAACACCCAGACCGACACAAACAATCAAACTCATGAATACAAATGTTTGTGCCGTGCGAGAAATCGAACCCGCGACCATCGGACGTAAAGCGGTGTGCTAAACCTCTAGACCACCGAGGTCGTCAAAAATCTATAAATACATTTTATTTTAAATGTAAATAATATCTACTAATTTCGTTAAATTGCTGAATTAACAAACAAACATGTTTGTTGGTTCAGCAATTCAGACGTAGGTATATGTGATGTCACACTGAGGAGACTCGTGACAAATGACAAATGTGACAATAAAGAATTCAATTCAATATTAAAAGATGATACAAGTAAAGAAGTTATTTCAAAAAATGCAACGAAGTCACGGGTAACAATTAGTGTTATCAATGTTAAAATAATATTATGGTACAAGTAACGCCATCTGTCGATAATATGGAAAGAATAGACTAAAATCATTGGACATGCTTTCAAATATCTGCTTTTCTGTAAAATACACAAGTTTGATGCTAGATGGCGCTTTATGTTATTTAATTTATGAATTAGTATCTACACATACTGGTCATACACACACCCCTAGGGGGTGAAGGTTGGGGCCTCAGAGCGGACCCTTTTGCCCCGACATCAACTTCGGGGGCAACAACCCCAGAATAACAGGATTTAAGCCTCATAGGGCGAGATATCTTCTTAAAAAAATTACAGGAATACTAAAGTCGCCGCAGCTGTCTGTTCACTTATATCTATTAAACTACGCAACTGATTTTATTGCAGTTTTCAGGAATAGATAGAGTGATTCAAGATGAAGCTCTATATGTATAATACATGCGTATTATAGTATACAACAAGACGAAAAATCAAAGATTTGTAATGCATCATTGCGAAGCTAGAACTGGTCGCAAGTTTTCGAATAAAAATATCTTTTCTACGTATTTGTCACCTAATTACACCTTTACAGCTGGACAGAATAATTTGTATGTGTATGTGTTCCTGAATGATTTTAAAACATAACTAGATCTGGTAGGTGTAGCTGCAGTCTATGTGCGTGCTCGAATGTCATTAAATTTGATTTGCTGAACTATTGACAAAAACATATATTTAGACAACATATATTGACAAAAACATATAACTAGTTGAAAGGAATAGGGCGACCTGAACAGGCAATTCTACATTGTCTGTTAGTACCATATAATATTTAAACTGTGTTTAATATTTAAACGGAGTTCTGAACTGCTTAGACCACTGGCCTTAATTCCGATAGTCACGGGTTCGATTCCTACCACGGCACATACATTTGCATGATTGTTTATACTCGTTTGGGTATTTTCAACATAAAATATGTATGTATTTACAAAAAAAAAATCATATAATTGACAGCCTCGGTGGTCTAGCGGTTTTTACGTTTGAAAGTCCCGAGTTCAATTCCTCGCCCGGCTCAAACATTTCTATGATTGTTTACATTCTTCTGGGTGGTTTCTACATACATTATGTATGTATTTACAAAAAAAAACTTGATTATCAACTGTCAACGACATGGTGAAAGCAACACTTATTCTCCATCAATGGAGACTCAATCAGAAATATAAAATTGCACCCAATAATTTTTAGTGACGTGCAGATTTGAACTTACGACCTTTCGATTTTACTTGTGATAAATCCCACTTTGTATTAACTCTGCTTTATTAATAATATCCTTATTGACTGTACTAAAGCAAATTAGAAACCTTATAGCTACTTAACAAATCAGAAACTTCGTAGAAATGACTAGACTACACAGAATGAAATGAGTAATCAAGAGCTCTCCGTCATACTCACCCCGTGGGGGTGGCATGGGGTGTTATTACTGTATTGCGTTTAAAACGGTTCAGCTAATTGAAACATTATTATAGAATTCTAGAATAGAATAGAAATAATATTTTTAAAATCGTTTCTTGAATTATTTTTTATTTGTTACCGGCGTTTCCTTTACTGGAGAATTATACCTTTAGTTTCATAATTAAAAGAAAACTAAAAGTTGATTTACATAATATAAAATGGAGTCGCTCCCGATCTGTTCGCTTAGATCTTTTAAACTACGCAACGAATTTTAATGCAGTTTTTAACAATAGATAGAGTGATTCAACAGGAAGGTTTATATGTATAAAACATACTCGTACGAAGCCGGTGCGAAGCTAGTAAATAATAAGAACTTTTTTTAGTTAATAGGTCTTTTATGGGAATAGGTATAAAATTTTACAATAAGATACCAAAGGATATGTTGGAATTACCCTTAAATAAATTCAAAACATCTGTTAAATCATATTTACTGAGCAAAGCCTATTACTCACTAAACGATTACTTGAATGACGAGTGTGCATGGCAATAGTTGTTCATGCACTGAATTTTCATTTAATGTTAACATAGATACCTATATAAAAATACATTGTAAATATTTAATAATAAGTTCTTCTCAATGGATCTATATATTAGGGAAAAAATATTTATAAATTTGACGTTTGTGGATATGAATAAACGATTTTTGAATTTTGAATTTTGAATTTTTTTTAATTTTATTTCGGGTAACTTAACTGAGGTACAGTTTGTCTATGACCCCACAGTGGCTATGCCTGTATTTTGGCTTTCAAAGTTAACTTAACATTGGTATGGCGATCAGAGTTGACAGTAATATTACATTTATTTAATAATAATATCTAATTCTTATTAATATTAGGTATATATATTTATGGATATGGATCGATGTTTGTTACTCTTTCACGCATAAACTAAAGCACAGATTTTGAAGAAACTATTCAATAATATAGCTTATACATCAGAATAGGATCTCTATGGATAATAATCAGTCAAATTGTAGCCATGATAAGGCACTTCTTCACAATGTGGTTTTTAGGTTTTCTCAAAATCAGTCTACTACCTAAGTTACCACTCTATGAGCTTTTCGGCAATAGTTATCACTCCGAAGCGCCTTACAGGCTACAAATTTTACGCTATAATTCAATATACTTATGATAAGATAATACAAGTATTACAGCAAAATCTAGGTAACACGGTTTTATAAACCTCAAATGATTATTGTACCCCAAATACCTTCAGACGCAGTACATTACGCCCACACACATATACGCCATATAATTATTAAAATCGATTGGAAATTATCAACATGCATACCATCAGTGAAACACTTATTTAAGAAGACCTTCCCCTCTTCCCCCATGTCTTCATTGTACAGGGCAAATACAGGTATATGTATGTAAAGGCACGTATCAATGTACAATGGTCGGCGGAATAATTTGAGTCCATAGGGGGTGAGGGGAGGGTTGTCTATGCATTATGTAGGGGCAATCAATGGTAGGTGTCGGTCGGTGATTGTTGGCCCCGTCGAGTGACAGGTCTTAGCCTGCGCTATGGAGTTGACATTTGAATAAAAAAAAATATTTTCCAGCTGACCCGCGCAACGTCGTCAGCTGGGGGAAAGTTAGTAATGGGAACTAGTAACTCCTTATGCTAGCCATGTACCATGTTAGGTCGATCTCCACACGGTTCCTCCTGGAAACCATTGTGATAAAATCCTAGTGAATTTGTAACGTTGGGCACAGTGTAGGTACAATCACTACGTTATACTTCTCTGAAACTTAACGTAATATTAGGTAGAATGAAATAAATGTGAATTAAAAAGTATTGAACCCCTTAGACAAATTATATACAAATGATGTCATTACGTCAGAATTGCTATTTTATTTTAACAGGCACATTACACATTACATCATCATTACAAAGTATAATGATGTTGCACATTTATTGATTGGTAGGAATCAGGATAATATACAGTTTTAGTTCATAAAAGCATTATCTTCGACTCGTATGTAGTTCTGTTCTATAACTTAATATTTAATGTGATTATTGTGTAATATATAATAATTCCACTCTTACTCTTAGTCAGAATATTGATTTAAATCTACTTACCAACTATCCATTATAAAAATGTCCAGTAAATAAAGATAATGATAGATCGGACGTGTTGGCGGCGGTTACCACTTACCATCACATGAGCAGTCAGCTCGTTTGTCCATCCAAATACGTAAAATAAATGTAGATTGCCCATTCAATGGTCACACTTTCTGTGACTGCACTTAGTGTCCTCCCTCCGATTGATCCCCCTTTCAATTCTAACGGGGATCGAAATTAGAATGACCTGAGCCGAGGTTCGAACTCCTAGCGGTGCCCTCAGGCTAAAATCGCCCGCATCTGTCCATACGTCTGACGGTAGTTGCGCTTCAGCTACTCTATAAGTCCTTCCATTGGTTTAGAGTGCTATCTGCACTCGCCCCCTATCGTTCGGTGAAGCTATGAAGGCTACTGCGGCCAACAGCATTAGTATAGTCTGAAAAAAAAACTTAGTCCTATTTTGTATTTACATTCGAGTAAAATAAAAATAAAAAATGTATGTTTCGACTCCACAGTATTATTTGTGACAACCTGACGGCGAAGGGGTTGGGCGTAAGCCTACAGTGGCGGCTGTAATTTCTATGTAAGCATTGTTAGAATCCTGAATATGACTGGCTCGACATTATTTGATACTTAACATGACAGAAGAAAAAAATAAAATATGCATTATAATAAACACATATGAAAAGAAATGCTTTCTGGTGTCGCCTTTTTTTTTTATAACACAGGGGACAAACGAGCATGCGGCTCACCTGATGGTATGTGATTACCGCCGCCCATGAGCACCCGCAACACCAGGGGAATTGCAAGTACGTTGTCGGCCTTTTAAAAAGGAATAAGCTCTTTTCTTGAAGGTTTCAATATCGTATCTGTTCGGAAATACCATTGCTGGAAGGTGATTCCACAAAGTGGTTGTACGCCTCGGCATAAGGTAGAAATAATTATTTATATTTTTAGTACAAATACACAGACAATGAAATTTTAATATTGCATATTTAGGCTTAGGTTTCTTTGGGCAGGTGGAGTTACACTTAGGGATAATGTCCGAAACGAGCATATAAGGAGCAACTTCGGAATGATACTTATTACTTAATATTATTAATTTATTATATATTCGAAATTAACTTTCCACGACTAAACGCCTAATTTCATCAATATGATGAAATTAGATCATTAGCTTTGTTTTATCTCAAAATATGCAGAGAAAGTTTCGGGTAAAAGTTCTTAATAATATTCTATAACTATGTACGAGAATTTAATGAATCTATATTTTTGAATAAGTAGGAATGAACCTATAGAAACCCTAGGAAACTCTATTACCAACTTTTACAAAAATATTACATAATAATGTAATAGTTTTGTAAAAGTTGGTAAAAGTGGTACGAGTATTAAAATCTGTAGGTCGCAGTCATCAATCGCTATATGACTGAAAAAGTAGTTAGGTGAAAATAAATTTATACTAATCGGAGTGGATAGTATCGTCGATGATGCGGCCGCGGCCGCACGGGCGTCCCGTTCGATTCCCGAATTGTAGAACAATAAAATTAATTGAAATTTAATTATCAAGTCCAAATACTAGTACAATTACAAAGTGTGATAAACAAAAGACTACAGTAATATTTGAACGCGCAGTATTAAAGAATATTATTTTGAATAAGAATAATATAAGGTTACAAAATAAAATAAAATTACCAACTTCAAAAACGGTGGAGGTTCTGAAAACAATATTATTATAAGTCAAGTTCACATCTGAACTTTTTTCTAAATCAACCTTCAAGAAAAGTGTTTATTCCTTCTTAAAATGCAACGTGCAAGTGTTTATTCCTTCTTAACTTGCAATTCCCATGGTGTTGCGGGGGCTCAAGGGCGGCGGTAATCATTTACCATCAGATGAGCCGCAAGCTCGTTTCTTCCCAATGCTATAAACAAAAGAATATTTAATAACTATTGGTTCAGCCGTTAAGGTGTAAAATTGTAACAAACAAACTTACATTTTCTTTCGCAATATTACATAGTTAGGATGTAGCTATTAATTCTGCAGACAGCCTGAAGGCTAATGGCATCGATGTAGATAGTCCTGACCTGACCGTGACACCAGTACTTTCTACACCCCTCGCTTTCCCACGGGCCTTTATTTCCCGTGAACTCTGATGAATGTGCGAAACAAATGGGCATGTAAGTAGGTGGAAAGGGGAATTGAATAGAATAGAATAGAATAGAAAAGTCTTTATTCACATAAAGTTAAAGCACTTCTGAATAGTCATACTTAATATTTTAATTAACGCTCATTTGGAAAACTATCTCATCACAATTATTGTTGTAACTTCACATTTTGTGATGTGTGAATAGAAGCGACCAACTTTAGAACTTTTCATTAGAGTCATAACTATTGAATACAATCTACTGGTTATATAACTGATTAAGATTATTTTCATATCAATATATGTAATCTTAGTGACCAGAGCAGGCCAGTCTTAACAAGGAGTTTTAGTTAATGAAATTCTTGTCTCGAATAGAAATATAAATATTTTCCATTCAACACTGGTCCAGTTCCGGAGACAATAAAATTTCCACCGTAAAGAGACAAATTACATTAAATATTGTACCAATTTTTTTTTTCTTTAATATAAATAAAATTCTCTTAACATGATTATTCATTGCATTACGTAGTTATATATTATTTTCTATTTAGTTTACTTTTCATTATATAACCTCATATAATATTATATATGATATCTAGCGTATATTGAATGCGTCTATATAATTTAGCTTTTAGGCATACATAGTGTTGGATTACAATCCAGTATCCAGAACTACACGCTCCTAATTATAATGATTGTAATTTGTTTTGTATGCTAATAAATAAATAAATAATGATAATTTTACCTCCATTACTCCTTATGCCGAGGAGGACTAGAAACAAAGTCATCTATCTAAGTATAAATATTTTTTAATAGTTATATTAATTTAAATGGAAAAACAAATTTTGCCGGGTTACCTGCCCCATAAACGTTTTTATATAAAACTATCGACCCGGCCCATATTTTTCAAAATCTCGGCTTTCTCTATACTATATCACTCATGTATTATACATATAAACTTTTCTCTTGAATCACTTTATCTATGTCTTTGTTTTATACTATGTAAAGATTTGTTTTTATATAAATTCAATATGTAACTATATTTATTCGTAATTATAATTTCTTCATATAATTTTACAAAAATTGTTACGGTCTCATATAGATTCAATAGTCAATTAAATACAATTCGTTCCTTCATATAGCTACTTTACTTCGCGGAGTTATTTAGTGCAGAAAATGGCGTCTACAACGAGCAATATTGTGAAAATCTTGCAGCGTTGTAGGTACCCTGATCTTTCGTAAATAACACGGCAAATGCGATGAACTGCCAGCAATATTTCCTGATTAGACTTCCACTGGAGTTGGCTGAAAAGAAAAAGATCGCGCAGACGACGGCAAATGTTTTCTGATTTAGAAAATCTGTTCATTTTCTATGGCACCAGTATAATATATAGAAGATTAGAAGAACTAGCTGTAGAGAAAAGCGTGCTCAATTTATGATATATATGTATATATCTATACATATAAATAAAATTGGAGTGTCTGTTTGTAATAAACGTTTTTTACTACATGCAGATGAACATAAATACGGAACATACACCAAAATAACATTTTTTACAATTTTTGTCTGTCTGTCTATCTGTTTGTTCCGGCTAATCTGTGAGATGATTTTGACGGGATTTTTTTTGGCAGGTAGCTGATGTAATAAGGAGTAATTTAGGCTACTTTTATTGTAGAAAAATTAAGTTAAATTCCACGCGGACGAAGTCGGGGGGTCAGCTGGTATAAAATATATTATAACTATGCTTATATAAGTGTATGCATGACAATTTGTATTTTTTTCCACTCTTGCACCACTTACTCTATTTTTTTTGTAAATTTTCTCATTAATAAACATTCATCCATCTATCCATTTATATTCATAAATATACGCGATAGAAATTCTAAAAAATTTTACTTTGGTGTATGTACCGTATTTATATTCATATGCGTTTAGTAAAAAACGGTTATTTCAATATTACAAACAGACACTTCAATTTTATTTATATGTATAGATGTATAGATTAGTAAGAATCACGGGACCTTACCAAGTTTTATTTTTATTGAGTTCTCGATATTTCGCTAGCGTTTCCCTGGTAAACTCAATGAAAATAAAATGTATCTACCACGGGATCTATCCCGTGATTTTTACTAATTATACGTATAAATAATGATCGAGTCAAATTTCAAACAAAAAATGCGAATATTTTTTAAATAGTTGCAATAATAGAAAAATATAAATACACATAACAAAATACGAAATTATTTTAAAGATTAGAAAAATATATATTATAATATTTCAAAATTAAGTGAATTAAAAATAACTTTTCAAACATTTGAGTGTCTTAAAAAGAATAAAAAAAAGTGTCGTGAAAAAGTGTAGTAGAAATTGAACTGATTCCACTATGGGTTGTGGGTCATCAGCAAACGTGGTACCAGCTCAGGATGGAACAGCAAACGGTCACAAGCCGGCCAACGGACAGAACGGTGTGACAAATGGTCACACTGATAACGATCACGATGACTTACCTACTGTCGTGTTACCTGAGTCACCAATCAAACCCAAGCCTCGTAAGTACTTTAATTACAGTAGACGTATAATTAGTAAAAATCACGGGATCTTACCACCTTTTATGTTTATTTGCTGAATTCGTTTTCCCGACATTACTGATAAACCAGTTTACCCGTGATCATGGTGGTTGAAACACTGCCGAAATATCGGGAACTCAGCAAATAAATATAAAACGTGGTAAGGTCCCGTGATTTTTACTAATTTCATTATGGTGTCTATTTATTTATTTGATTCAGGCTACCTGGACCATGTTTCAAATACCATATAGACTAACTTACATATGAAAATCTAATAAAATATAGAAAACAATAGAATATATTACAATATACACATTAGAAAATAGAGTCAACGGGGACTACAACTAAGCATAATGCTGGAAACATAGTTTCCAGCGCTGATTTTCTGTTGGGCCCACAGTATGAATGGCGGACCACACAGACAATTTATACAAATATAAATTATAATATAATTATAGAAATATAAATTATCTGTGTGGTCACGGTACTGACGACGATAATCTGCCACGGTAGCGTCAATATACCATTTATGGATGTATTAATTATATATTAACTAGCTACTGGCCCCGGCTTGGCACGGGTGTACATGTATTATATATATAAACCTTTCTCTTGAATCACTTTATCTATTTTAAAAAAACTGCTTCAAAATCCGTTGCGTAGTTTTAAAGATTTATACATAGGGACTGACAGACAGCGACAGCGACTTTGTTTTATACTATGTAATGACGGTAAATAGACAAAAATTTTTTATACTACAGATAGCAGTCATAAATAGCATATTTTTATCCGACTTCGTCCGCGCGGAATATAAGAATAACAAATTTCCGTACAAACTTTCATCCCCTAGTTCATTTTACTCCCTTAATGTCATAATTTGAAGGTCAAATTTATTTATATTTAAACAACAGCCTAAAAATAAGCTTCAAACTAGCTTTAAAAATGTTGTTACTTCCATACAAACTTACATCCCCTTCCAACCAATACAACCGTTTTTCACATAAAAAATTAGCCTATGTCCTTTCTCAAGGCCTAGATTATCTGTATACCAAATTTCATTTAAATAGGTTCAGTAGTTCTGACGTGAAAGCGATACAAACAGACAGATTTGCTTTCGCATTTATAAGGATTGTTTGGCTGATAGAGAATGTCCATGGCCGTAAAACTAATTAATAAAAAAATATACATTATCGAAATTCCAAGTTTAAAATAACAAAATTACTTTCATTTCGCAATTTGTAATCTGTGAACATAGAAGCAATTACAGCAACACTGATCTTCATAGGATTCTCCTTAATTATCCAATTACAAACAGATTACGAGCATATGTTACACCTAAAAGAAGCTTAGGGCGGTCACTGAGATGACCTATATTATATATTGTAATATTAAGTATAGGAAACTATATTTGCAATATATCTTAATAATATAAACGTAAACGTTTGTGAGTATGGATGAATGTTTGTTGCTCTTTCACTAAAAAAGTACTGAACGGATTTTGATGAAACTTTGCAGTGCTATATTACTATCATACATAAGAATAATACATAGGTTAAAAATATCACAAGAAGGTGAAGTCGCAGGCACAGTTAACAGTAATATAAATTATAAACTAAAACCATTTGTCACAAAATATTAATTATTCAGCTATATTTAAAGAAATGAAACTATAATATTAAGAAGTTTATCAGGATAGATAAAAGAATAAATTAATGTTTTTGAATCTTATAACAACTACTAAAGTTCTTTTTTGTTTGGACAATTTACACGAAGCCAACTATATAGTCCCGAATTAAGCAGAGCTTATATTATGGGTATTATACTACTAATATATATACTTATATAATTAAATATATTTTTTGTAAGTACGTACATGATATATGTACATAGCAAATACACATACCTATAGTAACAATCTTACAGATGAATACAAATGTTTGTACCATGCGAGGAATCGAATCCGCGATCATCGGAAATAAAGCGCTGTGATACACCACTGAGGCCGTGACCTCGTCCTACATGAAAACATAAGATAATTCTTCGTTTAATTAATTATTAAAGTGCCTTATTATTTCTGATCAACGCGACTGTTGACTGGTAGAAAATGTCATCAGGTATTAAGTCCGTCATGTATAAATTTTTGTGTTCAAAAAGAATAAATAAATAAATAATTTTTACCTGATATAAAAATAAATCTTACAAACATTATAAATGTGGAAGTTTCTAATTGTGGATGGATGGATGTTTGTATGATTTTTCACGTAAATGCTACTGAACAGATTTTAATTAAACATTACAATAATATAGTTTATACATCAGAATAATACATATATAAATTTCACGCGGGTAAAACCGTTGGCAGAGCTAGTAATTAATAATTAAAAAAAATCGTTTATTCATGTAGGACATTTTAGCCGCTTATGAACGTCAAATATTTTGTATTATATTTTTATCCATGGATTTCATTGAAATAAAACAATAATATAGCTTATATGTCAGATTAATACATAGGCTACAAATTTTACGCGGATGAAAGCAAGTAACTAATAAAATTCTATTATTCTTTTTCAGCAATAGCATTCGAGATTCCTCTAGAAGAAATCGATGGGAACCGTCGCGACACCAACACGCCTCCACCACACTTACAGCGGCTGCTGCAGCCGCCCCAAGCAGAAATAAGTCTACCAGACATAGAAGAGAAATTAGCTGAGGCCGAACAAAGAAGATTAACGGTTAAAAATAATTATTTTTAATGCCGTCTCAATTTAATCAGGATTAGGTATACGCATCAATCTTAAAGTAATCTATACTAATACTAGGTGACCCCACAAACATTGTTTAGCAATATGAATTGAAGTACTAATATCGCTATAAAAAATGAGGTTGATGGTAGATAGGAGAAATTTTAAGGAAGTGCATTCAATAAGTATAAAACGTAAATAACTGGCTTTAAAAAAAATCTGTTGAGTTTCTTTCCAGTTCTTCTCAATTGAATCTGTATTGAAGTGAATGATAGAGAAAAATATTATTACAAAAAACTTGATGATCAAAAGCGGCTAAAATGATCAACATACCAATATAAATAAATGATTTTTGATTTAATTTGATTTATTTATGTTAAATCAGAAAAGAAAATTGATATCAAAAAATAAGATATAAATTCGGGTCTTAAATTATTTTTTTATACCCTTATCATTTAAGGCTATAAAAAAATAATTTAAGACCCATTCTCAGAGCTACTGTATATATACACATTTCTTAAGATTTGGTTAAGCCTTTTCCGAGGAGTACTACCTGCCGAGGTTTTCTCGAGAGACTACAAAATGGGGTTTTTAGGGTTCATAGGCTACATTTTGTGAGACCCGTGGTACCCCATCATGCGTTGCTACTCTTGAGGATTACGTTGGCATACCTTATTGCCATATAATTTTACTCCCATAGTGTATACCATATGTAAACTAAAATATTGGCTGTATTACCTATTTGGTGCAAAGTTATTTTTGTATTCTGTTCAAATTAACTGCAGGCGGATAAAATAGATGAAATTTCGTACAAAGTTTCTTCAGAAATAATATTAACAAAGTTTTTGGTATAAAAAGACTTCGCTCAAAGTTATATGGATCTAATGCTCAGTCTTGATTTCATTTCACAGATACTCCAACAACGGGCGGCGTCCGCTCAGAAAAGAGCGCAGAGGATGATGAGATCCATGCACGAGATGGACAGACTCGACTCGGAACATGTTAGTTATGTATCTATTAACTATTTTCTGATTGAAGCGGCAAACAAGCTGACCCACCTGATGATGGTACAAATATGAGTCATAAACAATACACTTAACAAACTCAACGACGTAGTTAATTAAGTTAAGAGTATTCGAGAATATAAAAACAATTAACGTTAACGATAATAATGTTTTTGTAGAAAAATTTTAAATCCATAGCACTGACAATATTATCTGATTACACTAATAATGAGTGCGTAGCGATTTCTATGTTGATTATCGCATGCCTCTTACTTGTTACACTGTAATTATTTATATAAAAAAAACATCTATTAAAAAGAGCAACACACAAGTTTCTTGCTCAGTCTTCTTGTGATGAATCTGCATTCCGAATGAGTGGTAGAATCAAAATATGACTACTCAAAAGTGCTTGTAATGAGTTTATTTGAATAAAGATTATTTCTATTTCTAAATTAATTTCAATTGTTTTTATATTAGTGTAGCTAGCTTTATATTAGTGTAACAAACAAGCTGAATAATAAAACAGCTTAATACATGGAAAGTGTAAGACATGAACAAATTATTACTTGTATATTTTATTAACATCCTGGCTTCGCAGGTTTGCATTACAAACCTTTGAATTTCTCGGCTTGTTCTATATTATAATATGCATGTATTATGCATATGAACCTTTCTCTTGAATCACTCTATCTATTGCCGAAAACTGCATTAAAATTCGTTGCCTAATTTAAGATATAAACGAACAGACAGCAGCGACTTTGTTTTATAATATATACAGATGACAAAGACTGTTGTCTGTTGAAATATAAGAGTATATTTCAATTGTTTTATTATCTTTTTAAATATTTATACATAAAGGTTTTAAAAATAAAAAGCAAAATTATGTGACGTCTCTATAAATTATCGTATAACATAATTTTGAGATAAGCTCACCCTTGTACATTTGCCTTATTACTGCTATTTTCTTATGTGTGTGTACAATCTTCACAAAGTATAAAATAAAGTCGCTGTCGCTGTTTGTTCGCTTATATCTTTTATATTACGCAACGGATTTTATTGCAGTTTTCAGGAATAGATAGAGTTATCAAGAGGAAGGTTTATATGTATAATACATGCGTGTTATAGTATGGAACAAGCTGGGAAATTTACAGATGTAATGCATCTATGCGAAGCTGGTTCGCCAGTAAAGAATATAGTATATAAACAATAATATATATATATATACAAGTCTGCAATTTTTTTTTATTGGAGAGTTTAGGCTATTGACAAGTGTTTAGACCTGTAGTACTGCGATCTATATAGATCTATTGTGCTTGCCCTTTTTCAGAGTTCGCTACCTAGACCCGTCAAGGACGAGAGTTGAAGGATATTCTTAGGGGCGATGGTTTTTATCTCCTCAGGATAGAGTTTATACTTTCCATAGGAGATATTTCGTTTAAGCATAAGTAAGCTACAACCACATATGCTGTGTAGTAGCGTTTCCAGTCTAAATATAACAATAGCATCTATATTGATTTGATTTGATTTAAACTACCAGTTAGAAGTTTAAAACAATCAGTTAAATTTATATGCACGTTTATATTTCAGGAAGCTACCGACGCCTCCAAACACAGCATCAATACCCTAAGAATTCCCCCGGAGCCAGGGGTTTGTGAAGACAAGAATATCACATAAAACTTTATAATTGAATTTCGACTTTATATTAAATAGATTTATATTCAAATTAGTACTATAAATAAGTTGTACATTCGACCTTATTCATAAAAAACGTCCATACCAACACATTTTAACAATAACTGTTGTGATACAACAACTAGAGGGATTCGATGGTCCAGCAGTTTTAGCCTTTTTTCCGATAGTTGCCAGTTCGATTCCTCGCACTGTACAAATATTTGTATTCGTGAGTTTGATTGTTTGTATTGGTCTTGGTGTTTGATATGTATAATCTGTATTTACAAAAAAATGTATTTAAGTATTTCTAACAATTCTCTAGTACCCATAACACAAGTTTTGTATACCTTGGGACTAGATGGCACTGTGGAAATTGTCCTAGGTTATTATTATATAATTACTGTTTACATGAAAAATATGTGATAGAAAAGATCATATCAGTTCAATATCTAAAATAGTTTTATTACAATTATTTCAAAATGAAATGAATCTGCATTTTTCTAATAATGTACAAGCTCATTTGAAAAGAATAAGAGCTGAGTTTCTTGACAATTCTTTTTAGCTTGAAAGCAGACAGAACTGGTGGTAGATTTGACATATCGTCAGAGTTTGTAATGGACCTACTATACTATACTGCTATATTTTGAAAATTGATTGATTAAATTTGAAATAGTTTTTTATCGAAACTATTAAGATTTACAGAGTAGCCTTTGTGCGTACATCTATCCCTCCTATTTGAGTCGCAAATTACTGTCCAAGTTCAATGGGAGATATGGCAGTAAAATTACAGTGTACGAAGTCATGACACCTTCCGGAATGGTAACTCATGAGCGAGTAACACAAATGTCACATGATTGCGTGAAGTGGTGGCTATGGTCCTTCAATCCAGTTTCAAACCAGTTATATATATTTTTAAGTATGTTTTTTTATGAATAAGGTAGTATTTAACATATATAACATCATATTGTGTGTTAATAATAATATAATAATAACGAAGTGATAATTTGCCTTTCTGCTGTATACTTTACAATGTTTTATAAACAGATTATAAAAAAAATTAAATTATATAATATAAAAGAACTTTTTTTATGATCAATAAATTTTTATATATATGTATATCTAAATATATATTTATGTGATATACATATATACATTATGGGAACCATTTAGATAAATTTTAGTAGGTAGGTAGGTAATGATATTAAGCATAGTAAATATTTACCTGATTTTTTAAATTCTTTTCTTTACAAATATTAAATTAATTCCTACCTCTGTATAAGAAGTATGATAAAATAGAAAAATGTATAGTTTAAAAAATCTATGTATGCGCTATTAAATTTTTGCTCAAAAAAGGCGTCAGATGATGAAGTGATGTTTTTCATGTACATTCACGTGAGTGGTACCACTTACCATCAAGTTATTCGCCATTTCAATTACGTAAAACAAAAATAACTGTATTTTTTTACTATTCCAGAGACAAAAAGAAATCAACGATTTCTCGGAAAACTAAATCGTATCGTTAACTTTAATGATATATTATAAATTTCTGAGAAATCGTTATAAATTATGTATGCCCATTATGACACAAGTCATTCTGTACAAACAGTATTAGTGTAATGAATTTTAAAGCCAACCTTAGCTTTGGAAAACAATTTGCGTGCCTCTCTGCTGTATTTCCCCGGGGTATTTGTGCGCTCGGAATCAGTACGGCTGCATTCAAATAGGGATGTACTGATACCAGATATCGATACCTATTAAATTATGATGGACTTGTTGGTTCAGCGATTTAACACTATTCTTTCACCTATTTCCGATGGTCATGGGTACGATGATATAAAAACAGATAAATATATATGTGGGATTATCGCGAGTGAGGCTTGAAGAAAAGTTTAATAATATTTAATTATTTATTTTCGTATTGAAAACGTCTTTACATCGTCTTACGTCGTTCTGTCAACTCTTAAAATTCTTTTTTTTTAAATAACACTATAATAAAAATGAAATGTATATACATCCTCTTTCTACATATATGCAAAAATAAATCTATACATATAAATAAAATTAGAGTGTCTGTTTGTAATAACTAGTACTTACTTCATTTAGTATCTTATTATTGTACATTTCGCAAGACCTTTTTTAGTCCACTAAATATATGATTTCGTGTCATTTTTCTTTTCCAAAGCCTTTTTTAGTTGGTTAAATATACCATTTTAATCAAAATGGTATATTATGGTAAAGATTTCTCTCTTCACTTATAATAATATCAATCAGTTTTAATTCAAAACCAAGCCGATACCGAGTATGTACATGCCGAAAATACTTAATATAGAAACTAAAGTATCGATATTTATTCTTGTTTACTTGTATCGGAACATCCCTAGACTGAATTTACTTTGTCATACGGAAAATAATATAGTATATAATACAACGTTTTCATGTTGCAAACTGTATTAAGTTCAAATTTTTTATAGTTCTCCTTTGAAATGTTTTCCTTTATAGTAGATATTTGTATTGACAGCGTCTTAGTCTAGTCTTTTACAACCATACTTTGATCACAAATATCGTGAATTGAATTTCGCCGACACTAAAAATTTTGGGCGTCAATATACATTTCTCACTAAATCTCCAGTGATGAATGCACCGGAAACAACGTTTATTTGCAGTATACTCCAAAAAGTGTGTATAAATATTTGTACGCATCCTGTACGGGAGTAAACTTAATCATTACATATTAACGTTAAATTTAATGAAAATTTACGTGTTTTTGCAAAGATAATGTTTAACATAAAAATGTAGTTACGTTGTACATGTAGTGTACATTTTGGAATATAATCGTTCGAGTAATATGCTAGACAAATTATATAAATACATAGATCGATTTTGCTATTTGGAATAAGATTCATAAACCAAATCAAATTTAGAATCTATTCCATGCCCGAGACACTTCTATTTTGCTATTTCGCATGAAATTAATAAAGTAATTCAAATTTCGAATCTATTCCATGCCCGAGACACTTCGATTTTGGTATTTAGCATAAAATCTATAAACGAATTCAAATTTCTAATCTATTCCTTGCCCGAGACACTTCGATTTTGGTATTTAGCATAAAATCTATAAACGAATTCAAATTTCGAATCTATTCCATGGCCGAGACACTTTTATTTTGGTATTTGGCATATAATCAATAAATCAATTTAAATTTCGAATCTATTCCATGGCCGAGCAACTTTTATTTTGGTATTTGGAATATAATCAATAAACCAATTTAAATTTCGAATCTATTCCATGCCTGAGACACCTCGATTTTGCTATTTGATAAAATTAATAAACAATTCAAATTTCGAATCTGTACCATGCCCGAGACACTTCGATTTTGCTATTTGGCTGTAATGAATGACTCGACTAAATTTATAAGGGTCGGTATATAGGTGACCCCACATCGAGGTCACCTGACAGAAAACGCCGGCTTGCACCTACTTTCTTGCCAAGCCAGTCATGCTCTACTTAATTTGTATAGGAATTTTATTATAATCATATTAATGTCTATATGAAGTCGCTACAATTGAAGTTGCATACAATATCTTTATAACAGACGGCCTCGGTTGTCTAGCGGTTTAGCACACCGCTTTACTTCCGATGGTCGTGGGGTCTATTCCACGCACGATGCAAACATTTCTATTCATAGTTTTTTGTATTAGTCTGGGTGTATTCTATATATACATATATATTAACAAAAGAAACTAAATCGAAGTATTTATATCAGGTGTCTAATACCCATATCACAAGTTATGCGTACCGTAGGACTAGATGGCGCTGTGTTAATTGTCCAGGGTAATTTATTTATTATCAACTGCAGTCTTAGATACAAATTATACCATTGAGAATCTTCTATTTTTTTAAGGCAGCTATAAATATACCACATATGTAGTTCTGACGATAGTTACGACCCGAAGGATCATTTCTCCCTAGCGACCAGCGTTCAGTTTATCCGGGATTAACTTACGATCGGGATTATAAGGATCGATACCTCGTCTCGTCTGATGCAAGACGAATAGGTATACTTTAACTACAGTTCGATAAAGAGCATTATTTCTTTCATCTATTACGTTACGTAGAATTCTTAATTCCACAAAGGAGATGCTTATTGATCCGCTCTATTTTTTATACCTCTCTCAGAACTTCATATCGGATGATTTTTTGCCGTTCCGAGATAATCTATGATAATATTATAAAGAGATGAAGCTTTTTAGTTTAGTTAGAAACCACATTGTGGAGTCTTTCAGCAATGGTATTTCCGAACCGATACGATACGATTGAAACTTCTAAGAAAAGAGCATATTCCAAGAGTTTATTCCTTCATAAAAGGTCGGCAACGCACTTGCAATTCCCCTGGTGTTGCGGGTGCTCATGGGCGGCGGTAATCACTTTCATTTCCAATTTCAACTTAAAAATGTAAAGTGTTAATTTTTTTAAAAAGCAATACGCAAGTACTTGTGACAGTACTGTAGACAGTGTCACGAATGAGCGGTAGATTAGAAAATAAATACGACTATTTTTTTTTAAATAGCAACACGCAAGTTTCTTGCTCGTTCTTCTTGTGATGAGACAGCTTCTCGAATGAGCGTTAGATTAAAAATAAGTATATGACTTTTTTTTTAAATATCACATCTATTTTTTTCCAGGTTTCCCCATGAGCGGTAGATTAAAAAAATAAATCTGATAATTCAAAAGTGCTTAAATTTAGGTTTAATTGAATAAAAACAATTCTATTCTATTCTATTTCCATCAAGTCGCTAGCTTGTTTGTGGAGACAATGCATTAAAAAAAAGTTTCAATGTTCTGTATCATCATCATCATCACCACAGCCCAGAAGACGTCCACTGCTGAACAAAGGCTGTCCCGGATCATATCCGGTAGTTATTCACAATTCTACTAAATGTTTGATACAATGCATATACCATTCAATAAACACAATTTCCATTAACTAAACTCCTGGGTATAGCTGAAACTCAGTGTTTGCTCCCTGATCAAACACCAAACTGAGCTAAGATCTGTTTACACTGTTGCAACAAACAGATTCAGTAACATATGTACACACATTATCTGGCTTTGTGGTGTTCACATGTTTATTTTTAATTCATTTAAGTTAGTTGTAATTTTAATTATACATTTTATTTATTCTGCATCTATTATCCGCAAATTTGACAGCCTCAGTGGTTTAGTGGTTTAGCACATCGCCTCATTCCCAATGGTAGCGAGTTCGACTCCTCCCATGGTACAACATTTGTATTCATGTATATGATTGTTTTTATCGGTCTGGGTGTTTTCTATGTATATTATGCATGTACTTACAAAAAAGGTATCTATGCTTTTATATCAATGGTCTAGTACCCATAATGCAAGCTGTGTTTAGATTGGGACTAGATGGCGCTGTGCCATTGTCAGGCTGATGGGTCACGAGAGGTCATATACGATGATATGTTTGTTTCTGGCTGATAATGCCGTGGTGAAATTCTTGTAATATAATATATTCTTGTTATAATAATTATAACAGCTGGTAATAAAACGAACAATTCCTCTGACATTTTTATTATGTCGACAAGATTTGAAATTACTTCCTTTGAGCTAGAATAATAATAATAATCTCAAGACAATTCACACAGCGCCATCAAGACCCAAGATAAGATAGATAAAGCTTGTGTTATGGGTAATAGATAACGGATACAAATACATAGATACATATTTTTGAAAATACATATATAATAAATGTAGAAAAACACCAAGATCGATACAAACAATCATACAAATGTTTGTACCCTGCGAGGACTCGAACCCGCGACCATCATGTGCAAAATTGCTGGACCACCGAGGTCGTCAATCTATGGTTGTACCCCTTTCATGTATAAACTAAATATGTCCTTTGGAAAGTACACACTTTATCCTGAAGAGATAAAAACCATCTCTCCTAATATCTTTCAATTCTTGACCCTGACGGGTCTAGGCAGCGTACTCTGAAAAAGGTCGAGCATAACAGATCTATGTAGGTCGCAGTGTTACAGGTCCAAGCACTGAGTAATTGCGAAAACCCCTCAATATTTTTGTTCAGCACTTGTGACGTCCAGCTTTTTGACGTCAGACTTTTTTATGTGTTTATTTGTAATAATTACACACAAAATATTCGTAGCTTTTTAAAATACAGAAAGTGACATAGACTGTTCCCACGCGGGCTACACTGGGCTCCACTATTAGCTAATTGTACTAATATATAACAATGAGTATTTTTTGTTTATATGACGCGATTTTTTCAGGAACTACTGGTATGAATTAAAAAATACTTTTAGTGTTGAATTATCTATTGATGATTGTTCGCTTGATATAAGCGGATTTTGCAAGGGCCATGTTTTTATATAAATCTATTGGAAATAAATTTATTATTATTATTATTTATCGAAGAAAATTATAGCTGTATCACGCTATGACCAATAGGAGCAGAGCAGAAATGAAATTTGTCCACGTAACGTTTTCTTTGTTTTGGAAAATATAGTATACGTGGGGAAAATGAGAGGCAGACGAAGCTGCGCCGGTCAACTAGTATAAATAGAGTTATTGTTCTGCGTGATGACACGGCGTTCTATAGTGTGGACAATATATTCGAAATGACTGTGACATTTTCAATGAAACGTCAGGCGCCATTTTGCCGGAAACGCCACATGTTCCGGCTGTGTTGCGAAGTTCGCAGAGCTTAGTCATTGTTTCCACCAGTGCTTCTCAAAGTTTTTTTACCGTGGTGGACTTTGTACAAAGTCGCCTGCGTCGTTACTGCTTATACACTTATTTTAGTCACCAATCAGCTTACTTTATAAGACGTAAATAATAATAATAATAATCTTAGAACAATTCACACAGCGCCATCTTGTTCCAAGTTATGCTAGATAAACATTGTGTTATGAGTACTAGATAATGGATACAAATATATTTTTTTTCATAAATACATACATATTATACATACATAACACCCAGACCGACACAAACAATCGTACAATGTTTGTGTCGTGCGAAGAATCGAACCCGCGATCATCGGAATTAAGCGGTGTCCTAAACCGCTAGACCATCGAGGCCGTCTGTCTTTAACCAACCTGTGTGTTTGTTTATACTTGTTAATCTTTGAAACGGCTGAACCGATTTGAACGGGACTTTCACTTGCAGATAGATAATGTTATAAGGACTAACTTAAACTACTTTTAATTTAAAAAATATATTTTAATTAAAAAAAATTAAATCCCACTCATATGAAGTAGCGAATAACAGATGTCGTTTCTGAATAAATAAGGCATTTTATTACAATTTTTTAAGGGTCACCATGGTTTAGAATTCACAACAAAGGTGAATGGAGCCATAAGTTTGAGAAACACTGAGTTTATAGCGTGATATTCGCTAGAGCCTTGTCGCCCTTAGTTATAAATGAAATACTGAAATACTGAATCATTTAGTTGCTAATTGTTGCGAAAAATGTTATCTTAAATGGATGCAAGGATTTATCAGAGTTTCCATCTCTCTTTATAAAAAATACATTGTTTATATACTAATATATGTTATAAATGTATTTATACTATATTCTAATATTATACTATAATCATACTAATATTATAAACGCAGTTTGTGAGTATGGATGGATGTTTATTACGCTTTCACGCAAAAACCTTTTAACTGATTTTGATGATCTTTACAATAATATAGAATAGAAAATCCTTTATTCAAATATATTTAATTAAAGCATTTTTGAATAGTCATAATATTTTTTTTAATCTACCGCTCATTCGGAAAGCTGTCTCATTACAAGAAGAACGAACAAAAAACTTGTGTTAAATAATCCTTGAGAAAATGTGAACTTAACAATGGGAACTGGTAACTCCCATTGTTACCAATGTACCATGTTAGGTCGACCTCCACGTGGCTCCCTCTGGAAACCATCGTGGTGAATTCTTGGTGAATTTGTCACGATGGGCTAACTGTCCTGACCACATCTTCATCTTATCATCCTCCACTGGTGCCCCGCCAGCGTAAACCGTTAGCGCAGGCGGGTGCACCATTCCATTAACATACACAAAAAAAAATATAAATAGAGATATATAAGTATAGTAATTCCTACCTAATATAGACTCAGTCGCCTGCTTGGATGACTCAGTGATTTATTTCAGCCGCTAAACAGTTTGTTTTATAAGCTGCAATTTAAGTTGTGCTATAAAATTAGACAGTAAAATGATTTGATAAGAGGCATTCCATCCCAGCCTTCAAAATGTCATTTATTTAAAGATTACAGGCGTCACATGATATGCTAACTGTGGTAGTTGCTATCAGGTGGGCAAGTTGAAACGTGTGAATACAGACTACCAACTAGCACTAATTTATTTATTTATTTATTTTCGGAAAACCAAGGCTATTTACAAACTTATTATGTTCACGGATAGAAACGTAATATAAAATAAATTACAGTACTAACACGAGAGGCGTGCTTGTGTCATAAATACTCATAAAATCATATATCAAAAAATAACAATCTACTAAATTAAAACATGTGCTGAAATTAACAAACAAACATAATGGAAATGCATATAAGTAACAACTTAGGGTAAGCATATTAGGGTCAAATATAAATAGACAATAAGAGTAAATCAGTCGTAGTGATTAGAGCAGACCAGTCCCTACAAGCAGCACTCGTTCTCCAGTATGAATATACTTGGCGTATAGCTGTTTTCCACGAATGACGTATCCTGTTACATAGCCGCCAAACTGAAGAGGAAACGCCGCTTCACATCCTATGTGGTTGTAGCCCACTCATGCATAAACGAAATATCTCCTTTGGAAAGTTTACACTCTTTCCCGAGGAGATAAAAACGATCGCTCCTAAGAATATCCTTCAATTCTTGTCCCTGACGGGTCTAGGTAGCGAACTCTGAAAAGGGCGAGCACAATAGATCTATGTAGGTCGCAGTGCTACAGGTGCTACACATCTGACAATAGCCCAAACAATCCAATAAAAAAAAATACATAGCCGTAGTAAAATGATTTTTTTTATATTAAAATTTGAGCGCCATTGACCGCAATCTCACCTCTTAAGTGATGATGTGGTGTAAGCTGTTACACGCAAGCTCAAATAGTGCCTATTCACTCTTGATTGAAAGACCCAATGTTGTAAGAGGCTGGAAACATAGACGCTGAGAGAGAGTTCCACTCCTTAGCTCCTCGCATATGGAAAGATGATGCAAAACGAGGTTTCTTCGAGATGCAGGACTTGGTTCGAGCAGCAGCGATGTCAACAGTGTATGGGTGGGCCACTCTCTACGTCTTGTTGTACATTGATGGAACGGTGCTGGAGGAATGAGGTTGTGCAGTTCTTGACCGCATTCGCTAAAATGGCGATTTTATACTTATTCTTTCATCCAACACTGGGGACCTCGTGTCTTAATACTGTCTAATCGGAATGACAATTCCATTACCTATATATACTGCGCGACGGCGTCGGTAGTCTAGTGGTTTAGCACATTGTTTTTCTGATGATTGCGGGTTCGATTCCTCTCCCGGTACAAACATTTGTGTGAACATGATTGTTTGGAGCAGTCTAGTTGTTTTCTATATATATTATGTATATATTTATAAAAAAATGTATGAATAATCAAATAATGTGTATTTATATAAATTGTCTAGTATCCACACCATACAACACAAGTTCTGCTTAGCTTAGGAATTGATGGCACTGAATTTTAAATGAAGTTTTTAGTAATGGAGAATGAGTCAGGAGGAAGGTTTATATGTATAATATATGGAGTCAGGCGCGAAACCGGGGCGGGTAACTAGTCATCCATAAAACAAAGACAGTTCTCAGGAAATTCCTCGTGCAGAAACGAAAATCGTAAGTAGCCCTATTTATGGAGCAAATTACTTTTCTGACAGCCAAAGTGGAGCACGAACAATATGGAATCCAATTTGTTGGGGAGTTTCTTGGAGATATTCAATTATTTACTGGCCGAAATAAACTGTTAAGTTGCTACACGTCAGTGCGGGAGTCCTGAGGGGTGGGGGGGATGATTTGCACCTATTCTCAATGATGTTACCCCTGCAAACTCAATAAATTCAATAGATGTGACAACATTGAGCTATTAAACAATATAAGTTGGTGGCAGTTAAAAAGCGCATTTTTGACCGTTTGATAACAACATCGCTTTATTTCCGATGGTCGCGAAGCGCCTGCACCCTCTCTGGTGTCGATTCCTCGCACGGCACAAGCATTTCATTCATGAGTATGATTGTTTGTATCGGTCCGAGTGTTTTCTGTGTATAATGTGTATGTATTTAAGAAAAAAAATATCTATGTATTTGTATCAGTTATCTAGTACCCTTAACACAAGCTTTAGCTGACGCGGGTCTCTAGCGTTTTACCTGGTCGTTTAGATGGCAAGATTGATCTTGTGTGAATTGTCCTGAGATTCACAAAATCTAAATAAATTAGATAAATTTACTACTATGGTATTTTTTTATTATCCAGTATCACTCTCAATCTTTATTTCTGATCTTACTAATATTATAAACATGAGAATTTGTAAATACGAAGAAATGGATGAACTTTCTAATGTTTGTTACTCTTTCACGCAAAAACTACTGAACGGATTTTGATGAAACTATACAGAATAACACACAGGCGATGGAATACAAATTTTACTGTATTCTCTTACCCCTGCACTTTCTGTGACGATCTCGGTGGCATAGCGGTTTAACACAGCGTTTTATTTCTCGAAATAAAAAAATCTGAATATGTGTATGATGAAAAAAAATATCTATGTATTTGTATCAGTTATCTAGTACCCTTAACACAAGCTTTTCACTAATAATTATAATTAATTATTTTTTTATTAGAGTTATATAATTACTAATATTATAAACATGAGAATTTGTAAATTTTTCTGATGTTTTTTTTTTCACGCAAAAACTACTGAACGGATTTTGATGCACTTAACACACAGTACAAATTTTTCAGCTATTAATAAATTTTATGTGTATGATGAAAACCGTAACAGTCACCGATTCACATAAATTATTTACAGAGTTATATAATTCCGTTGTTTTTCTAGTTTTTTTTTAACTTCTACTGGCACTTCAATAGTATCCAGTTTTTATCACGCATATCAATCATATTAAGGCACCTGCTTACCTCAAACTGTATGTTTGTGAGTTACAATTTAGGTTAGGATCTACATAACACTAGGGTTGCCACTCAATACTGTATATTTGTTGTTTAATATCTATATAGATTGGTTAGGTTTGACAATCTTTCATGTTGTCATAGCTAAAATTTATGATAAATATATATCAAATTAATTTATTTTTAATTTATCCGCTTTTTTATTTCTTTTATATACTACGTAGATGGCAAAGAAGCATACGGCCTGTCTGATGTTAAACTATTATCGTAGCCTAAGGACGCCTTAAAACTAGGGGTGGGTATTACATAATATTTTTTCTTGCCGTCCAGTTCTGTCATAAAAATAAATAAGTACTATTTTTCCTAATTTTGTTTTTATTGTAATAATTTACTGATAAAACCTATAACAGAATAGCAGAGAATAGTAGATTGTTTTGTCTCGATTAATATAATTTTTGATTTTAATTTTATTATTATTAACTATAATTGCAAGTACGTTGTTGTCGGCCTTTTAAAAAGGAATAAGCTCTTTTCTTGAAGGTTTCAATATCGTATCGGTTCGGAATTACCATTGCTGGAAGGTGATTCCACAATGTGGTTGTGCGTGGCAAAAAGTTTCTAGAAAACCGCACTGTTCATCCAGATGATCAGGATGGTATTTTAGTTTCTGGCGGGTGGTACGGTGGTGAAACTCAGCAGCTGGTATTAATCCGAACAATTCCTCAGAATACTCCCCGTGATATATGCGGTAGAAAATACACAGAGATGCAATAATAATAATTATTATTAAATTTCTCGGTAAGTATAAAAATATTTTTATAAACGAAAATGTATTAAACGTATTAAACGAAAATATTACTTACTAGCTTTTGCCCGCGGCTTCGCTCGCGTTAATTTATTTCTTTAGGGGTGGAATTCTCAAAATCCTTTCTTAGAGGATGCCTACGTCATAGTAGCTTTTTGCATGCAAAGTCTCAGCCCGATCGGTTTAAAATTGACAAACTTTCATCCCCTATTTTATCCCCTAGGGAGTAGAATTAATCAAAATCCTTTCTTAGCGGATGCCTACGTCATAACATCTACCTGCATGCCAAATTTCAGCCCGATCCGTCCAGTGGTTTGGGCTGTGCGTTGATAGATCACTACGTCAGTCACCTTTGAGTTATATATATTTAGATTATCTTAAAAAAGTGACAACCCTAATAATGGTAAATATTACAATTTGGGTGCAATTAACTTAACAATTCGACCGACAACTCGTTAATTGTAATGTCTATTTAACATAAATACATTAATTTACAGATTAAAACAAATAATATTAGAAACTCATAAATGAACAATTCTAAATATATTGCACTCTTAATAACGGCTAACTAAACGCATTTATTCCAAAATTGCAAATATTGCGAAATACACTTTAATGCATTTATGTTTAAAGTCGATTTTACATCATTTATGTATATATATATTTTTGTTTCGTGTTAAGGGTAAAAATGAGTATTTCCTAAAACATCCTCAATAATGTCTCAATAAAATAGCTACTGAATTTGGTTATTACATTTGTCAATGACGACCTCAGTGGTGCAGTGGTTTAGCACAGTGCTTTACATCTGATGGTCGTAGGTTCTATTCCTTGCACGGTACAAATATTTGTATTCATGAGTAAGATTAATTGTATTGGTCTGTGTATTTTTTATGTATATTATTTGGGTATTCTTTATGTATATTATTTAGAAATGTGTAATTGTCTAGGTTTATTATTCTTATCACTACTAATGAAAACTATATCTTACATACCTGACCTTTATTAATTCTAAAATATGTGTTAATTAGAAATGGTGAATTATGATCATATTATGATACCTCATCACAAAGAAATACACAGATTTTTTGCAGCTTAATAATAAAATAAGTACCTAATAAACTCAAATTGTAAATCTGAAAGTTTAGCACACCGACTTGACCTAATCGCTAGTCACAAGTTCGATTCTCGCGTGATACAATAATTTTTATTCATATGTATGATTTTTTGTATTGGTTCGCTTTTTTCTTTATATGTATATTTAATTATTATATATATATATATATAGCTATTTATAAAAATATACATTTTCTAGTATTTTTATCAGTTGGTACCTAGTACAAACTCGGCTTAGTTTTAAACTAGATGGCGCTACGAGAATTATCAAATAGAATCTGTCATCAATAAACTTTTTGTCAATTTGTTGCATCTCATCACATTAATACTTTTACATATCAGGCTGGCCGTATGCTTGACTGCAACGTTCATAGTGTGCATGTAATTACTAATCTGCATTATTGATATTATGGTTGTTATGAACAATAAAAACATGATAATTAACAAAACGCACGCACGCACAGTTATAATGCGGATAATTGCTGTCTAAATACTGTATTTATTAATTAATTTACAATTAATCAGTCCCCTATTGGTACAGTAATTAACATCTCGTAAGAACCAGGTTCGATTTCGATCAAATTCTTTCGAATAACCAACAAAGTTTTTTCACTCAAGGAACTGATTGCGACTGATTTCTTTTTTTTCTCTTTATTTTGGCAATATAGACGTACAAATAAACATATTTTTACAATAGACATTGAGTGCCACGTGTTTTTTGGAATACTCATGTAGTTATTTTAATGGATCATCTTTAAAAAGAAAAAACTATTACAGGAGTATATTACGCATCATTGCTTGACAAGTTGAACGCAGAAATTGCGGAAAACGGCGACATATGCAGAAAAGAAAATTCTGTTCCACTAAGACTAAGCACTGTCATTCTCATTGTTAGTATTGCAAAAATCCACGGTTACAATTACGGCTTGAGTTGCTTGACCATCCACCTTGATCACCAGATCTGGCCTCAAGCGACTTCTTTTTGTAACCTGCGCTCGGGAGAAGATTTTCGTCAAATGAGGAGACCTTTGCGAATAATTATTTTGCAAAGAACAACGCTGAGTTCTAATTGGACGGGTTGGAGCAGTGGTACCAAACATGGAGCCCACGCCCCACAGTGGTCAATCTGATTATTAAAGGGAGCAATTCGGAAATGGACTCTTTATTAAAATGATAAGGAATGGAATTTCAATTTTTCATTATAGATATGTTTTGAAAATTTAGTTACTGTTTTAACAAATTTAATTAACATATTTCTAGTAAATTAAAACCTATTCATTACCTTTATTAAGTGAGCAATTCTTTTTTTTAATTATATTAATTATATATGTTACATAGACGGCCTCCCCCCGTCTATATAACAAAAAAGATTTGTAGTAATCCTAAGGTAGGGCGCTAAAACATTGGGTTAGAGAAATGGGAGCATCACTGGGAGAAGTCTGTAGAATTACAAGGAGACTATGTGGAAAAATTTATTAAATAATTCAAAATAATCATTGTTAGGTCGGAAACCTTCTACCGCGTAGAGTGGGTAGCTTGGTGATGTAGATTATTCATTTGAAATAACAGTTATTTATTTTAATCATACCATGTAGCCCATAATAATAATAATCTCTCACACAACGGACAATTCACACAGCGTTACATATACATAGTTTTTTTTTTAAATAAATACATATTATCGGTCGTAAAGCGGTGTGCTAGACCGTTAGACCACTGAAGTCGTCATATTACAAATACCTTGTAAACGAACGTAATGAAATAATGATATAAATATATATTGTTTCTGTGGTCATGACATTGACGGCGGCAATCTGCTACGGTAGCTCCGACATTCAGCCCCATCGGCCAGATGTCCTCCTTCATGAAGGTGAGCATGTTGGTGGGGACCCGGGCCACAAACTCCTTGAAACTCATGTTGTGACTCGACTCCAGCTGTGTCGCCCTCAATATTATGACTGACAAAATATACTATACATATATAGAAATAGAAATAGGAATAATCTTTATTCAAATAAACTTAATATGAGCACTTTTGAATACTCAAGTTTTTTGATTCTACCGCTTATTCGGAATGCAGATTCATCACAAGAAAAATAAACAAGAAAATTGTGTGTTGCTCTTTTAAATAAATATTGATTTACTTATATTTAATTAACAACGAGGATTAGGCATGCGACAATCAACATAGAAACCGCTACGCACTTAATCTCTGTTCAATCGGATAACATTGTAAGCGCTATGAATTTTAAGTTAGATATTTTCTACAAATACATTATTATCATTCAAAAATTCTTCAATATTATAATATATACAAATTCAAATTCAAAAATCATTTATTCATGTAGGACATTTTAGCCGCTTATGAACGTCAAATTTTTACATTATAATTTTATTTTTTCCCTACCGTCCAGTTCGGTATATAGATCCAATTGAGAAGAACTGGCAAGAAACTCAATTGAGTTACTTTTTTTTTAAAGCCAGTTTATTTACAATGTATTTTTATATAGGTGTCTATGTCTAACATTAAATGAAAATTCAGTGCATGAACAACTATTGCCATGCACACTCATCATTCAAGTAATCGTTTAGTGAGTAATAGGCTTTGCTCAGTAAATATGATTTAACAGATGTTTTGAATTTATTTAAGGGTAATTCCAACATATCCTTTGGTATCTTATTGTAAATTTTTATACCTATTCCCATAGACCTATTGACTTTTTCTAAACGATGCTTGGGGACAGCAAGATTGTCATAAAATCTAGTATTAATATTATGAATATTGCTGTTTTTTGGAAATAAGTCAAGATTTTTACGAACATATAGGATATTTGAATATATAAATTGAGAAGCATATAGAATATTTGCCTCTTTGAATTTCTCTCTTAATGAGTCACGACTCTTCATACAGTAGATCGCTCGAATGGCACGTTTTTGTAATATGAATATATTTTTAATATCTGCCGCTTTTCCCCATAGTAATATTCCATAAGAGAGTAAACTATGATAATAACTAAAATAGACTAATCTAGCAGTATCAGTATCAGTGTACTGTCTAACCTTACGCACGGCAAAAGCTGCTGAACTTAGTTTCGCTGCAAGGTTTTGAATTTGAATTTAATAAGCCTGTTTTACTAAGTCATTTTATATTTGATTCTTTATAGAATAGAATAGAATAGAAAATCATTTATTCAAATAAACTTAATTTAAGCACTTTTGAATAGTCATAACAATTTGTTTTTTATCTACCACTCGTTCGGAAAGCTCTCTCATCACAAGAAGAACGAGCAAGAAACTTGTGTGTTGCTCTTTTAAATAATCCTTGTAAGTTTACATTTACAAGTCGAAACGTGTGAATACAAACTACCAACCAGCACTATTTTTTTGGGTCAAATATAAATATACAATAAGATTAAATCAGTCGTAGTGATATGACTCTACATGCCTGTAATTTTATTGCCCAATCTCACCCTTCAAGCTAAACCCAGATTATAAAGACAGCTCCTTTTCAGCTCAAATAAGTAAGACGGTACCTACGCAAACAGCTTTTAGAAGTCTATAAATAATCCTGGATAATTAACACAGTGCTAACTAGTCCCACGGTAACCAGAGCTTGTGTTATGGGTACTAAACAACTGATACAAACGCTTCATTTTTTTGTAAATACATACATAATATGCATAGAAAATTGATACAATTATGCTCATTTGCACCGTGCGAGGAATCGAACCCGTGACCATCGAAAGTAAAGCGGTGTACTAAACCGCTAAACCATCGTGGTCGTCAATCTATCATGTCTACTCCACTAAAACTCTGATTATTATTCAGAATATTATAAATTTTTGCACTTGCATCGTATTGTCTGAGGGCGGTACAAATTCTCGTTATCCTGAGACACCATTGTACTCGTATACTACCTTCGATCGACAATTGAAAATGGTAGTTATTACACTAAAATAGAGTTGACAATTTCTAAATCTAGAATATCTATTTGCTACGAAGTGAGATGCCAATATGCACATCGGTTTGTATGAGAGAGATATAAAATCTCATAATACAGCCACCATCATGTCTCTCCCTTGTAAAATGTCTGTAGACGCACAATTATAAAAATAACTTGTAATACTTGATTCTCAATAATGGCATTTATAATATCATAATATAAGTACTGTTTTCAATTATCTATATCTATATTAGTATATATAAAAATGAATTGCATTTCGTTAGTCTCGCTAAAACTCGAGAACGACTAAACGAATTTGATTAATTTTAGTCTTGAAATATTCATCGAAGTCCAGGGAAAGTTTAAACGGTGTAAAATAGTAAAATCATATATATGATAATTTTATTTTCCCATACAAACTGCTGATGCCTGTCAAACAGGGTGGGTTCAGAAAGATCTTGAAAGAAGCTTATCATCAATATTAAAAGAGGTTGTATTGCTAGTTTGTGAGGTTGTAGGGACTTTCTCTGGATCTACTTCTAACTTTTAGTGTTAGATAGCCCATTTATCGAGGAAGCTTCATCACGTTAGGACGAATAGGAGTGGAGCTGCAATGTAAAATGTTCCAAAAACGGTGAAAGTCCTGCGTAGACGAAGTCGTGTAGATCAAGCAGTTTTAATTAGATTTGTGAAGAAAGGTGCACATTTATATTTTAAGATCTTGAATGTCCAACCTTTTAGCTTTATTAATTTAAACTTGCTACTAAGGAAGATCTGTGGTCTTAAAAAGAATATCAACATGAACACTAACCTTAAGTTATTATGTATTGTATATGTAAAAAATATATACTAAGTTATATACTTATTATATATTTAAATATGTAATAAGTCATATACTTATTATATAAGTAATAAGTTGGTTATGCTCTTTTCTTATAATGAGCCTGGAATAGATCGCTTACGACGTCACCCTGTTGTGCTTAAGATTGTAAATTTTAATTTTACAATCTAAGAGATCATTTTTGGTTGCTGATGAAAAAACTCAAAAAATACTTAACTGTTTGAAAATATTTTTACCTGCATAAATTTAAATTATCAGAGATTCATTTTTGTTACTTAAAAGTAACAAATGACAAAAAAAGTTTGGTTTTAAAAGGAAATAGATAAACACACAATAATTACATCTATGCGATATGACTGCATATCGCTAGTTACATAGTTTTTCATCAGACATTTATCATCAGATGGGCTGTATGCTTATTTGTCACCTTCGTAGTATAAAAAAACAAACAATAATAAGTGTTTGTCATCACAGATCATCGCTCTCTTTAGAGAGTAACGTTATTACGCCTCCGATTGATCCCCTAGCCAACTCTATCAGGGATCGAAATTACAACGGCCTAAGCCGAGCTACGACTCGTATCCCCAGAATAAACCCCAGTGACTTCTGGCGGCGACCTAAGACTGTTCGTCAGGCAGGAGTTGGTTTTCAGGCGCTCCATAAACTCCTTCCGCGTGATTGGTATCTTATCGTTCCGTGAAACTGTAAGCGCCATTTGCGGTCAACAGCATTAAAATATTAGCAAAGCATAGAATTAAAACTAATAATAATAATCTCAGGACAATTCACACAGAGCCATCTAGACGCAAGATATGCTAGCTAAAGCTTGTGTTATGGCTACTGGATAACTTGTATTAATACTTAGAGATTTTTTGGTAAATAAATACATATGTACATAGAAAACCCCCAGACCGATACAAACAATCAAACTCATGAATACAGATATTTGTGTCGTGCGAGAAATTAAACCCGCGAATATCGGAAGTAAGGCGGTGTGCGAAAGCGCTAGACTACCGAGGCCGTGAAAATTATTATAAGTATAGTTATTAACTTACTCTCTATTGATTAGAAACCACGTAATATCAGGAAGCATTGTGATTTATCACTTTTACCTAAAAACGTTAGAGTTTCAAGGATACACGATGCAAATTTTGATGATGTTGCATCAGAAAAACAATGCAATGCGTGTGCGCGTTCGATGCACATATCCGGCTGTACGCAGGATACCAGCTTAGTATAAATTGGGTACGAATTACAAAAATTGGTACACTTCGTTTGAGTAACTCAACAACAATGAACACCTACGTTACAGTAAGTTACCATTGTTTTTATTATATCGTATTATTATTTGTAATTTGTTATATTTGAAGAATTGTTTTGGTCATCCAAATTATAGCATGGATGCTAAGATTGGTTTGACATAATGATAACATTCTATTCCCGGTTTAGATGCAAGACTTAATAAATTGAAAATATTTCTCTTTTCTATAACATTGTTAATCAATTAAAATATCATTATATAAAAATATTTATCAATAGTATTATTTTTGTTCTTCGTGTCTAAAACTGTGCTAAATTTAAAATTGATAACAAGAATAGTTTCTGAGATTAGGACAATATCAATAATAAAGATAAGGACTTCAAATCAAATCAAAATAAATCAAAATCATTTATTTATATAAAACATTTTGACCGCTTATGAACGTAAAATTTTTTTGTTTTAATATTTTGTTCCTACCGTCTAGTTCACTACACACATTAAATTGAGAAGAACTGGCAAGAAACTCAACAGATTTTTTTAAAGCCAGTTTATTTACACTTTGTAAGTGTCTATGTCTAACATTCTAACAAATGAAAACCCCATGCATGAACAACTATTGTCATGCAATTTTTAACTACAGACTAATTTCAGAGTGGCTAATAAGAAACTCGATTGTTGTTTTTTTTAAATCAATCTGTAAATATAATACCTACTGACATATACAATAAACGATATCGAACCTACAGTATAATAAACAATATTCAATAAAAAAGGCGAAAAACATTTATCGGAGTTCGGAAACCCTGTGAATTCTCGAATTTCCGTTAACATCAAAGTACGAATTCCATTTGCTGTTACAAAGGACTTCATTGGCTACGGACGAGTAATTCAACTCGCATCCAACTAATTGGACCTTGGTAACAATGCACTCTGTTTCATTAACGCTCCTATGAAATATGACGTTGGAAATGGTACAATGCAATACTGATTTTCAATTTTCTTTTGTGTTCGCAGTTAGCCTGCCTTTTGGCCGTTGTTGGCTTCAGCCAATGCAACCCCGTCGCTCCTATTGGATTGGGCTATGGCGGAATTGGTACGTAATTAACTATAACATTTGCGTATACTGTGGTAGAGTCCAGCGCTAATAGATTTTTTACATAATTTTCATGACAATCTGACGGTTATCTGAGAATAAGTTATTATTTTTTTTATGTATGATAATGGCAAATATGCTGACAGCCTACCAGTTAATATGTGGTTGTTTTCTTAATATATGGTAATCGAGTAGTGCCCCTGCCTGCACTAGCGGTTTACTCTGGCGGGGCACCAGTGGAGGACAAATTTTGAATATTTTTTATGCATAAAATCAATAAATAAAAACATGTATTTGATACACACATGCATAGAAGTACAGTCTTAGTCAATACCTTAATAATGTTCAAACTTATAATTTTATTTAACTATAATCGATTTAAGCCGTAACTAAAGTTATAGAGTGAACATGCCAAATGTTTGCTATTAAGTGCATTTTTATTATATACATTTTAACAGATTTAAAATAATAGTTTATCTAAAATACATTTTAGTTCTCAAATCATGGTTTACAAAATGATTTGAAGTGATAAACAACTCTTGATACAACATATTTTAGTACTATTTATCCTGTTGTATTTTATATCTTATCCGTTTCAATTCCAGGCCTGTCATCGCCAATCATCGGCGCCCCAATCCTGGCCCCGGCCGCGATCTCCACCGCTAGCCTTGTCAAAGCCGCACCAATCCCCGTCATCAGGACCGTCGCTGCCCCAGTCATCACCGCACCAGTAGTCAGGACAGTAGCCACCGCACCCATTGGACTCGGTCTTGGTACCCTCGGTCTCGGTAGCTACGGCCTGGGCCTGAACAGCGGACTCGGATGGGGCTCCGGTCTTGGACTCGGATTGGGAGGCAAAGTTATTGGTTAATTGACGTCAAACGAAGTGCAGATATGGCATTCAAAATTCTATATATATTAATTGGCTGATATATATTAAAGCATTCATTATATTTTTTGTTTTTATATAATAGATATAAGTATAAATGTTGGTACCTCAACACATGACACTACATTCGCACTAAGCATGTGATTTTATGAAAACATAATATGTTTTGATATTTCTACAAAAATATTTTTTATGGATATTCCACAAAACACATGTATACTAAATAAGCAAGCCAGTAATCACTAAGGTTTCACTAAAATATTTTGAGTAACTAATTAAAAAACATGCATTAATGTCGTAACTTTAAAGTAAAAAAAATCCAAAATATTTTTTGCTATCTACATTTAAAATAATAAATCTTTTGAGTAGGATAATAAAAACATACCACTTATCACAGCAACCTGTCACAGTAATAAATTGTAGCCTAACTACCATATTACATAAACTATACTTGAGATTTCCATTAGATTAACATAAGGAATATGCATGTTGATATAAAAGTAAGACTTCCAATCAAAACAAATGAAAGGAGCCAAATTTGTTTCTATTGGAAGTCTTACAATTGTCTCTCATTTTTATACACGATTTTCTTTACTTTCATTTTCATATACTCTATATCATCATCCCTTTCTACTTCATACACATTTTTTGGTAACTAATTAATGTCGCCCATGAGCACTCAAAACAATCATCTATTGTTTTTTTACAGGCGAGTTGCCTCCCCTTTAAATAAGTGAAGGGATGGGACGAGGAAGATGGGCATACATATTAATGGACATATACACCTAAAAATGACATCAAACACTAGTGACATGAAATTATTTCATAAGTAGATCTATTTCACACATATTTTTCGGTTGATTGCCGCAAAGCGCGCATGCGTGAATCGTAATTTCGAAATGATACGTCACATATATAGCTCACTTATTATAAACTGGCTTAACTTAAAAATTACAAATTTTGGAAAGTCCACTTTATCACAGTGGTATTAAAGTGTAATTTCAAAAATTTAAGATTTCTTAATTACACCTGTATTGTACTAGATATGCGATATGTATATTGATCAACCAACCACACTATCGACCCACACACTGTATAATTTATTGAACAGGTTAATACATGAAGTTGAAAAAGGTCGATTTTTTATTTCACTTTTTTCAATAATTCTGTATTTATATATACATCACATTAAAATTGATAACTATACAGTTTTTAGAGCGAATCAAATGACATCGTTTATAGTATAGTTAAGCTATACAGGGTTGTTAATATAGTATAGTTGAGTTTCATTGACAATTAATATATGCCGGCCTCGGTGGTTTAACGGTTTAGCACACCGCGCACCGCTTTATTTCCGATGGTCGCGGGTTCGATTTCTCGCATGCAAACATTTGCATCTATGTATTTATATCAGTTGTCTAGTACTCATAACACAAGCAATTAAACAAAATAATATAAATGCATCTAGTAGTGCATTATTCGCCATTACTATAAATCCACATTCCTCCCAAATATATATATTATAGCGGTATAATAACCGATCGTCAGAGAAGCCATTTTTAATATTATGCACCCAGTTGAAATCTTCGCAAATACGATCCGGGGAAGCGTAGCGTTAATTGAAAAAGCAATTACGCTGAAGTATCAGCTATCCAGCGAGTTCTGATCATATTATGACTAGGTACCAATCGTTCTAGTTCTTAATGAGAAATTCTAAAAGTTACAAACGCGTTTCATCGCGAGAATTTTAATGAAAATGCAAAGTTGCTATAGAATGCCATTCAGGCAGAACAACCTTTAGAATTGGCTCTCGTCGTATTTTTACGCATCAGACTGTTGTTAATTGAAATAAAAACTCTATGCTTGCGGCAAAATCGATGGCAGGATTCAAATTCCATTTGTTTGAGTGGATTCATTTGTTTGAGAGCCGGCTAATTGAAATTGCGTACATGTAATTGATAGGCATTTCATATTTAGATATTATGATTAAATGTTTAATAAATACCTTTATGAAACAGTGACCCAACTCGCACTGATGCATACAAATCTTAGAATTTTTCTATATATATTTTATATATTTTACATATAAACCTTCCTCTTGAATTACTCTATCTTTTGCTAAAAACTACATTAAATAGCGTTGTGTAATTTAAACGATATAAGCGAACAGATCAGTCTATGTTTTTATGGTATGTAAAGATGTGAAAAATAAAGAATGACTTTCGAAGAAGTTGGTATGTACCATACCAACGCACCTACTGCACTTTCAAATCAAAAAACATAAAACAATTTCAGCTGAAGTGAGCGTGGATTAAAAACACAAATGAGGAAGCATGTTCGCATGGAAGACAACAATGACGAATTTCCATACAAACTTTTATACCCTATTCTATTTACAATCTTTGTATTATAATATTTATTAATATTTAACAGTCTAAAAATATCTTTCAAGCTTTTAGCTTTAAAAATGACGAACCTTCTATACAACCTTTCATCTTAAGTTTCAACCCCTTTCAATACTTTTTCGGTAATAAAAAATGTCCTTTCTCATAGTCAGGCTTCAGTAGTTGTTCGTGAAAGCGCGACAGACAGAGTTACTTTCGCATTTATAACATTAGTAACGATTATTAAAAACTGTACTTTCACTATTTTTATTTTGCACACCAATTGTCGTAAAGTTTCATTCACCATTCACCAACCTACTGAAGTTTCATTGAGATATCGAAACGTCAAAAAACAATAGGTTTTTTTATAGAACAATAAAAAACCTATTCTTTTTTCTTTTGATTCCGATGTTAAAATTCGTCTATCGAATTACTAAAGCACTTTTAACTCTCTGTTCTGCACTCCCTTTGGCTACGGTTCGTACTAAAGTGCTCGAGTGGTCGGAAACTCATGGAGTGAACTGATACCCTCGAAATTGACTGCTCAACTGAACCGAATAATTCAATTAGGCTCGATGTTTTCTATGATTCCTCATTCCAATGCTTGAGTCAATGGCATTTAATGATTTCAACTGCTTATTCTTCAACTTCAAAACAACGGGAATTCTCTATTGTAACATTTTATGTAACTTTAATAATAATATCCGCAGGTCTTGGTGGTCTAGCGGTTTAGCACACCGCTTCACGTCCGATGGTCGCGGGTTCGATTCCTCGCACGGTGCAAACATTCCTGAGTATGATTTTTTGTATTCGTCTGAGTGTTTTCTATGTATATATTTACAAAAAAATCTAAGTATTTATATCAGATACCTAGTACCCATAACGTAAGCTCTCCTTGCCGTGGGACTAGATGGCGCTGTGTTAATTGTCCAGGGATATTTATTTATTATAAATTCACACAGCGTTATCTAATCACAAGTTATAAGCAGAGCTTAGCATGTACTAGACAACTGATACAACATATAGAAATACTTAAACTATATATATAGGTACTTTTTTTGTTAATTTCTCAAGAGACTACAGCCTAGGGTTTTCATGCAGGGTATATAAGGTTTCTAAAGTGCCACACGCACGTGACATTCCTGGTGTTTCAGACGTTCATAGGCTACGGTAACTGTTTACCATCAGATGCGTCTATGCCTGTTTACCACCATTGTAGGGTTAAAAACAATGGCGGACAATTAACCAAGGAGTAAATACCTAATTACAGATTTGTCAATAAATTTACTAAAAAAATTTAACGTGTCTGTGTATAAAATATCTGAACAATGTCGAAATAAAATTGAAACAAAATTATAATACCAGCATTAAAGATACACGAGAGCCCTCCGACAGATCCCCCGACCAATTCAAACGGGGATCGAAATTACGACGGCCTGAGCCGAGGTTCGAATCCCTAGCGGTGCCCTCAGACTAAAGTCGTATCCGTCAGGCGGGAGTTGGCCTTCAGCCGCTCCATACGTCCTTCCGCGGGTTTGGAGTACCATCTGCACTTGCACTCTATCCAGTGAAGCTGTCAAAAGCCAGCTGTGAAAAGGCTAGCTGCAGCCAACAGCAGAGAGCAACAACATAGAGTTTTTTTTATATAACACAGGGGACAAACTAGCAAGCCGCTCACCTGATGGTAAGTGATTACCGCCGCCCATGAGCACCCGCAACACCAGGGGAATTGCAAGTACGTTGTCGGCCTTTGATTCGATCGAGACGTGGGCTGTGCTACAGTCTCTCCAGCGGTGCCAAATTGACTATCGATATATCGAAGCGTTGAAATGTTTGTATGAAAACGCTACTATGTCAGTTCGCCTCCACGACCAGAATTCGAAGCCTATCCAACTGCAGCGAGGTGTCAGACAAGGCGATGTCATATCGCCAAAGCTGTTTACCACTGCGTTGGAAGATGTCTTCAAGCTTCTGGACTGGAGCGGGCTGGGCATCAACATTAACGGCGAGTACATCAATCACCTTCGATTTGCCGACGATATCGTGGTCATGGCTGAGACCCTGGAAGACCTTAGCAAAATGCTCGAAGACCTCAGATCCAGCTAGGTAGATCCAATTTCGAGAAAGAGGTCAATCGTCGAATCCAACTCCGATGGGCAGCGTTCGAGAAGCTCCGATATATCTTTTCGTCCAAATTTCCGCAGTGTCTCAAGACGAAGGTTTATGACCAATGTGTGTTGCCAGTGATGACTTACGGAACAGAGACGTGGTCGCTAACTATGGGCTCCATTAACAAGCTCAGAGTCACTCAGAGGGCAATGGAGAGGGCTATGCTTGGATGGCTTGGAGGGCTATGCTGCATGATCGAATCAGAAATGAGGAGATCCGCAGAAGAAACAGAGTGACCGACATAGCCCGAAGAATTGCGACTCTGAAGTGGCAATGGGCAGGGCACATAGCTCGTAGGACAGATGGCCGTTGGGGCAGTAAAGTCCTCGAGTGGCGACCACGAACCGGAAGACGCAGCGTGGCCTCCAGCAAGGTGGACCGACGATCTGGTCAAGATCGCTGGAAGGCATTGGATACGAGCAGAGCAGGACCGATCGTCGTGGAGATCTTTGGGGGAGGCCTATGTCCAGCAGTGGACGTCTTCCGGGCTGCGATGATGATGATGATGATGTCGGCCTTTTAAAAAGGAATAAGCTCTTTTCTTGAAGATTTCAATGTCGTATCGCTTCGGAAGTACCATTGCTGGAAGGTGATTCCACAATGTGGTTGTGCGAGGCAAAAAGTTTCTAGAAAACCGTACCGTGGAATACCGCCATTCATCCAGATGATCAGGATGGTATTTCAGTTTCTGGCGGGTGGTACGGTGGTGAAACTCAGCAGCTGGTATTAATCCGAACAATTCCTCAGAACACTCCCCGTGATATATGCGGTAGAAAATGCACAGAGATGCAATATCACGCCGCAAAGCCAATGGGTCGAGTCTGTTACCTAGACGTTGATCAATGATTCTGGCTGCTGGAAGTAGCTAAATATATATGGTGCTCCCGCCCAGAGGTGAGAACAGTATTCCATGTGCGGCCGGATCTACGCCTTGTATAATTGCAAGCGATGGGCCGCCGTGAAATACCGTCTCACTCTACTGAGCACACCAAGCTTTTTTGAGGCTATTTTAGCCTTGTCTTCCATCATCCAATGACCGCAAAACTGAACGTCATTGGATATATCAACGCCAAGAACCTAGAGATTTGGCTTTACATACAGGGAGAGTGTCTTGAAACTGAGGAGATACGATAAATGGATTCTTTTTAGCGGTAAGAGTAGACGAAAATAAAAATACACGAGAAATGCAAATATATAAGAGCAGAGCAAAATACATAGATTGTGCGAGCGATTCTTCGTTAAATCGGTCGTGCTCCGGATCGTGCGTAAAAAGAAATGTTATTGTAAAGACTGCTATTGTCATTATCTAATCTGTCTATATATCCCTTGAATCAACAAAGACGAATTATTGGGAAGCTGCCAAAAGTATATAGGAAGTACCTTAGTACAGTACAATCATTATTTCCTTATAAAATAAGCGTGACAGTAAATAAACCATGCAAATAAATTACCAACTAGTTTATTCGGATATATACTGTTTTAAATTTGACGTGGTCATTATTTATACAGTTTACCCGTGATCGTAGTGGTTGAAACACTGCCGAAATATCGGGAACTGAGCAAATAAATATAAAACGTGGTATGATCCCGTGATTTTTACTAATTATACGTATATTCGTATATAATTATTAGTTTGATGCCGTTATATTCAATTCAAAAATCATCTATTCATGTAGGACATTATATCACCCTCTCATACAAGCCACTGCTACACTAAATCTTTTACAGTCCAAACAGCACTCCTATGGAATTCACTCCCATTCAGAGATTAGGCTATCGCCTTCGATTAGTTCTTTTAAGAGGCGTCTTATTTAATGCTCCACTTATTTACTTTATAGAGCAAGAGCCCACGACGGCCAGACATACGTCATTTTAGTAAACGTGAAAGTTCTTGTATGTGTGTCTCCAACACAGGTAAGAACGATCTCCAAACATGAAACCTGGATCGTGGTTCCTTTGGCAGGTAACAGGTAACAAAGGTGTAAACAATTTCATATCAAATTCGTTATTTTAAGAAACTCCATATTTTCATATATTGTTCGTAGCATTATTATAACTTGCGCTGCTCATTGCCAGACACTTAGTGTGGTTCCAACCCCCGCCGGACCCCCCTTAACTATACTATTTTAGAAATAAACTTACGTCATTTTAATAAAGCTAAACTTTATATATATTATTGAGAGAACTATTAAACTGAGTTTCCTAAATTACCAGACAGTTTTCTTGGTTCCTTATCCTACCAGATTCATTGAAACCGTATATTGGGTAACAACGGTGTATACAATTTCATATCATTGTTATTTTATTTATTATACGGTTTCAATGAGTCTGGTATGATAAGGAACCAAGAAAACTGTCTGGCAATTTAGGAAACTCAGTTTAATAGTTCTCTCAGTAATATATATAAAATCCCATGCACAATTAGTATTTAATATTCCTTTAGTTATCTAAGCAATAAATTAGTACAGTAATTTTCTAGTTTCCACTTCTGAAAGTGCAAACTTAACGAGTGTCTACACTCTCCCACTCTTGAATCTAGTTAGTAGTTTGTGCAAACAAGTTTTATTCTAAAGAGAACCTTAATAGTCGCCATAACTCTTCAATTTGTATATTTTCTTGCTGTCGCCTTAAGTTCTTATAATTATTTAATATTTAATAATCTCAGGACAATTCACATAGCGCCATCTAGACCCAAATTAAGCTAGCTAAAACTTGTGTTATGAGTACTAGATAACTGATACAAATACGTAGATTTTTTTGTAAATACATAAATATTATACATAGAAAAACACCCAGATCGATACAAACAATCATACTAATTAATACAAATATTTGTGCCGTGCGAGGAATCGAACCCGCGACCATCGGTCGTAAAGCGGTGTGCTTGACCGCTAGACCACCGAGGTCGTCAATTACGATGTTAATGAGTTTTATGAATGCACCTGAAAGTAAATTATTTAACACTAGCGACCTGACCTTACTTTGCATGAAATAAGGTATAGTAATAATAATTGTTTGTTTATATTCAGGCCTATTTTGTTAGTATTGCAGTTTTCTTGGTATTAATATTAGTGTACAGACATAAATTACATATACAAAATTAATTAAAAATAACATAGCGCTATAAGACTTTTCAAAGAAATAACGAAAAGGTTAGTCGACATCACAGAAGACCGAAGAGCTGGCAGCTACCTCGGACAAAGAATTAGTCTAGCTATTCAAAGAGGGAACGCTGCCAGTATCTTCGGAACGTTGCCTAAAGGGACCCTTTTTAATAATATATTTTAGTTATTGTATTATATTTTTTAAGCTTTTTAATTTTAGGTTGTAGTTGTATAATTAAGTTATGTAAATTATATAATTAGTTTAGTACTGTTGTCTTTAAAATTTAACATTAAAAATAAATATGTATTAAATTAAATATTTTCCCGCGAAACTATACTAGGCTTCCAAAATGTACCTGAACTCTATTAAGTCCCATAGCTCTTTTTATTTTTTTTTTCGTACTACCACAGATAATATAATATTACATAGTACTACTCTAATGCTGCTTACAGCGTCACCGGATAAGAAAGCGAGTGCAGATGACACTCCAAACCTGCGGAACGAATTGTGTGTGAAGCCGACTCAGTTTATAAGATCTACCTGTACCAATAACAGGAGTGACTGTATTTTTTATACATTTGAAGATTTTTCTTCTACAAAACTAGTGGTGCAGTATAGAGTATCTATATATAATACGTTCTTTTTAGTTTTTTTTCGGACTACTCTAATACTCTTGGCCGCAGCTGGCCTTTACAGCTTCAACGGACGTTAGGGAGCGAGTGCAGATGGCACTCCAAACCAAAGGAAGGACTTATGGAGCGGCTGAAGACCAACTGCTATCTGACGGATACGACTTTAGTCTGAGGGCACCACTAGGGGTTCGAACCTCGGCTCAGGCCGTTGTAATATCGATCCCCGTTTGAATTGTACGGGGGATCGATCGGAGGGGAAAATATAATATGTGAGCATAAACTGTGTTCCTTTTTATACGAAAATTAAGTGGACTATGAAGTATGAAGTTAAGAATAGATTGCAGAATGCTATTTTTTTTTTAATTATGCATATAAAGTACGTTAGGTTAACAAAAAAAACATTGCACACTCTACCGTGTATATGACACACACACACACACACACGCATATACTCTCTTAATTATTGTCTGTACGACTGCCACATTTTGCTTTTAAAGTAGAACCTTAATAATGAACAAATTTATAATTTTAATTAATTATTATCGATTATGGACCTTCGTGAATCTATACATATAAATAAAATTGGAGTGTCTGTTTGTAATATTGAAATAACCGTTTTTACTACATGCATATGAATATAAATACGGTACATACACTAACATCTTTTACATTTTGTCTGTCTGTCTGTCGATCTGTTTGTTCCGGCTATCTCTGAAAAGGCTGGACCGATGTTGACGGGACTTTTATTGGCAGGTAGCTGATGTAATAAGTTACTCTTAGGCTACTTTTATTTTAGAAAAGTAAAGTTAAATTCCACGCGGACAGACAGAAAGTTAAATTCCAAGTATAAATAAATAAATATACTCAGTAACATATCAACGCACAAATATCAAAATACCAATCAGAAACAACAACCGGAGTTGAACAAATCAAAATTTGTCGTTAAATCCAGACTGCGCAATCAAACTTTCTGGAAATTTCGAAATAACTGCTCACACATGATATCGGAGAAAGAATATTGCGAGAGAATATTTGCCATAATTAAATGCCGAAAATATAATAAATTACTGTTATAAAACGAATATTATAATCTGTGGAAAAGCTATATCAGCGTATTTACAATTGTATTAAATTTTAAATTTGACCTATTCAATAATGGTACAGAAATACATATGGACTAGCAGTATAATACTATAGCACACAAACCGAACCCCCGACCATTGGAAAGTGAGGGGGTGCGTTACTTGTTGTCGCGAGTTCGATTTCTGGCACGATACAAAGAATATTTACAAAAAAAATGTTTATATAAATTTGATGATGATGAGCAATTGTCTATAATTGCTAAAACTTAATTTTTTTTGCTCATAACATAAGCTCTGCTTAGCTATAGATGGCGCTGTGTGGATTGTGGATTACTAATATTGAATTATAATTCAATTTTTTATTAATATTCAACATTATAATAATATTTTGTACACTAATACTATTTAAATTTGATAACTAAATTATATTCGTCACCTAATTATATAATATAAAATAAATTAATATATATTTATATATATATACTGAATATTCAAGAAGTTTCTTTATTATTCATTACAAAACATTATAATGTATCTTTAAAAAAATAACGATATATGTCATCACAAGAATGAGCATAACCTAAAAAAAAACAACGGAATTCGCGTCTAACAGTATTTCCAAAGAAACATAAGAAAAGAAAATTTTTTCATCAGTTCATGAAGAAAATGTTTCTTGCTCTCATTCTTGTGTGTTTCTTTTCATCTCTTCGTCTCATCATCTTGGTTCCGAATCACTCATTCTTAATTGAATAAAAACAATTATTTATTCATATTTTAATGAAAATTGATAATAATAACTTAATACCTATTTAAATTACAGACTATATTATACAGATTATATCTATTTCTATTTCCACAGCTACCTAATTAGCAATATTCCCAGACGATACCATACAATAATCACTAAAGATACTCCTATATGTACAATATTTAATATGAATGATGGGCACAAAGCTGTCGTCTAGACGGTACAACATCAAATCTGTATAGTACTAGAATTATATCGATCTAGACACAGGGCTCTCCTGCCGTTGCTATGCAATGAACGCCGAGGGGGTGCAATCCTCCGTTCGGCCGCTGTGATTGGCCAGCTAAAAATCAAGGGATCCGACAGCGATAGGGTTGCCAACTTTAGAAAACATTGAGTAGAAATCTCGTACTTTGTCTATCAAATCTACGTATATTATAATGAGAGCGAGTTAGAATTGTTTAAACACTTGTATATAAATATTTAAAAAACATTACAAAACAATTCAAATATATTCATACATCAGACAATAGTCTTTGATTTTAATACATAATAACGTAAAATATAAAATAATCTTATTAATATTATAGATGCGAAAGTTTTTGAGTATGGATGGATATTTGTTACTCTTTCACGTAGAAACTACTGAACGGATCTTGTTGAAACTTTACACTGATATAGCTTATACATTAAATTTCACGCAGGTGAAACCTAGCAGGCTAGTCCACTCATAATTTAATTTAAGAGCCACACCCTTGTTGATGTAGTTCATGCCTCTTACCACGATCTTCCATCACGGTCTTTAAATGTTGATACGACACGACTCCAACTTTTTCCTTAATCTATTTGTTTTATTTAAGTTTTGGTCTTTGCTTCTGTTTTCTTCAATAATAACGTTCATCATTATAATGTATTTATATGTATGATGTATGTGTATATAATTAAACGTGACCGTGGGCCAATCGCAGAAACGATGATCGCTGGAGTAGATATTTTAGAGTGGAAACCGCGAAATGGCAGACGTAGCGTAGGATACCTCGCAATTCTACAGGTAGAGTTGCGAATAATAGCTGGACAAGAAGAACAAAAGATCGTACCCAGTGACCTGCCTTGGGAGTGAACGAGACCTACGTCCAGCAGTGAACTGCAGTGAGCTGATGACAATGTTTTCGAACTTTGTAAAGAAGACACTCCCCCCTTGCATTCGGAGCATTCAGTCACTTGCTTTAAGTTCATATTGTCCTCTTTGTCTCATAGTTCCCTTCATATTTTCTGAAGATATGTGCATTATTAAGTATATGTATGTTTACGTATGTTTATACTTTATTATATATATTAATAGATATATTTATGTTCAAATGTATATATATGTTCATTACGTGTACCACCTACCTCTTTCTTATCTTAATGTTACTTTCTCTACTGGTAGTCTGGAAGAGATTGCTTAGCGATAAGACCGCCTTTTGTATCAGTTTATGTATTATATCATTTTGTGTGTTTTCTTTGTCTGGTGCAATAAAGAGTTTAAATAAAAAATAAATAAAAGACCTAAAATCTCGAACGTTCGACAACCCTGACGGGAAGCGGGCCCCTGTATGCAACAGCTAGCTATGCGTATCTGTGCAGGATGCGTATTACAGCATTTATTATAGTTATTTAGTACTCGATCGATCAGGCTAGACAGTGGGGTTGAAATTGTTCGTCCCCTCCGTACATACCAACTTTGCATCCTACCACCCATACGAATTCCCTTCAGTTTGCAGGAATACCGTCTGTCTAATAAAGACCAATTAGTTATGCCTCAATACTCTGTTATTTCATAGACATATTTCTCTCCAAACTGGAAAGGACTTTAAAATACAGACTTAATTGAAGCAAAGATTACTTATGTTAATAGAAACAAACTACAATACGGTACGATAGCGAAAAAACTGGCTTTCAATATAGGTGAAGTTGTGCCACGAAAACTAGTTCTAAATGTGACATTCATAGTTTGTAAAAAATGTTACCCTGAAAAGGTTAAAACAAAATAGGGTATGAAAGTTTGTACGGGAAATTGTAATTTTTAAAGTTAGAACGAGGAAACGGCTTCTCGTGTTATATTATGGAATATTTTTTCTTTATTTGTGCAAGATTACTATAACATACATCGAAGTCGCGGGCACAGCTACTAAGAAATATATAAAACATCTACACAGATGACATTCTACGAAATTGATCTCGGAAACTTGATTATCGTTTTGTAACAATATTTTCAACAAACATACCTTTGTAACTGAATAAAGACTCTCTTGGACTCGGATAAAAAGATGTTTGTAGTTCGTGCCGTGATTTTAACTCTGTGATTTAACTCCACGTTCATGATCGCAACTTAAGCATTGCTATTAAAGTTAGCAAAGCAGGATCGTAACAATAAGTTAAACAAAACTTCCACCCAGACACCTACCGAGTGTACGCTCGATTGCACGATGAAAGTAAATGCAAATTCAACTTTATCACATCCTGCATAGAGTATATAACAACTTACATATGTGTTTTATACTAGCGGCCCGCCCTTGCTTAGCTCGACCTAAGATATTTTCCTGGAATTAAATGTAGCTCTAGGAAAACTGTATTCAAGTCATTTTTCCGTAAAGCATGTAGAAACAAAATGGTAGCATTTTTTTAATTATATATTATTAATATTATATATGCGACAGGTGGAAGATCCACCGCTCATCTGCTCATTAATTTTTAACTACGCCACTTGTTCAATCTTCTTTTATAAATTCAGTTTCTATTTTTGCCACTAGATGACGCTGTTCAATTGTTATAACGCCCTATGTTTTTGTTTTCTAGACTGTAGCAGCTTGTTAATTATTCAGCCGTTCTGTCCCGACCACGCTATCAAAAACACACACACACACGACACCGTCCTCGTTAGCGAAAACATCGACCTCAACCACAATATATAGAGCAATCAACCGGGATCACATCTTTGATCTATCCCCCGTCGAAATCAAACGGAGATCGAAATTGCGACGGCCTGAGTCGAGGTTCAACCTTTATTTTGGTCATAGGCCGCTACATAAGTTCTTCCTTTGGTTTGGAGTGCCATCTGCATTCGCCCCCTATGGTTCGGTGAAACTGTAAAGACCATGTGGCCAAAAACATTATAATAGTTCGAAAATCTATCTATTTGTAATCAAATTTGATGTGAAGGTAAATTAAATCATCTCCTCAAACAAGTAAGACGACTAAACAGCCGAATTCGACGTGATTGCTTCAAAAGGACAGACAATAGTATCTCTTCAAAAAGCCATCAGCTCAAAAATAGCAGACAAAGTGGCTGTTACCACCTATTTATTTATAAGTGTAGTGTAAAATCTTCTCTACAACGTATACTGATGCTATTAAACCAAATATATACTTAATTGACAATATGTGAAGAGTGCGCCATATTTAACAAAATTTGTTTTTATAACACTGTATAAACGAACATACGGTTCACGTGATGGTAAGTGATTACCGCCGCCTATGAGCACCCGCAACACCAGGGGTATTGCAAGTACGTTGTCGGCATTTTAAAAAGGAATAAGCTCTTTTCTTGAAGGTTTCAATATCATATCGTTTCCGAAATACCATTGCTGGAAGGTGATTCCACAATGTGGTTGTGGGTGGCAAAAAGTTTCTAGAAAACCGCACTGTGGAGGACTGCCATTCATCCAGATGATCAGGATGGTATTTTAGTTTCCGACGGGTACGGGAAACTATAAATATTTTTGTCTGTCTGTCTATTTATTTGTTATCTTTCCACGACTAATCAACCGAATTTGCCGTGAAGGTAAATTGAATCATCTACTCAAAAATAGCAAACAAAGTCGCTGTTAACACCTAATTCTTTATACGTATAGTGTAAAATATCCTCTATAACGTATGCTGATGCCATTAAACCTAATATATCAGTTAATTGCCAATATGTGGACAATCCGCCATATTTAACACAATTATCTGCCCCAGATTAATGTACGAACACTCCAATTTGATTATTTGTAATTACATTAATTCGTATTGATAATAATTACTTTAATTATTACGTGTATTTTAAAATCAAATATGTATATATCTGATGGCATCGGTGGTTGGCTCACTATGGACGCTGGTTCAAATCCTCGCACATAACAAACATTTGTGTTTATGAATACGATTGTTTGTCTGGATATTTTCTATGTCGATTGTGTATGTACGAATGTTTATGAAAAATATATCTTTCAGTATTTATATCAGTTGTATGTACGTACGTACTGCGTAAATGCGTGTGTGTAATATTTTTTTAATGATATATTTTTTATGCATAAAATAAAAAAATATTATCATTCTGCACTCCTTCTCTACATAAACTATATGTTTGAGATATTTAAATTATTAATACTCCTCTGCGCGCTCAATTTTTGTAAAAAGTGGTACAAAGTTTTTGATTCATGTATTAATATAATGATTAAAAAAAACATGTATAATATAACCAATAATAATCATTTATACTTTCCTATCCTCATAACTTATCATTTAACGTTTTCAAACACAATTAATAAGGTTCAATTTTTAACTGTAAAACGGAAATTATGTAGAACGGCAGGAAGTTCAGTCATAAATCTTAAGCTCGGATATTTACAGCTAAAGTTGTTCACTCGATACCTGATAGTTACTAGTACCCAGTACTTCTGAACTACGGTTCATAATGTGCAAAATATTAACATAACGATCTGTGTATTCGTTTTAAAACTAAAACGTGATAAATTAAAAACTATATTTTTCAAAAATATAGTTTTAACATTTATAATTGTTGGAAACAATCATTTTCGTTTGATTATTATATATTTTATTTTACATTTATGTTATTTTTAACTCATCATAATTTTTGCGTGTCTAATTTGTGTCTGAACTTACTATAACAAAATAAGCAAATTATCTTGAAAATATATAAACTATTATTATTTATTAATACTATTTTATTAATAATATTAAGAAAAACGCAACAGACTTTCTACATAGTCATCTCCACCTATTTAGCTACTATTTCCGTTGCTCAACAGCTTGCTATATAGCAAGTAATTCGGTTGACAGGTGAGATATAGCAGTGTAATTACAGGATACACATATATCCACAGACACGATAATATTACGCAATTTAACTACTTTGTCCTCCGGAGTTACATAGCTATTCATATATATGTTCACTATATATTAAGTAAACCATCAACAGATTTTTACAAGAAAACTATTTTTTATGCAAAAATCAATCTCTTTTGCAATTAACGAATGTCGAGCTTAAAACGACTTGCATTCAGAGCCATAAAACATATTAAAAAAGACCGCCGCCCAAAGCGAGCTGCAGGTACGTCGTTATAAATATATTATAGTTCTGCTGTAAAGGGGTGATCTATTTGTGTAATCACCCTCGCCCTCAACGCATCTCCCTCAAAGCCTGCAGCGAGGCACCCTCGCGTAATCGAATAATTTTCCTTTGAGTTTATAGGCGAGGTATGTTGAAATTTGCATTGCAGTATGAGTGTTTATATGAATTTAATGAAAATTTATTAAAGACTAGCTGTACCCGCGATTTCGTCCGCGTGGATTGTAACTTTATTTTTCTAAAATAAAATAATTTTCCTAAAATAAAAGTAGCCTAAGTTACTCCTTATTACATTAGCTACCTGGCAAAAAAAGTTCCGCCAAAATCATTTTAGAAATTAGCCGGAACGAACAGACAAAAATTGTAAAAAATGTAATTTTGATGTATGTACCGTATTTATATTAATATGCATGTAGTAAAAAACGGTTATTTCCATATTACAGACAGACACTCTAATTTTATTTATATGTATAGATAAATGTTATTATTTCTCAGCATTCCATGGGTTCACCGTACTGGAATGGAATGAAGTGCATGATCCCCAGGCCTTGTAACTCGAGTTTTAGGTTTAAGGAACCTTTATCGACATTACGTCAACACTCACCTTCACCGCTCATGTTTCTCCCCTGCCCAGCCAAATCTGGTAGTGGCCAATTAGTGTAGTTTCTCTGTTAACGGTGTTTATATCCTCTAACATAAGTTTACAATATTGGGCAGATTCGTACTCATTACCTTACGGTCTCAATCGGGATAAACTACGCTATAAAATAGAGTTAAATTCAAATCTCATTTAAACAGTTTAAAGCTAGCAAAATCTCTTATACATTCGGTCACGGCAAACACAAGCAATGTCTGGAAATATCAGCGTCGTATAAATTACAGTTTCTGTCCGTTACAAATGTACAACGTTGTATTATTGTGGTGATGTTACTGCATTATGTAAACTGACGAAGTAATCCGATAATATAAGAGAACAGATGAAAAATTGTCTTTTTTTAAAAGGATGATAATGGAATGGTGCACTCACCTGCCCTAACGGTTTACGCTGGCGGGGCACCAGTGGAGGGTGATAGGATGAACATGAGGTCAGATCAGTTAGCCCAACGTGACAAATTCACCGGGAATATATCACGATGGTTTCCAGGGGGAACCGCGTCAGTCAACCTTGTCGAAACGAGGGGCAAATATCTTTATTCACTATCAAATTATTCGTGTTAACGATATAAATAATTATACAAAAGACGATTAATATTTTGTTTATTTATTAAAGTTAAATGAAGAATCAATTTTTTTCTTCTTACAATCTTTATACTTCAAATTATTTCAATTAGATCTTATATTATGAATCTGAGAATACAACTGTCTGAAAATTTTAAAGTCAGTACAGCAGTCGATAGTGAAGTGCTTGTTAATCCTAAAGTATGGTGGTTACACACGGCACAAACATTTGTATTCAGGTTCTTTTATTATTAATTTTTTTATTACTAAATTTGGGAGCCTTCATACACAATCAAACCTGATATACAGTGATCATGCGGTCTAAGCTGTTACACACGAACTCAAATGACTTGAAAAATTCAATGTTGTGAGTAGAAAATCATTTATTCAAATAAACTTAATTTAAGCACTTTTGAATAGTCATAACAATTTTATTATCTACCGCTCGTTCGGAAAGCTGTCTCATCACAAGAAGAACGAGCAAGAAATTTGTGTGTTGCTCTTTTAAATAATCCTTGTAAGTTTACATTTACAAGTCGAAACGTGTGAATACAATACAATAGAAGCGAAGCATCGATGAAAAATGTTGCAAAAACGGAGAAAACGATACTGTTTTGATGACCACGCGAACGAAGTCGCAGGCACAGCTAGTACTAAATAACAGTAATAGTAGTGTAGTTGTTTTATAACTCTAGTTTTATAGCAATCTTAGTGTGCATAAGCAAAGTGAGGTATTTCTTACTGTAATTATAACAAATGTATTTATGTATTAATTATATTTTTCCTTATTGTTTCCTGCAATCTGTGGGAGTAATGTCGTGAAAGTGACTGAAGTGAAGCGTGAAGAAGTGAAGTGGCAGGAAGCGCAGGTTATTTGATTTGACCAATAATCTTGAGAGGCGATGGGATTGTTAGTAATATGGACTAATTACATATAATAAAAACCCGAAAAAAAGTGATCATTTTAGTAAAATTTTCTTTTTGTAAATATTCTTCTGTGCGTAATACAGAGTATATTGTCGGTTCGTGGTCTCTCAGTTTAGCAGTTCGCCTTACTTCTGATGGTAATGGATTCGATTCCTCGTTCGGTACAAACATTTGTATTTTTCAGTTAATCATATAATCATGAGTATGATTGTATCAGTCAGTGTATTTTCTATGTATATTATGTATGTATTAACAAAAAAAGTATGTATGTATATCAGTTGTGTAGTTCTCATAACACAAAGTCTACTTAGCTTGGAACTAGATGGCGCTGAGTGAATTGTCCTGATATATTATATATTACTAGCTACTCGCCCCGGCTTCGCATGGGTGTACATGTATTATATATATAAACCTTCCTCTAGAATCACTCTATCTATTAAAAAAAAACCGCTTCAAAATCCGTTGCGTAGTTTTAAAGATTTAAACATACATAGGGACAGACAGCGACAGCGACTTTCTTTTATACTATGTAATGATGATTATTTTTTTAACCATACCTGACAACCCTACGTGTTGGACGACTGCTACCTACTATCTGTTACGATTCTCAATTATGCGAGTGGATATATTGCCGGCGGAACATTCCGTTTGCAATAGCGGTTTCTCTACCAACACACAGTCCAATATGCAGTAGTATTACGCCACAACTCTCGTGTTTATCAAATACTCAACTACAGATATTATTAAATTGAGTTTCTACTATATTCAGCCATATTTTATTAGTTTATATTTTATTTTTTATTTATTAAAACTTTAATGCACAAATACAAATAAAATAAAGGTGCAAATGGCGGACTTAACATCATAAGGCATTTTCTCCCAGTCGACCATGAGGTAAACAGAGATTAGTGGGCGGTGCATTATTAAGAAAATAACATGAAAATAAATACAAGTAACTAGGAATAAATAAAGTAAATATATATATCCAACTACATACATACTTATATATAATGCATAATATATAAAAACACAAATATATAAATTTATACAGAAATACATACATACTAAATTTTATTTAGTTTTTGGTATACTGGAATTACTTTTTATATAAGTTTAAAACATCTGTTAAATCATATTTATTGAGCAAACGATTACTTAAATGACATACGTGCATGGCAATAATTGTTCACGCACAAGTATTTCATTTTATGTTAGACATATAGACACATGAGTAAAGAATCTAAATAAACTGGCTTAAAAAACATCAGTTTAGTTTCTTTACTTACTGGGTACCAACTCTCATTTAAATCGTTTCAGTAGTTTTGCTGTGAAAGATAGACAGACAGACAGAGTTGCTTTCGTATTTATAATATTAGTAGAGATCAAACCAAAACTTTTGTACAACAGACGAGCTTATATTATTGCCGTATGGCATTCTCTGATAACTTAGAGACAAGAGATAGAGAGAATATCATCGAGAGAGGTAAATATGTTTATTTACCATAAAGATATTAGTGTTAAAACACGTTTAACTATTTAATAGAAATATTATAAAACTATAAAAACGTTAATTTCTTTAATAAAATAAACTAAAATATTTTTGGACAGTCATAGTTTTTTATTCTACCACTCATTCAAAACTCAAACTCATCACAAGAATTGACGGCCTTGATAGCCTATATTTTGTATTCATGAGCACCATAGTTACAATTTGTTTGGATGTTTTCTATGTATATGTTGAGAAACTCTTTTAAAGTTTTCTTGTATTCTTTAATCAAAATAATAAAAACAAAATTATATAATTGTCACTTCACTCTCTACTAATGTTTTCTTGTATTCTTCAATCAAAATAATAAAAACAAAATTATATAATTGTCACTTCACTCTCTTATCTTATCATTAAAACATTTTTCCAGTCACAAATAGTTTTACTATATATTTCTACAACATACGTTATCAGCACGAATAATAAATCAATATAAAAGAAGATTTAGCTCAATTATAATGGCAGAAGAATTATTGTCGATTAGGTATAGACTTGCTCAGAAAAAGTCATAAATAGTTTCACTTTACAAAAGAAAAAATATATATATATAGAATAGAATAAAATAAAAAAATATTATTCAAATAAAATTACACACTTGTGGCGAATTAATTATAATCGTGCGGCAACACCGTTGCCTAGTTACGACAGAAGAATAAATAACAGGCCTGTCATTCGAGACCGAATCACTTTCTTGTACATACCTATATATTCATTGTAAATATTTCGTAATTATAAATATGTACATAGCAACAATCTGGACTCCTCATTTCACCTCCTTCTTTCCCGCTGCTGCTACAAGAACACAACATAAACACAAATAATAGCGGTAACAATATAGACGCTAAACACTTTTGAATAGTCATAGTTATCATTCTTTTAATCTACCGCTCATTCGGAAAGCTGTCTCATAATAACAAGAACGAGCAAGAAACTTGTGTGTTGCTCTTTTAAATAATCGTTATAACTTTACATTTCCAATACGAAATGTGCGAATACAGATCACCATGTAGCACTAATTTATAAGGATCAGATATTAAATACACAATAGGATTAAAACAGTCGTGGTGATTAGAGCAGACCAGTCACTAGCAGCACTCGTTCACGAGTATATCATATAAGTATTTATATTAAGTAATCTAGTACGACTAACAGAAGCTTTGCTTAGCTTGGGACTAGGTGTCGTGTGAATTGTAGTTGTTTTGAGACTGTGTGAATTGTCTTTGATTTTTATTATTATAATATACAATTATAGGTATATTTTTCAGTGCGTTGACTACATTTTCTGATGATAACTTCCGTATGTATGTATATCCCTTTCCCACCTCGTATTTCCATAAAAAGAACAAAAGGTACAAATACATCTGCCTGATTATACCTGCAAAAAAAAACATCGAGAACTAATTTTGCATTCCCTTGTTTTCTTCCCCAAAACATAATGAATTTTAATGATATTTTCGAGAATAGAACAAAAAGGTCTTTGCCCTCTCTTTATGTTTTCCTATTTTGATTTTCATCTGTCAATTTTATTCACGACAAGTCTGCTTATGACGATATGAAATATGAAAATTTCGTAACATTGAAGACTTATTATATATTGAAACTAGCAACGTAACAAATCCGCAAACGTAGCTTGACCATATAAATTAAAATCGCTATTAAAAAATAGAGGTTGATGCTAGAAGGTTGAAAATTTAAGGTTGTATGTATTTTTAATTAAAAATAATATAATGAAAATAAAATATTACATCGAAAAATGGTGGATATCACTTAGAGGTATGAAACATAGATAGTAGCTGATTTTCAGACCTACTGTATATGGATATAAAATTTCATCAAAATCGGTCAAGCCGTTTCAGAGGAGTAGGGTAACTAACATTGTGACACGAGAATTTTATATATAAGATATAATTGACATATCAAATCTTATCGTGACAAATTCTCCAGAAATTTATCGTGATGGTTTCCAGGAGGAACCGCGTGGAGGTAGAGCAGACTCAGTACATTGATAGCAATGGGATCATCAATCCACATCACTAACAATCCTCTATACTCCTCTTCCAAGTATTACCTAGGTATGTCGTAGATTTTATCATATTTTTTATTTATTTGTACGAGGTTAAGTTATTTGTGTACGCAGAGGGCATATAACGCTCTTCTCGTACAATGTAATAGTGGGTTTAGGATGTTGTTTGGGCTCCCTCGATTCTGTAGCGCATCAGAGAAGTTTGCAGCAGCGCGGATAGATGATTTTGAAGCCACAATGCGTAATAGAACTGCATCACTGATGTGTAGAATTCGGAAAAACCTCCTAAACACCATATCAAATATGTCGCATTGTCCGCTCCAGAGACACTGGACATCACTGCACTGCTGCGGACCCAGTGCTTAAATAGACATAAATATATGAATTAAATTAATATAAAATTATAATTTACTAATAGAGTTTATAAGTTGTTTACTAAAATAATATGGATATATATCCGATTTAAATGAATAAATAAAGATAAGTGTTTTAGAACTGGCAACCCTGTCACTTTATAGTAGAATAAGAGAGTAGTGTTATCTGTTTCAAGATTGTTCACCATTTTTTCTACAATTCTATTGAAATAAATGCTACGTCATTTATTTTATATATATAGCATATATTATATTATATAGCAATTAAGTGTAGGATGGAGTGTATGAAATATGACTTTTATAATAATAATAATAATCTCAGGACAATCCACACAGCGCCATCTAGACCCAAGTTAATACAAGCTTTATCTAGCTTAACTTAATTATTATTATTATAAAAGTCATATTTTAACTAGTACTAATATGACAGACTTTTAATTTGTGATAATATGAGTCTACTATCAATTTAGTTATTTGCTACATTTACCTACACATGTCATCTCATTTACTCTATAAGTACATGTCCATTGACATTAACTAAACGAAGTAACGAACTCAAATGTTTTGCGAGAACTAGTTCCAGAATTTATCATATTAGCTCGTTACCGTACGCAGTTGATGGGAACAAAAGGAATTATAAGTGATATCATCATCATCATCATCATTACAGCCCGGAAGACGTCCACTGCTGGACATAGGCCTCCCCCAAAGATCTCCACGACGATCGGTTCTGCGCTGCTCGCATCCAATGCCTTCCAGCGATCTTGACCAGATCGTCGGTCCACCTTGCTCGAGGCCTTCCCACGCTGCGTCTTCCGGTCCGTGGTCGAGGACTTTACTGCCCCAACGGCCATCTGTCCTAAGAGCTATGTGCCCCGCCCATTGCCACTTCAGAGTCGCAATTCTTCGGGCTATATCGGTCACTATGGTTTTTCTGCGGATCTCCTCATTTCTGATTCGATCACGCAGAGTAACTCCGAGCATAGCCCTCTCCATTGCCCTCTGAGTGACTCTGAGCTTGTTCATGGGGCCCATAGTTAGCGATAAGTGATAAGTAGGCTAATAATGTTCATGACCACGACGACTGCGGAGCGGGACGGGGGAATGCGGAAAGGCTGCTTTAATAGAAACACAAAAATTATTTTTTATTATTTTATTTTTTTTATATATTTTTAATGATTTTTATTGTCTTTTAATTATGGTTATACAAAACCATTAATTAATTGAAAAATAATTGAAACTAAATACACACAATTTTTAAACTTTCAAAGTGTACATAGATAATAACAATAAAATTATAGACAATACTTATGACACAAATCACGAAAAATAATACTATGTACACATTATTTAACACTTTGCTCTTACAACTACTTACGTCTACATACTTATTATTTACGTTCACAATAATTTACTGCCATTAATCATAATTCACCACAGTTAAGAAAATCTTAACATTCGGTTAACTTATAACTAAAAAGAAATCACAAATAGACGTGGAATTGACTCTGCGTCTGCGGATTCCAACGACAAGACTGTAGTAATGAATTTCACCAATTCGCCTTTGTCGTGGTTGAGTCCTTAAGAACCAATTAAACAAAGTCCATTAGTAATTCTCACACTGAGCTTGTCGGCTGATACAAAATCCATCGTCATATCCGTGCCCATTGCTGGACACGGATCCCCAACCTTAAAGCCCTTATTACTATTCCACTGTCAAGTGTGATCCGTGCCAACACTGGCAGCGCGATAGCAATACGCTGTGAAAACTCTATTTGCTGATATAGAGATTTCCGTGTCGATGTTCTGACAATGCCATCTACTGCACAGGTGATACGTGCTTCATTCGCTCATTAACCGTTCACAATATCCTTATGATGATAGAATTAGAACCAATTCTTTAGCGTTCTTCCCTATATGTATCTCTAAAACTGTACCATTAAAAAGAAAGGATATTATTTTATGGACGAGAAGTAAATTCTTAATAGGTTTAGGTATTAATGCTATTATTAATTTAGTTGCAAGTCTTTAAAATAATCCTTCCTTGAAACTAAAGTTGTAGTTTTATAGATACGTTTAGTGAATGCCACTTCAGAATTGTATTCATTGAAGATGTTCTATCATCAGGAGGAGAATCACACACCAGTAAGACTGAGGGTGAATTCCACAATATCATACAGGTTGAATTTATAATGGGTACCATTAGTAACTAAGAAATTTAGGCCTAATCGACATTCAATTAGGTCTAATTTTCAGCATTAGTAGCTAGATATAATAAATAGAACTCAGTACATTTTACTCGGTTGTTATTATTTAATAAAAAATCGGCTTCTGAAATTTCATTATCAAATAATAAACAGGCGAGTAAACATGAATTGTAAAACTAAATGATAGAATGCAAATTTGGAAAAAAAGTCTCCAAATGACATAGTAATAATAAAATACCTACGTACTTACCTAATAATCGGTGTCTATATAACTTTTAAAGGGGTAAGTTGAGCCAACAAAGGATTAAGGGTTCTAGAAAACCACATGAGCCTTCCAATGTTGGACCAACTGCGGCCGGGCCAATGCGCTCCTCCCAGTTTCAAAGAATGCATAGCACCAACCAACGTTTGGTCTCTTGTATACTTTGATAAGCCCAAAATGGGACGAGAGCAAAGGATGCACGTTATTACATGACTAAATTAATTTGGCTGTCTGACGAGACATTGAGCTTTTGGAAAATAGAAATTAAAAAAGATATTAAAGAAGAAAGAGAACGCAACAACAAATATAGTGAGGAAGTAGGAAATTTGAAAAGAAATATACATAGACAAGTTAAAATAGAAAAGATGGTAGAAATATTTGAATTTCGAAACAATAATACAAAAGCGTGCGCATATACAGTAAAAAAAAAAGTATTTTGCATAAAATAACTTAACTATTATGGAATAGCCGAAACGGTTGATGTTGTTGATTCATTTCTGTGATGTAAAATGGTTAATGAACATGAAAATAAAAGACTAAATATAAAAAAAAGGAAAATACAAATTTAACAAAATCAAGTTTTTGGATTAAAGTTAAACAGTAAGGTGTTAATTCTACGATCATCACGGCATCCGAAATGTGTGTTTAACTTTAAAAACTATAGAAAAATCGGTATAGTATCGAACAGGTTTAAAAGGTTTTAAAATCTAACTTTATAGGACATTCACAAATAATATAATTTTAAAACTAATTTACTGTGCGCATTATATGTTTAGGAATTAGAATTACGCAACGAAACATAATTACAAATAATATTGACCGCAATAGATTCAAAGCTGAATTGCGTCGTCGAGAAACCAAATTAGTATTTACAAATGTACAAAAAAATGGTAGCAGTTTATAATGTACTACCATTTTTTTTTCAATGCTCCACCATTCAAGAAGCATACTTAACATCTAATTTATGTACAGTGATTTCATGGAGAGGCGAAGACTGGTAGTTATGGGGCCTGGAGGCCCCATTACTAGCAACGTCTCCACCGAATCTCCATGAGGTCCCCTGGAAACCAACGTGGTTAATTCCTAGAGAATTCGCGACGGTGGGCCCCAGACCTGTATGACCCGATATCATTTCTTCATTAACGTTTAGCGTCAATGATATGAGATAATATCAGGTCAAAGGCAGTAAATCAGCATACGGCCCGCTAGATGGTAAAACTGGTACAGTATGCTGTTAAAGCCTAGATGTTATTTATTGTTTTAAGCCGCAGAAATATGAAATATTAAATATTATTGCATATTTCTACAGTGGGCCTTCCTCCTTTATCCGGGCTTAGGACCGGCACATAACGGACTATAGATACTATAAACCGTTATGAGGCGGAGTTAGCCTAAAACAATACATAACTTCTTTATTTAAAGAGCTAAGGAACCATAGAGAACGTTGCAATAGATCCATAGAGAATTACTATTCCAGACTCTAGGTCTATGGGATAGAATCTGCGCAAAAACATAAACTTTCCACGTCAATTCAAATTTCTGAATTACTCTCTGTTGATGGAAACATCGATAACAAATCAAAATAACCCGAGTGACGATAAGTTTGTTTCGTGCCACGTTGGAATCAAATGCTAATCTATTATATCGAAATTGGACATATTAAGTGTAGAGTAACCACGACTCGACAGTACCTCTGACCACCCTATCTGAGACGGGAGTCGTAAAGAAATGGTATATTCTCAGGTTATTTCTATATGTCCTTAGTTCTTATACTTAGGGGACTCTACCACTGCACATAGATTAAAATCATTCATGCAAATTGAAGTTTAGTTCGCCAGTAGGTCAATTATTTGTACATAATTTGATTTCTAAAAACCTGATCAGTTCGAATCTCGCTGCGGACTATTGTATTTGTAAGTATGTTTTGATGCTTGCGGTATAAGTAACGTTTGTAGAGTTACGCATTTTAATATATTTATATACTAAAATATAAATATTTGGCACTTCATAAATTCATTCAAAATTCAAATTTGGCATTTTGGAACTTCATAAACTTCATACAATAGGATACAATTAGCGTCTAATTTCGACGCAAATTATGTAACACAAAATAATTTTTATTCTTTGTAGTAATACAAACATGTAAAAACATTATATTTTGTTGGAATTGAAGTTATTATATATTTTGGCACTTATATACATGTACATAAGAATTAAAATGCGTAACACAACAAAAGGAATGTATAAAATTTTGTATTATTCAAATCTAGGACTTAAATACATTATATCTCTGATATATTATTCTATCTCTACACGTACATATATTAATAAATAGGTTAATAAAACCCCTTTCACAACAAAAGGAACGTTGTACAACACTCATAGATTTGATGTATATATATATTACACATACAATATATAAACACTCATCACTTGTATATAAGTAATATTCATTAATATAAACTATTAATATAATTCCAATACAAATATCATAGACTTAGCAAATAACGAATTAAATGTTTTATATACAATAATATTTTATATAATTCAAACACATTTAGAATTTATTCAATATTATATACCTTTTCACTACTTCGACGTACAAGAAATTTTACTTGAGAACTCTCTCGTGTAGCTGTCATCACGCTCTTAAATTTTTTATTCGTTATCATCATCGATCCAAGTTTCATGATAAATTTATTGTATCTTAAGTAAAAATGTACTACAATTTCTTGTATTTGTATTTCAATCTGAATCCAATGAAATTTGAATCAATATAATAAGGATTAAGAAATCCAACAATCTAATATCAGACTTGATGATTATATTACCGTTACTCGTTCAACCCCCTTCGAACTTGTCACCGTCACAAAAGTGACTCAGTTGCTGGCAAATATACCAAAAAACACCCCCACTTCGCTTACATTAAAAATCCTATCAAAAGTGAGTTAAAAGAGCTGTGACAGGGAGTTCGCTTAAATGTTTAATTTGAAATCGTTGTATGATTCATTCGCAATGTTTGTGATAAAATATATAAAGGGAAACCTCGTCGATTTCTAAATCACTTATGATCTTGATCCTAATTATGTAACACTGTTACTAACAATTCTCGTTTGAAATTTAGTGTAACGATTTTTATATAACCCGTATGATATTGATAAAAATCTTCAATTTTGAGATTATTTACAAAAAGATGCAATTGCGAAATAAACAATTTCGCAACTGCTACTGTTTATAAATAATCACAAGTTTGAAGATTTATAAATGTTTCATATGAGATTTGTTAGTAACCGCTTACCATAATTAAGTCTCGAGAGAGTCGTATGCTTTATACATTAATGGAAACACTAAATACAGTCGTTTGAAAGATCACTTCACGCACAACACTTAATAAATATATTATTCACACAAAGATAAATTGAATATTGCTTAGAAATTTTATAATTATATCCTTAAACAACGTAACGTATAAAACACAGATTGAAGACATAGTAAACAAGGCAAAACTCTCTCTTTTAGATTAGTATTCGTTCAAACATTGTGACGCATTAAACCTACAGTTGGTTCAAATAAATGTACAATTACAGTTTGTAAAAGGCATGCAGCAAATTCTAACACGTAATATAATATAGGCGACAAATCCAATAGAGCTAAAATTATAGAATTTATCAAAGAAATAAATGCAACATGTAAACACAACGATAGTTAAACTAATATCACAAGGTCAGTAGAAACGAGATTTTTAAAAACATTTAAAATACCGTTAAAAACGGCCAATTACCTTAAATCTGGAGCAACGAGGAATGACATCTCTGGCCAGGTAGAAACCTAGGTTTTAATCGAATTAGACATTAAAAAAAAGACGTCAAAAAAATATCCCTGCTCTAAATTCGTAAATATTACCCTAGAAGCTCAACCTTTAACCAGAACACCAGTAGAATTTCCTTTGATTAGACAATACATACTCATGATTAAAGACTAGATTGTTCACTACGACGTTATAAATTAAGCTATACCTTTCAATCTAAACACTAATCACTCTTAAAATATTTGGGCATTTAAATTTCATCTTAATTTCTTTGATTTAATCAAACTTCTTCTTATAACAGAAGATTCGTAAATGAATAGAAACAAAGAACTTAACAATGGATAATAAATATCACATAAAGTTACGAAATCTACAAATCATACGTCTAGAATGGACGGGATGATCAACTCACTAATGAAAATTAAAATGCTTCAGTTGATTGCTTCACGGGAAATTAACGCAGTGTTGCTTTTTACCATATCTGCATTAGTTTAAATCTTTTTAAATCGTTATTTACTTCACCGCGTAATTAACTACCGAGTTGTACCTTTTAATATACTATGTACTTAAACAACATATGTATGCAACAGGGAAAAATATTAAACCTTAATATTATATTTTCAATATTTTATATGGTAAATCAGATAGAAGTAACGTCAAATATTTGTACAAAAATAACTCTATTTCACTATTTTTGTTTAGTCAGAAGAGCGATTCAAGATTTGATTCATAAACAAATTGAAAAATCCTGTAAATATGGTAAGATGCTAGTTCTATCTGACATACCGGCCTCCTATCTATTTATATGTAAATATTGAATATATCAACTTGATAAATAATTGCTTTATAATATAATTTGTTAATATCTTCTTAAACAAGAATAAAATGAAAGCAAAACTCGGTAAAACTAATTACGTCAGCGTCTGGTACCAAAATTGGGCAATATATATTTCGGTACCTCATAAATCTAAGAAAATCATGATCCAATCACCGATATCGGGTATCGGATACCCCGCACACTCTTCCAACGATACGAAGCTCATAAAACGGATCACATCATCGAAACTAGTTGTACACACCTCTAGTCATAGCTTCCCTATTTCTGTTATGCCACTTACAAGTCAAAATTCTAACGTAAGTTCGTCTAAAGGTCGCGTTACAGAGCGCATAACAAACGGGGTTTATGGTCGAGTTCACGTAACAAAGCGCGTAGAAGAAAGACCACAATTCGTCCGGAATGCACTTCGTGCATGCTGTTAAAGGTTTTAAGAGCACAAGGATATTATAAGGCGTCCATGTTATAATAAACGATAGAAGTATGGCGGAGAGCGTCTTTGCTGCTTTCGTCTCTTGTTTTTTCTCTTGTGTTTTCTTTTTCTTTGGCTGCTTTGTTATTCCCTTTCCTGCTAATTGTTTAGGGATTATTTTTGCATTCAGAGGTATTCTAACGTCTTGTATGTGTGATGCTCTTCTCGTTAATGCCGGATGCCCGGCGGGATGAAGATTTAATTCTGAATCTCCTCTGGTTGGTGGTCTATAGTGAGTTCTAGTGTTTGATGGTGGTGATTCCTCTGTTATCATCTTTATTGTTGCTCTATCTGTATCTGCGTCTGGTAGTCTAATGACAATGGTGTATACTGAATCAGCAGAAGCAGATTTCGGTGCTGGTGAAGTAGTGGTATTTATTCTTGTATTAGGTGGTAAAGAGCGACTATCGCGTGCTGCCGGCATGCTACCTGGTGGTGGCTCATAGGTTCTGCGGAGTGGTGATGTACCACCATCAGTATTTCCAGATCCACCTGAACCGCCACGAGGTGCGTACGGATCTCTGATAACATTTAATGATGTACACCTGTTGACAAATGTACTGTATAAGCACACAATCTAAGATAAACTATAATACTAATAAAAATTGGGCATGTTTAAACATCTTAAATAACTAAATTGAACTCTGTCAGTGTTCCTATTCATCGAAGTATCGACATAACAATTGTTCAAACTATTTGTGAGGAGTTTTAGCCATAAAATAAATTCTGCATCCAAAATCAGTTAAGTCTTTTCTAAGATTAGAAGACAAAATTGAAGCATAAAAACAGGCAAAAATTATACTTAATAATAAGGCACCCCAATAAAAGTTTTTTCTCTCATATCTTCCATGTACATACAATGATCTGCTATATTTTTATTAGACTTGCTCTCAGCCATGTTTAATTCAAATATAACCAAGTTTTAAACCTTCTAAGTGTAATTCACCACGACATTGAGTTATAATATATCTGGCTGGGAGGAAGGCGATTGTTAGCAATGTGGGCTAATGATTCCATAACTAGCAGAGTGCTTTGTCAGGTTGACCTCTATGTGCTTCTCACTGGAAACTATCGTGATAAAGTCCTGGTGAATTTGCTACGATGTACTAACTTGACTTCATGCTCATCCTCCACTGCCCCGCCAGCACAAACCGTTAGCGCAGACGAGAGCACCGTTCTATTATCATCCATTAAAAAATTAAATACATCTGACTACCCCATTTGAGTTAAGCTATGATTATTAATATTAGAACCGTTATATTTTTTTTTTAGAGATAATACTAAAACCACAGACTGAAACGCACAGTACAGTCGACACTAAAAAAATGTAGTTACCTGGACACCGAACTTTGTAACGGCGTCTCTACAGACACTGGTGTCGCGTACCCTGCGTCCGAAGGTTCTTCCTCAGGCTCAGTGTCTTCAAGGTCTTCTCTTCCAGAGTGCCACCATGCTACGCACCACGCGTGAACTGCGCCCCAACCGCGTTTTTGTCGGCGTGACAAACCTGATGTCTGGTAAACGAGAGAGTATGGGATTAACAAACGGAATATCCTACTTTGTTATATTTATTTAGTTCAACCTACTAATGACCCATATCTACGTAATATTATAAACGCAAAAGTTTGCATGTATGGATGTTTGTTACTATTTCACGCAAAAACTACTGAACGGATTTTTATGAAACTTTACAGTAGTACGAGTATAGGCTATATTTTTATTGAAATTTAACGCAGGTGAAACCGCGGAACAAGTAGTAGATCATAAAATTTAACGACAAAATAGTTTTTTATAAGAAGAACCAACCAACCCTTAATATTTAAGGGTACGCGACCTCTCTAAAATCAAGGAAGTGAACCCACGTAATTCCTAAGTGACACTTCCGTACTAAAATAAACGCTCTGTCCCCTGGCATAATTTAATAAGATGACAGAGTACTGCCCTTTGCTGTAATAGGATAAGGTGACATTACAGTCCCCTGCTGTAATTTGCGTCGCTGAAATTAGTGTCCTCTCTCCGTCAAAGAGAATGGTCGGAAATGTCAATATTTTGCTTTTTAATCTAAACTAATATTGTTGAGATAAGGCAGTGATTACAGGGTATTGAGTTCACAAGTGTCACGTGGTGATGTTGTGGTATATACAGCACTAGCTACTCGCCCCGGCTTCAGACGGATGTTCATGTATTATACATATAAATCTTCCTCTAGAATCATTCTAATTATTAAAAATTAACCGCTTTAAAATCCGTTGCGTAGTTTTAAAGATTTAAGCATACATAGGGACAGACAGCGACAGCGAGTTTGTTTTATACTATGTAATGATATGATGCAGTTTATTTGCCTGTACAGTAACAAAAAAAAATATTATTTTTATATTTATATGGTCGTAAATTTCAATATTTTATTTTTTAATCTAAACTAATATTGTAGATAAGGCAGTATGATTACAGGGTATTGAGTACCTTTAAAAGTAATAAATAAATAAAAATAAGGACCGGTATATTTTTTTTTTGTTAATTACATATATTATATTGGATTTTGGAGATCTTTGGGGGAGGCCTATGTCCAGCAGTGGACGTCTTCCGGGCTGCGATGATGATGATGATGATGACATATATTATTTTTTAAATATGTTTTTAGAATACAATAATTTGAGGTAGACATTATTTAACCCCTAGATTTATTTCAATTAAAGTGCCCACGGGTGATGACTCGGCCCCAATGTGTAAAATTACTTTCGTTGCGGAGTGAAGGACCGGTGGGCATGCGAACGAATGAAATGTACCACAAATGTCACGTGACCACGCAAAGTACGTAGTGGTATAGTATAGGCTACAGTTACCACATACCAACTTATTTGCTGTCCAGTAACTACTGTTTTTTATTTATATAGATAAAAATAGCAATATAAGAAAAATATTCGAAGAACGGAGATTCATTTGAAGGATAGTTAACAAGTTAATTAATAACAAAATTGTATAACAACAGCACTATAAACTTAAATTCAATTTTTTTAATAAAAAAACATCTGTTCATAAAATGGAAGTGAATTTGAATAAGAATAGTACCTCACATGCCCACATTTTGTTGGGTATATGGCAGCAACATAGCTACTTCGAATTGTTAACGGTGTTTTCATCACCGGTGTGTTAGAAAATAAAATATTTACACATTTTTTTTGTACCGTCGAGAAACTGTGTTTTCATCACCGGAAAGTCAGTCAAAAAATGGTCTCAAGTTTTTTTATTCCGACCAGATTCGAATTCACGACCTTTGAATCTAAGCCGTATGACAATAACTTGTTTGTTCTAATGACATAAATAGATGACAATGAACATGTTTGTTTGTTATCGACAGTTGTGGTGTTTTGAAACAACTGCTCACATCAGAGTAAATACTGGCATGTAAATCATTCAGTCATGGCGCTAGTTGAAGTTTAAAAGTTAAGAATATAGAAAGCAGAATCGAACTCACGACCTTCAAATTTAAACCGGGTTAAACCACTAAACCATGGCGCTCTAAAGTTGAAGTTTAAAAGTTAGACGTTAACGTAGAACTTAAAGCGACGATATTACAAAGATTTCGTTGCAAACTATGACGTCACTTTAGTAAGTAGACAATTCGTGAGATATAAATTGAATTTCAAATTTCACTCCAGTCTGAAGCTCCGCGTTGGAAGTTACCCGTTGAATTAGCTGACTCGTTTATTTGTAACTCGGTTCAATTTTAAACGCTGTTCAACGCTGACTGTGTTATCCTCTTTAAGTTACTCGTAGAGTAGTACGAATAAGAAGATGAACCTACAGGATTATATATGAGCTATGTTTTTCATTGCTATCCGCGTTGGAACCATATGTAACCAATTTACGCTTTAATAATGAGCTCCTTATAAGTTCAGTTAGAAACAGCTAGATTCAAATCGTTCAATTATTCTCTATATTTAACCATTACAAATAAATATACAAGATATAAAACAGTAATAATACATCTTTATAATAAACGAGCTTTTGCCCGCGGCTTCGCTCGCATTAAGAAGTATTATTATTAGGTATAGCTTTTGCAGCTTTACTACTGTAAAATAGAATAGAATAGGTGATGAAAGTGACTCGTTTCATGTAACTCGGTTCAATTTTAAACGCTGTTATGTGTATATCCTCTTTAAGTTACTTAGGTATTTTTACCAATAAGAAGGAATTATATCAAAATCCTATCCGCGTTGGAACCATATGTAACCAATTTCACGCTTAGGGATGTCTACGTCATATTTCGTTGCAAACTATTCAGTTAGAAACAGCTAGATTTATCAAATCGTTCAATTATTCTCTATATTTAACCATCACAAATAAATATGCAAATGTTTAAAGTGCAGTTTCAGCCCGATAGGTTTAAAATTGACAAAGTTTCATCCTCTATTTTATTCCCTTGGGGGTAGAATTAATCAAAATACTTTCTTAGCGGTTGCCTACGTCATAACATCTACCTGCATGTCAAATTTCAGCCCGATCCGTCCAGTGGTTTGGGCTGTGCGTTAATATATCACTATGTCAGTCACTTTTGAGTTATATATATTTACATATATAGACTATGCAGATTTTTTCAAAATTTTCAGTGATTTTAATTCAAAACCTCATTATATTTTTGTATTTGACTGTAAGTTAGGTTTAATTTCTTAATTTAATTTAATATTATATTTACGTTTTAATACTTTTCTAATTTATTAAATATCAGTTTGATTTTACTTATAATTTATTGCGTAACTGAGACGCCGAAGCAGAAAATGAACAGCGAGGTTATTGAGACAATTTGCAGAACAACATACAATATTAATGATAAAGTTCTTAAAACTGTCTGTAAATATGTATAAATTATTAAAAAAAAAACAATATTTTGTAGAATCAAAATTTGATAGCACGTGTGGTCCCATCCGATCGATCCCTCATTCAAACGGCGATCGAAATTACGACGGCCTGAGCAGAGGTTCGAAGCCTTAGCGGCCCCTCAGACTGAAGTCGAATCCGTCAGGCAGGAATTGGTTTTCTCCGTCATACTCGTGAACGGTTGCTGCTTGTAGGGACTGGTCTGCTCTAATCATTATAACTGATTTCCTCTTATTATTTGTTTAACCAGTTGGTTATATATTCAATATTTTTTCTATTTGAATATTTAATTGAATTAGTGCTAAATGGTGGTTTGTATTCGCACATTTAAACTTAAAAATATAAAGTAATAATAAAATTATTTAAAAGAGCAACACGCAAGTTTCTTGCTCGTTCTTCTTGTGATGAGACAACTTCTTCGAATGAGCGGTAGATTAAAAAAATGTAATGACTATTCAAAAGTGCTTCAATGTAAGTTTATTTGAATAAATGATTTTCTATTCTATTCTATTCTATTCTCCAAATAAAAATAAAAGGAGTTGCCCTAAGGCCACTCCATATGTCCTTCCTCGGGTTTGGAATGCCATCAGCACCCTCCACTATCGTTCAAGGACACTGTGAAGGCCAGCTGCAACCAACAGCATTAGAATAGTTCGAAAAAGAAACTTGTGTAGTAAAAAAAGGATAACATAGCAATCATTATCAATTGTACAGAATACATTGCTTGCTATTTACCTGATAGTCTCTCCACCGCTGCTCATGTATCGCGCCTCGGACGTGGTATACAGAGTCAGCATCGCCAGACTCTGATCGCGTCCGCCCATCCACTTCTCGAGTTTCATCACTGCAAAAATACATTACTTTAGAACTGACAATTTAGCAATATTTCTTAAGGACTATCAATACGGATGCTTGAAACCCAAGAGGTGTCTGTATATTTATTTATTTATTCTTTTGCACACTAAAATGTATACATGGCGGACTTATTGCTTGCGCCTGATGGCATTCGACAGCCTCGGTAGTCTAATGGTTTAGCACACCGCTTTACTATCCAATGGTCATGGGTTCGATTCCTCGCACGGTACAAACATTTGTATTCATGAGTATGATTGTTTGTATCGGTCTGGGTGTTTTCTATGTATAATATGTATCTATTTACAAAAAAAAATGTATACATGTATTTATATCAGTCCTCTAGTATCCATAACACAAGCTCTGCTTAGCTTGGGACTAGATGGCGCTGTGTGAATTGTCCTGAGATATTATTATTATTATTCTCTACCAGTCAACCGTCGCGTTGATCAGAGATAATTAATCTCTCGTGTTTCAAGTGTCCATAGACTACGTTTACCATCAAATGGGCCGTTACCAAGAGGGTCATCGCTGTGATATAAAAAAAAATTTGAAACACTATGGCCCTATTACAGGAAAATTATAATTAACAAAATCTGTGAATACTCTTGACTCATCTATTTCTCGCCTAACAGTTTGTTTAAAGTCTTCTAGTTTAAACTAGTGAAATTTCAAGGTACGGAAGCATAACCTCTTAGTTCTCAATACGTATGAGAGAATAATATTGCATAAGGGGTCACAATGTTATCTATACATTTAAATAAAATTGGAGTGTCTGTTTGTAATATTGAAAGAACAGTATTTTACTACATGCATATGAATATAAACACGGTACAAACACCAAAATATCATTTTTTACAATTTTTGTCTGTCTGTCTGTTTGTTCCGACTAATCTCTGAAATAGCTGGACCGATTTTGACGGGACTTTTTTTGGCAGGTAACTGATATAATAAGAAGTAACTTAGGCTACTTTTATTTAGTAATAATATTTAATTTTAGAAACATAAAGTAATGTTGCAAAATTCCATGCGGACGAAGTCGCGCGGTTAGCTAGTTTATTTATGTAATAGTATATTACCACAGATAACATAGATATTACTATGTAAGTGCTTAGCGCACTTATATAGTAATATTGTTATAAAACACGAGGCGGAATTTCAGTCACAGCCAAAGGCGAGGCCGCAAAAACAAAATACAACATCGCACGATGTTACGCAACAGACATGATTTTAAATAAACTAATAATAAAAAATAAAACAGTGATGCACTCTGTTACTTTCCCGCCGTTTTACTTTTTTAAATCAGCGCGCTGGCTAGGCTTTAGCCGCGCGGCAGTCAGTTCGAATTTTAAAAAACAAAACAGCAAATAGTGCTGTGGAATACAACTTCACTATTTACGGTTTTTAAAGCACGCGTGTTTTAAGCTGAACTATTTGCGTTTATAACGTTTTTTGAGCTACTTTATACATCGAAAACCGGTGATTTAGATCCACTTTACGAGCAGGTGTGTTGAAAAATATTATCGCAATTTTAGTTAGTTCGATGTTTGCGATAAATTTAATTGTGATATAAGCAATAAATTTGTTTGCCACGCAGTATATATATATACGCTATAAAGGGTTAATCAAAAGCGTATAAAGAGTACAATAGTAAAATAGAAGCCGCTTGCAGCTTGGCACAGTGCCACTGAGAAGCAATTCGATACTAGGTGTATTATGGCATAAGAGTTAGCGATGCTAATCAATAGAATACAATAGAAATATTGTTTACTCAAACTTCTTCCAGTTAGCATATTCGAAATTGTGTAACAATAATTTCTTTGTAAGTGCTTAGCACTCCTGTGTATTTTGTACTTATATATAATATGTATGTGTATATATGTATGTATTAGTATATACATTGTATTGTATATATATGTAAGTAGTATATATAAATTATTGTTATTTAGTATTCCTATGCTTTTTTTATTTCTCTAGTCCTTTCTTGCGCCATCTACCACTTTCTGTCTTCTCTCCTCTACCCTAAGGTTGTCTGGAAGAGATTGTTTAAGCGATAAGACCGCCTTTTGTACCTTATTACTTATTATCTGTTTGTTCTTTGCATAATTGTTTGTCTTTCTGGTGCAATGAAGAGTTCATAAATAAATAAACTTAATATAAACACTTTTAAAAGTTTTTTAAAAAAAGTTACATAGATTTTTTAATGAGAAAAAAGGGTTGTAAAGGGTTCAAATAGGAGATAAAAGGTTGTAAGGAAGTGTCTTCTTTTAAAATGACGATACTTCCATACTAAATATAAATATATATGACATTCAAAATTCGTGAAAATTGTACCCTCAAAATAACTCTGGTTAACACAGCGCCATTTAGTCCCAAATTAAGCAGATTGTGTTATAGATCTAGTACCTTACAACGGCTAATATAAATACATATATTTTTTTTAATACATACATAATGTACATAAAAAACACCCAGACCGATACAATCAATTATACTCAAGTATACAAATGTTTGCATCGTGCGAGAAATCGAACCCGCGACCATCGGAAGTAAAACGCTATGCTAAACCGCTAGACCACGAGGCTGTTACTTTAAAACAACTGATACGCTAATACAGTCCGGTAATCCTTCAAAATTGTTGTCACCCGTTAATCGCGCCACACAGTGGAGCATTAATTCCCACCCCTACAAAGGGGTAGAGCGACATTAAAATGACCGTAAATTATAGCCGAGTGTGGTCGACTTATTTATCACTATCTCGTGGTGCGACTACGTTCGCAATTGTATTTGTGCAGTGAGAATACCCGCTGTATAGTATATCTAAATATATATAACTCAAAGGTGACTGACGTAGTGATCTATCAACGCACAGCACGAGCCACTGGACGGATCGTACTGAAATTGAGCATGCAGGTAGATGTTATGTTATGGTTCGATTCCTCGCACTACACAAACATTTGTATTCATGAGTATGATTATTTGTATCGGTCTAGGTGTTTTCTATGTATACATACATATGTTATGTATTTACAAAAAAAATATCTATGTATATGTATCAGTTATCTAGTACCCATAACACAAGCTTTAGCTAGCTTAACTTGGGTCTAGATGGCGCTGTGTGAATTGTTCTGAGAGAAAAAACAGCATTATGCGAGCAGCCAGCGAACGGAACGGACGAGTTGTGCATTGCTCCTAATATAATACCGTTTGTGAAGAAACTTTCCAATATACTAGCAAATAGTCTTTGTTAAGACCTATCATGGACCTTTGCAACTCAATACTTCTCGTATATCACTTTGTGTAATGGAAGGCACTACTTCACGTTTTAATCTAGTCAGTCTACCTATATATAAGTCGATGTTATTCTAAACCATTGCTTTGGTTCAGTGGTCTTTGTACTACTCGATAGTCAATACTATCGAGTAGTACAAAGAATGCCTTTAGCAGTTTCTATCTGTATTAGATTGATTATTGCTTTATTTAATACTAGATGTGACCGCGACTTCGTCCGCGTAAATTGTCGGTATTTCCATATAACCTTTCATCTCCACTTTCAGTCCCTTACAACCCATTTTTCGAATTAAATAGTAGCCTATATCCTTTTTGAGGATCTAGACTATATGTGTACCAAATTTCATTTAAATCGGTTCAGTAGTTTTGGCATGTTTGCGAGACAGACAGACAGAGTTACTTTCGCATTTATAATATTAGTAAGGTTTGTATAATATTAAAAAATAGCAGATTATTATCCTTGAACTCTATAATATAGCATTTACAAACGTTTTGTGAGATTATTTTATCCGGAAACGTTTTCCGACAATCGCGAACTGAAAAACACAGTTCCAAGCATCCGATGTCAAGAAGACCATAATCGCCATTTAGGTTATAAACGGAAATAACTTCGAACTGCCTGACAATAGAATAGGCTTTCTCTTGCACGTTTTTATCACCAAGACATCGCGGAACGAGCGACTCGTAATAAGTACCCTCACGAATTCCATCTCATTGTATCCCGGCGAGAACGTTACAACGACGCGTGGTACATCAACAGATTATGAATCTTCCTTCGTTAGCTTCAAGTTGATTTTTGATTGCTACGAATCTCGACGAACGACCACATAGCGTTGATATTAAAACGTTGTAAGCGACAAAAAGTGTTCTTCGAACTAGTGGCGTACGCTATTGGGATAAGTTTTAAAATCGCTCGTCCGAGTGGATAATGTTAACTTATTGAGAAATACTACTCTGTCATAAATAGTGTACGGTGAAAAAGCTTGTACATTTTCCAGATGTAGAACTGTGGGGGGTTGGAGGGGAGGGGGTAGAGCCTTTGTGGAGACGGGTGGTGGTAACATGTGGCTCCTAGCTCCCTTTAACAGGGATGAGTATGGACCATGAAGGCTTGAGTGTTTTTGTGACGGGGTGATAACGTAATTTGATGTCAAGACTAAGATTAAAGGCCATTTTAACTCGCTTTTACAGAAAACTAAATTATATAAACATTACTCAAAATCGTTGATTAAAGTAGTCTAGCTCTGTACGCATTAGTCAATTTTTAAAAAGAAATCATTACAACTAATGTTTATAAAAATTCTATGACTGTTTGACTGTCTATTTCTCTACCTTTTCAGGATTAAACGGTTACATGTAACTTAATTAAGTTTATATCGCAGGGATATGGGCTATATTTTATCTCAAAAATGCATACGAAGTCGCAGGTTACAGCGAGTTATCAATATTCAGGACCGATTATCAAATCACTGTCTTGAACCAAACTCAAATATTGAAATTGTTTTTTTCGTAATTTTTGAAACTTTAAATGGCGTCTAACTTTTTAAAAATAAGTATTTTATTTTTAATACATCACTGACTTAGGTATATGTATATTATAATATTAATTCATTGAGAGAGAGGGTACCTGAATCTGCTTATCAAACGAATAGCAAAAAGGTTCAAAATCCACGTATATAATTTTTTTGTCCACATACTATATGTTACACTATATCTATATACTGATTACTCTTGTTCGGAATTGATGTTGCTTCAATCATGAATAAGTTAAAATCAGTTCATCGAACATATCTATCAGAATTATAGCATCGCATAGTAAACGGTCGTTATTTTGCAAATGCAAAAAATAGTTTAATAACGTCCTTCTTTACAAGTCGATTAATAAAAAAACTAACCAACTGACTTGCAAAATATAGTACACGAACATTAAACAAGGCAATATTTTCCAACAAACCGTACAAATGTAACAGCTAGGCAACAAACGCTTGTAACAGACGCGAACATAAAAGGAGTTTCCTCTCTGCATACAAAGTTGTAACAATCGAATCGCAACACAATGACGCATGTCCTTCCCTTTTACACAACAGACATGGGCATAATGCCGTCTCGCTCGCTGACACGTCCTTCCTGCGACTATAATGGACATAGAGTACGGACAGCAGACGATACAATCGGATCGGCAGTTGTCACATCATTTCTATGCTTTTCGAATAGATTTCAACCGGCAATAGATAACTATGACATAGTTATAAATATCTAAAATAGACTATCTTTGTATCTAGATAAATATTATTTCTGTTTGAACGGAGCTGATAGGACAGTGGTATTGGTTGTCAATGACAGTGTGAAAGGAGAAATCCAGATCAATTGATGTGTACCTACTTTCTATATATATTTTTAGTCATTGTCATCATACATATGGAATCTTATTGTCAGTATCGTTCTATTTCTGTCTGCTCGAATATCTCATTCAGTTTGTATAGAAAGGTCTTTTTTATTCATAACAATAAAATGGTACTTATTCCAGCCCGCGCTAGGAATTAGCCAATAGTGATGGTCCCTCCCCGATCGATCCCCCATCCATTCAATTGGGGGTCGAAATTACGACGTCCGCCGAGGTTTGAACCCCTAGCAGTGCTCTCAGACTAAAGTCGTATCCGCCAAGCGGGAGCTGGCCATCAGCCGCTCCATAAGTCCTTCCGCGGATTTAGACTGCCATCTGCACTCGCCCCCTACCGCCCGGTAAAGCTGTAAAAGCCAGCAACGGCCAACAGCATTAGAGTAATAAAAAAAAAACAGTAGTGTTTAATTCCAGGCAAAGTCAATAAGAAGAAGAAGACAGATTGATTGCTATTGATCAATCTAACTTAGCATATTAGTATTAGTTATATTATATTGCCGGTAATCCACAACTCACAGCACTAGAGTAGGTAGGCATCTCCAAAGGAAAGATAGAATACCTATAAGTAAATGTAACGATTTAAAAGGTTATGAGTAACAACTCTCCGTACTAGTAGAGATTGTTAGTAATATAATATAATATAACATGATATAATTTCATTCATCATTTTGAAATTCATTTCTATTTCTCCCTTTAAAATCATCCACATTCATACATAACATTTTCTTTAAAATATTCTCTTCATTCAAGCGCATACCAATAAATACATATTAACTTCTCTGACACTGGCGAAATGTTCATACTTGCATACTGCCTCAGTCAATATCATGCAATAATCGAATAAAAATCGATTCTTAAATCGACAAACATCGCTGTGAGATCATTCGTTTATCGTTAAAAACACGTTACATGTTACGACACGTACTTATTCTGTAACGATACCGTACTCGATTTCATTTATTGTTGATAAGAGTAACGATTTTTTAAATCGAGTGAAACACACGTTTAGTCTACTTTTTCCATTGAATATCAATCATATTACAATTTAGAATATTGTCGTAATTTCTTTTTTTTTTGTTTTTTAGTGTAATATAGTATACTGTATTTACGGCTGTATTAATAGACAGAAGCATAGTCAACTGACGTTTAAATAAAACAAACTGAATCAAAAGTAATTTAAATGTATTCATTGTTCATATCAGAGTGAAAATTAAATGAAAATGCATTCCAAGGTTTAGTGGAATTAAGAGGGGTCTTCCTATGTGACGGCCTGTTTTTTAGGGATAAGGATTTTTTTCTACGACCAGTAAATATTTAGAGCTTCAAGTTTTTTATCATTTATTAACACATATTTGGACAGTATAAATATAAAATTTCAGCTAAAAATATTCAGTCAAACTAGAGTTATTTGAACACCCCCGCCTCGAAAAAAAGAGCTCCCACTTCCTCCACGATTCCGGCTGATCGGCTTATCTGAAAAAAAAATGAATATAAAAAAAATTGGATTTTTGATAGACATTTGAAATAAAAGTTGCAAATTAGGCGTTTTTTTTTTGTTTTTTGGTATAAAAAAATCGAAGTTTTGAAAATTTTCGATTGATAATAGTTCATTCCATGCGTTTACATATATTATTGTAAATTTATATTAGCCGTTTCTGAGATACAATGGAGGAAAGTTTGAAAATCACAGTTTTGAGAAAATCGCGTTTAAAGTTTCTAGTCCGTTAAAAACTATTAAAATATCAACTTCTCTCAATCGGCGATGCCTGGTCCATAGATATTCCTTCCTCTTCTCGTGAAAAAAAGCAGATTGTTCAGCTCTTGAGTCAATCCTGGCTTGTTTAAACTTACAAGATTTTCATCCCGTTTCTCAACATACGCTTGGGCTTAACGACCAACAGGGCATCCCATAATCGACATAACTTTTAAAATACCTTGAAAACCTTCATTAAAGATAATAACTGCTAAGTAGTTAGCAATTTCAACAACTTTGGGACCAGAATGAAGATGTTTAGGAGCGAAAGTCCAAATCAAAGAATTCAAAGATTCGTTATTGTTTTGTGTCTCTGCTCCTAAACAACGAATTAATAATTCGTCTTTCGATAAATCTTCGAAAACCGGTTTGATATTTTGACTTGCGGAATTATTGGTTTATCGTGATGAAATTGGTCAGTTCATTATTAGCTTCAGCCTTACGCCATTTAAAACTGTCTTCGCCTTCTGGACAAAATTGATGCTGAGGGTTTCCACTAAACTTTTTTTTTTACTACGACCAGGATGAACATTTTCGTACTTCCTTTCCGTCCACTCATTATGAAAAAAAATAATTTGTAGCTGTTGCACTCTTCGAAGTTCAACCAAGACTAAAATAACTTCGGTAAAATATTATAACAATAGAAATTTCTGTTTAAGTCTGTAGAAATGTCTAAACTTGTATAAATAAATATATTAATTGTGTTAAAGCCGACGGTTAGGCCCGGTATTAAAATAAAATATTTTTTTTGTTGCTGTATTTTAAAATATATTTATTTTCTAAAATCGCTTTACTACCGTATTCTAGACATGTTACCAATTTATGAAAAAAAAAATCGATTTTTTCAACCCATCACATAGGAAGACCCCCTTAAGAGGAGAAATACAGACGAAAACGGCAACTCCACTTCTTTTTAACGGTCTCACTCTCGGTAGTATATCACATCGCTTTACGCATAATATTTGGGGGTTCGATTCCACGTACGGCATAAACATTTGTATATGTATTTTCAAATAAAATGTATGTAAGAATTCTATCAGTTCTCTAGTACCTATAAGACAAGCTTTATCTCTCTTAACTTGGGTCTAGATGAGGCTGTGTATAATAATATTATCCAGGGTTATTTTATTATTATTATTTATATTATAGATACTAAGAAGTAGATAATAATTAGTTAGAGACGTTTTACCTTAAGGATATTACGAAAATCTCGAATATACGAAGATGTTGTTTCAGAAAAAAACAAGTCGGTAAAACACAAGATATTTGGCGTCTCCAATATCATAAACAATCTATTATTACTCTATGTTATTTAGTCATATTCGCTATGATCGCACAAGATTTGGTTGAAAGTCAACCTACTATAGACAAGGAAGAAGTTCTAAATTCGAGTGACTATGATTTTATTTTGATGATTATTTTTACATGGCATCTGCTGTCAGTCCCATATACAGTCGAATATTTAAAATCAAAGGATTTATTGTTTTTATTTTGTTGTACCTATATTTATTTGTCAGTTTACGAATAAAGGGCCTATCGGAGCTTGACATTAAAAATCTGAAGATATTTATTTTAAAAACTATTGTTTTTATTTATTTATTCATGATAAATTTTCATTGTGTTTAAAGTTTTATTAAAATAAAATATACATTTTTTTTTTATTTTAATATATTTATTTTTAAAAAAGTAGTATAGTTTACCTACTACCTACCTATGTATCTTTTTATGGATGATAATGAAACCATCAAGACCCTCTTCTTACTAAATGTTGCATCCGCCTGCGCTAACGGTTTACGCTGGCGGGGCACCAGTGGAGGATGATAAGATGAGTTACTGTTCTGTTAGCCCATATGACAAATTCTCCACTAATTTGTTAAGATGTCCATCATCTGATCAGCCCGGAAGACGTCCACTGCTGAACAAAGGCCTCCCCCAAAGATCTCCACGACGATCGGTCGGTCGGTTGTACTATATGTGGCCCAAAATAGTATTTTTATATAGCAACACTGCATCGTCAGTGTTCAGCGGGCCAGAGACAAAATTACAACAGTTACAGTTTAAGATTCGAAATTTATCAACGATCGCATACGCATTACCATACGCAACAATTGTAAACCATTTTCATTAAATTAAAAACTTGCCAGGAATCTCCGATTTTTATTGCACCATCAAGACTTTTGCACCACAAGCACGTTTGCGCCATTCTTACTAAATGGCGCAAACATATCTAATACTAGCTGTTCCCGCGACTTCGTCGTTGCGAATCTAAGTTACTCCTTATTACATCAGCTACCTGCCAAAAAAAGTCCCGTCAAAATCGGTCCAGCCATTTCAGAGATACAATATATTGAGATAGCCGGAACAAACAGACCGACAGACAGACAGACAAAAATGTTATTTTGGTGTTTGTACCGTATTTATATTCATATGCATGTAGTAAAAAACGGTTATTTCAATATTACAAACAGACACTCCAATTTTTTTTATATGTATACATGTATAATAATGTATAGATATACTAAAAATACAGTACCTATTTCTACATAGTCGGTGAAAAAGGGCAAGTTTCACACCACTAAGTACATTGACAACACATAATATTAGGAACAGCGTCTTATAGGGAACCCTTGTCAAGGGCCACCTGCGTATCATTTCATACAAACGATATTGGGAAGGCAGTTTCCATAATTCTATGCGGTTATGAACTCAAATATAGAATACTACAGACCCGTCCCGGCTTCGCACGCATGCATTACAAATCTTTTAATTTCTAAAGAAGAATGAGCAAGAAACTTGCGTGTTGCTTCATTATTACATAGTATAAAATAAAGTCGCTGTCGCTGTCCCTATGTATGCTTAAATCTTTAAAACTACGCAACGGATATTGAAGCGGTTTTTTTAATAGATAAAGTGATTCAAGAGGAGGGTTTATATGTATCATACATGTACAACCAGGCGAAGCCGGGGCGATTAGCTAGTTTTAAAAAAATTAATTGTAACTTTACATTTTTAAGTTGAAATGTGTGAATACAAACTACCAACTAGCACTAATTCGTTAAAATATCTAAAAATTAAATCTATACTAATATAAGCTGACAAGTTTGTTTGTTTGTTTGCACGCGCTAATCTCACAAACTGGTTCGAATTGAAAAATTATTCTTATGTTACATAGTCCATTTGTCGAGGACGGCTTCAAACTATATAACATTAGGCTACGACCAATAGAAGCGAAACATCAGTGAAAAATGTTACGAAAACGAGAAAAAATATTCATATTTGAGAGTTTCTAAAGATAATCGCAATAATGTTTTTGTTGTATAATGTTTGTGCTAGTACACAATAAACTGGTTGAGTGACTAAATAAGAGTAAATAGTAGTGAATAGAGCAGACCAAGCAGCACTCGTTCACGAGTATGACAGACGAGCCAGCCATCACTCGACCATATTTTAGGGAGCCCAATGACCCGGCCCACCACGCCACCATATGTCTGGGCGTGAGCATGACTGCTCAAAACACTCAAGAAGATTAGATGTATATCTTATTAATATTATAAATGCGAAAGTTTGTGAGTCTATATAGATGTTTGTTATTCTTTCACGCTGAAACTACTGGACGCATTTTGTTAAAACTCAGTGATATTACTAATACTTTAGAATAACATATAGGCTATACATTTCGCGAGGGTGAAACCGCGGGCACAGCTAGTACATATATACATGCAACGATTGCCGCATACCATCATGAACACCGTTGCTTGCCATTCCAATTTAAAAAAAAGTATTCAAGTGATAGGTAAATTTTCACTGCGTTTTGCAAATATAATCCTAAAACAAACTCCCCTCATGGAAATTCCTCTCGCACCATAAAGAGATTTTCATCGGTACAAAAGTGCGAGAGAATGTATCCCTCACCAAATTGGGTTTCTTTTGTTCGGTTTTTATTTTGTTCTGTTCTCGTTTTCCGTTAGGGATGTCGCATTAGTTTTTTATTTACTCAAATTTTACTAAATAGTGTAATTGTGATATGTGTTTTATCTTATTATTTGTATAATCTTCTGTAGTTTAAAATTCCCATATTTCTATGCAACACTATAATATTAAAATTAAGTTTGATATAATTAATTATTATTATTGAGTTTTGTAATATTATTTTACTATAATATTACAAAAATAAAATATATATAATACAAAGTGTCTGCCTGTTTGTAATTTAACATTAACAGATTTTCACTAAGAACTTGTGAAAGCACATTTTTTAAATATTTACCTGTTTGTCTATCTGTTTATTCTTACCAATCTCTGAAACGGCTGGACTGATTTTTCACTCGCAGATAAGTTATGTTATAATGAATAAATTTGGCTACACTTATTTTTGAAATCATATGTAGTTTAATGAATACAAAGTTCAATTCCACACGGATAAAGACGCGGATTATAGATAGATAAATAAAATAAACAAAAATGTACAGAGCAATACTTTTGACACCCCTGTATGTATAACAATAAATGCAGTACATACCCGTCTCCTTGAATACTCCATGAAGCGGATCAACACAAATAGAACTAAACTCGACATTGTATCGATTAATCCCATCACTAGTTAACGTTACTACAGATGCCCTGATTTTTTTAAATATTGTTTCACTACTCTAATGCTGTTGGTCGCGACAGCTTCACCGGACGATGGAGGGCGAGGGCAGATGGCACTCCAAACCCGCGAAAGGACTTATGGAGCAGCTGAAGGTCAACTCCCGACTGCCTCCCGTCGGGTTCGAATCTCGGCACAGGCCATCGTAATTTCGATCCCCGTTTAAATTGGAGGATACCCCCTCCGGTCGATCCTCGGTCCAATTCATGTGGTGTACCACAGATATCACGTGATGTCGTGATGACGTGATGTTCATGTATAATAAGTATAAGTATAGGTAACGGTTAGTAATAACCATCAGTTACAAAAATCATTTATTCATATAGGACATTTTAACCGATTATGAATATCAACTTTTTAGTATAAATATTTTCTCCCTGCCGTCCAGTTCAGTGTACAGATTCAATTTATAAGAACTGGCAAGAAATTCGACTGATTTATTTTACACAAAATAAATCTGTTCACCAAAATATAAACTACTAATTCAAAATTAAAATTCAATTTATCCCCGGCAGATTAATGAGGATCAGCCTGATTAGCATTCCAAAGTCTTGAAATTTTAAATACAAATTCCTTTTATGACGTAAGCACGAAATTAATGATTTCTTAAACTAATAATTAAATTCTAATGCTATATTTAGTATATTTTTGAATGCTAGTATGTTTGCTCTATTAATATTTATTTAACAGTACATAGCCGTAATATAACAGTAAAAAAACTACTTTCTCTATTTCTTTACCTTGTGGCAAGCAAAACCGCAGATAACACCTATGAAAATAGAAATGTTTTTTTATATTGATCTCAATTTTTATCTAAAAAATGGCGACGAAATCGCGTGTTATATCAAGTATATGATATAACGTAAACTTGAAATTTAAAAGAACTTTAAAATCATTTATTGAAAAGAATCAATTTTATCACATTAATGAATATATCAAAATCAAATTTATATTTATTTTAATGTTTACTATTGACTTTACTTATAATTCTGTAACTGACTAGCTAAATGTAACCTGTTTTACACAGCAAATAAATAAATCTGAAATCTGCATCTATACTAAAATATCAATATATAAGGATGGACCTTGTGTAACAATCAATTAAGAAATAATAATTAAAAATATCAATTAATTTTTGTTTATTACTCTTTATTATATAATGACCATAACTTATAGAATAAGACAGAAACACACAAGGCGATCTTATCATTTATACAATCTCTTCCAGACAACCTTTTGGTAGAGAAGAAAAGACTGAACGAATGGTAGATGGCTCATGAAATAGAAATATTCTTCATTCAAATAAACTCATTACAAGCACTTTTGAATAGTCATATTTTGATTCTACCACTCATTCGGAATGCAGATTCATCACAAGAAGAATGAGCAAGAAACTTGTGTGTTGCTCTTTTTAATAGATGTTTTTTTTATATAAATAATTACAGTATAACAAGTCAGAGGCATGCGATAATCAACATAGAAGTCGCTACGCACTCATTATCAGTGTAATCAGATAATATTGTCAGTGCTATGGATTTAAAGTTTTTCTATAAAAACATTATTATCGTTAACGAATTCTTCAATTAAAAGTAAGGTTTTTTGCAAAGGAACTGTTTTATTTGAAATTTAAATCTTTTTTCTGGCAGATTTATAATAGACTGGTATTTTATTGTAAAACCTTACGCAATTGCCATAAAACGAATTACTAACTTTAGCCAAACGACATTTAGGTAAAATCAGTTTGTTATTGTTACGTAAGCTTTTATTAGTGCAATCACTAACTCTTTTGAAACAGTCTATATTCCTTCTGGCATAGATGATATTTTCATAAATGTATTGAGAAGCAACGGTGAGGATATTGGATTCCTTAAACACTCTCGTAATGACTCCCTGGAACCCATACCATAAATGGAGCGAAAAAGAATCATGAATAATATAAAAAAAATGTTAAAATTATATTAGGCGTGAAGAAAAACCTTAGTATAAAAGTCAATACAAAGTACGAGTACAGTCATACAAAGTCGCCACCGCTGTCTGTTCGTTTATATCATTTAAATTACGGAACGAATTTTAATGCAGTTGTCAGCAACAGGTAGGGTGATTCAAGAGGAAGGTTTATATATATAAATCCTGCGTGTTATAGTATAGAACAAGCCGAGAAATTCAAAGATCTGTAATGTATCCTTGCGAGGCCGGTATGGGTTGGTAGTAATATATACACATAATCTTATATATATATATATATATATATATATATAAATCAAAGGTGACTGGCATAGTGATCCATTAACGCACAGCCGAAACTACTGGACGGATTGGACTGAAATTTGGCATGCAGGTAGATGTTATAACGTAGGCATCCGCTAAGAAAAGATTTTGATAAATTCCATCCCCAAGGGGATAAAATAGGGGATGAAAGTTTGTATGAAACTATGTATATTTTAGACCGATCGGGCTGAGACTTTGCATAAAGCTACTATGATGTAGGCATCCCCTAAGAAAGGATTTTGATAAATTCCACCCCTAAGCCGAAGCAGCGGGCAAAAGCCAGTATAATATACACATAAATCATATCTGTTTAGTCGTGAATAAGAAACAGACAGATAGGCACACATGCATTTATATATTTAAGTATCTCTCTAACACTAAGTGTATGCTTTGTTTTATATTTGAAAACGCCGCAACATCAAGCGTCAGTATCCATTAATCCCTGTAAAAAACAAAGTAACATTTCAGTGAGGCCAAACAAAGAGAGATTGGGAGTCGAGTTTCGAAATCCACATACAATTTGTTTGAAACCAACATGGAAACCCGAAACAGTTGGACAACTAAACTTTTTGTTCCGATGCAGCTAGCTGTAGTGGACGTTTCAGTTTTGAATCGAGTCTGGAAATAGGAGTATGCGTTTAATTCGTTTGTTTTATGCAATCTCTCGGCCTCTCTATATAGGATAGGTGAATTTATAGATGATAGCAATATATAGCAAGTATAAGTTGCTTAGTAACTGCTTTCTTGATATATGATAGCGTAGCGGCTTTTGTATTGATTGCCGCATGCATCCTCATGTAAAGTGCGAATACTGTAACTACCATATAGTAATTTTTGTAGCTGTGACGTGGTCGAGTGGAATGAGTAGTCATGCTCACTAAAATGTCCAGACATGTGGCGGCGTGGTGGGCCGTTCATTGCGCTCCCTAAAATATGGTCGAGCGCTGGCTCATCCGTCATACTCGTGAACGAGTGCTGCTTGTAGGGACTGGTCTGCTCTTATCACTAGACTGATTTAATCTTATTGTGTTTTTATATTTGAGCCGAAATAAATTAGTGCTGGTTGGTAGTTTGTATTCACGCGTTTCGACTTGTAAATGTGAACTTACAAGGATTGTCTTTATACTTTTTTATGATATAATATTTTAACATTCTTTTTAGAACTAGTTATCTATCGTAACTTCATCTAATTGTTTTTAAGATAAAATATCGCAAATATAATAATAATTACTATGGACAAAGCCCAGTTCCAAAATACTTTAAAAAGAATAAAATAATATGAAAATTAAATGAGATTAATATTCTTAATTGTTCTCTTCATAGAAAATACAATTATATTAATATGTACAAATAAATAGAAACATATTAGTACTATGTATAAGACGGTGATAAAAATAGGCGCGCCTTATCGCTATATATAATTAATATATGACTAAATATTAAAATACTGATTATTATTAAATTGCATTGTTATTGTGAATATTGTAACGAAGATTAACAGGCTAGCACTAATTAATATATATATTTAAAAAAACATGTCGAATAGATTGAATATCAGAACTACCATCGATAAGTACATCTCCATCATTCATTTCAATAAATTATTTCATTTTATTTTACGATAATTCATACCTATACATAAAATTAAGAAAAATCACGAGATGTTACCACGTTATATTTGTTTTTAATGAAGAACTCGTTATTGATATTTCGTCAGTGTTTCAAAAGCCATGATCACAGGTAAACTGAAGAGCAGCGGGTAAATAAATTTAAGAACTTAATAAAAATAAATAAAAGATGTTAAGATGATTTTTCCTAATTGTAATAAACAAATTTAAAACAGTATATAATTCTTACTTGTACTATTTAGTTTATAAACTTTAAAGAGATTTTGGCAGGCAGTGTTTTGGGGTTAGCACCAGATCCTTCAGAACAGCGGTGGACAAAATTAAGATCGCCAGGATGATCGCCAACCTCCGGTAGGAGACGGACATAAAGAAGAAGAAGAAAGAGATTTTAGACTAAGACTAAAACATTTTAGTATTCGATATATCATAAGAGTCTGTTCTAGACCTACTTGAAAAATATCATAAGGGAGAGTCAATTCTCTTATCTCAGAAGTAAAACAACGATTAATTAGATAATTATAATTTATAATGTAATAACAAACGTCACTTCCCTTCAACAGCTTGTGGTCAAGTTATGTAAAACTAACAACGGAACATATTAACGACAGATATACTGACGGAGTGATTGATTGGAGACTGACAGTGTATATTTTTTTGGTTTTGTTCTATTTTTCCCTTTTCAGGGAAAGGCAAAAGGACTCAGCCCATACAGCCATTGTCTTCATTAGTGTTTTCTTATAGTTGTATAATGACTCTATTAGCTTAACGTACGACATGGCACAAGGCTACAATCTTACATAACAGTCTGTAATAGATCTACGTGATTAAATATATTTTGAATTTTGAAAGAACAAGAATTAGGAATTTTACATGTTTAAGATTGTATGAAAGACAACATTACTAGAATATTATATTAACTAGATTATCCAGAACACAGCCTGATAGGAAGCATTATGAACCACGGCTAAAATATTACCGTAACCCCTGACAACTTTGATGTATAACATAATTGGCAATATTTCATTATGTTTTTCTGGCAACAGCAAATTGAAATAGCCGCCTTCGTATTGCTTCAACCTAAGACTCAGGGTTGCCAACGCTACTAGTAGTCTCTTATGCGTGCAAGGTATGAAAACATCACTGTTGTCGTACAATTTTGTACAAGCACTTTTGAATAGTCATATTTTTTATTCTAACACTCATTCGGAACGCAGATTCATCACAAGATGAATGAGCAAGAAAATTGTGTTGCTCTTTTGAATAGATTTTTTTTATATAAATAATGTATATCTAGGTAAAACGTTTATAATAATCCTCTTCGACGATCTCCCGTCCAATTCAAACGGGGATTCATATTACGACGACCTGAGCCAAGATTCGAACCTACGGTGCCCTCAGACTCAGACTGTGTCGCAATATGGGTGTAGATTCAATAACAGACGGTAAGTTTTTTTTTATTATTCTTCAAAAAAGATTAATACGAGACTGGAGAGATATACGAGACTTGACTGTTCCAAAATAGGTGCTAAAGTTTTAAGGTTGGCAACCCCGAACGGATCCCAACATGGCGTGCATGGGAAGGATATTTCGTCCAGATATATCACCAGTCCCCTGGAAGTAAAGCGAGCGACGTTGACAAATGGCACTCGCAACTGTGTTGTGTTGAAGGGTAATTAAAAATAGTCCTTATTGACTAGAATATCCATCGCTTTTCGGTCATGGAAAAATCGTGTATTAAGTTTAGAACTTAAGTGCTACCGTTGTCGTCGATTTTTTATTGTATTACTTTACTTATAAAGGCTATAATAGAATAGCAGAGAAGGTGGACTCATAGCCCCCTCTGAATTATAAATCGTTTTTCTCGATTATTACCTCTAAATTTGATTATAAGCAATTGTAATAGTTTATTATTTGAGACAAATAAAGATGATTATTATTATTAAGCTAGCTATATCCCCAGCGCTGCGCAGATAAATAACCAGATTATGTTATTCTCAGATATAATTTTCTAAACGTAAACCAATTTTCATTATCGATCACCGGTATTTTGTTGCTTAAACCGCTAAACTACCGAGGCTGTCAAATACATATATGTACACTAGCTATGCCCGCAACTATTAACTATAGTAACCTTGACCAAAAAAGAAAAAAATAATAAAATTTCATCGTTCTAGCTTTAAAATTGGCGATACTACCATCGAACCTTTCGCTTTCCCTTTAAACTTATTACAACTATTTTTTCGCATCAAAAAGTAGTCTATGTCCTTTCTCAGCGTACCAAATTTCATTTAAATCTGTTCAATAGTTTTGACGTGAAAGTGACACGACAGACTGACAGACACACAGTTACTATCGCATTTATAATATTAGTATGAATATAACATTTCAAGTTACATGTACTTTATTTACATTTTTATATCCAATTCTTGTCACACCCAACATCCGTCTCAAGACTTCAGCATTCCCTTCTGGATAGTATGCAATTTCCTTCCATACTTCCCCTGTAGCCTAACATTTCGATTCGTATACGTCTCGTATCACTTGACAGTTACATTCGTTTCCCTTTGAAATGTGGAGGACATTGGTAGAGCAAATGTTGTTGCTCTTAACACGGCGTTAGATCAAGCGATCGATTTCACATTCATCTAATATAGTACTAGTTTTGTTTTATTTTATTTATTTATTTACTCTTTATTGCACCAGAAGTATATTACAAAGAACATAAGTACATAATTTGGAGACGTTAGAATCGTTTAGTGAGTTCATTTAACTATTTGATTACTAAAAATATTGAGCTACATTTTGATATATTTGACTATCCAAATTTTAATACAAATATAGCAATAAATAAGCGTATAGTCCATCTGACGGTAATCTTTTATTATTGATTTCAGCTCTTTAGGACAGAGAGCAAGCATATATTCCACATACCTTTTAAAGGTGTTGAGCAGAGCAGGTCGGGATAGGATCGGGGTTTTTGTGGAACGTAATGTACAATCTTCTACACATTTCGGAGTCATAAAAATTGTAAAAAAAAATATTTTGGTGTATGTACCATATTTAGTATTTGCAAGTAGTAAAAAACCGTTATTTCAATATTACAAACAGACACTCCAATTTTATTTATATGTATTGTATAGCTAATATGGAAATATTAAATCAAAATGAACACTAACGACATTAACGATTCAGAGGAACTCTCAATTTAAAAGGAAAAACATGCTTTTAGGGGGTTGAAAAAAAAACTGTTATAATTCGCTCGCGACAGGCGAATGGCGGAATTTCTATCTGTCAATGTCAGAATAGACGATTACGAGAAAAGGTCGTAAGGGATTAAACGCTGTACACAAATATGAACGCAAAATGTAGCGACAGAGAGCTCAAAATTATGAATTGTCTTTATGGATATACAAAGAACAAATTGAACAGCATCCGAAGCTCTTCAGATGAAATGTTTAATGCGGATAAATTATGTTGTACGTATGTACGTTTCTTGCAAAAGTGCTTAAGTAGCTGCAAAATGTTGGCATTATTTTGTACAAGGTATCACAATTCTAGTATTTACTGGCTACATCGTCACTGTAATTGCATTTTAATTGACCAGAATGAAAATCATATTTGAAAAAGGAACAAATAAACATATAAACTATTTTTTTTTTATCTCTCTCATCGCTCATCACTTGATTAAAAAAAATATAATATACTATCTGTTCCCAACCGGGCATCATCCGCCATCTTTACATAGTATAACACCAAGTCGCCATGACGTAAGGTGGTGATGATGATGATGATGTAATCCGGCCGATTTCGGCCACGGCGACTGTCTACAGTTTTGACGTTGATGTGCTCGCATGTGGCTTATGTAGCCAATTTTGTTTATAAAAATCCTCGCACATTGCCGGCATGAGAGCACACCATTTATATAATTATAGCTGATAGCCGCAGGTGGTCCGGCTTTCAACTCGTCGCTCGTCTGGCATCCAGCTCAAGGAGCCGCCGGTTTTCAAAGGCTTTGACGGTAGATTTAACCGAAGGTGGTAGATGGCGCATGAATGGTATAAAACAAAATTTTAAAATTATATCTGACATGACATCTTTACATAGTATAAAACAAAGTTGGCCGGCAGAGGCAGACCAAGGAAGAGATGGGAAGATGTTGTTGCTAGGGACATGATAGAGTGTGAGGTCTCTGAAGGCGATATCTGGGACAGGATTAAGTGGCGGACAAAAATAAGGAAAGCTGACCTCACCACCATGTGGGATATATAGCCAGGAGAGAGAGAGAGAGAGAGTATAGAGCAAAGTAGGCACCGCTGACTGTTCGCATATATCTTTTAAGTTACAGAACTGATTTAAATGCAGTTTTCAGCAATAGATCGACTGATTCAAGAGGAAGGTTTATATGTATAATACATGCCAGTTGTATTAAGCACATCGATTTTAGAATCAAAAGTATAATCCATTACATTTAAAATTAGTGTTACTGTTTCTAAATAACAGTTATATGTAACGTGCAACTGTGATGAAAACCAGATTAAATATATTTACTGCTGTATATCCTGACTAAATATCTGCATCAGTTATAAGCATAGAACAAACCGAAAATTTCGATGATTTGTAATACATCCGTGCGGAGTCGGGTCACTAGTAAAGTTTAAAAAAATAGAGTCAATCGACCGCTCATTCCACAATCAAGACTCCTTCTCTCTCTTCTTTACTCCTTTGTCCTCGCATCAAACAATATAAGAAATATATTTTTATGACTCCGAAATGTGTAGAAAATTGTACATTACGTTCCACAAGAACCTCGATCCTATCCCGACCTGCACTGGCTATAAAAAGCGCGTGCCAAGAACACCTTTTAGAGGTATGTGGAATATATACTTGCTCTCTGTCCTGAAGAGCTGGAATCAATAATAAAAGATTACCGTCAAACGGACTACACACTTATTTTTTTTTTGCTATATTTCTATTAAAATACAGTTAGTCAAATAGATAAAAATCTAGCCCAATATTTTCAGTAATCAAACAGTTAAATCATATTTACTGAGCAAAGCCTATTACTCACTAAACGATTACTTAAGCGACGAGCGTGCATGGCAATAATCAACTACCTGTCAATAAAATTCCCGTCAAAATCGACCCAGCCATTTCAGAGATTAACCGGAACAAATAAAAAGGCAGACAGACAAAGATTGTAAAAAATATTATTTTGATGTATGTACCGAATTTATATTCATATGCATGTAGCAAAAAAACGGTTATTTCAATATTACAAACAGACTCTCCAATTTTATATATATGTATAGATTAATTAATAAGTATTTTTATGTTGCAACTAAATAATTATACAAATTATAATTGAAATATACCTACTCCAAAAACAATTTAAGTGAATTTAAGTAATTTTTTTTTACTTTATTTCTTTCTTTCTTAAATTTCCACAGTTAACTTCCTAATAAAACTTGTTGCAAAATTTATACTATAGTATTGATGGTGGAGAGCGAGACAAATGTCTTTCCATCGTGACTTGAAATTTCCAGAACATTGTCCACGGAAATTTTAAATGAAGGAAATACAATCAATTACACGGCCTCAGTGGTCTAACGGTTTAGCACACCGCTTGACTTCCGATGGTCGCGGGTTCGATTCCACGCACGGCACATACATTTATATCCATGAGTATGATTGTTATATATGTATATTAGCTACTCACCCCGGATTCGCCCGGGTGTACATGTATTATATATATAAACCTTCCTCTTGAATCACTCTATCTATTAAAAATACCTACAGATCTGTCTTTAAACTTTTATACTATCATATATAATCATATATATCATATATAAGATTTAAACATACATAAGGACAGACAGCGACAGCCATTTTGTTTTATACTATGTAATGATTAGTAATGTATTAAAAAAATCTATGTATTTATATCAGTTGTCTAGTACCCATAACACAAGCTCTGCTTAGTTTGGGACTAGATGGCGCTGTGTAAATTGTCCAGGGCTATTATTATTAATACACACTTTTGTAGTTTAATATGGATGTTACTATTGATTATTGAAGTTTTCAAACAATGACAGAAATTTACAAAATTTGCCCTCTCTCTCTCTACAATATCTTAATATTATTAAAATTATAAATGCGAAATTTCGTAAGTATGGATGTTTGTTAATCAAATCAAATAATATGTGTTTCCGTGACTCTTTCACGCAAAAACTACTGAACGGATTTTGATGAAACTTCACAGTAATATAGCTTATGCATCAAAATAACACATAAGCTATATTTTTTATTGAAATATAACGCGGGTAAAACCGCAGGCACAGCTAGTAATATTATAAACGCGAAAGTTTGTGAGTATGACTGTTTGTTACTCTTTCACGCAAAAACTTCTGAACGGATTTTGATGAAACTTCACAGTAATATAGCTTATGCATCAGAATAACATATATGCTTTATTTTATTAGAAATATAACGCGGCTGAATCCGCGAGTACAGCTAGTAATTTTAATAAAGTTAACTTAATTTAAATAAAATTATTGCGAGTTTTATACCTGCCCTACCCCTGCTAAGGAATGCTTGAACGCGCTCGGGTTTATTTTTATTTACCCTCGAAGGGACGGTCGAGAAAGGTTTATTAGGTAACATGTACCGTTTTATTGATACCGAATAAAATTTCATATTGAATCACCTCGAGTTAGGCTGTAAATTCTATTTTTGTGCGAGCCAGAGCGATGAAAATGTTCATGTCAATGATTATAGTATAACGATTTTATATTTTTAGAATCGTTACCATACCTCCTATATATGGTCAGGGTAATTTTACTTGAAACAATTATGTATATTAATATTATCTTAATAGGATAAAACATGTCCTATGACGTAGGCATCCGCTAAGAAAGGATTTTGATTAATTCTACCCTCAAGGGGATAAAACAGCGGATGAAAGTTTGTCAATTTTAAACCGTTCGGACTGAGACTTTGCATGCATAAAGCTACTATGACATAGGCATCCCCTAAGAAAGGATTGTGATAAATTCCACCATTCCAAGGGGATAAATTAACGTGAACGAACCCGTGGGCAAAAGCTAGTAATAGTATAAAACAAAGTCGCAGCCGCTGTCTGTTGGCTTATATCTTTTAAATTACGCAACAGATTTTAATACAGTTTCAGCAGTAGATAGAGTGATTCAAGAGAAAAATTTATATGTATAATACATACATATAATACAAGGCGAGAAATTCAAAGATTTGTAATCCACCAGTGCGAAGCCGAGACGGATCGCTAGTAAAGTAATAAAATAAAATTTATGAGTTTGGATATTAGGTGTAATCTCTGGTACTATTTAAATGATTTTAATTTTTTTTTTTTTGTAGTGTGGAATTGTTAGCTGGTAGAGAATGCCATATGGCATTAAGCTCGTCAATTGTACATTATTTTAAACAGTGCAATAAAGGATAAATAAATAAATAGCACTTTTATCGAGAATTGATACATAGGCTATGTATTAATACGCTACGTCAACTAGAAGCCGAGCAGCAATAAAAAATGTTCCAAAAACTGGGAAACTGTGATGCAGACTTCAGTAAGAATGAAATGTGTGTGGGATAACAAAACCAAATTTTGAAAATCGGTCCACAGCGAAGATTTATTGTGCATACATAAAACACATAGCTATCGAACACAACTCCTTTTTTGAAATCGGTTATAGAAATCAAAATTAACGCTTCAATATGAAATATTGTCCTAACAATTTGTACGTCATAGCTACGTATATATAATAATAGCTAACGCCGGCACGTAAATTTCCCAAACCATATCTCCCAGTAATGTCTTTCGCTTCTCCATGTAACGAGGCTCGGGTGCCACCCCTCCTTAAAGTGAGGGGTGAGACGGGGGTCGACAGCCAGGAGGTGTGTGAACGATGAAATTTTTAAAGGCTCTTAGTCGATAGGTATTTTTATTAGATCTGAACCCGATATATGGCTGATACGGTTAAGTTTGTCGTTTATAGCTGGCTGTTTAAGATTTAACGAATGTTGATGGATTGGCTTGGGCGAGAACGAATAACATACGTGTATTAGAAATAGAAATCTTAATATACGCAATACGTATGTAAATTAATCATAAATATTTAAGTAGATGTACAGTATGTAGAGTAATATTAGTCATAATCATAATATTAGTATAAGATTAGTCATATTTTTTTTATTCTACCACTCATTCGGTACGCAGACTTTTAAATAAATGTTGTTTAGATTTACAAGTTTAAGAATTTTATGTGAATACAAACGACGTAATCGCAAAATAGACATAAGTAAATAAATAGTTACTTGAGTAACATTCAAAGATATCAGAACAGATTAGTAACCAATATTATTCAGATTTATGTAACATGTATGTACAAGTATTATATCCAAATGTTTTACATTGGAAAATATCTTCTAAATAGACACTTTTATAGAAAACAGTTTTTTTTTCGAACTTTTCTAATGCATTTGACCACAGCTGGCCTTTTCAGATTCAATGTACGATATGGTGCAATGCAATGCCACTCCAAACCCGAGTTTATTCTGATGTATAATCTATATTATTGTAAAATTTTATAAAAATCCGTTCAGTAGTTTTTGCGTGAAAATGTAACAAACATTCATCTATACATCTATACTCGCAAACTTTCGCATTTATAATATTAACTAGCTACTCGCCCCGCATTCGCACGGGTGTAAATGTATTATATATGTATGTACACCTTCCTCTTGAATCACTCTATTAAAAGAAACCGCTTCAAAATCCGTTGCGCAGTTTTAAAGATTTAAGCATACATAGAGACGGACAGACAGCGACAGCGACTTTGTTTTATACTATGTAATGATAAGATAAAAATTCTAAGATAATTTTATATTACGTTGTCTATTATGCTCAATCTAGCTAATAACATATCAGGTTCCGAAATTTCCGCTGTAGTTAAAATTAACGAAGGTAGGAGAACTTAAGAGGTATAATTATGAAAGAATAATCAACAACACGTCGTAATCCTGAAGCCTCACTTCACATGGGAGATGAAATCTCCTATTAAGGAGAGCTCTTAATCCGAAGCGTGTAGCAGGCTACAATAATAAAAATAATAGGTAAGTATAATGCAGAATATATATGTACTAACTACCCGCCTCGGCTTCGCAAGAATATACATATATTGTACATATAAACCTTCATTTTAAATCACTCTATCCATTAGTCTTCTTCTTTCGTTTCAATGGCAACTAAATGTACTTTCCCTCTGGACGATGTACAAATGTTGCGACGACTTATGCGCATTCTGTCGCATTTTTAAAATCTTCCTTTGTGCAGGATGATGGACACAAAGGACAGGACATTAGGTAAACCATTGTCTGGGATGGCACTCCGCAGTAGCAAGTCTCCCTTGGCGACACCCCATTTTACCAAGTTGTACCTGCAACGGCCCATCTGGGTTCTATTGGTAGAAACAGCATTAAAATCTCTTGAGCAGTTTAAAAGATCTAAACGAACAGATAGCGGAAGTGACTTTATTGTATAATATGCAAAAATGTGGTGATGCAATGGACCGACCAAGTCAAAGCAGGCGGTCCACTTCATGAGTGTACCAGAATGGCCGCCATACAAATGGCAAGCTATCATACGGCAAATGACACTAGCCTCTTATCATACTATATAATGACCACGATCATCAAGAAGTTATCAAAGAATTGACGCACTTCCTTGTGTAGTATTCTCCATCATACCCCCTCTGATCAGCCCCCTTCCAAGTCAAACGGGGATCGAAATTACGACGGCCTGAGAGGTTCGAACCCCTAGCGATGCCCTCAGACTAAAGTCGTATCCGTCAGGCAGGAGTTGGCCTTAAGCCGCTCCATGAGTCTTTCTGCGGATTTGTAGTGCCATTTGCACACGCCCCCTATCGTCAGGTGAAGCTGTAAAGGTCCAGCATTAGAGTAGTCCGAAAAAAACAGGTATGACATAACTTAGGTTGACATGGAATGGTCATTTGGTTTACAAAACAAATGAATGCAGACGCGTGTCCCAACTAGTCATGAACAAAATGTACCCTTCTAATTATGAGGGTAAGATTCATTATGCCTGACATCTTATGCGGATTAATTAGAGGAGCCTTCTCTGGCACCTATTAAGTTTCAGAATGACAATGGCGGTGATTCATTAGGAAATGAATATGCAAAACTACGGAACACAAAGACACCAGACTAATGACGTTTTCAGAGACGCGCCGTCCAAAACTCATTGCATTGTTTCAAAGGTGTACCGTGCAGTATGTCTTGCAATATATTTAGTAACTAGTCCGTGACTTAAATAAAAAAATATTCGGAGCTGACTATTAACCTAAAATTTCCATCTTCGCATCAGTTACTTCAAAACTTTTATCACCTTTTAATCAATCTTATAATAGTACAGAATAGGAAATTCTATTTTAAATATACTTAAATTTAATTTTAAATGACATACTTATTTTTTTAATCTACCGTTTATTCAAAACGCTATAATAACCAAGAGCGAGCAAGAAACTAGTGTCTTGCTCTTTTTAAATGATTCTTGTAAGTTTACATTTAATACCTTAATTTTAATAAACCTTAGAATAGAATAGAAAAATTCTTTTTTAAATAAACTTAAATTTAAGCACTTTTAATAGACATACTTATTTTTTTAATCTACCATTTATTCGGAACGCTATCAGGTATTAAATAGAAACTTACAAGAATTATCTTTTTAAATAATTCTTGTAAGTTTCTATATAATACCTGATATTGCCGCAAATATTTAAGTAAACCGTAATAAATACATAAATATATAAGGTACTGAGGCAGAAGTGAAAGCTTTTAAACAGTACATAGTTAATCTTGGTTACAATGACAGGCAAGGGCTGAATAAGCTTCCACCTCTATGCAGATGGCGGTGTAATGGCTCAACGGTAATTTATCGGTAAAGTTTTATACCGGTATTGAGATAAATGGTAAATGGTATTAATCCTGGAACGGCGTTTGCTATTAAACGGAACTTAGAATTAATGAATCCGATAATGTTTGGTGATAAATATTCCAAAAGCAAATTATAGAAATTTATTATTTTTATATCGTTATATCATGATATCGTTCTTTCTTTAATTGTTAGCTTGTTTTAAAACTAGAATTTGATCCATTATAAACGTATTAAGCAACTAGTTTTTATTTTTTTTTATTTTTCATCCGACTAACAATTACAATTTTTTATGTAACCAAAATGAGAAATAATCTAAAGACCTACTTAATAAATAAGTGTAAAATATCATCCTGTATATATGTGCTTCACATGCGTGGTCACATCCTTTATAATACTGGAAAAACAACCCTACCCATCTGATGGTCTGAAATCGTAAGTCGTCTATATAGATGAATAAACCTGTATATAATACAACCATATTTGAAAAGAATACCTGAAAAGCTGAATTTCTTGTCAGTTCTTCTCATCTCGCAAGCATTTCGAACTGACGGTAGATTTGACATATCATAAGAGTCTGTAATAGACCTACATGAATAAAGATATTTTGATTTGATTTGAATAGAACTACTAACACCACGGTCTCGTATGACGTCCTCTATACAGCTCATACGTTGCTATTCTGGATGACTAAGATATCATACAAGAGGTAATTCACTCCTGTAATTCAACTATACTATAACTTGTAATTGTAACGTCCTGTAATTTCGCTACCTTATCTCCTTTAAATTGAAACACATCTTACATAATTTGCTTAGAGGCTAAAATAGGTGAGACTGAGGTAGCACGCAGACAACTTTTTACAAAGTCTACCTAATTGTTGTTCCTGTGAGCCTAGATTTCATGCTTCCGTACCTAAAGTAAATTAAAAGAATACTGTACATAGAAATAAGTTAAATAAACTTATCCATCAAAGTCCACGTCGATGAAATTGCAAATACACAAGTACAATACTAGCACTCACCTTGAATTAGATCTCTTTGAAGAGTCATGCTTCTTCCCACCCTGAAGATTAGGCAGATCCTTCTGCCGTTTCTTCGTCTCCCTCCATATTCTGTAGTATAGTATACACATAACAGTCACTGGCACATAGAATGCGGCAATCGCTGTCCCGAACGTAATAAACTGGTTCGTCTCTATGAACTGTATGTAGCACTCGTGCGGAGGCACCTTCCTCTCACCGTCTATATACGGCCAAGCGTAAATCCACGGGGGCCATAGCAACAAACTAAACCCCCACGCACCCCCAATCATAACAGTCGCACGGCGTGTAGTCCTCTTAGCCCTATACGTCAAGGGTCTCGTCACACTAAAATACCTATCAAAACTTATAATGAGAAGGTTCAGTACAGACGCGTTGGACGCTAAATAGTCCAGCGCCAACCATGTATCACAAACGTGTGGGCCCAACGGCCAGTATCCATATATCGTGAACATCGTGTACAGAGGCATGGATATGAGGCCAACGGCGAAGTCGGCGACGGCCAGCGAGAACAAGAAGTAGTTGCTAATCGTCTGCAGCTGCTTGTCGATCTTGAAGCTGATCATGACCATGGAGTTGCCGACGACGGTGAGGACGGCGAGGACGCTGGCGACGATGGCGATGACGATCTTCTGCGCGAGACTGTAAGGGCTGGTGGGGAGGTCGGGGCCGAGCGCCAGGTCGGTGAGGTTGGCTGAGGAGGACACGTTGAGCATGCTGTCAACTCGGCGAGCAGCCGCCCGCGCCGCCCGCACCGCCCGCACCGCCCCGGCTCGAGCTCCGACCGATCACGTGTCCGCCTGCAACAAACAAACAACAGTTTTTATTATATTTTATACTTTATTGCAATAGTTATAGAAAAAAAAAGGAATAACTAGTACCAAAGGCGGTCTTATCGCTAAGCAATCTTTTACAGACAAACTTTAGGTACAAGGTGAAGATATGCGAAAAGAATAAAGAGGTGACCTATTACCTATATATCGGTATACCTATTTTTTAATTTTTGTAATCAGCCCATTGCAGTCCACTGCTGGACATAGGCCTCTCCCAAGGCACGCCACTGGGCACGATCTTCAGCCCTTCTCTTCCATTTTTTACCCGCAACCCTACGTTTTTGTAATATATTAAATAATTTATATTTTTGTTCCAACTTTACAAAATGTGAAATGCTTTGCTTTACTAGTAAACCCGGCCTTCCTGTGGCTAAGGTTCTTGAATAAAATAATATTGCGACTATAAATTGAGATTTAAGCTATCCTACTTTCAAGTTGGATCAAATTGCACACAATGTTCAAATCAAATTTGCAATCAGTTCAGTAGTTTAAGAGTCCATCACGGACAAACAACGTGACACGTAATTTTATATATATATACTTAAAGTACTCGCTCTATTTGTTTACAGCTATTTACTTAGAATATATATTTAGAATATTGTTTACGTAAAATTGTTGATTACTATTTCCTTTTGACAGAATTACAATAGCATATACTGGTGGTCACTTTATTCTCCGTAATTTGAATTTAAAAATGAATCTGTATTTTTGTAATCATGTGCAAACTCATTTGGAGAATAAGAGCAGAGTTTTTTGTTAGTTCTTAGCTTGAATGCTCTTCGAACTGACGATAGATTTTGACAAATAATAAGAGCCTGTAATAGACCTACATAAATAAAGATATTTTGATTTCTTTAAATTGTAAAGTAAAATTACTTACGACTGTACTACATAACTAAGCTTCCTACATTCAATAAAAATGTACGCCAACTTGCTTCCCGTATCAGTGTAAAAATATATTGGAATAGAAGCGTCATATCTTAGGCTTTTACGTGAAATTCTATACAGCGGAAATTCTAACAACACATCGGAAATGCAGGTTGTGTTCTCTTTTAGCTGAGATCGATCTCTCAGTAACACTATACTAACGACTGTAACGAGTAACAGATAAACATACACAGATAAACGAAATTTTACTACACTATAACATTTTTAAGTTATATTTTTTTCTACAGAAATAATAGTGAGTTTTATCTTTGAATCATTATTCAGTAACGTTCCAGTGAACAAGTGCTTGCAGGTAGTCAGGAGATATTGGAGAATAAACTACCATCACAGTATAGCGTACTTCTGAGACATTGCTTAGATGCAATAGAATAAGATAATAGTCTACAGACTATTTTCTTTACTAAGGTGAATACAACCTTCGAATAGTTGGTGTTGCAATGGGGAGCCCAGTGGCACCATTAGTAGATAATATTTGGATGGAACACTTTTAATCTTAGAAATTAGCCTATGGAAAAGATATGTAGATGATGTTTTCTGCATGTTTAATGGTACACAACAGCAAGCAGACGAATACTTAAAGTCCATACAAGCAAAAATCAAATTTACAATGGAATTGGAGACAGACAGAACTGGCCTTCCTGGACATCCTTGTTATGGTGAGATCTGATGGCTTAATTATACATAGTTATCATCTTTGTTTGCTGGATATTTGTGAGGTTGAACAGCATGGACATTACAATAACTACTATGTCATGCCTCTTATTCTGCATTTTCACTGTCTTTTTACTTTTCAACCGAAAAGCATCTTACAAAGCAGGCTGCTTAGAAGCTAAATTAGGGGAAACTAAGGTTGACAACATTTTACAAAGTAAAACATACATATAAGCTAAAGAAAGTCAAGAAAATACTGTTAGTAATTGTTTTAGTGCAAAACAATTTTTCAATGATGTATGTATTTTCTATAACGCCATCTAGTAAGTAGTAGAAATCATATTTAAATATCAATATTAGCATTTGCGTCGCGTAGCAAATTATGCTACGCGACGCAAAAGCACTGCGTAGTAATTTTTGCTACGCGACGCATTTCACTGCGTAGCACTAAAAGAATAAATAACATAAAAAATAAGATATATTTTCAATGTAACCTCGATTCATGCTAGTTATAGTTACTGGTCAGTTAATCGATTTATGTAGATGTTAGTTAAAATCTAATTATTAACCTCTAGTCATCAAATCCACTGCCTAGTTAACCAACAGTGTTTCGTGTTATATACAGACGTTAACAACATTTGGTTAACGAACAAACAATGAACGTACGGCTTGCATGAGTAATGAAGGAGGTAATAGTATTACATGTAAGGTTTCGTACCTCTGCCTCGTTTAGCAAACGTGACTAATGTATACTGATTAGATACTATTCCAGAAGTTTTAAGGCTCAATTTTGTCATCATCTGCTTCTTCCTTATCCCATTTATTTGGGGTCGGCGTAATAAGTTTTACTCTTCCATTCGTCCCTGTTCGCAGTCATCGCATCATACATATGGTGGATCATATAAAGAGTTCACAGCTAACGTTATGCAAATTGTTATATGTACATAACTTATAATTTTATTTACATATTAATTGGTATACAGATTATATGTAAATATTTCTGTGCATTCTCCAAATCTTCGTCTTGTATTTATGAGAGGACTATCATAATTATACTTGTAAAAATTGTGAGAATAATAATTTCTAGAAACCCAAAGAGCAAAGACCAAATGGACGCTATGGTAACCATTTACCAGTCGTATACTTGATTGCCATATCGTGGTATATAAAAAAAACACAGACGAGTATTACGGGGAGGCAGCAGCAACGAAGGCTATTTTTTTTATTTGGTTGTTTGGGCTATTTTCAGGTGCCTGTAGCACCTGTAGCACTACAATCTATATAGATCTATATATATATATATATATATATATATCTAGTGCACGCCCTTTTTCAGAGTTCGCTACCTAGACCCGTCATTGACAAGAATTGAAGGATATTCTTAGGAGCGATGGTTTTTATCTCCTCGAGAAAGAGGGTAAACCCGAGGAGATAAAAACCATCGCTCCTAAGAATATCCTTCAAAGGAGATATTTCGTTTATGCATGAGTTGGTTGTATATTTAATATTTAATTGAATTAGTGCAAGAATCTGCAAAAAAAACACGAGAGATTTCTTGCTCTTCTTTATATATATGAAACAGCATCCTAATGGACGGTAGATTTAAAAAAAATTGATGACTATTTAAACAATGTAATATAATTTATTTTTTGAATAAATTATTTTTATGGTCAAATCAGAACTTATATCTTGTACTCAAAAATAGACATGGTTATTTATATTCATGAGTATGATTGTTTGTATCGTTCTGGGTGTTTTCTATGTATAATATGTATATATCTGATAAACAAAAATTATTAATTGGATACAGTTATCTAGATAACATAATATCTCAGCTATTCCCATGTCATGAATACGCAATTTCGTTAATCTGAGATTATTATTATAATGACAAAGTCATATTTTCACTTTCGTATAATATTCACACATCATGATAAAATGTGACTTAGATGTTGGAAATGATTTATTAATATTATTTATTTTCTCAACCAGTTGGTTGTATATTTAATATTTAATTGAATTAGTGCAAGAAAAAAACAACACGCAAGTTTCTTGCTCTTCCTTCTTGTGATGAAACAGCTTTCCGAATGGACGGTAGATTGAAAAAAAATTTGATTACTATTTAAAAAATGTAGTGTAAGTTTATTTGAATAAATAAATAAATTATTTTCTATTCTATAATATTAACTAACCAAAATCATATAAATTATAAGAGCAATTTTGTATCTTTACTTTCTATCTCGTATCTATCTGATAAACATAGAATTATTAATTGGATACAGACTCGCAGATAACATAATATCTCAATTCCCATGTCATGAATACAGCAATTTCGTTAATCAGTATAAATGACAAAGTCCTTGGCTGAATTTCGTATAATGGCTCCCACAGATCATGATACAACGTGAAGTCGTGAAACTCATTATGTGAATCATTATGGTTTGCAAAATTCACGACTCTTTCTTTAATAATAACGACAATTCATACAGCGCCATCTAATCTCAAGCTAAGCAAAGCTTGTTATGGGACTAGACGACTGATATAATTACTCAGAATTTTTTTTTATATAAATATATACATAATATACATAGAAAACACAAAGACTGCTACAAACAATCAAACAAATGTTAATACCGTGTCAAGAATCGAACCCGCGACCATTGGAAGTCAAGTTGAGGGCTAAATTTCTGGACCACCGATGGTATTTCTGTGGGCAAATTTCTGGAAATTTCAAGTCACGATGGAAAGACATTTGTCTTGCTCTCTACCATCAAAACTACATATAGTATAAATTTCTGAGCAAGTTAAATTACATATATAGTATTATATACATAGAAAACACCCAGACCGATACAAACAATCAAATTCATACATACAAATGATTAATACCGTGCGAGGAATCGAACTCGCGCCCATCAGAAGTAAAGTGCTAAACCTTTAGACCACCGAAGCCATCAAACTTTTGGACTTGGTCTAGATTTTAAGTCGAAATGTTTATGCCTTGATATTTTCTTACTCATGATTATTCTTTCTTACACAAGTTGAATACAATAACTCTATTGTCTCCTGATGGTAAGTCAGTCAATAGCGATTAAGAATAGTTCATTCCCAACTTAGACCGATCAATAATCCCTCTAAACTCCAATAACAAAGCAGTGTATCAAACTGGTGCAGTTTATTTACGACTTCTTTTTTCCCATTTACAAATTACAATTCTATTTTATCAAAACACGTTCCCTTAATTGCGTGTAAGAGTAACAAACATCCATCCATAGAATAGAATAGAATGGAATAGAATGGAATAGAATGGAATAGAATGGAATAGAATGGAATAGAATGGAATAGAATGGAATAGAACGGAATAGAATGGAATAGAATAGAATAGAAAATCATTTATTCAAGTAAATTTACATTAAAACACTTTTAAATAGTCATCACATTTTTTTTTATCTACAGCTCATTAGAAAAGCTGTTTCATAATAAAAAGAATGAGCAAGGAACTTGCGTGTTGCTCTTTTAAATAATTTAGTTATTTCTTTACATTTGAAGTGTGTGAATACAAACTGTCAGATAGCACTAATTCAATTAAATACTCAAATAGATACTCACAAACTATGCCTTTATAATATAAGTACGATTAAACATTTTACTCCCAAACACCTTCTTTTTTTTCTATTTTTTTTAATGAATATCCGTTCACTAGTTAATGCGTGTAAGAGTAACAAACTTCCATCCATACTCACAAACTTTGGATTTATAATTTATTAGTACGATAAAACATTATATTTTTGAACACCTTCTAAGAGCATAATATGACATTTAATGCATATAAGAGTAACAAAGATTCATCCATCAATCCATCCATCCATAGTCACAAACTTCGCAACTATAATATTAGTACGATTGATTCACTATTCAAAGTTAAAAATTTTTATTCATATAGGTCTATTACAGACTCTTATATTATGTCAAAACCGTCAGTTCGGAATGATTTCGAGATGAGAAGAAATTACAAGAAACTCAGCTCGTATTATTTTCAAATAAATGTTGTACATGTTTACAAGAATATAGATTCATTTTAAATTCAAATTTGGGAGTATTAACTTGTCTATGTAGTAGAGTTGGTCCTGTACAAAGCTACTTTTTGATGCCAACTTTCCTGTTCAAAGCATACATGTAAAATTATCCGCTTTGCCTACTATACCATCTATTTTCTCGTGGCGTAAAAAAAAGAAACTTCTCGCTTTGATCGTTAGAGCGTAGTCTTGCGTGCGCACCGCCCGTACTCCTGATCGCTCTGTTGAGTTTGCAGGCTCAACTATTGTTAGAGCGGAGGGTATAGCTTTGCGTGAACTGTTATGAATGATACCTCTTTACCAGCTAGCTCTTTGCTAAAAATAGTATGTTGAGAATTAACATTTTGTCAGCGAACTAAGGCCTAATTTGCAGATTTTGCCAAGAAGAAGAGGAAGCGCCACTTCACATCCTATGTGATTATAGCCCACTGCTTGCTTAAACGAAATATCTCCTTTGGAAACAATACATTATATCCTGAGGATAAAAACGATCGTTCCTAAGAATATCCTTCAATTCTTGTCCCTGAAGGGTAGGTAAGGTAAGGTAGCGAACTTGGAAAAGGGCGAGCTCAACAGAACTATGATCTAGATAGCTGTGCTACATGTCTCAATAGCTTGCGACTAGATGCAGCTCTGTGACTTATCCTGTGTTATTATTACATAATGTATAATATTAGCTTTATACTAGTGGTAGTTTTTTTATGTATGACAATTAAATTTAAATTAGTAAGCCCGCCTGCGCTAACGGTATACGCTGGCGGGATGCCAGTGGACGTTAAACGGATAAACATGAAACCAGGTCAGTTAACCCATCGTAGCGAATTCACCAGAAATTAACCACAGTTGCAAGGGGAGACCGCGTGGAGGTTGCTCTGTTAGGATACATTATTAGTAATTAGGCTACTCCTTCAAATATGGTTGAGTGCAATGATGGCTGGCTCATCCGTCATACTCGTGAACGGGTGCTACTTGTGGGGACTGGTCTGTTCAGGTTGTGAACACTGATTAAATTTTTTGTTCTTTGCGATAGCATATGCTGGTGGTCACTCTATTCTCCCAAATTGGAATTTTAATGACTGTGTATTAAATATATAAACATGTTCCATTATTATTTGAAAAAAATACGAGCTGAGTTTCTTGTCAGCTCTTCTCATCTCGATATCATTTAGACGGTAGATTTGACATATCATAAGAGTCTGTAATAGACCTACATGAATAAAGATATTTTGAATTTTTTTGAACTGGTATATTACTAACAACTCTGCCAATTTTTTTATTTTTTTTTTAATTCAGGCTTCTAATTGTCTGTATACGGCTCTGATGACGGCAATCTGCCACGGTAGCGCCGATACACCACACCCTACGGCCAGTAGTCCTCCTTCATAAAGGTGGTCAGCATGTTGGTGGTAACTCGGACCACAAACGCCTTGAAACTCGCGTTCTGACTCGATTCCAGTTTCGTCACCCTCAATTCTACTACGATGGCAAACAAGCATTACGACCTCGGTGGTCTAGCGGTGTAGCATACCGCTTTACGTCCGATAGTCGCGGCTTCGATTCCTCGCACAGCACAAACATTTGTATTCAGAAGTATGATTGTTTGTATCGATCTGGGTATTTTCTATGTATAATATGTAGATATGTATTTACTAAAAAAAAATCTATGTATTTGTATCAGTTATCTAGTACACATAACACAAGCTTTAGCTAGCTCAACTTGGGTCTAGATGGCCCTGTGTGAATTGTCCTAAGATTATTATTAGTATTATACGGTCTGATGGTAAATGGTTATCGTAGCCTATGGGCACCTGAGACACCAGGGGTGCTACGTACTCGTTGCCAACCCTTAAGAAACCTTACATTATTATCTACCAGCCAAATTGGTGGTAACAGAGAATAATGGATACGTTGATAATAATGCTGAAATTACATAAATACACGTAATGTTGAGTCGTTTGGTTGTTTTGCTCGTCTCAGTTCAAGGCCGGTCATTACTGTCTTTAGTAGGGATGATAAACATCGATGGTTAGTCCAAAAATATCGATATTTTTACATTAATGTTCAGTTCATATCGATACTTTCATAACATGAAAGTATCAGTCAAAAAGACAAAAACTGAAAATGGAGAACTAATTTCAAATTAATAGCTCGTCAGAAAATGCATAATTATGTAAGTAAATACGGTACTTACATCAAATATATAATATTAAAAATGTTGAAGGATCTAGCAGTTTGTTCTACTAGTCTTTTAAATGGCTGGACCGTTTTTAATAGGATTTCCACTCACAGATAACGAATGTTATAAGAAGTAACTTAGGCTACATTTATTTTATTTATAGAATGTTTCGTGTTAAAACCCGATTATATTAACAGGATCTGAAAATACACTGAATTTCATAATGGAAGTTATATAAAAAATATATATGAAATTAGATGATGATAAAGTGGAAATATTTTGGAAACATGCTTACGAGTCGTCCATTCCATTCACTGACTGCTCGTATGATCCCATTTTTGTCCGAGTCACTTCATACACCGCCATCTTGTGGCTCAATACTGTCAAAAAACCAGAAGTGATAATATACCGATGTTTAGCAGTTCTATAATGCTGACCATCCCTAGTCTTGAGTCGTCATTTTTATACTGTAAGTACACTTGTGTAGTAGATGACATATAAGTTGAAATGGTGCAGGTTATTGTTACTGAAGGTGAATTAGATGGTGAAGTGGTGAAGAATGATTTTGGAGAAGAGTATTATAGTTTCAAAGGCATTCCTTTTGCTGATCCTCCTGTGGGTGAACTTAGATTTAAGATGAGTTTTCCATTTTATTGTATTTGACGGTATCGGTGGTCTAGCGGTCCAGGACACCGCCTTAATTCGCGCTTTCGATTCCTTAGTCGCGGGTTCGATTCCTTGCAGGGGCACAAACATTTGTACTCTTTAGTATGATTGTTGGTATATGTCTGGATGTTTTCTGTGTATAATATGTATGTATTTACGAAAAAATATATCTATGTATTTGTATCAGTTATCTAGTACCATAATACAAGCTTTAGCTAGCTTAACTTGGGTCTAGATGGCGCAGTTTGTATTATCCTGAGATTATTATTATTATTGACAAGCGACCCGTCCCGGCTTTATTAAAATCTTTGATTTTCTAGGCTCGTTTTATACTACACGCATGTATTATACATATAAACCTTCCTCTTGAATCACTCTATCTATTACTGAACATTATATCAAATCCGTTGAGTAATTTCAAAGATATAAGCGAACAGACAGCGCCTTCCACTTTGTTTTATACTTTGTAAAGATATAAAAGTTTATTTTTAGATATTGTTTATTCAGATAAATTGATATAAGCACTTTTTATATTACAACCAATGCACTTTGGAATTTTAATCAAGAAGAATAGGCGTGAAAATCAGCTGATGATAATTTTCAAACAAATATATTCCAAATGAATATAAATTGAGTAAGGTTTATTTATACAGACGGAGCTGTTTAAACAAAACTTTAATTTTAAATCATAACTAATGTTAAAAACAAATTAAATATTTGTAATATAACCCGGCCTCGATGGTTTAGCGGTGTTTTAATTGTAATAATCTTAATAATAATAACTGTTTTATGCCAAACAAGAAATAATGCTGTTTCTAGCAGTCGTTGTATATGTAATGTACTAGCTTTTCCCGCGGCTTCGCTTGCATTAATTTATCCCCTTAGGGGTGGAATTATTATAATCTTAAGGGTCGGCAACGCGCACGTGACACCCCTGGTGCTTCAGGCGTCCATAGGCTACGGTAACCATTTATCATCAGATGGGCCGTATGCTTGTTTGCCACCATAGTAGTATAAAAAAAAAATTATCAAAATCCTTTCTTAGCAGATGCCTACGTCATAACATCTACCTGCATGCCAAATTTCAGGCCGATCCGTCCAGTGGTTTGGGCTGTGCGTTGATAGATCACTATGTCAGTCACGTTTGAGTTATATATATTTAGATTGTTACATTATCGTTGTCAACGATAACCAAACACTGGATTACAGACATGATATTTTTTATCGTCAGGCCTAGGCCCGTGGCAATTTATCGTTAATCCAACGAATGTGTTTAAAGGTCGGACTGCACGGAACTAGGTCAGAGGCTGGGGGTCGAGTTGACCCGATGGCTGTCTCATACAAGTACTTTAGTGGAGTTAGACCAAACGCACGCATGCCCTTTCTTCATCTAATTTTACTTTTGTTTGTCTTATAATAGCTCAATTATTATAGAACATAAAATTATCTTGTGTGTGATGTATTTTAGCCAATTATTTTAGTTTAATAAGTACCTTATTGAATGATTTGACTCTTATAGTCGGTAATAGGCCTACATGAATAAAGATATTTTGATTTGATTAGCATTTTAATATTGGCAAAAGGGATAAGCCTCTCTCTTCCTCATATTAAAATGCTAATAATTACTAAAACAATAAATCATCAACTATGAAATTGAACCAAATATATTAGTTTATTAAGCACATTATTGAATGTAAAAATAGTAACATATCATAAAAGTCTGTAATAGACCTAGATGAATAAAGATGTTTTGATTTGATTTAATGACAATTATTAATAAATAATCAACTATTTACAATACTTGCTTTATTTTTAATTCTGGTTTTTTATAATTCTGGTAGGTTCCAATCTTTAACGCCTACTTCAAGTTCCTTTGTTATTTTTTTTTATTGTTCAGTTTTTTAAATAGTATACAAACTACTGATTTTCAGCTATACACGACGGTACTCACCGTCGTGTATAGCTGAAAATCAGTATTATTCTCCTTGAGTGATTATCTACACTGAGCTAGTAGCCATTTTGTATTGCTGTGTCACACACGTGCTTCTTTCCCATATTCAATTTTATTGGCCTAAATATTCTGTAATATACTGTTTGTATATGAACTATATGTATGTTCAATTAATAGTCTATAATACTATAATAACAAAGTCTTTTTTTCCAAGGTTGGGATACATTCTGTGGTTTACAAAATGTCCTGCAATTCGGTGCCTCTTGGCATATGCCTCCTGCAGCTCTCTCCGTTGAGCTGTCTTCCACAATCCTATTCCAGAGCGGTCTTATAGTCAGGTTGAAGTCATCTTTCCAGTTGTGTACAAATATACAATTTTTTTATCTATCTATGTATATATACATAGCGCTACCTACATAGCGCTATCTATACTATAATATCTTAGAAATTGGGAAGTATGTTTACGTCTGTCTGTTTGTTACCTTTACATAACTAAACGGGTGAACGGATATTAAAGAAATTTGACATTTAAATAGATTGTATCGGGAAGATGGACATAATTTTATCTACAAGTTTTATCTCAAAAAACAAAGGAAATCTTGGGCTGTCAACCAAGTTCCTAGTTCTAGTTAATTGTATATGAAATATCCGCCCTGAATTCTGAACTGTTTATGTATGGTATTCTTTTATCTTACGCCTAATCAGGATTGAAATTCTAATATCTAAATCTTATAATTCTGATACGTTCAGCAAGCAGCCTTTATTGTAGATAGAAAAATTATATCAAAATAGTTGCGAATAACAACTGCTTAGACCAATACACACCTTATATATAACGAACTAAGGATAAAATTTCAATATAATACTCATAATAAACTTTCCATAATATATTTACGACCTCGGTGCTCTAGTGGTTTAGCTCACCGCCTTACTTCAGAAGGTCGCGTGTTCGATTTCTCGAACGGTACAAACATTTGTATTCATAAGTATAATTGTCTGTATCGGCTTGCGTGTCATCTATGTATATTATGTATTTACAAAAAAAATATGTATTTATATCAGTTGTCTAGTACCCATAACACGAGCTCTGCTTACGTTAGGACTGGATGGCGCTGTTTATTATCAACGAGTGTTATTATTTATTTTTATATTTTAATTATTATTGTTATATTTTAATTTACAAATTCCGTTTCTACTCTATTAATAAAGATTACGTGTCTAATTATCATATCATTTTAACACATGATAAATCGTGGATAAATATTATAAAAACAACATTTAGTTGAGATAATGCAATCAGTAACTACAAATCGTTATCAACAATTGTAATGTAGTCGGCATCTGAGTTTTGGGTAACAGCGTCGTGTAATAATAATCATAATTTTGTTGGAATATTAAAATGGTTCAAGTTAAAGTAAATGATGGTGTATTAGAAGGAGCATTAGTTAATAATGAATATGGAGGGAATTACTATTCATTTAAAGGTATACCCTACGCGGAACCGCCTGTTGGAAATCTTAGATTCAAGGTAAAGTGTCTATATTTTTGTTTCTTTCAGATATTCCGTTAGTCATGATTGATAAGAGCACTAAGAATTCAGAATAAAATATAGAAATATCTGAAATTAAATTAAGTCCGATTTTGTTCAGATTCTCTAACGTGAAAAAACAGTCACTAACTACCTATTATGTACATAAAAGACTCTATTATCTTATACATAAAATTCTCGTGTCACAAAGTTAGTTACCATACTCCTCCGAAACGACTTGACCGATTTTTATGAAATTTTATGTGCATATTCAGTTGGTCTGAGAATCTGATAAGGGTTGTCCACCCCTAATATTTTTTTTTTAATCTTTGGACACAATTTATTTTTCTATAATATATAAAAAATACATACAACCCCAATTTTCCCCCTTTTACCACCAACCCCTATTTTTATAGCGTTACTAATTTATATGGCAAAACAACGTATACGGGTTCAGCTAGTAACTTTATTTAAGAAATAAGTCATAAGTCCGACCTTTAATACTATATCATTACAATAATTGTAATTCTACCATAAATAGATCATGACCAGTTGACTTAAATCGGATAATTATACATAAAATAAAATAATTGGACATTCTAAAATGAAATAAACACAAAATTGTGATTTATATATTTTATCAACATCTTATTTTCTTTTACCGTGACTGAAAAACTGTCTATTCTTATCTATATCTTTATTATTTACAAATACCGCTTAAGAAATTCCGGGCATAACTAGTCCTCAATGGAGAGGAAAAATTTACCTATTATTAATATTTTGCTTAGTAATTGTTTTGATTTATTATCGCCATTAATCGAAATACTAATAAATAATTTCTTAATACCAAACACGTGTAGTGATAAAGGAACGGTGTAGAGAAAATGAAAAAACAAAATTGAACCGGTAAATCCACACCTTATAACACTTTAATATTTTACAGGCACCCCAACCTGCGAAGCCGTGGGAAGGGATTAGAGAAGCTAAAAATTTTGGGCCCGTATGCTATCAATTTGACATGATAATGCGAAGATTAATACCAGGTAGCGAGGACTGCTTATATTTGAACGTTTACTCGCCTGACATTAAACCATCTAAACCTCTGCCAGTTATGGTGTGGATTCATGGTGGAGGATTCATGTCGGGTAGTGGCAATGATGATCTATACGGTCCAGAATTTCTAGTTAGACATGGCGTGATTCTAGTCACATTCAACTACAGACTGGAAGTACTCGGTTTCCTGTCTCTTGATACGGAAGAAGTTCCTGGCAATGCGGGAATGAAAGATCAAGTAGCAGCGCTAAGATGGGTTAAAAGCAACATTAGTAATTTTGGTGGAGATCCTGAAAATATAACAATTTTCGGTGAAAGTGCCGGTGGTGCCAGCGTCTCCTACCATTTAATATCGCCGATGTCTAAAGGTCTTTTTAAGAGAGCTATTGCACAGAGTGGAACTACACTGTGTCCCTGGTCAAATGTTAGTGAACCACTTGAGAGAGCATTTGTTTTCGCTAAAAGGCTCGGATACCAATCTGATGATCCAAAGGGGTTATATGAGTTCTTCAAAAGCGTGCCTGTAGAATCACTTGTTCAAGTCAATATACCAATAACAAGTATCGAAAGCACTAAAAAGACGGGCCATATTACATTTAGTATAGTGGATGAAAAACAATTTGGTAATAATGAAAGATTTTTTTATGGCGATAGTAATGACGTACTTCGCAATGGAATAAATGATGGTGTAGAAGTTATAGTTGGATATACCGAAGACGAAGGTGTAATTAGTCTTGGTTTAAGTAACCTTAATGAATTTAAAGATAATGTGAATACTTTCTTAGAGTTTTTAATTCCTAAACCTATACTAACAAATTGTTTACTAAATGAGCAAATTGAACTTGGAAAAAAATTAAGAAAACATTATTTTGGAAACAACTTACTTTCTACGACAGGTCTCAAGGAGAAAATGATTAAATATTACTCAATGGATATGTTTGCATATGGTGCAATCCAATGGGCCAAAATTTGTAAAAGTTCAAGTAAAAACACCGTATATCTATACAGATTTGGATATAAATCAGAAAGAAACATTCTTGGTGTAGTTTTAGGAGGGGAGAATGTTTTCAGGGATAGACCTGTAGTTAGCCATGCAGACGATTTGCCATACTTATTCCCGATGACTGCAATATTTAGTCTCCTTGGTCAAAAGCTCGATCAAGCATCAGAAACCTTTAAACTTGTTGATAATCTTACTCAACTATGGACTAATTTTGCAAAATATGGGTAAGATTAATTGTCTAATCACTTAATAAATCTAACTGTACGAGTATCTATAACAAGAAAAATTAAAATACCTATTAATAAAAATACTAGTCGAAGGGTGCATTCAAAGGTTGCCATATTCACTTGTAACGACTCGTATCATGGGTTGATTAATGCTCCATAATATTTACTGGCCAGAGAAGGTATTGTACATTTCTGTACTTGCATTGAAAAAGCTTATGGCCCAGAACTAATAATAGATACATAAGTACGGGTAACATAAAATGATTTGACCGTTATATCTCTATTCATATTGCTTTTGATGCATTTGCAATGTATATAAAAAATGTATTTAAGTATATTAAAATTGTCTTATACCTACCCATAACACAAGCTTAGCTTGAGACAACAATAGATGGAGCTAATAAATCCATCTGTACGAGTACAGCTATAATTTATAGGTTTCAAAAACTGCATTTAAACATTGTTATATCTTTAAATATATTTATTCATATTCTACAAAACTAATTTCAATAAATATGTTGTAATATTCAGAAGTTAGATACTATTTGTGGTCGCTTCAATGAGTAATTATGTTTTAGATCTCATATTGTTTCTAATATATTTTTAGGAATCCGACACCTGATGGAAGCTTAGGTGTAACATGGTCACCGTACACAATAGAAAAACAAGATTACCTGAACATCAGCAATGAACTGTCGACTGGCACAGCTCCGGACAGAGAAGAAGTAGAATTTTGGGAAGATATTTACAGGAAATACCAGCCTAAATTTGTATATGACGGATAAGATCAAAAAATGCAACAATTTAATTAAATTTGTTATTATTGAATTATGTTCTCTAACAAATATTTTATAATTGAATAGGAGTATAAATATTGTTCTATGTATTACAAACCCGAAGATGTTACTATCAAGATTTTTTTGTTCTATAGTTTAAACTACTTTTCAGTACTTGTTTTAGCATCTAAAAAGTCAATACAAATTATATAATTGTATGCAGGCTTGTAAACAGTGATACTTCTAAATTTTTTAAATATTATTATTAATATATCGGTAGGATTATATTCGACGTGATTTAATAAAGAGTATATTATATTTTTAAATGTTTGTTTATTGCACATTGTAAATCGTATTTTATTAGTCTCAGATAAGGTATTATGTAAAATGTGATAAAGTGGTATTGATACTATGATTATCTTCTTCATACAGTCTTGGAACTATGCACTTTTAAGTATGTGTGTTTCAATGACAGGCCTTCTCCTATCAGTAGGTAAATGACCTACCTTGGCATTTGATCAATCAGTCTGTTTGGAAAACGAAACATTGCATTTTGACTAAATTTGTGTAATTTAGGTATTGACTTTAAGCATATTTTAATTTACATATATTTACCTAGTCATTGACGAACTGCATGCATTATAAGGATAATGATAATTTTGTTTTAAAATTTATATCTAATCTCTAACTTAGATTAGATAATACTATCATAATCACCATCTGTCTGTCGCGATTTCACGCCAAAGCTATTGAACCGATTTAATTTAGAATTGGTACAGATATAGTTTAGACTCCAAGAAAGAACATAGGCTACTTTTTAATCCGAAAAAAAGGGTTGTAAGGGGGTACGCGGACGTAGCAAACTTTTCGTTATAATTCATCAACTCAAATGCATCAACTGCAATACTATTAGGAAAAATTACACTTTAATATACACAAACAGGGTATCTAAGGCTTTAAACTTTACTTGGTTTGATTTCAGTTAATGTCTTTTATTTTTACAAGTACAATTTATAAAACCTCTGATACTAAATATTACACTTTTCCCACAGTTATTTGCTATTCTATCACTAACGTATACACAGTTATAGTCAGTTGCATCCAACAGTTCACAATTCCGCTTAAATATTTTATAGGCACTACTCGTAAAATCGTGGCACTGCATTCGAAAAGCTAAAAGTTTCAGCTCAGTTTGACATAAAAAGCAAAATAGCGAGAACTGTTTATATCTGATTTTTAACTATTTGATGCGCGTGACACGACACGACACGAATAACTTGAGGAACAATCGGCTATATTTGATCCGATCAGTTGAACTACTAAGAACTTACTCCAACTGCTAAGAGTTTTAACGGAGAGTCTTCAATAATTTTAATGGAAATACTAAATATTATGTATTAAATGATATATTTTGATTAAATCCGCCCGCTGGCGCTGAAGATATACGCGGGACATCAGTGCAGGATATTTGAATGAGCATAAAGACAGGTCAGTTAGCCCATTGCTGCGAATTCACCAGGAGTTCACCAAGATAATTTCCAAGTTAGACTGGATATGGTACATTGTTAGGGACAATAGTCCGCATTATGGGGAAGGAAATTATTAGTAATGTGACCTATGAAATAATCCCATTGCTAGCAATGTACCATGTTAGATTGATATAAACATAGTTCCTCCTGGAAGCCATCGTGATAAACTGATGGTGAATTTACCACGATGGGCTAGCTGTCCTGACCTCATGCTCATCTTATCATCCTCTACTGGTGCCCCGGCAGCGTAAACCGTTAGCACAGGAGGGTGCACCATTCCATTATCATCCACAAGTAGTCCGTAGTCCGCGTCGAATCCGTCCGCGAGAATGAAATATCGATTCAGCAGCCAGGCATTGACTCGCATCCTTTTCAAACAAGCTTTTATTTGGGCATCTAATTTATTTTGTACGAGAATGTGAAACGAATTCTTAGAGGAGATATCTAACATTTATTTAACTGTTATTTATATAGTACGAAATATTTTTTCAATAACATTCTATATGTACCTATAGATACTAGATAAACAGAATTCCACTTATACTTGTAGAGTTAAAGATTGCTCTGTTAGTAATATTTTTAAAAGCATTTATTTAACTTGCTACTTTATCATTACATAGTATAAAACAAAGTCGGAACGGTTTGCAGCGCTCCTACGAATTTTATTGAAATTTTATATAACTCAACGAAATTCATAACCGTACAAATTTCGTTTTTCCGACTCTTCGGATCTTAAACTAAATATATATAACTCGAAGGTGACTGACGTAGTGATCTATCAACGCACACCCTAAACCACTGGACGGATAGGGCTGAAATTTCGCATGCAGGTAGATGTTATGACGTAGCCATCCGCTAAGAAAGGATTTTGATTAATTCTACCCTCAAGGGGATAAAATAGGGGATGAAAGTTTGAATGAAACTTTGTCAATTTCAAACCGATCGGGCTGTGACTTTGCATGCATAAAGCTACTATGACTTAGGTATCCCCTAAGAAAGGATTTTGACGAATTCCATTCTTAAAAGATAAATTAACGCGAGCGAAGCCGCGGGCAAAAGCTAGTTTTTATATAGATTTAAACAACTCAGCGCCTTTTAGTTTCGAACTGAGAAGAGTGGATGAACATATTTGAATCTATATTTTTACGTATTATGTTAACACATATATAATAACATATACTATACATATATAGAAACAGTTATATACAAATACTGTAGAATAGAACTAGAATAGTATAGAAAATCATTTATTCAAATAAACTTACATTGAAGCACTTTTGAATAATCATCACATTTTTTTAATCTACCGCTCATTCGGAAACCTGTCTCATCACAAGAAGAACGAGCAAGAAACTTGCGTGTTGCTCTTTTAAATATATTTATTCTTACTTTACATTTTTATGTTTAAGTGTGTTCAAAGACTTCGCATAAAATCAACGGGAGAAATTATAATGCCTTTTTAACAGATCATCATCATCATCATTATATCGTCCACTGCTGGAAAGGTGTGAAATAATAATCCTTTTAAATTATTTGTTATATGAAAATAGAATAATACTTGATAGTATATGTTATAACAATAGATATGGTATAGATCTATTATTATTATTCATCATCACTAGATGGCGTCTTTAATTTAAAAGCGCCTGAAGTTACAGACATTACTAGTTTAATAATACGATATATCGATATATAAATAAAACGCTAGGGTTGTCACAATCAGGCGACGCAGTGCGACATGCATTTTAATTGAAATTTCACCACTTACCATCGAGTGCCACTCCCAGAGAATATTCGGAATATAGAAAATACAGAGCTGCACGGAGAGGAATATTTATGAGCAAATAATAATCTGTATTTGGAAACAGATGGAAAAGGTGTAGATATACTAGCTGACACCGTAAACGTTGTCTTACCATATAAATTAAAATCGTTATTAAAATAGGGGTTGGTCATAGAAGGGTCAAATTTAGGGGTACACCTACCATATAAATTAAAATCGTTATATAGGGGTTGATCACAGAAGGGTGAAAATTTGGGGTATATACATAGAGTATTTTTAATGTTACATTATAAAAATTTAAAAATAAATTGTCTAAAAAATAAAAAAAAAAGTTAAAGGTAGATAACCTATTACTTAGGGGTATGAAAAATAGATAGTAACCGATTCTCAGACCTACTGAATATACATACAAAAGCAGGCACAACGGCCCGAATGAGAGGCTAATTGCGGAGACTGGAGTCCAACATACATTTTTTATACATACAAAATTTCGTAAAAATCACTCAAACCGTTTCGGAGGTGTATGTAATTCGAGAATTTTATATATAAGATAGGCATAGGAATGCGTGGTTATTCGCACTGTACCCTGAGATAGAACAATCACTCCAAAGAATATTATTCATTTCAATTATTATCCAACGGGTCTTAGTAGAGGACTCTGCAACAGGGCAAGCACAATAGATTTATGTAGGTCGTAGTGCGAGAAGTGCAAGTACTTTTTTCACTTAAACGAAATAAAACATTTACTCACTTCCCTGTCATTTTGTACCTAGAATTTAGCCATCCAATTGCGATTTACAAATCGATATATATCACACCTAATATATTACAATATTGCATTAACTTCGAAAAATTACGAAACTTGAAAAATCCACTCTAAAGTCTTTAGGGCTAATTTACAAAATTTTATTACATCCAGTATTGTACTAGGTCTGCAATACTTTCTAACACTAGCTGATCCGCGCAACTTTGTCTGCATCATATATTAGGTTCTTGCTACATTTGTCATTTCAACTTCGCTCCTATTGATCATAGCGTATAAACTATAGTTTCCTCGTTAAGTAGGCTACATAATACTAATAGAATTCTCAAAATCGGTTCTGTAGATCCAGAAATTACCTCACAAACTTTACCTCTTAATTGTTCCTCTTCTTTCATTTCAATGGCAAATAATTGCTTGCCATTTTGGTGTGAGGATTGACCAGCCCTAATCATAGTAGAAGATATTAACAGATAACGATATACCTTATTTTCTTATACAGAATCAAAGTATAAATATATTTATACTTTGATTCTGTATAAGAAAATCAAAATATATTTTCTTATAAAGAAAAAAAGTGTTTTGACATTTTATGTAGAAGACTTTTAAAACACAAATTATATACAACATTAATTAGAAATGTATATAATTGTTCAACAGTAACTCCGATATCTATGGATTTAGGGTATTAAGAAAGCTGAAATTTAATTAATTTAAAAGTGCCGATTTAACTCAAATAAGAAGGGTTGTACTGCTAATTGGATATTTTACGACATTTCTCAACTTTTTGGAACAAAAGATAGGTACTGTTTTTAATCAAAACTTTATTTTTAATAGAAGTAAGTTATAATTTACAAATATGATATTTTTTGTGGTAATTCATTTAATGTTAGATATTGATACATATATAAGTAGACATCAAAATATATATAACTCAAAGGTGACTGACATAGTGATCTATCAACGAAAATGTGAAAATTTGGCATGCAGGTAGATGTTATGACGTAGGCATCCGTTAAGAAAGGATTTTGATTAATTCTACCCCTAAGGGGATAAAATAGGGGATGAAAGTTTGTATGAAACTTTGTCAATTTTAAACTGAGATTTTGCAAGCATAAAGCTACTATGACGTAGGAATCCCCATAGAAAAGATTTTTATAAATTCCACCTCTAATGGGAATAAATTAACGCGAGCGAAGCCGCGAGCAAAAGCTAGTGATAAATAAATTGCCTTTTAAAAAAAGAAATTGAAGTGAGATGCTTACCCATTCTTCTCTTTTAAATCATTAATTTTATTAATTTTATTTATTTCATTAACTCCAAATGTATTTGTATTTTCCAAAATGTATATAAATTACACAACTATCTTGTGAACGTGTAAATTGGAAAATCAATTAAATTATTAACATCATATGTTTATTCCCCTTTAATTTGTCTACCATATCTCACCGTGTATATAGATTACAGATCAAGCAGTCTATAAAGCAGCTAAGGCTGTACCTAGACGTATATGTTCAAGGCCTGCCCCTTCAATCAATCCCCCATCCAATTCAAACGGGGTTCGAAATTACCACGGCCTGATTCGAGGTTAACACGCTTAAACCCCTAGCGATCCCCTAAAAGTCATATCCGTCAGGTAGGAGTTGACCTTTAGTCACTCCATAAGTCCTTCCACAAATTGGGAGTGCCATCTGCACTCACTCCCTAACGTTCGGTGAAGCTATAAAGGCCAGCTGCGGCCAACAGCATTAGAGTAAAGAAAAGTCAGTTCTAATGTATTTTTCTATTATTACTCATTGATTATCAATAAATTCGAATAAACGGCTGAGTAAGCCCCAATGCTAATGAGAGCATTAAACTTTTAAATGCTACGTAGAAAAACAACCCCTTTTTACTAATTGAATCCTTTACTGCAGAGCTCTGGCTGTAACTAACCAGTAATAAAACTCGAGCCACTGACTGACTTTACGATCTATCTTGAGTATTGAAGCTTTGACAAATATGCACAAGTAACTAGGTATAATATCTATGTCTTTTAAATTAAAACTATAAAGTGCAAAGATTTCATGAATGAACTCAACCACTACTCTATGATTTACTATTATTGATTGACTATTTACTATTTACTATTATTTAGTTATTTTAACAGTTAATTGTGTATTTATTATTTTGACTCTAATGAATTAGTGTAAATTAATAGTCTGTATTCACACGTTTCAATTTAAAAAAGTAACTTTTATTTTTTACGAAATAAATTATTTAAAAGAGCAACACGCAAGTTGCTTGCGTTTGTTCTTCTTGTGATGAGACAGCTTGAATGAGCGGTAGATTAAAAAAAAATAAGTGATGAATATATAAGTATATTTTTTGTGAATTTTCTATAGTGTATTTGTTTTTTTTTCTATTTTATTCTATTAAAAAAATATCAATCGTTTTATAATATTATTTTATCTATAGATATAGATAGCTATATTATCATTACATAGTATAAAACAAAGTCGCTGTCGCTGTCTGTCTATCCCTACGTATGCTTAAATCTTTAAAACTACGCAACGAATTTTGAAGAAGTTTTTTTAACAGATAGAATGATTCAAAAGGAAGGTTTATATGTATGATACATATACACCCGTGTGAAGCCGGGGTGGGTAGCTAGTGAATTAATAAAATAGACATTAATTTATTTAAAAAATATAAAGGCTTATGGTGATATATATATATAGCCGGCAAACGCAGCCGACCAGCCGGATCAGTTAAGTTTCTTACTTTGACCAAAGGATATATGTATTTTACTAAAACATGTATGTCTAGTAATATTCCTATATTCTATATCTCCAAGACAACAATTACAGTAAACTACTACATTTTCTATCACGAAGACCCAATATTTTTAAACGAGACCCGATGAACGGGCGTTACAGCGAATATTACCGAAATACAAAAGCTAAAATCGAAGAGTTCGCTCGGCAACGTGGCCAGACAGACCGCCATTTCATCTTTTAATTAAACTCCCAATCGAGAGACGTGGATTACATTTAAAATGTTGGGTTGAAAATTTTTAATCCTTCAATACCAGATTCCTATGGGATATCAACCCACATCTCTCTATATTCATTTCTGCTGACTGCGTCCGATAGTCAGATGGATATACTTTTAAATGAATCAGATAAATTATATATTTTATAGTTATAGCATATATTGTTTGTTTGCAGCAGTTGGCTATATATTTTGTAGTTAGTTATAATAATAACATCTCAGAACAATTCACACAGCTCTATCTAGTCCCAATGTAGGCAGACCTTGTTTTATAGGTACTAGGCAACTGATAGAAACACATATTTTTTTGTTTAATACGAAATTCACATAGAAAACACCCAGACCGATACAAACAATCATACTCATAAATACAAATGTTTGTACCGTGCGAAGACTAAAGCCCGCGACCATTGAAAGTAAGGTGTGCTAAACCGCTAGACCACCGAGGTCGTCATAAAACTAGTTGATGCCCGCGTCTTCATTGGTACTTTGAGTAACTTACTTCGCACAAAATGTATATTCAATTTCAAATTCAAAATATCTTTATTCATGTAGGTCTATTACAGATTCTTATGATATGTCAAATCTACCATCAGTTCGGAATGATTTCGAGATGAGAAGAACTGACAAGAAACTCAGCTCGTATTCTTTTCAAATTAATGTATAATTTATAGCCTATATGTTATTCTGGTGTATAAGCTATATTACTGTACAATTTCATTAAAACGCATTCAGTAAAAGACTAACAAACCTCCATACACACAAATTTTAGCGTTTATATTAGTTCAGATAAGATAATATTATATTAGTAAGGATATTAAATAGCATAGAATAGAATAGAATAGAATAGAAAATCATTTATTCAAATAAACTTACATTGAAGCACTTTTGAATAGTCATTACATTTTTTTAATCTACCGCTCGTTCGGAAACCTGATTCTTGTGATGAGACCATCACAAGAAGAACGAGCAAGAAACTTGCGTGTTGCTCTTTTAAATAATTTTATTATTACTTTACATTTTTAAGTTTAAGTGTGTGAATACAAACCATCAATTAGCACTAATTCAATTAAATACTCAAATAGAAAAAATATTAAATATATAACCAACTGATTAAACAAATTAATAAGAGGAAATCAGTCATATTGATTAGAGCAGACCAGTCCCTACAAGCAGCACCCGTTCACGAATATGACGGATGAGCCAGCTATCATTGCGCTCGACCATATTTTAGGGAGCCCAATGACCCGGCCCACCACACCGCCACAAGTCTGGACAATTTTAGTGAGCATGACTACTCAAAACACTAGAACTCTATCTAGTCCCATCTGATAATAAGTGGTGATAGTCTGATTAATTCTTAATTAATTCTGCACAATGGGCCAACTGACTTGACTTCACATATCCACCATCCTCCATTGGAGCCGTTAACGCAGGCGCTCCACCATCCCATTATCACCAATTAAAAATATTGTAAAAGTATGTCATAAAACTATTTAAAATAGGATGAACATTTTAATTGTAAAAATATAAAATATTTTTTTTTATATATATATAACAACTTACTGTATCTACTGCCAGATACAGTAAGTTGTTATATAAAGAATTTTGCTTTATATTTTTGACTAGAGAACATAAAAAATAAACTTTAAATAAATTAATATATTTAAAGAGTTTCTGAACAAAAAAAAACACATGCGTTATTTCTTCAGTATTAAGATTTAATAACAGTAATTTCTATTGCGCAAATGTAGGAGCTTTTTATCTCTTTCTCACAGGTAAATACGTAGCAAAATAAAAGTAATTTTGTGCCATAAATCAGTCAGCAAAGATGGTATAGGAAACAACAATCGGATCTCGTTTCAATCAGTTCCGAGCCATATCGTCAGTAACTCGTAAACTGAGTATTTATGATCTTGCCAATTTATGAGGTCAGCCATGTTAGCTAACCGATGCGCACAAAATGGCGGTCAAACCTATTATCTATAACATTTATATAAGTTACTAGTTAACCGCGAGATCGTCCCCATGGAATTAACTTTGAATCTTGTATCCAAAAACAAAATTTTCTGAAATACATATAGCTTAAGTTACACCTTATAACTTTAGCTAGTTGCGAGTGAAAGTCCCGTCAAAATTGGTACTACGTAAAAATCGCATGTCACTATCGGAATCGAGATTAATAAGAACAAAGAGGCATACGAAACTTTTTAAAAATATTTTTCATGTATTTACGAGAAAATATATATATCTATGTACTTGTATCAGTTATCTAGTACCTGTAACACAAGCTTTAGCTTGTTTAACTTGGGTCTAGATGGCGCTGTGTGAATTGTCCTGAAATTACTATTACTAATCCTGAGATTACCGTATATAGGTACTTTCATATGCATTTATTGAAAAGCTGTTAATTTGACATTTCAAACAGACATGTCAATTTTATTTATATGTCTATACATATGAATAAAATTGACCACTATATCTATATGTAGTGGTTTAAATAGGAATTTTAATTGCATTATCAAAGATTTATTTAGAAAAGATTACATTACAAAGAAATACAATTATTTTAATTATATATGTATATATATATATATTATATAGGGTTATTCCAGGAGTATATCGTAGCGAGCCAAAAATCAGTGGATAGATAGATAAACATTTTATTTGCATCTTCAGCACAGACAATACAATATATTATATATACAAAAAACATGTAATAAAAACAATAAAAAAAAACACTCTACCATGTATTTGACATATGCACGCATATATACTCTTTTATTTATTGTTAAAGTCTGTGGTCAAATTAAGATTAGATTAATATTGTTTGTCTATAGTCATACTGAATGTTAAATTGATTATAGTCGAATTTTGACCACTAGTCAGTATTATTAATTGTGTATCAAAGCAACAGTTAAAAAAAGATAAAAAAGTTATAACAGGTAGCGATAGATAATGCCCATTAAATGTAAATCACATCAGCTAAACTCTATAAAAGTTACCGCCGCCGTAAAATATCGACTTAAGGGCTTTAAAAACGAGCAATAAAACTCATTATAAGCGTGCTACGGTTTACGAGAGATACGGCACGGGGCAAGGCTGGTATTAACCTTAAGACCAATTTTTTTTAAAAATCAATTCCTCTTGTCTATGGAAATTCACTCAATTCTTTTTAATAGTAATTCGGTTGTGTATTTTTATGCTTGTTTATGTATTTGGAATTACAACTAAGCTGACCACTTGATGGATGAGAGCAGCGCGAGACCGATCGTCGTGGAGACTTTTGGGGCAGGCCTTTGTTCAGCAGTGGACGTTTGCCGGGCTGAAATGATGATTCCTGATCATGATAACCACCTGATGGTCGGTGGGAATCGACCCCTATAGAAGGGAAATGAGATTGTTAGAAGTGTGAAGTGATCATCCCATTGCTACCATATCAGATTGATCTCCATGCGGTTCTCCCTGGAAGCTATCGTGATAAATTCCTGGTGTATTTGTCACGATTGGCTAACTGACTGACCTCATACCCATCTTATCTTCCTCCACTGATACCCCGGCAGGGTAAACCGTTACACCTTCCCATTATCAAAAAACTTCCCCTATATAGGTACAAATACAATCCTATTGAAATCATAGTCTTATAATAAGTTAGCTTTTCATGACGCATTGATATATAGAATATAGTAAAATATATATTGACGGCCTCCGCGGTCTAGCGGTTTAGCACACCGCCTTACTTCTGACCGTCGCAGGTTCGATTCCTCGTCATTTGTAGTCATGACCTATATTTGATTGTATCGGTTGTATTTTCTATGTATAATGTATATGTATTTACGAAAAATTATATATGTATGTGTATCAGTTATCTAGTACCCATAACACAAGCTTTAATTAGCTACTTGGGTCTAGATGGCGCTGTGTGATTTAGCCTGAGATATTATATAGATTATTATTATTATCTATTAAACAATAGACTATGAATGTTGCCTACCTTTTGTATTCTCATTTATGTCCAATAATATTTTCATATATCAAGCCTGTTACTGCCGGATATAGTACGTACATAGCTGAAGGAATTTTATTATTATCATCGCTTATCTCATGTGGGCGCGTAAGCTTTCGGCTTTACCGAATGTCGTCCACGAAAATATACCAAAAATATGTACTATATTAATTCTAATATGTATTATAAATGAAGAAGTTTGTCTGTCTGTTTGTCTATTTTTTACCATTTCAAGACTTGAAATTACAAAAATCTTAAAGGATTGGCTTGGCACCTATATTAACCACAGTTTTTTTAATGGATGATAATAGATTGGTACATGTTTTTTTTTCGGGGCACTCTAAAGCTGTTGGCCGCAGCTGGCCTTTACAGCTTCACCGGACGATAGAAAGCGAGTGCAGATGGCACTCCAAACCCGCGGAAGGACTTATGGAGCGGCTGAAGGTCAACTCCCGCCTGACGGATACGACTTTAGTCTGAGGACACCGCTAGGGTTCGAACCTTCGCTCAGGCCGTCGTAGTATTCATCGGTCCCCATTGGACGGGGGATCGATCGGAGGGGATTTGTATACCTGTCTGCGCTAACAGTATGCGCTGGGAGGGGCTAGTGGAAGACGATAAAATCATCAGCCCATCGTAAATTCACCAGGAATTATCGTGATTGTTTCCAAGAGGAACGGTGTGGAGATCAATCTGATATGGTACATTGCTAGCTATGGGATCATTGGTCCATATTCATTTACTCACATCCATCTTCGCCCGAATACTTATGTCTTTGAGAGTTTTTTGTATATTAACATAATATATACTGTGCATAACGCACCTTTTTATATGATAATTATATTTTTTTATATATATATTTAAATATTTTATGTTTCGTTCGATTTTTATTGTCAATTTGAAATATATGTCTTTTACCATCAGCGACCGTAGTTTCTCTTAAAACTAAAATTATAATATAAAATATATACAGTCCTTAAGAAACTATTAATAATTAAAATATACACTATGTCTCTCTGAAATAATGAGACTTACAAATTAAATAAATAGAAACATTTCAGAACAATTCACACAGCCCTATCTAGTCCCAAGCCAAGCCGAGATAAATAGTTTTTCTAACTGTAGTAAACTTCCAGGCTCGTATGTATGGTTTAAAATCTAAATATATATAACTCAAAGGTGACTGACTGACATAGTGATCTATCAACGCACAGCCCAAACCACTGAACGGATCGGGCTGAAATTTGGTATGCAGGTAGATGTTATGACATGGATTAGGGGATGAAATTTTGTATGAAACTTTGTCAATTTTAAACCGATCGGGCTGAGACTTTGCATGCATAAAGCTACTATGACGTAGGCATCCTCTAAGAAAGGATTTTATTAAATTCCACCTCCTAATGGGATAAATTAACGCGAAGGCAAAAACTAGTAATAATAAAATTATTTAAAAGAGCAACACGCAAGTTTCTTGCTCGTTCTTCTTGTAATGAGACAGCTTTCCGAATGAGCGGTAGATTAAAAAAATGTAATGACTATTCAAAAGTGCTTCAATGTAAGTCTATTTGAATAAATGATTTTCTATTCTGTTCTATTCTATTTTAGTAAAAAATATAGTATTAAAAAGTAGCAATGCTGACATACTACCTAACAATTATGAAATGCCGCACTTACCGCAAACCCCAATTTAGGATTTAAATCAAAATTCACTCATTACATATACAACATTTTAGACGCTTATGAACGAAAAGTTTTATATATTAATATTTTTCCCCGTACCATCTAGTTCAATATACAGATTCAATTGAAAATACCTGACGAGGAATCAACTGAATTTCCTTTTTTTTAAAGCCATTCTATTTACATATTTTATTAGATAGCTGTCTATGTCTAAGATTAAATAAAAATCGCATGTACGAACAACTATTGCCATGCATGTTTGTCAATTAAGTATCTATGTAATCGTTTAGTGAGTAATAAGTAAGGCTCTGTTCAATAAATATGATAACAGATTCATACTGCTACATCCATTCCATCACATTCCATCTTATAAGTTGCTGAACCATTCAGGCAGATAGCTATAAATTCTTATAAAACCGTATACTTATGCTTGTAAATTTCTCTCGTGCCAACTCTAAACCGAAGGCTGTATAGGAGTAAACCTTTGCGACAATAATGTATATTTATGGAGGAGCTATTTATTCGAGGATGCGGTAGCGGTGTAGACATTGCTTTACTTTCAATGGTCGCGGGTTCGATCAGTGCAGAGATTTATTCTGTATTTATCTAAAAATGGACTCGGTGGTCTAGCGGTTTAGCACACCGTCTTACTTCCGATAGCCGCGGGTTCGATTCCTCACGCGGCCAAATATTTGTATTCATGATTATGATTGTTTGTGTCGGTCTGGATGTTTTCTATGTACAATATGTATGTATTTACGATAAAAATCGATGTATTTCTATCAGTTACCTAGTAGTCATAATAGAAGCTTTAGCTAGCTTAACTTGGGTCTAGATGGCGCTGTGTGAATTGTCCTCGATTGATCAGACGGGATAGTAAACACCGCGCTCTCATTTTATACATCTATACAAATAAATAAAATTGTAGTGTCTGTTTGTAATATTTAAATAACCGTATTTTACTACATGCATGAATATAAATACCGTACATACACCAAAATAACATTTTTTACAATTTTTGTCTATCTGTCTGTGTGTCTATTTGTTCAAGCTAATCTCTGAAATGGCTGGACTAATTTTGAGGGGCTTTTATTAGCAGGTAGCTGATGTACTAAGGAGTAACTTAAGCTACTTTTATTTTAGAAAAATACTTTAAATTAAAAAAATAAAGTTAACTTCCACGCGGACGAAGTAGCGAGTACAGCTAGTTGCTAATAATTTTCTTCTAACGTCATTCACAAGAACTTAATTACGGACTTATTATAAAAAGGGAGAGGGAAAGAAGTTTAATTAAGTTTATAAAGTGGATATATACAAATTTAAGGAGTTTCAAAACAAAAGTGTAAGTTACCAAAAATGTATTAAAGAAAACATTTTTTGTAATTACTCTTATGAGATATACCGTAAAATAGGAAACTCTTTATTCAAATTAATTTAAATTTAAGCACATCTGGATACTTATTTTTTTAATCTATCGCTCATTCGGAACGCTGTCTCATCACAAGAAGAATAAAGAAACTTGCGTATTGCTCTTTTGATCCTAATAATATTATAAAGCAAATAATATTTATTTACTTAGTAAGAGTTACTATCGATAGTTTGTGATAAAAAAAAAACCATAAAAAATAAATACATATTTATGTTCTGCTTATAAATATTATTATGTCTATTTTGTTTTATATTATATTATTTTTAACACTGTCCTTTGAGAGGGCTGTTGTTTGAGTTTTAGATTCGAGAGAATGTAGATAGATAGATGTAATATTATTTACATCTGTCTATCTACATTCTCTCGATAACACCTACTTAGCAAACAATTCATAGAGAGGCTACGAACAGTTAGAGTTGCGTAGCAACAACTACGCCGCTACGAATAATAAAATGTAATAAATTTATTATTAATAAATTGAAACTTTAATGTTTTAAGCTTAAAGTCGAAGTCCCATTAAATAATATTATAAGTTATTACATTTTATTATTTCGTGATATCACGCTACTACGGAATATATGTATAAAGAACTACGCTACAAGTGCTACGAGTAGCGTGTAGCATAATAACGTAGTCACTAGCTTTATCTCCCAACGTCAAAGATACTCGCAAACACTCGAGATACGTATCTTATATAACATTAACTCACATGCATCATCTCAAAAACAATTTTTAGGAGAAATAAACTTTAAAATTATAAGCATAAAGTTGAATCCCAATAAATAATGTTGTAAGTTAATACATTTTATTACTTCGTAATATCACGCTACTACGGAATATTCGAACTACGCTACAAGTGCTACGAGTAGCGTGCAGCATAATAACGTAGTCACTAGCTTTATCTCCCAACGTCAAAGATACTCGCAAACACTCGAGACACGTATTTTATATAACAATATCTCACATGCATCATCTCAAAAACAATTTTTAACAGAAATAAACTTTACAATTATAAGCTTAAAGTTGAATTCCCAATAAAGAATGTTGTAAGTTAATACATTTTATTACTTCGTAATATCACGCTACTACGGAATATTCGAACTACGCTACAAGTGCTACGAGTAGCGTGCAGCATAATAACGTAGCCACTAGCTTTATCTCCCAACGTCAAAGATACTCGCACGCGCTCTAGTCACGTATCTTGAATAACATATAATCCTTTCATCTTAACGTGACGCGTGGGGGATTGAAAGATTTTGTAATAAACGAAATGTAACGTAATTTATCGCTGGAATAGTAACATCCGGGTATCCGTTTGAAATAAGCATAGAGTTTGATGAAAATATTACTTAAAAACACGAATTGTTGGCGGGCAACAACAGAAATTATTAATTATTTATTGTCATTATTTAGAACAAAAAAAATTTAAAAACTTTTTTTCTAAGTCATGTTATTATCAAAAATCATTTATTCATATAGGACATTTTAGCCACTTATGAACGTCAACTTTTTGGTATTAATATTTTTTTCTCTACTATCCAGTTCAGACAGATTCAATTGAAAACTGCCAAGAAACAACTGATTTTTTTAAAACCAGTTTTTTTCATTATATACTTATGCAGGTCTCTATCTATCGTCATATAGGACATTATAGACACTTATGAACGTCAACTTTTTGGTACTAATATTTTTTTCTCTACTGTCCAGTTCAGACAGATTCAATTGAAAATTGCCAAGAAACAACTGATTTTTTTTAAAACCATTTTTTTACATTATATACTTATGCAGGTCTCTGTCTATCGTCATATAGGACATTATAGACACTTATGAACGTCAAATTTTTGGTACTAATATGTTTCAGACAGATTCAATAAACAAGAAAAATGATTTTTTTTAAAACAGTTTTTTACATTATATATCTGTCTATCGTCATATAACATTTTAGCCACTTATGAACGTCAACTTTTTGACTAATATTTTTTTCTCTACTGCAGTTCAGACAGATTCAATTGAAAATGAACAATGATTTTTTTTACCATTTTTTTACATTATATACACGAATTGTTATCGTCATACAGAAATTATTTAGAACGTATTTTTGGTCTAATATTAGTTAGACAATTCAAAAAATGCCAAGAAACAACTGATTTTTTTTAAAACCAGTTTTTTACATTATATACTTATGTAGGTCTCTGTCTATCGTCATATAGGACATTTTAGCCACTTATGAACGTCAACTTTTTGGTACTAATATTTTTTTCTCTACTGTCCAGTTCAGACAGATTCAATTGAAAACTGCCAAGAAACAACTGATTTTTTTAAAACCAGTTTTTTACATTATATACTTATGTAGGTCTCTGTCTATCGTCATATAGGACATTATAGACACTTATGAACGTCAAATTTTTGGTACTAATATTTTTTTCTCTACTGTCCAGTTCAGACAGATTCAATTGAAAACTGCCAAGAAACAACTGATTTTTTTTAAAACCAGTTTTTTACATTATATACTTACATAAGTTTTAATTTAATGATAGGGATTTTAATTTAATGATAGACAGAGACCTATGTAGGCCTCTGTCTATCATTAAATTAAAATCCCGTTAATGCATAACTAACATGGACTTGTGTCATTCTAGAAATAATTTAGGCTTTGCTCATTCATCAATTCATCATGATTAAATGTATTGAAAATTAAATTATATCCTTTGGTATTATATTGTAAATTTTTATACCTATTCCAATAAGAAACCCATTGGCTTTTTTTAAACGATACTTAGGAACCTTTTTTGATATAATCGTTTTATTATATTGTCGTATTTCGCTGCTGTATTGTGATATTATATTATACCATCATAATCTATGTGTTTTCATCATCTAGTCTATAATTGACTTACACGAATAAAGATATATTGATTTGTTAATTAAATACAACGGACGGGAGCATTTACACATATAAATAAAATTGGAGTATTTGTTTGTAATATTGAAATAACCGTTTTTTACTATATGCATATGAATATAAATATGGTACATACACAGAAATAACATTTTTTACAACTTTTGTCTATCTGTCTGTCTGTTTGTTCTGGCTAATGAATAGGCTAGACCGATTTTGAAGGGACTTTTACTGGCAGGTAGCGGATGTAATAAGGAGTAACTTAGGCTACTTTTTTGTGAAAAATAAAGTTCAATTCCACGCAGACGAAGTTGCGGTTGCAGCTAGTATAAAATAACAAAGAACCCTAACCTTAGTATATGTCTAAGCTAAAATTAAGTTGTGACGATTACTGAGCCTTGCTCTGCGTTCTGACGACCCCGTGTTTAAAAAGGCGGTGATATTCCAGTGTTACTTTGAAGATAGAGGTCACCAATATTAACCTGAGTGGATGAAGTGAATAATGGTCACAAACCACAAGTACATAAACACTAGCGCCCCCGGTAACGCCCACGGTGTAACAATCTTAAACGCGATTTCTGTCCGGGAAACAGGTCAAGTGCGTGGTTACTGCAATTATATGGTAGGTGAGTCGAGAATATAATTTGAGAGTAGAGTTGCCAATTTGCCAACCTTAGAAAAGTTCTTAATTTGCATTTGTTCAAGACAATTTGAACCTAAAATAAATATAAATATTTTGTAGTATATATTTTCGTTTTGTAATGGCAACAATTAACAATTTAAAAAAGATTCATTCAAACTGTCACTCGCCCCTTTCTGTTTCTAACTATCAAGCCATACACACTGTACTCCTGTAAATCAAATATAAAAATACAGTCCAAATATAATAAAAGCATATGTTGTTTTAATAATCCAACAGCATTGAAGAAACTCCAAAAGAAATTTATACGACATATACAGTAGAATCCGTTTATTATGACTCCGTTTATATTAACCAACCGATTATTATGACGTAATTACACTACGAAGTTTGGTTTTCATATAAAATTCTGTATAAAAAAAGTCTGATATAGTGACTTCCCTTACCGTGACGTATCGCTTATTATGACCCATTTTTAATAAATTATGTCCGGTTATAATGACCGCAGAAACAAAAGCAGACAATAAGTACAGATTACTTACATTAGAAATACTAGTATGTGTATAATGTACTGATTACCAGCAATTTTTATTTTCATTTAATATATACATATGTATTTTAATAGAGAAACATAGTAACTATATCTGTATGTTGTTACTATTGTTTAAAGATTATTTATATATCTATTTCTTTATTTATTTGATGTGCCTAGTAGGCAGAACACACACATAAATCTTTTGTTTAATTGTTATTGCTGGTCCAAAGATATTTTTGTATTTTTTATTATGGTCCAATCTCGACCACTTGGCCACGACTAGTTATTATAAACGCACCCGAGCGATGCCGGGGCGAGTCGCTAGTCTAATTAAACTGTAAGTAAAAGCGAGTCACCTCTGGGAATACTTTATAATGAGCGCCGATCTATATTTACCGGCTTGTTGTACCGTGTATGTAAAATTTAAGATCGAGCCCTGTGAAACCCGGAATTTACATTTTAAATCCCCACGCTGCCGCCCCACCACTTAAACGGTGAACTTCGGTATATTTGAAGATAATTTGTGTGGTTTGAGGAGAAGATTGTTATTGTATCTTTATTATAAAGTTTATCTCTGTTATGTTAATAAAAAATATTATATTTTAAATAACTACAATGTACAGAAAAATTTAAGATCTGAATTTATAATAATTATTTTTTAAACTCACATAACTAGATGACACTTGTGAACTTTATATCACATACGTATATAATATTTTATACAATCTTATGAATATTACTAGCTGTACCCGCGACTTCGCCCGCGTGGAATTTAACTCTATTTCTCTAAAATAAAAGTAGTCTAAGTTACTCCTTATTACATCAGCTACCTGCCAAAAAAAGTCCCGTCAAAATCGGTCCAGCCATTTCAGAGATTAGCCGGAACAAACAGACAGACAGACAAAAATTGTAAAAAATGTTATTTTGGTGTATGTACATACTTTATATTCATATGTATGTAGTAAAAAATAGTTAATTCAATATTACAAACAGACACTCAAATTTTATTTATATGTATAGATTCACATAACTATCACTTGAGCTTTATATCACGTACGTATATAAAATTTTATATAATCTTATTAATATTATAAACGCGAAAGTTTGTGAATTGGATGAATGTTTGTTACTCTTTCACGCAAAAACTACTGAACGAATTTTGATGAAACTTAAACGTAATATAGTTTATACATCAGAATACAGAATATAGCTATAAATTTCACACGTGTAAAACCGTGGGCACAGCTAATATAAAATAAAACAAAAAAAAACTTAATTCTATAAATGGTCTGGAAGATCCACCATGAATACCGTTGAACACCATGAAACAGCGAATTTCACATAAAATTACCAATTCAAGTTTACAACTGAACTATACGGTGATTCCGACTATCAACTATATCAACGATCTATATCAAATTTGCTATTTGGCAGTTTGTATTCATATAAAATTCTTAAAAATGTAATTTTCAACAACATTTATTTAAAACAGCAACACGCAAGTTGCTTGCTCGTTCTTCTTATGATGAGACTGCGTTCCGAATGAGTTGTACAATAAAAAAATAGGACTATTCAAAATTGCTTTATAGTTTATTTCTATTTCTCCGTGCTTAAGGTTATTTCTATTTCTATTTCATTATATTTCCCTACATACATATAAAGTATAATTACATCTACCTACTAAATATTTATGATTCATTTATATACTTATTGTTTTTGAGATGTCTTCTTTAAACTTTTCTCCTTAATTAATCTGACTTTGTCTGGTACAGGAACGACATTTTAATTAAAGTCTGGGTAAATTAATTAACAACTCATTAGGATAGACTCATAGCACATACTAATATTATCAAAGACATTCACCTACTTATATAAATGCGAGTGTGTTTGTCAGTCGGTTTGTTTTAATAAATCTTAATTATATTTGGACGACCTAGGTGGTTTAGCGGTTTAGCCACCTTACTTCCGATGGTCGCGGGTTCGATCCCTCCTTTGATTTGTATTCATGAGTATGATTGTTTGTATCGGTCTGGGTGTTTTCTATGTATAGTTATTTATGAAAAAATCTATGTATTTGTATCAGTTATATAATACACAAGCTTTAGCTAGCTTAACTTGGGTTTAGATGGCGCTGTGTGAATTGTCCTGAGATTATTCTTATTATATTTAACGTGAAAGTGTATTGTAACCCGAGCATGGATATAGGCTATCTTTTATGTAAAAAATCGCATATGAAGACGAGAGTCATGATTAGTTGGCAAAACATTTCGAGTCCTGCAATTTAATACGATGAAATGCAGTACGCACAGCATCCTTATCATCATCCACATAGCGCAATCTTGTTCCTGATGAGCTAAGCAGAGCTTGTGTTATAGGTAGGTACTAGACAACTTATAGATATACTTAGATATATTTTATTGTAAATACATACTAACTGACCTGATCTCATGATCATTCTATCATACTCAACTGGAGTCCAGCCAGCGTAAACCGTTAGCGCAGGTGGGTGCACTATTCTATTATTATCCATTTTAGAATAGAATAGAATAGAAAATCATTTATTCATATATTACTAGATTTACATTGAAGCATTTTTGAATAGTCATTAAACAAAATATATATGGAAAACACCCAGACCAAAACTTTTACAAACAATTATATACATGAACACAAATGTTTGTAGCGAGGAATCGAATCCACGCCATTGGAAATAAAGTCGTGTGATAAACTGTTAGACTACGTAAGCCGTCTAATTGCTGTCTTGTTAAATAAATTTTGTACGCTTACATTTATACATATTGCAATACTTTAATCTGGATTCAAAATGGATTGGTGGATTGCCTACGGTTTACAGATACAAAATTAATTGCATTGTCAAAAAGGACGCAAGCTTAAACAATCGCTCACAAAGCGTGTGTGACTGGTAGTTTTAAATAAATATAGAACTACATAACTCTCTCTCTCTCTCTCTCTCTCTCTCTCTCTGTGTAACTGCCTACTACTAAATTGCTATTTTTCTGAAAACATTGTTTCTCAGCCATGTTAACATTAATAATGTAAGTAACTGTTTGACCATCCAAGACAAACATGTTAACTGCATCGTAGTATATGCACAAAGGATCTAGCGGGTTAAACATCAAGACTGCACTCGTGTCTGGTGAAGGGTTCTCACCTCGTTTTTATTGTTTTTCGTCCAAAATAGCCATACACTCAATCTCACATCCCTAACTCCTATAGTAAGGAAATAACGGAGGTGACACCCCTTGACGAAAAATTTCTTTTGCTCAGTACCTATTTAAGATATCTTCATGAAATTTAAATCATATATTACTATCGATAAACTAAATATAATATAGATAGATTCTTTATAAAGGATAGGATGACTGCATTAAGTTGAAGTTTCTGCAATTAAAGATAAATATACAGATAGACTGTATTAAGATAAAGTTTCTGACTTAAAAAAATCTAATTCCTGCGACATACGCTAGCTTAGTACAGGGATTGAAACAATTTATCTATAATCATTGACGTAAAGTGTATAAAATAAATAAAATATATAAACCTAGAAAACGTATTTTAACCTCAGAATTTACTTAAAATAATGTTTTTATAGGTATATAATGTGTTGTGTTTTACAAACACTTTTTTATACGAAATATACTCAATATTATCACTTTATTGACACTTTTTTATAATTTTACGTACACTTTGTAACTCTATCTACCACTTTGCAACCGCTAAGCAACTTTATCTAGAATCATTGTTTTAATTGAAGAGTGTGAAAAACCAGTGAACATATGTATATATAAAATATTAGTATGTATTTGTGGTCACCATGTGGCAATCTGCCACGGTAGCGCCGGTACCGTGCCACTCCCTTCGGCCAGTAGTCTTCCTTCATGAAAGTGCTGGTGGTAAATAGGCGACTACCACTTACAATCATGTCAGTCATCAGTTTGTTTGCCATTTCAATTACATACAAAATATACTCATATATGAAAATCAATTTCATACAAAATATAATGGAAAAAGATTCATCGATTTTATGATAATTTACAATTTTACTAAAATTTTAAGTAATGAAATTTTAAATTACTATTAATGATCTTTAATGTAATCAGGAAGTAAATTTTCATAATTGACAGATAAAAACAAGTTTTTCTTTTATATTCCTTATTACTTCGGTTTAAGGTCTCAAATTTAATTCCGTAAGGAATAGTCAGAGACAATACTCAAATGTCACTGTGCATAATTTACTTTAACGTGACATGACCGACCCAGCTACCGTCTTCGGCAATAATTTTCCATCACCGGAGAGTAAATTAGAATCAAAAATGTACACGCAAATATACAGTAGTAAAGCTTTTTTTAAAAGGAGATTCTTAGAAAAAAATACATTCAGAATTTGAATATCTGTAAGATCTTTAATTATAAGAATAGACAATTAGTCCCTTTCTACGAATAAAGAGTTTAATTGACTTACTTTTTTGTTTAAAGAGGTATTTTAGGGGTCTATTGTAAATCAGTGGATTTTATTTTCTTAAATACAAAGACAAATGTTTGATCTACCGAAATATTAAAGGACGATCTTCTCCCAACCTTAAAGTAAGGAGTGAGGTCCAAAGGAACGGTCAATTAGAAAAAGAATGGTCCTTAAAAATAGACGTATATGTCCAAATCAATTTTTTCAAGAGTTATATGCACGCAATATCCGAAATATTGTGAGTGTCCATAGACTATGGCAACCGGTTACAATCACGAGGACTCAGCAAGTTTGCAACTCAATGGTACTTATAAAAACCCCACCCTAAATAACGAGTACTATGAAGAAATATAAAATGTTCTCTGGTTGAACCAAACATAAAATAAACGAATCTTTCGTGAAATACTCTAGAATAACATATATTCATAATGTTATAATTTGAAGGAATAGCACTTTGTTCGATTTTTATAAAATTAAAACTGTTGCGCTCGACGTTACACGCGTAAATTTAAGTTTAAAATTTAATAAATTATTTGTTATTTTTTTTACATTTAGTCCACGGCATTCTAGACTTAGTAATTAGTGTTAATTAAAAAAAATATTTGTCATTTATAATTTAACAGAATTAAAATATTTATTTTATTTAAGCAACATTAAATAATAATTACAGTTGGAAAAGAAAACGGGATTTTTATATGTTTCTTCACTAAATAAAGATTATGTATATGTTAGTTACAGTATTTTGAGTACTTATGAATTAGAAATTTTCTTCAACCACATGTTGTTTCAATATTCAAATATCGAATAATGAAGGACATAGAAAATATACAAGAATTTTAATTTAGTTTTCGCTCCCGAACTTTAATTAAAAAAGTACGCGAGAAACGCTAACTTTACAAAATCATCTCGAGCCCCCCAACTGAGGTACTTTAATAAGAGCAGATAAGATTCACACAGAGAGTTACGGAACCCATTATTTAAAGGCTTAATCGCTTCGTTACCGTGCCTACCCATCTCCGCCGTATTTGTAGGTTCAAATAGATTCTCTACACGACATACGAATAATTTAAAGTCACTTTCAAGACATTCATAATGCCGAGACAAAAACTATGTGAAATCGCAAAATCCAATCATACGGCAATTGCTCGTAAATTTTTAGGATCTCCGACGGCGTCATGGAGGATCTCACCAGGGAATATTGTTTACAGGGTGACCTTGACGAGCGTCTTACCTATGTAGCTGCACATGGTCGGTGGTGGCCGGGCTCCGGTGAGCGCGCGGCCATCTCTGGTTTCACGCCGGTGTCATCACACCCTGGGCCTCCTCACCGCACCACACATATCAAGCTCGGGCTCCTGTGTCGGCGCGGAGACGTGCGCTTCTCGCGGTGCCCGTTCATTCACTGAAAGCCCGGGCGAGAGCTACAGATTGCGCAGGCTCGGACATGCGTTACCGATGCCAGCTCCCTCTGTTTTGGTCCACGCATCCTGCCGGGTTGGGCATGCAGACTCCGAGGTCACAAGGTCGTAGGTAAACTGATAGCCACCGATACGGTAAACATGATCCGTGTGATCTCCCGTCTCAGATGTAACGATATTATATTGTGTCTCACGAGTAATCGCCGAGATGCGACTTCTTTGGTTAGGGCTTAGCGATTAGGGGACATGCGTTAGCAAAATGTAGAAAAAATAGTCTTTATTGTAAGTACATAAAGGCGATTGATGCCAGTTAGTACAATGGTTGTCCTTACACCATTGTTGTAAATGCTAACTATCGACTTTGTTAGGTCGATCTCGACGAGGTGTTCCTAAATACTATCATGATTAAGTACCAAAGAAATTGCCAAGAGACGTTTTTTTAATAGGTAGATAATGATATGGTGCTCCTACCTGCGCTAATGGTATACGTTAGCGGGGCACCAGTGGAGGATGATAAGAAGAGGTCAGGTAGGTTAACCCTTCGTGACAAATTCACTAATAATTTATCATGCTGGTTTCCAGGGGGAACCGCGTCGAGGTCAACCTGACATACATTGCTAGCACTGAGGTCAACAGTCCCCATTACTATCAATCTCCTTTCCCCCTGCCATGAGGCGTTATTTGACTATATGTCAACCCTATCATTTCATCCTACTTCGCGCCGGTATCCCGCCCCTCACTTCCCCTTGGTTTACCATTAAAGTGCGTAAGATCAGCGTTGCAAAGCATACCCCGTTTTAGGCCAAAATTAGTAGAAGGAACTACCCCAGTCCCGCTTTTAAGGGTAGAGCCCTAGATAGACTTTGTAAAAAGTCCTAATTATACATTTACAGTCGGCAAGCAACTTGCTTTGTAAACTATGTTTCGATTAAAACTGAGATAAGGCAATCAAATAACAGAATAAGTTAGGAATGGCAACGCACGAGTAGTATCACGGGCGACACATTTTTTTGTTGAGGATTTTGGGCTATTGTCAGGTGCTATGACAAGTACTGCGACTTGCATAGATTTATTATGCTCATCCGTTTTCAAAGTTCGCTAGTTAGACCCACCAGGGACAAGAATTGAAGGATATTCGGAGGAGCAATGGTTTTTGGTTCCTCAGGAGAGAGTGTATACTTTCCAAAGGAAATTATTTTGAGCACTATCATTGTCCGTTAACTACCACCTCTGTCATAGCGTTAGGTTGGCTGGAAGAGATTCTTATCAGAGATAAGCCCACTATTGCTCTCATTTTTGTATAACATCTTTTTATTTGATATTGTTACAAGTGCAATAAAGTATATATATATATATATATATTTTTTTATATATTACGCACTCAGTTTCCATAGACTGAGGGTACATACTTTTTTTGCATTTTATTTTTATATCCAATATTTTTTTCTTTTCCTCGCTGTTCTTACTCAATGAAAATATGTATTGTGGCTTCCCGCAATTTATCTTATATATATATTGTTTTTTTTTTACTTATAATAACTTTATGTCCGTTGTCGACGTCGATCATCAGTTGAGACGTCAGCTTGTTTGTCATTCGATTTACATAAAAAAAATTTAAAATTCACTCACTACGGCCCAGATGAGAGACTAATTGAGAGAATAGAGTCCATATTACATTACTCCACAGATAAAATAATGATAAAATGTACCTTTCTAACCTAGATGGGGTAATCGGAGAAATTGTCAGAGATACGCATGAAAAATCAGGCAACGCTGGGCGCGATCACAATTACCTTATGCGTTACCACACCGTCGTCGCGTCGCTACAAAATGTGGTCGTCAGCATCACACTAGCTGTAGATAACGACTGCAAAATGTTATAGATATAAATAAAAAAAGGAGTATCTGTTTGTAATATTGAAATAACCGTTTTTTACTACATATGATTATAAATATGGTACATACACCAAAATAACATTTTTGTCTGTCTGTCTGTTTGTTCTGGCTAATCACTGAAATGGCTGGACCGATTTTGACGGGACTTTTTTTGGCATATATCTGAGGTAATAAGGAGTAACTTAGGCTACTTTTACTTTAGAAAAATTCTTCCATTTTAGAAAAATAAATTTAAACTCCACGCGGACAAAGTCCCGGGAACGGCTAGTTTTGGTAATGGTGCACCCGCCTGCGCTAAGTTTACACTGGCGGGGCACCAGTGGAGGATGATAAGGTGAGCATGAGGTCAGGTCAGTCAGCCCATCGTGACAAATTCACCAGAAATTTATCACGATGGTTTTTGGAGGTCACGATGGCACATTGCTAGTAATGGAGTCATGAGTCCACATTACTAACAAAACCCTTCCCCCCACTTAGCTTGGGACTTTTTTTTTTTTTATGGATGATAATGGAATGGTGCACCCGCCTGCGCTAACGGTTTACGCTGGCGGGGCACCAGTGGCCCATCGTGACAAATTCACCAGGAATTTAACACGATGGTTTCCAGGGGGAACCGCGTGGAGGTCAACCTGACATGGCACATTGCTAGTAATGGAGTCATGAGTCCACATTACTAACAAAACCCTTCCCCCCACTTAGCTTGGGACTAGATGGCGCTGTGTGAGTTGTACTGTGTTTATATTATTAGTTTATTTACATTAAAATGGACATCTGATTAAGATCTAACAGGACAAATAATTTTACTGTATAAATTGTCAACTCCTATTACATTAAGTAACATTTACGAGAAAAAACTTATTTTGTTTCAGTATTTTGATGTGCATATGTATTAAACAGTACCTAACAGGATTATTTAGATTTTACAGCATTACTGTGGAATGTGAATTGCAAAAGAAAAAAAACATTTATTGACAACCATTGCATTCCAGGGATGACCACGCGGAGGTAATGAAGGACTCGATTCGAATTATTCACACACTATAATTTATAATAGAACCATTTTCGGTATTAACAAGATAGGAAAAATATCGAGCCCTTAGAACAAATACAATATGAAAGAACAAAATATTGCTGCACTTAATTACTTATTAAAAAAAAATCTTACAAGTATACTTCAATTTATTTAAAAACTATAATGGAAACCCCATTTATTTCTTGCAAATTAATTTCGGTTATTAACTTCAAGTTTAAATTTAAAAAAGTAATTGCGACTGATTCATAGGCACCCTTTTTATGGATTATTTACTCGTAACAGTAAAAAGTACCTTTCTAATAGTTATTTTTTATTGTTTATAAATGCTAACTTTAATAGATTTGTTAAAGTTCCTTATAATTACTTTCTGGGTATAAAGGAACTGCACATAAGACAGATAATAAAGTTTCAGACAATGTTACTAGTATCAAATATGTTGTGACCCCAATAACACAAACTTAATTTTCAACAACACATATCTTGTCATATCTATATTATTCATTTTATTTAATAATTAATTTACAAGCAGGTTATAATTAATTATTAAATTATTTATTACAAATTTCAACATTCATTAACATAATATTTGTTTTGACATACATTTTTTTCGCATATGACAACACTGTATAGAGTTTCCTTTTTTATTTCGGTTCTTTGCCGTGTTGTTTAGGGTACGTTGTTTTATCCTTAAAAATCGTAACATTACGCTTGTTAATATCTTTAAATTTAAGGAAGTGTCTTTCTAGAAAATATTTCGCTTTACACAGCATTAATATTTTCCATAATATGATTATGGATTATAAAATTATTCGCCGGGACAATTTGACGTTTAGCACGCATAGGGAGATGATAACCTAAACATTCAGTCGTATAAAACAATAAAACGTGGTATTTTGGCTTTTCAGCGAAGAACATCGGAATGAAGTACAATAAACTTGTCACATCCTCGCGGAGGAAAAACAGGAAGAGGCACTTCAGTGCCCCTTCACACATCAGACGAGTTCTTATGTCAGCACCTCTCTCCAAAGAACTCAGGCAAAAGTTTAACGTTAAATCTATGCCAATCCGAAAGGACGACGAAGTTCAGGTACGATTATAATATGATATACATGAAATATTTATAAAGCATCGTTAATAAATTTTGCATTAAATTTCGGATTTTGTGTATAGTGGGTAACTGAGTGCAAGATAAAATGATGATGACAAACCATTCACAGACTGCTGACGATTGCTGGCTAGTGACGGACGAGCTGAAGGTTTTCTTTAGCAAGTCTGGAACAAGCCATGCTAGTCAGTACCATGGTTCAAAAATTGGCTCTGATTATTTTGCCTCGAGACTCAATACGCTTTAAAATAGCTTGTTAAATGTATATTTTATTTATTACAATTGTTAGAAACTTATATGATTGGTTATATATGGTTATTGTTTGTGTATGCAGGTTACAGTTGCCTATAACCTTTATACTACAAGAATTCTAACCTATGTACATGAACAAAAATCTTTATTTATATTTAATAATTAAAGTAGTAACATTTAACAATATCCACTCCACCAGTGTTACAAAAAAAAGACAAATTGTATGATGAAAATTAAATTTAACATTATTTTTAATATTTACTATGATATGTCTGTGCACTCTAGATAATTTAGAAGAAAACCTGGTGTTTGTTAATCTAAATAGAAGATCACATCAAATTTCATTAAGATATATTTAGACGTTTAGTTGTGAAAATGAAACAATTAATATAAGTTTAAGATCTGTGAAGTGAACATTTATTTATTTTTGATTTCTTTACATACGGTTCTATATGGGTAAAAGCCTCACATACATTAAGTCTTTATTAATTGTTATTGAGTTAGAAAGTGTTGGTTCATTGTGTAGATTTTACAGGGGGGCCTACATTCAGCAGTTGCCGTCTCTGGGCTGAAATGATGATGAATTTTTAGTTATTTAAATCTACCAATCTTACCAATAAAGTCCGATATTAAAACCAGAACATTCTATATAACTCTCTGTTCTCACAATTATTCTCAGGTTGTGCGTGGTCACTACAAAGGTCAGCAAGTTGGTAAAGTAGTCCAAGTCTACCGTAAGAAGTTTGTAGTATACATTGAGAGGATTCAACGCGAAAAGGCCAATGGCGCCAGTGTTTATGTGGGCATCCATCCTTCAAAGGTATTAATAATAATAATAATCTTTATTTATGGCTCACAAGGAAACCTACAGTATGAAAAAGATAATATATATATTTAAACTTACAAGTTACTCCTTGTTGGAGTCTGGAGTCTGAACTAGGTTGAAACCTGTATCACAGACCTAATCAGATACTTAATTTCTTTCTGACTACACATAATATTTTAGAAGTTTTATTCACAGTATATTATACATTGAGATAAAGAAATAAACTTTTTCACATTTTTTTTATTCTACTACTCATTTGGAACACAGACTTTTTGAATCACAAGAACTAGAAAGAAATTAGCATGTTAATCTTATAAAAAATTTTTGTTCTAAGTACACATTAACAAGGATTAGTCATGTGACAATTAACATATAAAACAAGGCACATTTTTTGTGCAATCAGATAATATTGACAATGCTATGAAGAGAAAATATATGGGCTATGATCTATCAATAAACTATAATATATATTTCAATCTATTCTAATGCTGGCCGCAGCTGGCCCTTAGAGCTTCGCCAAATGTTATGGAGCGAGTGCAGATGGCACTCTAAACTGGGAAAAGACTAGGTTAAGATCAATTCCTGCCTGACCTATAATTAAAATAATACAATGAATATATGTAAAACTACAGTTATTACTAAAACTCCCTAAATGTATGCAATGAATTCCCCATAACAACTAGGAATAGTATTCAATAATGTATCATTCCTAAGAATGATACATAATAGAAGAAAATATATTTATTAGAACACTATATATACACATGAAGTTAATGGTAACCCTATTTAATATTGGAAGTACTAAATTTTGTGAATTCAGCATGAAATATGTTATGAAATATCTACTATAGTATTTTCAATGCTAGATTTTTATGATTTGATATTTATATGATTATTAAATGCACTTAAGCATGTCAAACATTGGTATATCACAAACTACTTGTCCCTACTATAGTTACTTGTTTGATAATATGGTCTGTGTTATGATCACCTGCCTGTGTCTGGTATTATAGGCCAGGCACCAGGGAAAATTGTTAGGATGAACATGAAGTCAACCCATTATGGAGAATTTACCACAATGATTTCCGATGATGGGGGATTGAGTGGAAGTTGATCTGCCATTGAAGATTATTAGCATTGGGGACACTATAACTTGTAATTAACCATCCCTTGCCTTCCCAACCCTGATGTGTATTAGACACTTGATAAAACTGTTCTGTACATTTTTATAATGAAACTAAACAAATATAGTCCAGATTTACACAGTGGGTTCACATAAAGATACAAAACGATTCTCAATGACAACAAAACTCCAAATACACAACCTAGCAGTTATTAAAAATGATGATAACTTTATGCCTTAGACTATGTCTACATTTCTTACAGATGCCTGATGTTACGACTGAAGGCTGAAGTTTGAAAGGGCATGGCTACTGCTGAGACACTTCCATGGCTCTGATTTTTTTTTTAATCTATATTATTATGATTAACATATTCATACTTTATTTTAATCTGTGATTTCTTTTTACCAGTGCGTTATTGTCAAATTAAAGATGAACAAGGACCGAAAAGCCATCTTGGACCGCAGAGCGAAGGGCAGACTGGCCGCCCTCGGCAAGGATAAGGGTAAATACACGGAGGAGACCGCCACCGCAATGGAAACCTCGTGAACCCTTAGTTTATAAGACAAATAAAAATATAAAAAGCAATTGTCTTTATATTTCGTCTTTATCGATCTTATCATTTTAATCTTATCCCTTCTTTTTTTTTTATTAATAATGGGATTGGGCTTGGTCTTACCTCATCTGAAGGTAAATGATGACAAGACCTAGGATGTAGTGCGCTTACCCAGAAGATATCTATTCACCATAGACTTGAAGAATCCAGGGTTGTATTTCTCCGGGAACACATTTCTTCCTACTTCCCCTCCGAAACACACTGTACCTTAACACAACCATGCTCATAAGAGTTCATGGATGTAGAAACCCCTTTGTCAGGGGTATGGGGATTGTTAGTAATGTGGACTATAATAACCGCATTGTTAGCAATGTACCATATCAAATTTATCTTCACATGGTTCCCCGGAAGCCATGATAAATTCATGGTGAAATTACCACGATTGGATAACTGACCTAACCTTATGCTCATCATTATCGACTGTTGTCCCACCAGCTTAAACCGTTAACGCAGGCAGGTACACCATTCCATTATCATTCATAAAAAAAAACCGGTGTTATTTGTAATTAAAAGCAATATAATTTTATTGTCATATACCGACTAAAGCTCAGGTTACAAAAACTGTACTTCTAAAAATTTTTAAGATGTCAACCGCAGATGAATTTAATGGAAATGGAATTAATATTTTTTTAAATAAACTTACTATAAACACTTGAATAGTGGTATAAAGTTACCCTAAGGCTGCCCTGAAAAAATTGCTTTTAACAATAGTGCATCCTTATTATACTTATATAGATGTATTGATTAATATTTACACATAATTATTCTCTTTCACTGTATAATGCAAATAAAAGCATATTCGATTCTATCGCTCATTCGGAAAGCAGAATGATCACATGGACGGGCAAGAACTTTATATATTAGCTCTTTTAAATGTTCAACAATACTTATTTACTTAATCCGATAAAATAAATTTCATTTGAACTATAGTATTATAGAACGAAAAATTTTGTGTAACTGCCAAATAGCATGATTGTTAAAAATAAATAAATATAATAGGTACTTGTGTAGGAAATAAATCAGTCATAGTTATCAACGGTTGACTGAGCAATGGGGACCCAAGTAATTCTTATTTAATTCACCTAAGCGTACGCTACAGCTTAGGAGGACAGCTGATGAGCATCGGGAAATTAAAGCGAATACATAACAATTTTATATTTTAGAAATACACCTATATTGTATAATATCCTTGGACAATTCACACAGCGCCATCTACGTCCAAGCTAAGCAGAGCTTGTGTTATGCGTACTAGACAACTGATATAAATACATAGATACTTTTTTTTATAAATACATACACAATATACATAGAGAACACCCAGACTTATACAAACAATCATACACATTGATACAAATGTTGGTGCCGTGCGAGGAATAGAACCCGCGACTATCAGAAGTAAAGCGGTGTGCTAAACCACTAGACCACCGAGGCCGTCGCTGTATAGTTTAGATTTCGCTACAATTTATTCATAGGTATTTTAAATTAAAAGAAACTAATATAGGTACATAGAAAATTTTATTGATATAAAATGCATTGAGTAATTGAGCACCCTATTCACATAGTGCTAACAATATTCTTATATTAAATAAAAATATCTTACCAGCATTATTTTAAACGAGATAAAGGTGATACCGAATGCTTTTCCATCATAACCAAGTTTCGATTACAGTTTAGGCCACTTATAAAAAAACTAAAGTTGGTTACAGATTAATGGACTTCAGGGGCAAAAACCAACTAGGCACGAATCATAAGAACATTATATTCATATAACTCGGAAAAAAATCGTTTTCTTAATATACTGCCTGTGGAAGACCTTTTGATGCCGAAGAAGCTACCACTCACGTCACCCTGTATCGTAGGCTGCCAATATCACAGTGTGATCACAGATCATAGAGACCAGTGTAGTTTATTGCTCCGTACAGCTTGGAAGCAAAGGGCTTTGTAATAAAATATGAATTAATTATCAGAAACGCCCTCTCGTGACGAGTGGTCAAAATCACACCGTATTTAATTCTAGTTAATTCCAAATGTCTTAATATAAAACCGCTTTGCATTCGATCAACGATCAATCAGTCATAACACTGTAGTACACTTTATATACTTTTTTTTTTATAGAATAAATGTTTTTACAATAGCAATGATTTCAAAAAGTCCTATTGATCACTACGAATTATATAAAATTAATCCTTTTATAATTCACTTTAAGAGTGTTTTTAACCCCTCACAAGTACTACCTTTATGCAACTCTTAGGACAAAAATGATCTTTGAGATTGATCTGTAGTAATCCCTTATATAACTAATCTAATTATTGCTAATTAACTGGCTGATACATGTTTCTAATGAGTCTTCTTCTCGACTATAGACTATAATAATGTGTATGCAACAAGATTATTACAAATTTTGTTAACATACTATAATCCTTAATTCTAACATAGCTGTATTATTATTTATAGGTGTAATGGAAAAATATAACAATCTAAATCTGTCACATAATTGTTCATCAACTTCAAAATGAATCTAATATAATTAGAAGAAAGAATATAATTCTTCTTTTCATTTTCAATTATATGATAATTGAAAATGAATAAAGAAGGATGTTCTTTCTTCTAATTTGACGCAATATGTTTATTAATTGTTCTTTATTTGATCCAATTTCTTAATACATTCTAAATTCAAATTCAATTTTGTCTTCAATTAATGAGATTTGATACATGAAATTTTTAAATATCATATTACCTAAATAATTTATAGTTCCTGACTATATAATTATTACACTTGCTGAAAAACTAATTAATGCAAACTCGCGGAACCCTCAACACTGTCCAGCTCAAAAAAGCAATGTCCCTCCAGGAACTCATTAAAATACACATAGAAAATTTCATCCAAATCGGTCCAGCCGTTTCGGTTAAGGTGATAAATACACAAAGAATATATATATAAATATATAAGATAAGACTACATTGGCATACAGAATAAGGCCATTACAGAGAAAAATCTTTTCAAATTGTTATTTTTTTCCCATTTCACCATCAACTACATTTTTAATATTAACTGGCAGGTATATGCATGTGTTTAGATAATAGAATGTTATACAGCTACTTCAGTTTTATGGGTCTGAGCTGCCATGTTCGCCTTAGAGGCACATTTGTACCTTTTCTTCACTTCATTATTAAGACATTCCTTGTTTCTCGCTATTTCCACTGCATAGAACTGAACCCGTGGTACTAATATCGTATTCTGTTCCGAGTAATCCCCTTTAGTATCTGCTCTCATTAAGGTACCGAAACTATAATCTTCAACTATGGTTTTAAATTTCTCACAGAACACGCGCCATTTTGCTTTGTTCATATTATTCTTAATTTCTTCCTCCTTGATGTATGAGACATCTAAGTCGGGGAAGTCTTGCCTGAAATGCGTGTATATGAGGTCGTCATGTGGGGTCAACCGGAGCCATCTTGTGTCCACTGAGCATAACACCTAGAAATTAATAAAATAATTTTAATTAAATAGGCTTATGAAGTGGATCGCTGGAAGGTGATGGATGCAGCGCAGGACCGATCGTCGTGGAGATCTTTGGGGGCCTATGTCCAGCAGTGGACGTCTTCCAGGCTGAGATGATAATGACAATAATGAGGCTTAGGAATTAAGTGCTTGCTTAAATATGTCAGTTAGGATTATAGAACCAGAGATATGCTATAAAAAGTCATCTGTAGATGCTATGACATATTTATTTTTAATGGGCTGAAAAATCTGTGATTCTGTTAACATGTCAGCCACCATATACAATACTTTGTGTTTGCTCTGTTTCATCAACAACTGTAATGTGAAAGTCAATATTTTTTATTGTAGTATAAAAAATATTGACTGTGATTTGTGGCAAACAAGCATATCCCATAAATTAATAAATAGTAGCAAGTCTAGAAATTAATATCCGGCGCTTTACCACATTTAATAGAAATAAAAAATACTGTAGCTTATGATGGTCTGAAACACCAGCAATGCCAGGTGAACCTGACAATGCTGGCAAAAATTCCCCTTACTAACAATCCCTTTCTTCATATTAGTTGTTATAAATAATTATTATTGTAGTTTACATAAGAATTACAAATATCAACAACTGTCTTTAAACTAGCAGTTTTGTAGTACTTTGGCAAAAATAATATAATAGTAATTACATTGAAATAAATATCACTATGCTCCATTGCTCTCGCTGCCCACAGGTGCTCCACTGTCTCATCATTGGTGAACTCTTCAGCTGGACGGGAGAGGACATCCTGATGACAAATAAAAAGTATTATAAATAGAGTTGGCATTTACTAACCAAAATTCCTGTTCGTTTAAATGATCTGTATTGTATACTATTTGTAATTAAGCCTATATAAGTATTTATTTATTTATTCATCCTTTGCATTTATACTGATGGTAAAGTTAATGTTGGTTTTGTTTATTGTTATTTCACTTCCTAAGTTCGCCAGTTTATCCTAAGACATAGGCCTCATCTAATAGACTCCATGTTTCCTATATGTGTATACTAAGATACAAACAATAATTCTATAATCTATCATAAAGTTTGACTTTATGATTTTTTTGCAGTAGTCTAGTGGTTTGGTAAACTGTCTTACTTCTAATGGTTGCAGCTTTGATTCTTTGCACTATGGAAACATTTGTATCTATGAATATGATTGTTTGTATTGGTCTGGGTGTTTTATGAAGTATATGTAGTTAGGTATTTCGGTGTGTTAATTACCCATAACACAAGCTTAAATTGAAACTAGAGGTATGTGAATCATCCTGGGTTAGTACCATACCTACATACTGTACTAATAATATAGTGATACTAGGGATAAGGGGATTGTTAGTAATGTGGACTAATGATTCCATTGCTAGCAATGTACCATGTCAGGTTCCCCTGGAAACCATCATGATAAATTCGGTGAATTTGTCACATTGGGCTAACTGATCTGACTACATGTTCATCCTATCATCCTCCACTAGTGCCCCATCAGCGTAAACCGTCAGTGCAGACGGGTGCTCCATTCCATTATCATCCTCTAAAAAAAAATATAGTGATACTAATTTATTCAATTTATTTATAATATTTTATCATTTTATTAATATTCAAATGGATCTCACTAAATTGGAATTACTTTATTCTAGATTATGCCATGAACTTCCTTTGTGGTCAATGACAAATTTACAGTATGAAGATCCCTATAGAGATTATCTATAGAGACATGGCAGTGAAACTACAGAGTCATCTGGAATGGGGTACTATATGTGTCTTGTGTATGATGATCTTGTCATCTATATATATATGTTCATGAGTGTGTTGTTCGAATCACATATAAAATAGATTTCTTTTTATTAATACAATACTTGTGTTATGTTAATGTTACTGGTAAATACATTTATAGGTGTAAGTATACACACATACAAGTAATGTAAAATTGATTGAATAAAAAGTTTTTTTGTTACATACAACATCACATAAGTTATGTAAAAATGGCTAGACTGATTATGATGAAAATATCATTATACATTAATTAATATGAAGATGGCTGATCTTCATATTAATTAATGTATAATGATATTTTTATTCGAATTAAATTTTTATGAATGATAATGGAATATGCACTTGCCTACGCTAAATATTTACATTGGCAGAAACCAGTGGAGGATGATAAGAGCTATATTATGAACGTGAGGTCAGGTCTGTTAGCACATCACGACAAATTCACCAGGAATTTATCATGATGGCTTCCAGGCGAACCGCATGAAGCACAACCTAACATTGCTAATAATAGGGTTATTAGTCCACAATAGTAACAAACCACTTCTGTCTCAGCTGCACTTATGTGAAATACAACACCTGGAGTAATCAAAGGTTAAACAGAATATTGATTATTTGAGAATAGATGGCATGGCACAGCGGACAATCGATGTGCTGTATTTCCCGCAGTAAAAGATTCATTAAGTATTTATTAGAAGCAATTGAATGCAATCGGAAGTAAATTTTAAGTGTGTACACGCTAAATTGCACGCACAACCAGTTGAAATAAGGTTGGTTTTTCTTTACGAATACCCTACCTACTTTTGCCGGTGTGACTATTTTGCAACAAAAGCAAAATGTATATGAAACTGTTCGCATTTAAAGCAAGCTGACATACAACTGACCCTGGAATGTTAACTATACTATATTTCAATCGACGACAGGTATAACTTCATGTTTTTACGTATATAGTATAATAAAACATAACTAACCATTATAACAAAGTATATACGCTATTTTATATACCAACTGAAATCACAATTCACATATACAGTTAAAATAATACAACACGTGAACACATGAGAATCAAGTTGATCACAAAATGCAAACAAGAGAAAAATTATTAGAAAATTTTACGAAATTGACAACTATTCAGATTTTGTGACACACAAAAATGACACTGACTGATATTTCCGATTTGTCAAAAACGTTACCGTTCAGAAACTAAACCGACGACATCACCAAACCATCTTAAATCACACGACCGTTGTGTGACTCAAAGTATTAAGAAAAAATAAAAAAAGGCTTGTTTGACCTGAAATGAACAAAAGTTAAACGGAGATCAAAACCAACAAACAAATAAATTAAATAAATCATTAATTATTCTTTAAATATATCAATATAAAATACGCAATGTATTGTTTTTTCTTTAACAATTAAATTTAATATGATACCAAGATCAATTGAGATAACCACAATTTTAACTTAGAAAAAATAAACATAACCACAAAACAATAAAATCAACTCTATTCGTAAAAGAATATTTTAAACTGATATAAGTGTTAGTTTTTATCTTATTAAGTATAAAATTCTATTTTTTTTTGTTTCCTTAGCGTTTCTATATATTTTTTTCTGTTTAACACTTCGACTATACGTACTTTTTTCCAAATATAACAATGTGTATTACCGAAATCTTTCTTTAACAGTATTATAAATTATTTACTTTACAAATAACAAAACAATTAAACAATATTTGATAATTATAAATATTATAGTTGGTTGAGTAGATAAGTAAGAAAGTAAGGGAAGAATGATTTTTAGTAATGGAGAATAGGGCCACTATTGCTAGCAATATACATATTTAATATTTTTTTTTTTTTATCGATTGACCTCCATGCGATCCCCTTAAAAACCTACTACGCTACCAAGCCTGTTTTTATTCTCATTCCAACATCTTTCACTGATGTTCCTCTACCATATTTAGTTAACGTAATCGGTAACAAATCAAATATTCTCAAACAGACTTGTAATATAGTTACTAATCACTGTTTTGAATATTGTGTGCACTTTATACAAAAAAATTTTCAACGGTCAATAAATCTGATAAATCTGTTTATAGTCTGGAAGATAATATATATAATTGCATGAAAAAAATAAAAATAAAATAAATAATCCAGTATTTTTAATGATCTTGATGAATTTAAATTTGTAACTGGTACATAGGCAACAAACAATAACCATGTTAGATTAAATTTATTTTTTCAATGTTTTCTAACTTTAGTTTCTGAACGTTCCAAACCATCGTCTACGAAATAGATATATATAAATATTACAGTATAGAAAGAGATGACGCATTCGGAAAAATTCGCTAGGCCTTCGTTTCGTCACTGACTTTTGATTGGAGGATAGGAAGAGAGGGTGGCGCATGCGCGTTCTGCCGACGCCATCTCTGAAACTACTGTACCTGTTATGTACTTGTCTCAGAGTTAAATAAATGCTAATTTGTGGTAAAAACTTTAGTTAAACGATGGAATTATTGTGTCGCGAGTGAGATTAAGTGTTTGTTCACAGTTGTATACTGGTGTGGTGTTATTTTATGTACTAGAACAGCGGTGGGTCATATCTTGCGGAACTTTCTTGGCCCATAGCATCGCATATTTTTTGCGGCTATCTGTGCCGCAGTCATCACACTGGGATATTTCATGGGCGTTTATCGTCGAAACAGCTAGTGGTAACTTTCTTTAGCATTATATTTCTTTATAACGTAGTCGAGAGTAGAAAGTCCGCTGTAAGGCGGGCAGTGCTATCCCCGCGTTCTTACGCGCGTACTGCCTATACAATATACATTCATTATGTTTGAATTATTGTTATGGGTCAAAGACATTTCGGTGTATTGAGTAGTGACAACAACGGCAGTAAACGAGCTTACTTTGTGTTTCAGCTTGTGTATCTTCAATTGGGCGGCATAGAGACGCGTTTGATATGAATTCTGCTTTAAAGCCGGTGCTGCCCCAGCCGGGGGTGCCGCAGCCGGGAGGTCAAGCGAGTCCGGCAAAGGGCAACGTGGCGACAGTGAACCACGCAGTGGGACACCCGCAGGGCGCGCAGAACTCCCTGCATCACGGCACCAACAACCTGGTCGGGCAGAACTTGACGCATCACGCGCCGCCGCCGCAGTTGCTACCGCACGCCGCGCCCTCCATGGCGCCGGTCTCTGCCAACATGGCGCAGATGGCACAAAATATGAGTCACCACGGCAACCTCTCTCATGTCACTCAGAACTCTGTTCCTCCCACAAACTTGGTCGCCAGTCCCAATAAAACTGCAAGCACCAGTGCACCACTCAGCTTGGTCCAGGATAAAGTTAACACATCACAACCTCTTGCTTTAACCCGAACTCCCGAGAAGAAAGAACCTGACTCCACAGGTCATTCAAATGGTACTATTGATTCTCCAAAACCTGCTTCAAATGCTACCACTGGTCTTAAACCACAAAATCCTGAACCCAACAAAGAGAAGCAGGACATTGCTAAGACATCTCCTAGTACACCAAAACCTCCTGAAAAACCAAACAGTGCTCCAAGTACACCACAAAAAACGGAAACTGCTAATCCTGTAGGACAAACAGATGGTCCTGCTCAACCTAAAGTGGCCACAGCCAATGAACCAGCAGAAAAAACACCCAAGCCAACTGAGCTGAAACCGGCACCAACAGCTGACATTGCTCCCACACAAAGTGACAACAAGCCTGTGCCAGAATCTGCAAATGACAGTCAGTTACAAGAGAAAACAGCCATACCTCCCAAACAAGATGATGAACAAAAGGTAGCTGTTGCTGAAAGTGCTAAAATTGAAAGCCCTGCTAAGCCAGAAGAAAAGAAAGAAGAACCTAAAGTTGAGAAACCACAGACTACTGCAGAAGATAAAAAAGAAGATGTCAAGGTTGATAAACCAGAACCTACAAAGAAAGAGGAAGTTGAACCACAGAAGACAGAAGAAAAGCCAGAGGAAAAGAAACCTGAGGTTAAGGTTCCCGCCAAAACTGAAGTGAAAGTTACTCCAAAGTCCACATTGAAGTTAGCAACAGTGACTCCTCCAATGAGAAAAAGACGACAACCATCACCAAGCAGCAAGCCTTCTGACGGCCCAAGTTCTGCTAAAAAACCTGCTGAAGGGGATACCACACCTGATGCCAGATCAAAGAGAAATAGAACACAGGTTAGTTATTGCAATCAACAATTATTTGTTAAGAGTAAACTAAATTAGTTATCTAAAGATGAGAAGAAATAAAGGCAGGAAATAAACAAATTGAAATTCATTACATGTTGCTATTATAGGGTACCAGCTTATACTAGTTAAAAAAATCTAAACTTTATTAGAAAGAACCTAGATTTTGCCAATGATAAGTTTGTTTAAACTTATTCTACACACAAAACTTAGTTTGCTTTCTGTACCTATCTCAGATCTGACATTATTATTATTAAAATACAGTAATATATGTAATAAATTAACCTCTATCAAACTGTTAGGGACTATTTCAAACTATTTGTATGTCATGGCATTGTAGATAGCTTCCATCAATGGTATTTCTAAAAAAATAAGAGATTTTCCTTCTTAAAAGGCTGTCAATGCACTTGCAATTCCCATAGTATTGCAGGTGCTTATGGGCAGTGGTAATTCCTTACCATCAGGTTTAGTTTCTAGTTTATTTTTTGAAGTTTTAATCTCATATGATCTTTTGTGTGGCACATTTCATTCAATGGTTCAGTGTGAAATAGTAACAAAAATTCTTCCATCCTCGCAAACTTTAGTATCTGTTATATTAATAGGATTAGCAATTTAATTAAATTCCACCAAACATTCTTTTGAATATAAGTTTAAATATAAAATATCTTAAATTATGCATCTTTATCTTTTAAATTACGCAACAGATTTTGATGCAGTTTTTAACACTAGTTAGTGTGATTCAAGAGGAAGGTTTATATGTATAATACATGCATATTATAGTATAGAATATGCAGAGAAATTAAAAGATTTGTAATGCATTAATGCAAAGCCGGGACAAGTGGTTGTTTAAAATATACCAAACTGTATTGTAGATAAAAGTTTAGACAATGTAAATGCTAATGTACTTAATTATTTGGTTATAACACTCTAATTTGTGGAAACAAGACCTGCAAAGAGTGACTTAATTGACAAGTTTAGATCACCTTACACAAGTGTGCAAACATAGTGTTAGCAGTTTTATATTTGGCATCTTGTAAATGTAAACAAAGCATCACACATTATTTTTAGGTTTTAATAATTTTTTGTAAACACAACCTCAACATCTCAACTTTTTACATAACACTGTTTATTAGGAATATGCTGGAATTTGTGACAAAAAAAAAATCAAGTAGTAATGTTTCTTGTTACATTTTATAGTTATACCATTATTTTCTCCAACGGCCTTGGTGGTCTAGCGGTTTAGCACACCGGCTTTACTTGCGATGGTCGCGGGTTCGATCCTCGCACGGCACAAACATCATTCATGAGTATGATTTTTTGTGCTCATGCCTATAAATTGGTTGCCAATAATATCATTACTTGGATATATTACTATGATCTAACTGTAACTAACTACTAAAAATTTATTTTATTTGTATCGGTCTGGTTGTTTTATATGTATATGATGTATGTATTAAAAATACATTTTTAAATCAGTTGTCAAGTTCACACTGGCAGGCATCAGTGAAGGATAAGATCAACAACAGGACAGTTAGCCCATCGTGACAAATTCACCAAGAATTTATTACGATGGTTTCCAGTTCAACCTGACATGATACATTGGGGTCACCAGACCAATCAATACTAACAATCCGGGGGAAAGGGGAATGTTAGTAATGAACTGTGGATTATATTGCTAGCAATGTACCATGCCAGATTGACCTCCACGCGGTTCCCTTTAGAATAGAATAGAATAGAAAATCATTTATTCAAATAAACTTAATTTAAGCACTTTTGAAACTTGTGTGTTGCTCTTTTAAATAATCCTTGTAAGTTTACATTTACAAGTCGAAACGTGTGAATACAAACTACCAACAAGCACTAAGTCAAATATAATCATCTTAAATCTCGTAGTGATAAGAGCAGACCAGTCCCTACAAGCAGCCCTCGTTCACGAGTATGACGGATAAATCATATTTTAGAGCCCATTGACCCGGCCCACCACGCCGCCACACGTCTGGACATTTTAGTCCATGACTACTCATCACGTTACAAAAAACTATATTAGTTACAATCGCACTTTACATAAGGATGCATGCGGCAATCAATACAAAAGCCGCTACGCTATCATATATCAAGAAAGCAGTATGAAAATTAAAATTATAACGTTGTCCGCAAATAAACTTATTCTTGCTATATATTGCTATCATCTATAAATTCATCTATCTTATAATAGGCTTTTTTGCATAACATTTGTTTAATATAAGATTTGAATTGCCTCTCTTGATTTAGTGTGTGTAAAATCTTACGCATTACCATAAAATGAATTACTAACTTTCGTTTTTTAAAAACCATCATGATAAATTGTTTCAAAAGAGCAACACACAAGTTTCTTGTACCCCAATCTTGTTCTTAATAAATGAATGAGTTGATGGTGTGTGACAACGATCCTTTCCGACACACAAGTTTCTTGCTCGTTCTTCTTGTGATGAGACAGCTTTCCGAATGAGCGGTAGATTAAAAGAATGATAACTATGTCTATTCAAAAGTGTTTATATAAAGTTTATTTGAATAAATGTTTTTCTATTCTAAATCGTGATAATATATATTGATATTTACAGGTGCAGCTGTACCAATCTCCAACTCCTGAGCTCGCCATGGCGACCAAGCTCTCGGCGTCGGCCGGCCGTTCAACACCCACCAAGCCTAATGATGACAAACTCATTGTCTTTTATAAGTGAGTAATTTTAAATTATAAGTACACTAGACAAAAACGGAATACAAAAATAATCTGTCTGTCTGTCTGTTAATTATATATTAACTACACTTATTAACTGATTAATTTCATTTCTCTTCGACGGCCTCACTGGTTTAGCTAGGTTACTACACCGTTTTACTTCCGACGGTCGCGGGTTTGATTCCTTGCACGGTACAGACTTTTGTATTCATGAGTACGATGGTTTGTATCGATCTGGGTGTTTTCTATGTATATTATGTATGCATTTAAAAAAAACCTAATTTATATCAGTTGTCTAGTACCCATAACATAAGCTCTACTTAGCTTGGGACTAGATGGCGCTATCACGGCAATGTATGTTAATTGTCCCGAATTATTTATTCATTTATTCTAATGCTAAATGCATTACTTAATTGCATGAATTACATTAGTATATATTTGAATAAAAATAATCTTATTTCTAATCGCGGTTGATAGTTAATAATTGAAATTTCATTAAAAGGAATGAATATCTGGCCGTCCGCAACGCTGAAGGCGGCTTCTACGTGTGCCAAACGATGCAGAATGTGTACCGCACCACACGCAAGATCAAGATCCGCTGGCTCTCCCAGGATAAGGCTGCGGACCCTTCAGGGGATACCTACAAGCCAGACTTCTATGACGTCACTGGTATTTATATAGTATTCATATTTTTTAAGAATATATATTTAAGCTTGTGAGGACTGGTCTGTTCTGGTTACGAACACAGATTTGACTATTTTCTGTTGCATATGCTGGTGGTCACTCTATTCAGTTCAATCTCCCATCTCTACACGGACTATTGATTATCTAAGTGGATCACTAAATATGACAATTCTTCCTTCACCCATATTTTAACATGGTGCCTGCAGACATGGAGTGCGTGCTGACGACGTTGTCGCTGACACGTGCCGGCAGCGGAGGCGCCCAGCTGCTGAAGGCCGGCGAGCGAGCCCGAGCTTCCTCCATCTTGGAGCGCGCGCTGCGAGCTGAGGTGACTCCGCGAGACCAGCTGCAGCTGACTGAAGAGCACCCTGATGGCTGTAAGTTTACTTCCATTACATCGGGATGGGTTATTCTTAATGGATGATGATGGAATGCTTCACCTGCTTGCGTTAGAGGTTTACGCTGCAGGGCATCAGTGAGAGTGCTAAGATTCAGGTCAGTTAGGCCATCATGACGTATTCAGCAGGAATTAATCATGATGTTTTGTAGGGGGAAACATGTGGAGTTAAACAAGGTGATTAGTTGTGTTTACTTATGACGGTCTCTGCACTGAATATAGCTCGCAAGTACTAGACTATGTTTTACCTATTAGTTTACTATCTATAAATAGATACAAGTAAATATACACAATGCATAAAACAGCAACTTTACCAGAATCTAGATGTTTAATACATATTCACAACTATACATATAAATAAAATTGCAGTGTCTGTTTGTAATATTGAAATACCCATCTTTTACTACATGCATATGAATGTAAATATGGTACATACACAAAAATAACATTTCCTACAATTTTTGTCTGTCTGGCTGTCTGTTCCGGTTAATCTCTGAAATGGCTGAACCGATTCTGAGAGGGGCGTTTTTTGGCAGGTAGCTGATGTAATAAGAAGTAACTTAGGCTACTCTTATCTTAGAAAAATAAAGTTAAATTCCACGCGGACTTAGTCGCGGGAACCAGCTAGTTATTAATATAGTCAAACGGGTTTTAACACGAATAATTTTATGCCTGACTTAATTGTTGAAGCCTTGTTGAAACGTCGGTGAGACGTAAAATTCTTTTATCCTAAATATATATAACTCAAAACTGACTGACATAGTGATCTATCAACGCACAGACCAAACCACTGGACGGATCGGGCTGAAATTTGGCATGCAGGTAGATGTTAAGACGTACGCATCCGCTAAGAAAGGATTTTGGTTAATTCTACCCCCAATGGGATAAAATAGGGGATGAAAGTTTGTATGAAATTTTGTTAATTTTAAACCGATCGGGCTGAGACTCTGCATGCATAAAGCTACTATGACGTAGGCATCCCCTAAGAAAGAATTTTGATAAAATCCACCCCTAAGGGAATAAATTAACGCGAGCGAAGCCGTGGGCAAAAGCTAGTTTGCCATAAAATTATTTATACTAAAACCAGTTTAACTCTATAATGTGTCGTATACTCGAAAGTTTAAAAAGAAGTAATATATATTAAGGCAATGACTGTTTCATTAAACAATTTATATTTTACAGTGGATCTGTCTCTGTACACGGATGAGTCCCAATTGGAGAAGAAGTCGCGCAAACGCACCAGTTCGAAATCGTCGCCTCGCGGCAATCAGGACGACGCTAATGAGACTGCCGTGAGTTACATTTTCGATCAGTATTGGTATTCTGTAAGCGTTTCAACTCATTTCACCCACGGCACTCATATCCATTTGTAAATATAAACTTGCCTATATTTCTAAAAAATGACTAGTGCCTGTTTCACCTCCGTCCCGCTCTCGAGCGCGTGGCGCTGCAGTCGCTATCGAGTTTTACAGAAAACCAATGTAGCATCTCACTGCGGATTCCGTTTTCGAATTCGTAAGTGATGCTCAAAGAATAGCTGTACAGGTTTAGATGAGATATCCTGTCAACTGAATAATACTATCAGTACCGCAATACATAAGGCGTCTGAGCGTAACCGATGGTGACAGCTGGTCGACAAGATAGCGTAGAGTCGCGATCCTCAGCAGTGAGGGAATGATTAAGAAGAGAGACAATTTAAATTAGCTTTACAACAATATTAATCATTTCCAATTATAGGAATGAAGGCTACATATCAAATCAAATCAAAAATAATTTATTCATGTAGGACATTTTAGCCGCTTATGAACTTCAAGTTTTTTTGTATTAAATGTTTTTGTCTACCGTCCAGTTCAATATACAGATTCAATTAAAAAGAACTGGCATGGAACTCAAGTTTCTTTTCAACAAATTAAATAAGATTGTATATATATAACATTATACATATAACAATTAAAATTACGTTACAATATTTTTATTCTGTTTCGCAATATGGCCGACACTCAGCTTATGCCGTAACAGCTAACTGTCGCAGGGATGTATGTTTAGAAATAGAATTAACCTTTATTCAAATAAACTTAATACAAGCACTTTTGAATAGTCATTTTTCTACCACTCATTTCGAACGCATACGCCACAAGAAGAATGAGCAAGAAACTTGCATGTTGCTTTTTTTTTAATAAATGTTCTAAAATACACACATTTTTTAATATGGATAAAATACTTATATACTTAATAATTTCTGTACAAAGTATAGTTTTTAGACGCTCATCTCATTTTTATTAGTCTATATTATCTGTTGTTGGCAGTTTGCATCATTCTTTTTACCAATACTTTTTAATTCTATTCTGATAATTTTTATGTTATTTTTTAACGATACAAATACATTTCTATTCAAATGAAATCAAAAGCCATCATGTAGTACATTTAGCCGCTTATGAACATCAAGTTTTTTGTAGTAATATTTTTTCGCTACCGTCAATATTATTTGTTGGTTTTTATTAAATAGTAAATGCATAGGAATGTCGCTCCACTCATATCATTATACATTCTTTCATATCAATTTGTAAAAACAATAATAATCAAATTCATGTAGATAACAATCTTTACACTTATAGGTGTCTATGCCTTCTATATTGTTAAAAGAAATATTAATATTATAACTGTAATATATATAATTTTTTCTCTCCATCGACAATTATTTGTTGGTTCTTACTATAGTTGTATAGGATTCTCGCTCCAGTTATAATTAGCAATATTGATTGTTTGTTTTCCATAGAGTATTGAGAAAACGATAACAAACAAATCAAAAACCATACGACTCTCTAGCCGCTTATGAACGTGAAGTTTTTCTAGTAATATTTTTCCCTAGCGTCTATAGTTACTTGTTGGTTTTTATTAAATAATAATTGCCTTGATCCAGTTATAATATAATTTATTGTTTCTTTTATTGGGATAAGGAAAGACTATTTTATTCGCAGTCGTCGTGGCATATAAACCAAAGCAGTTTTATATCAAACGTCTTTTGCATCGAGTAGAGAAAAAAAAATAACAACCACCAAATATTTCCAGAAGGTCGCGACAACGCCCGCCAAAAAGGCGCGAATGACGCCAAAACGCAGTCCGAAAAGCGCGCGCAAAACAAAAACACCGCCAACAAAACAGAAAACAAATAAAAGAAAATCGGCAGGTAGTACGCCCTCTGTGGCGAACACAAGCAAGGTAGGCATAGTACAACGGATATATAGAAATGTACGTATCCTCCGCAATCACCGCCATACATTCATGTCCCAGAGTGAGTAAGGTGTGCGTTTGTCTGTGCCGTCCCTGTCCCGCCCGCGCGGAGTGTGGTACGCGCGAGCGGGACAGCGATACGTCTGCTTAATTTTAAGTTATTACAGTGTGAGGAGTCGTTGCGTATTTTTCAGTATATTTTTACAATGTGTGATTTTGTATTTAGAAATGTATCTAAACAAGTCTATTTGAAATATAAATATGATTTTTTTAAAGTATTACAATTATTACATGACTACAGATAATGCAAAACGTACAGTATATATATGGAAATAGTAAATAAGAGAACATCTAAGTGTTAAAAATTACATTTTTATGAAAAAGATACATTATGCACACATTATCTGTAGATATCGTACCATAGACTTGTTTATATTTTTTATTATGGCTTAATGGCAGTACATTAATTTCAACTAAACAAGATAGAACAAAATTCATATACATGGAAAATACGTACGAATCCTGAGCAGTAATATTTTATTTATTACAACAGACAAGCTCAGATTGTGTTTGTTCATAATGTTGATAATTGTTTAGTTAGACGAAGAGAGTGTATTATGATTATGAGTAAATATATAGATATATATATATATATAGTAATTTTGAGCAAAATTTATTGGATATAATGTTATAATGTGGTTATATCGATGTGCATGCTAAAAGTATGTTATGTACATTGATTATGCAGTATTGGAAGGTTCCAGTATCAGGCCTCCGCATTATTTTGATTGGGTCAAGGTATATTTTTTTTTATTACTCACGGCCATACCACGCATTGGAAACCATTATAATTACTTACTCTACGGTATAGGGTATAGAGGATGCATGATGCATGTTATATTAAAAAAAAAAGAATATAGATACAAAAATGTTTTTCCCGCGCTAACTTCTCAATGTCAAATATCAAAAATTTTATCTAAAATGTTTATATATATTAAAAAAATATATTTGAATATACATTTATAAAAATAATGTTATATTAGTTATGGTAATTACAAGTATTTAATGCTTTTTTTATTTTAGTTAAAAGACAAAAATCATACAGCCATTCAATAGCATTTACAATTATAGTCTATCGTTAGTCTATAATATTATTGCGTAGTTCGGTCCGCCGAATATCGAACATACTAGAATTTTTCCTGTTAAAAGAATATGTTAATTGGTTCGAAATATTTTTCCTTTTTTTTTTTGACATTTCTGAAAGCAGTCATAGCCAGCCCTGTTTTTACATGAGTGTAATTATCCTACATGACTTTATTTTTTTATAAGTAAAAAACATGCCATGTTAGTCTCCAATGAAACTTTTTATAGTTGAAATAATTAAAAAAATATATATTTTATGTACAACGGTTGATCCAGTAAGTTCAAGTAAAAAAAGAATATTTTTTTAATATTTTATACTGTTAGGGTTTTGTATAATAGGTTATAGACATTATAAAAAACGAAATTTTTACTCTTTATATCAATTTAGACACAAAAAAAAAAACTTTTTTAAATATATCCAGAATGTTAGGGTTTATCTAATAGTTATAGAAATTATATAAAATAAAACTTATCGTCTATACATCACTTTAAACAAATTAAAAAAGGTAATTGACATAAATAATGCGCATGTCTAATGAAAAATCTCAAACGTAAGGATAGATCTAACAAAATCTATATCACCTTCATTCATGACTCATAATCATTGCTTGCTTTTTGTGTTTCTTTAGTTTTACTACTTTTATTGGCCTCTTCTTCAATTGTTTGCATTTCTCGACGAATTACGTTCAGTATTGGCATGAATTGCATGCAATTACTTTACTGCATCTATATTAAAACTGTCTATTATGTTCCAATAAAATTTTCAATGGATATCATACTTATATTATATTTGCAAAAGTTTGTAAATATGGGTGAATGTTTGGTACTTTTTTACGTAAAAACTACTGAACTGTTTTTGATGAATACTGTAACATAGCTTATACCACAGAATAACATATAGGCTATAATTTACGAAGATATTATGTAAATGGTGCGATATAAAATGATAAGTGTAATGCAGACAAAGTCGCGGGTCAGCTAGTTATTGTATAAATATGTAATTTGTGACCAAACTTTAACGTATTATCATATAATTTTATATTTAGATTTAGTTATCATTCATAGGTATAACATATTTATAAACTTAGATAGTTTAAAATCAAAATATCTTTATTTATATTGGTCTATTACAGACTGACAGTACAGAAGAAATGTCAAGAAACTCAGCTCTTATTCTTTTCAAATTAGCTTAGTTTGTAACTGTTTAAAAATATGTAGATTTATTTTTAAATACAATTAGGGAGAATTCTCAGTAGAATTCTATATTACAGTTAGTATAGTGCTTATACTTTCCAATAAGACTGGCAACACATTCCCTGGAGTTGCATGTGCTCAAGGGAGGCGGTTATCACTTACTATCAGCTTGAAGCTCGTTTATTTGGTATTTATTTAATACATACAGTGAATATATTAGAATAGTGTGTAAGAGAATATCTATGAGTTAAAAATCTACATTTTTATGAACGACTAGCTTTTACCGGCGGCTTCGCTCGCATTGAATCATCAGTGGCTGCTAGATAGCGCTGAAGTAGCAAAATGTTGATATATATTTTTTTTATTATTTTTTTTTAAGTGTCCTGTTTTCATCCTAATACTTCCAAGAACATGTGTACAAAACTTCATGATGATCGGTTCTGTAGTTTTTGCGTAAAAGCCTAACAAATATACCTACTTTCATTTTTATAATATTAGTAAGGATAGATACATTATGTATTATATCTGTAGTATATATTATCTGTAGATATTGTACCATATACGTGTTTTAAAGTATTACAATTATTAGCGTCACTTTAATAGGAAATATTTACATATTCAGTTGGTTTTATAATTAATAAAATCCATGATAATTTTATTGGAACAAACTATTGTAATGTGCAGTAAATATTAATCTACTGAATAATAAATTATTTATAATTAAATATTAATTAGGGTAAATAAATTATAACGATGTCAATTGTGATTGGTATCTGTTTTGTATAATTGCGTTTGTTATATTATTAAAAAGGTTATATATTTCGTCTTAGTGTTTTTAAAGGTACACCTTTTGATAATAATACTAAAGTTCATTTTGTGTTGTGATACTATTGCATTATTGTTGGAATTGTGTGTAAAATATTTAATGTCCTAATTTGTTAATTGCATTATTTCATTATCACATTTATTACAATGTACATTAAGTACAGATTTAGTTGTAAAGGGTATGTCATGTCGAAAGCCAGTGAAATCCTTTAAATTTGAAGAGGTTTTCCCGAAGAGGTAAAGGTGGATGTTTTAAAATCTACATAGAAACTCCACGGTCCTGTAATCAATTTTGTACAATTATGCTAGAGTTCTAAGCTAAGCAGAGCTTGTGCTATGGGTACTAAATAACTAAAAGATATACTTCATATTAAATTAACAGTTTTTCTGTATATACAAGTATTACATAATATACATAGAAAACACTCAGAGAGATATGAACAATCATAGTTACGAATAAGCAACCATCGGAAGTAAGGCGGTGTGCTATAGTCGGACCATTGAGTTTGATATTTGAGCGGAGCGATCTTAGAGATTAGATTTTCACTCTTTGTAACGATGCTCCTCCGAAACGACTTGACTGATCGAGATCAAATTTTCATCGAAGGTCTTCAGGCTTCTATCGTTTAACACTAAAAAAAAATTCCGATAGGTTAAGATCATTTTTAAGTATAAACGCGCTCCGCTCAACATAAATCGTTAGACAACATAACTAGTTATTTTCAAATTTGTACTTTGTTTCTTTCGACTTGGTATACCCATTTATACTATAACTAAATTAATCTAACTTAAGTAAGGAATGTATGAAGTAATGCAATTATAAATTATATGTATACTTGTTGTTGAAAACATTGCAGCTGGTATTCGACATTGTAAAAATTGACTTTACAAATTAATTAAAATTATAATAATCAATCAATCAATCATATATAGCTTTATTCATGTAGGTCCATCACAGACACTTATGACAAGTCAAATTAATCTACAGTATGATACTTAGTGTAAGTTACACTACTTATTGGGTACTCTAACATGACACCTAATACATCCAGTAACAATTATTAAGACTACAGACTCTTACATGACAAGAAAAACATTATACAAAATAAATAAAATTGTTGCAGTATAAGAAATACCAGTTGCATTATAGCTATAATTTGTTGCTTCCATTTGTATTTATAAATCAATTTAATCATACATTTATCATCAGACTGCAACGGCGGTAACAGAGAAATCTAAAACTAAAAGTTCACCCGCCAAAAGAACTCCCGCCAAACAGGCAAAAGAACCAACGACCACGCCCACGCGCAAAGGAAGAAGGGCGGGTAAAGGTAATTTATAATTTTTTTATGGATGATAATGAAAGGGTGCACTCGCCTGCGCTAACGGTATAACGGCGGGGCAGTGGACGATGACAAGATGAGCATGACATCAGATTAGGTAGCCCATCGTGGTAAATTCACCATGATTTTATCACGACGGTTTTCATAGGAAACCATGTGGAGGTAAACCTGACATGGTACATTGCTCGGAATAGTGTTATTAGTCCATATAATAATCTTCCCCCCATAAAGTTTATATTATAATTCTATATATTGACGACCTCGGTGGTCTAGCGGTCAAGCACACCGCTTTACGACCGATGGTCGCGGGTTCGATTCCTCGCACGGCACAAACATTTGTATTCATGAGTATGATTGTTTGTATCGGTCTGGGTGTTTTCTATGTATAATATGTATGTATTTACAAAAAAAAAAAAATATCTATGTATATGTATCAGTTATCTAGTACCCATAACACAAGCTCTACCTAGCTTAACTTGGGTCTAGATGGCGCTGTGTGAATTGTCCTGAGATAATTATTATATATATTTAAATAAAAATTAGACCTAAAAGTTCGCCCGCCAAAATAACTCCCATTAAAAGAACAGGCCAAGATAATGTATATTATAACTATAGGTTACTAGGTGTACATGTATTATACATATAAACCTTCCCCTTGAATCACTCTATTGCTAAAAACTGCATTAAAATCCGTTACGTAGTTTAAAAGATCTAAGCGAACAGACAGCGGAAGCGAGGATATTTTATAGATAGATAGATAGATAGAATATACTTTATTTGCAACGTACAGTATGTAATACTATAATAATGTAATAATACTATGTAAACATAAACATGCTTTATAGATATAACATCTTACATAGTATAAAATAATAAATAAAGATCATCATGTGTTAATCGCCACAAAATTAAAGAACAGAAATTGTTATAACAGGTACCGACCTGTTATTTGATCACACGCTCGGAATTCGATCACCATTAGAGAAGGTTAGGACCTTCTCTAATGGTAATCGAATTCCGGTAGTCAAGTTTCCGCACTAAATATTAGTAATCTCACACAAGCTAATTGTAGCGGAGTTAAAAAGTCCATTAAGTAATGAAATGAATTACAACTAATTCTATAAATTCTTAAAGAGTTTGTGAGTATGGATGGATGTTACTCTTTCATGCAAATAACTTTCTCCTGTTCATGTCATTTTACCTATCTGTTCGATGTTTCAATCCGTTTCCCTAAGGTTGCCTTGAAAAGATTGCTTTTAGCAATAAGGCCGCCTTATTGTAACGATACATGTGTCCTTTGTTATATTGTTTGTGCTTCTTCTTTACTGTACGTTGCAAATAAAGTATCTATCTAAATGAATTGTGATGAAACTTACAGTAATATAGCTTATACATCAGAATAACACATAGGCTATAATATTAAAAGATATTATGTAAATTGGGCGAAATACAACGATGAATGTCACGTAAGTGTGATGCAGACGAAGTTGCGCGGATCAGCTAGTGTATATATACATTTTATTATTTACAGAGAGCAAAGCGTCTCCCATAGTGCCGACCCCTTCGACCTCAACAGGCAAGACCACACGCACGCCGAGGAAACCGCCCGCGAAAAAATAATACACGTTCTATACCCTCATCTCCTTACTGTTAGCCTCCAGTGAATGGACACTAAACACGTGCGCCGACATTGGGTTTGTACTTCATTCATTCACAACAATAATTTATTTGTAACAGTTACATTTTGGCATAATGAGACTTTGTCCTTAGCCTCTTATTTTTTTTCAGTACAATTTTGGCGGTTATATTCTTTTAAAAAGTACACTGTAGCTCTATTGTTGCACTTTATTGATTTGTCATGGAAAGTTTTGTATAAGTTTATATTATTTATAAGTGAACAGTCAAATTATGAACTACAGTATGGTGTGGGATCCATACTAATGTACTCAATTTGCGAGGTTTTTTCTTGTTTTTTTCTGTAATTATGAATTCTAAGATATATTAAAAATTAAATTTAAAAGAATAAAAGTAAATTTCCGCCTTTAAATCGCTATAGTTTAGTATCCAATATTGTATTACAACACAACATAACAGACTTACAGGTTGTTTGGAATAATTGGGTAATTTTTTCTCTTCAATAATGGCAACTTCACTCCATATTCAATGGATATGTTGCTCGCAAAACAGAATACGGTGTTGCCAGCATTTCCCCATTCTGTTCAGTTTTAAATACTATCAAATGTGGGTAATTTTAGACATGGACCTACCAATGGTTCTAACAATCATATGCTTATCACAATAGGACGGGGCGATTGAGATTACAAGAAACATATTAGGTATATAGTTCTACAGTTTATTTATCTCGGTTTAATCGCGAGCGACGAACTGTCATTGAATTCACTACACTTTTGAGATAATGATGTGACCAGTTAAAAAAAAACAATTTGTTGAAACGTACGCAATACTATGACCATGAAATTAATATGACAAGAAAGCTATAAGAAAGAAAAATATAATAACAAGTTAAAAATATGCACTTATATGTTAGGCGGTACTAACTAATGTGTATTTAGAAGTTGACTGAAGAAATCCGAAATGTAAAGTCTATTAAGCAACCATAGTATTTACCTATATATTTATATATATATTTACCATAAAACATTCTGTTTTATCCAATTCATTGTTATACAATATTTCTTTTAAATAGACGTCAAATATATAGATATAGATATAGAGTAATAATAAAAATAAATATTTTTAGATGTTAAGTCATAATAAATAATTAATAAAGAAAAATGAGAGAACTATAATATTCGAAGTTCAAAAAAAAGATTTAATTAATTAAAGGTTGTCTACGAAGATATATAGAATATCACAGTAATATCTGTAATATATTACAACAATTATCCTGATATCGAGCTATTATGTTGTGTTGGGTTATGACGAAATTAGATGTGTTGCCATGTATAATTTTTGATGACACCGATCATCATAAGATTAAAATAATATTATATAAAAACTATAAAGCAATAAATGACTGAGGATATATATACTGCGTGTTAAGTGGACTAAACATTATTTTTTATTACTTTTCATGGAATATAGACGTTATTTGGTAGTAGAAAATTTACTATTGTGCGACTGTATATGTCAGACAGATTTATTTTTTTACGTCATTATTATTACGTAAATAAATATAAAAAAAAATGGGAAGTATAATCTTTTGACCTTCGCCTGTTTCATAAGAGAATGCGAACAAAATAATATATTGAATAATGTATTTGTTTCTATTAAATATATTTTATAATTAATATTTTGACTCGTTGCTATGAATTGGTGTATACTTAATGTTATAAATAATTAAATATACCATTTGTAGTGAACAAACTAAGAATAATGCATGCAGTATATTATTCTCTATGGATTAGCTATTTTCAATAAAAAAAGAACATACGTCTGTGTTACTTAACTATAGTAAATTGCAGAAACAGTGCCCTGTTCCGTGTACTTACAACTTTAAAATACACACTTTATAAATTAATATGATTTAGGTTAAGCGTTCAAAGTCACTTAACTTTGTAATATTGATAAATTTAACTTCTATTTGAAATGAAAGTGAATTGAATAAGGTAACAGAATAATTTGACTAACGTAACTAACTAGTAAATGTAAGAATTCTAGGGGTTCACTGTAAATATTACAATTTATTAACAAAACAAAAAAATTGTTAACAAATTTATTATTATCAGGTGTATGGAGTAAGTTCATTAGTATATATAAGAAATTAAAATCAATATGAACAAAAACAGTTTTTTTTTATGAATTCTACATATATTTATACTAAAATCTAAAATGATCTAGAACAATCGATAGAACATTATTTGTTTAAAGAATAAATATGCAGTTTCATTGAATAGAGTGAATGTAATTACTCCATATACCATGCGATTTGGTCAGCTATTTTACGTTGGCATATATTTTGTGCGTTGGCGAGGTATATTTGCCTCTGTTAACATTAGGCAATAGTTTTAGATGTTTTAATTTGTAAGTTTAGGCTAAAAATTCTAAATAAAGCGAGAGTATTCGATTAGGTAATGCGATGGAATCATGGAATATCAGTACAAAGAATTTAAATATTATCAAAGTGACATTTTTATCATTGGACAATTTGGATTTATGTAAGAGTATATTTTGATATGATCGGTGTTTGTTTGTCTGTCAACGATTGTGGAGTAGTACTGTCCGGTTTACACTGCGTTTCCACCGTAGTATTATATATATGTATTAAAAATATGTCTAAATAATACATGTGTACGGTCATTTCATTCAAATGAAGGTATACAAAAACATGTATTTATAAAGTATGTTTGCAATATGTTTTCATGCTTGGATGTGTTAAAAGTCTGCAAACATACAACGAATGAAATAAGGAATCCATAGATATATAATGAATGTATTACATTATCATATGTGGGATAAAACCTAGAATATTTAAATACCATTATAAAATTATACAAAAACCTGTGTATCTTATGAGTAATGTAGTCAGGTCAGTTTTAAACTGTAACCTGTATTTATTCAAAATCTAGAAATAATGCAGTTTATGTGATAATGTGATACAAACAAGTTTCAAGTGCAAGTTGCATAAGGGTGGAAACGCGTGGATAAGATTGCAATACATTCAGAGGCGTAGCTAAATACCTAAAGCCCTGGTACGAAGCTGGACCTGACTATGGTAAACTGTAGGTTTTATCAAGGCTAAATATAAAACAAGTTGGCGACAGTAGACTAATAATCTTTTTTTTTAAGATATTTTACTGCTCTGGAAGGTAGTTCTTATGAACAGTTTAAATTATCGTTTCAGCGATACTAGACTAATAATGACAACTTTTTTAAGACATTTTTCTGCTCTGGAAGGTAGTTCTTATGAGCCCAGAATAGTTTAAATGGTCGAGCGCATAGTAGCTTATTTTATTTACATACATTGAGTGTTTGAGAATTTTTTAACACTTCAATTTTTTGATGGTCTTTCTTTGAGGGTCTTGGGATGATTAGGGGTGTAATGTAAGGCTGTGTCTAGCCCTCCGGTAGCTACGCCACTGAATTAATTATATAAAATATATAGAAGTCGCTAGGAATGATTGTTACCTGCCTGTCTGGACCAAAATTGCATTGTAAATTATATAATTTTCAATTATCAGTGTACATACCAAATGTAAAATGATCACTGCCTATTGTAAAAATAAATCTGGAGACCTAGATAGATCGAATCTATATACCGCTATTAGTGAATTTCTCAGATTATTACTCAGTTTATTATTTACGGTTCCGTAGGTACATATTAATATTAATTCTAACTTTTTAAAACCAGTATTTGTATGAAAATTTATCGGTGTGTTTAATTTTCATATAGATAGAATGTATTTGCAGCTTTATAGTTTGCGCCTGTGAGTCTAATATTGCCTACGGATACCTTTCGATTTACTTTTGTATGTCTTTAACGATATATTTATCTCGATTATGTTACATCACTTGATTTGTTAGTTTAGTTGGTTATATTGTATAAACATAAGTTTGGAGACGTACATAGTGGCCCTTATTTTTGTTAATTTTTTTTATTCTGTCTGCGTTGTTTGTTGTCCGGTGAGCCAGCTCCGTGCGAGCGTGCGTGTGTGTGAAACTATAGAAAAATTAAGTACCTAAAGTTTAGGTGGTATTTTTAATATTAGGTTAATTTCTAAAAAGGAAAAAGCTTAGATTATAAATTATTGTGCGTGTATTTTCTGTTTATAATGTGTACCTATGTGGAGAGAATGTGAGACGCATGGCCCTCTGGTACAATAGTTGTAAAACATATTTTAGCGTTTTATACAAAAGATATCAAGTTCAAGAGTACTATTGTAACAGAAAGTCCACAAATTTATATGCAATTAAATATAATAATTTAAGAAGTGTAGCGTTTTTATTTATGATAATAACCCAAAATGATTCACACGACGTCATCCCAAGCTAAGCAATTTGTTTTATGAGTACTAGATAACTGATAGAAATACTCATATACATTCTTTTAAGTGCATACATAGAATAAATATAAGCCCAGACAAATATAAATAATCATATTCATAAACACCAATGTTTGTATCTTGCAAATAATCAAAACCGCGTATAATAATAACCTCAGGACAATTCACACAGCGCCATCTAGACCCAAGTTAAGCTAGCTATAGTTTGAGTTATGGGTACTAGATTACTGATACAAATACATAGATTTTTTTTGTAGATACATATTATACCTAGAAAACACCCAGGCCGATACAAACAATCATACTCATGAATACAAATGTTTGTGCCGTGCGAGGATTAGAACAACAACATCGACCATCGGTCGTATACATCATAACTTTTCTTAAAGTTAAATTAATTCGATGTAAGAATATTAACTAGTCTGCAATAAAAGTTACTTTGTTGAAAGGTAAAAGAGTTTACTTTTTAAAAAATGGCGTTTCCGACTAAAGTAGCTATATAGAATATCTTGTATTTTTGGAAACTATGTGCCACTACAGGATTTTTTAATATAATTAGGATGGCAAACAGGCTGAGGATCCACTTCATAATAAGACAGTATGAATATAGTAATGTCTTAATCGAACAGAGTTCATTCAGGCTTGCCATCTCATGGTTTTAGCAGAGCCACCTTATTGCATAATCATCCACATAAAACTTAATTTAACTTAGCATACAAATAAATAAAAATGAATCAATATTAAGTTATTTATTTATCAAAAACAAGAGGATTCTTAATCATCAACTGTTTCCAATGGATACTCTGACATAATCAGTCCCCTTGACCACAGAGCATCAGCTATCTGCAGCTTATCTGAATCATTTGGAACATCCAGACTTTCCACTGCAACATACTGTGGATATGAAAGTATCAATGTTTCTATTGCTGGTGCCAGTTCTTCCTCAATTTCAAGGTATGGCAGCTCACTTCCGTGATATTCCAATGAATTCTCAACATAATAATACAATCTTATACGATCTTCCGACACCATTCTCAGTATATTTTTTCGTAACAGTCTTATTTTGGTGTCAAGTCCAATTTCAACTCTATTTCTAACTTTACCATTTCTCATCACAACATCATTGTCACTGTATACAGTGACATTCTTTTCTAAGTCAGTTAGAACCGGTGGTAGTGCATCATGCTGATAATTTTTGTTCATTTGATCCACTGCTTCATCTATTGGTAAATGATCTTTAATTTTATCAAATAGTGTCCTAATGATAGTCTCTATTTCTTTTCTTCGTGGTGTATTTACATCTGAGTTGACTAGACCAAAATTGTCATAGATATCAAATGGCAAACCTTGCCTCAACTCAACATTTTCATTTATCGCCATCTGCAAAGCTGCAGGAACTAATTTCTCAAATAAGTCTGCCCATGAATGTTTCTGATACATACTGACAGTGACATGAAGGGAGTGCTCCCCTTCAATTGTAACACCTTGATGGATAAAGCCTCTTGGAAAATAAAGTAAATCGCCAGCTTCTAAGGTGACTTCTAAAATTGGATCACCTATTTCATTTTGGTCAAAATTCTTTGATGAAACTCTAGGCAATGTTTCTTCATTGTTTCGTGGTTTGTATATACGCCAATGTTTCTTTCCTTCAGTTTGCAAGATAAAAGCTTCTATATCATCATAATGGGGAGCGAAGCCTTGAGAGTCTGGTGGTGTTAAATATGCATTGGCACCTACAAACGAGTTAAAGAACTCCTGAAGCGTTGCATTCAACAAATGAAGTTTAGGGATGTAAGTTTGTGGATTTAATAATCTAATACTGCAGCCATTTACATAGTAATCCCAAACTAGATATGGATGAGCTCTGCCTTCCGGATTATGTGTCTCTCGTTTCTCATTTACGTATGATGTCACATCAATGTTTTTAGTGAACTGTATGTTATCTTTACGCAACATCTGATCTATGATGGGTGTGGAGATTATTTCTTTATAGTAGCTAGGCTTCTTACGGGCGATGTGTAATGGTTTCTTTTCCCAAATTCGGTTCAGGAACTCATCAGGATTATATGGTGCTATCATCCACCTGAATGCTTTTAAACCTTCTTCAACACTATCTGTTTCAACTGGAGTGAATTCAAAACTACCATTATCTGAATGTTCACCCACTGTATCCTCATCACTTTTATTTTCAAAATAATTAATTAAAGCAGGTACTTGGTCACGTTCAGAATTGCTACGATTGCTCTTAGTACTTAAATCGTGTTGTACACTTTCAACAATTTTGGCATTTGCAGTAGATTCCTTAGACTGCTTGTTCTTTTTCTTTTTATGAATTTTCTTCTTTGCTATATTCTTTGATTCTTTTGATTTCTTCTGCGACTGTTTAACTTTTTGAGCTATATTAATCATAGTCGCATCATTCAAATTTTCTACTAAAACATTGGAAGGTTTCGCTTTTTTCTGTTTCTTCTTTTTGTTTGTTTGTTTCTTAGGTTTCTTATTGGTACTGTAAATTGCAAAGGCCGACACTGGCGAATCCATAGTTATAACTTAATGTAGGTGAAAATGGTTCTTTTATATATATATTTTACTCGCATATGTATAAAGTAAACTTAAAATTGTTAAACATTTACTTCACAGTCAAATACAGTTTCTATTATAATGAATTGTTTATAGGTTATGTATGTACTTCGTGTATTAGGTTAGGTAGAAAAGTTTCTCGCAGTGGTTGACGTTTATTTGACACTGTCATTGTGATGAAATATCTGTACAATACGTACAAGCTGCATCCAGAACCTATTGAAGAACCCAGAAACTTACAAACCTATTTTTGAGTCCGTCATATCAACATTTCAAGATTTATAACTTGTGAAGATAATTATTTTGAAAAAAATATAAGAACACACTACTGAAGACAATGGCTGTATGTGCTGAGTCCTTTTGACTTTCCCTGAAAAGCGAAAAACAGAACCAAAAAAAAAAACAATACGTACAAGGCAAGTGTACATATCCATACAGCCTAATCCCATGAAAATCTTACTAACATTGCTAATGTTATAAACGCGAAAGTTTGTGAATATGAATCGATAGTACCTACGTATATAGATTAGACTTGGTAGAGGTATAATAGACGCCTTTGCTTGCCATCAGCCAAGAGTTTTTTCATTTATAAGTACATTTTCTAAACTACTCACATTTATATTATTTTTTTGTTAGATTAAATCTATTGAAGTGTTAGGAATGAACCTTCCGCCATCTTTACTAATTAATTTTTTTATCTGTCTTTATTATCGGGGAGCCAGTTAGAAAAACAAAATATATACAGTTTTCTCTATTGCCGTCTTCTAATTATAGAAGTATATAGGTACTTATAACAATACTGAAGGGGTATAAATGAAACAGTGATACATTTTCAAGCCCATTTATTTATGAATTACTTCAGATACAGTTTCTCTATAATGCAGTTAATTCATCCAAGGCATGTGTAATCGAGATCTACCTTCTATTATACACTAATTAGATATTGATATCTTTATGTATTGATCATACGATTATTCGTTTATTACACATATATTAGATATTTATATTTAATTGGTTACACATTTATAACATTAGTACACAATTTCCGATAATTTATATAATTGTTGTGATAAAATACTCATTTGAATGTGCTCAAAATTCGATAGACAGTCACTCCCTGTATAATATTATTGCTCTAAATAAAAACCATATGATCGTTTATTTCGGGCATATAAATATAATTATTTATTTAAATCCATTTATATAATTTTAGATTTACTTATTTAAGGAAATACCTACATTTGTTATTGTTTAAATAAATAAATATTTTATTCAATAGATATACATCTTTCATAAGTTTTTTAATATTGTCATTTGATTGCATTTCGATTCAAAATTATTTTAGATGATTTATAGTTTTGGATCCGCACAAAACGTCGCAACACAAGCGCAATGCTGTAATGATTTGATCATTTGACTCACAGCCATACGTTATTAAAGCAAATTGATAGTTTCTATAGTGGAATCTCTACAAATATAAACACAGACTACAAGAAAAGAGATGCTTCCTAAAATACTGCGTCGGTGATTACGTACATAGATGTGTAGGTACATACAAACATTTTTCTTACACTATACATATGTGTATAAACATTTTTTTTCTCTAATTTAATTATATTAAATACAAATCTTTAAGCTTCATAGATATAATTTAATTTTTCTATTTTCCTACGCACAATAATATATTTATTTGTTTTTATATGTACTTATTAGTTATTAAATCCAGAAACTACTAAATTATTGGTCATCTATCACACATAATTGATACGTACGTCAAATTTTACATCAATATTTTTTTAATTATATTCTTTACTTGATTATATAAACTAGATCATGCCATGATATCTCATAATCATGCACTCGAGTAGCGTAGAACTCGTAAGTATATTGACGTTTACAATTCTCAAAAGAAGCGACATATTATATACATTTGTAACGACAGATCTCGAAAATGAAAAGAAAAATTATGTACGTTATAGGAAGTACATATTCCAAAGAAACTCGACTTTCTTTGAAGGTAGGGGTTGTTGACAGGAGAGAGTAATTACATATTGAAAACAGCAGTAAGATGAAAAATGAGAGAGATGGAAACAGTGAAAAAGGTCGTATGATAGAATGAGCTAGTTAGTGTGGACACAGCTACGCTACTACCTTATTACCAACGTAGTGTTGCACCTAGGAAATCCTTTAGTCGTAGACTAATAATCATATTTTCACATAGTCCACGGAAATTAATTAAAGAAACTTTGTAAAATGAAATAGTATATTTTTATTGTAAAAACTCATATGTTTTCTTTTTTTCTTCGAGTTCGTCGCAGAATTAATCTGTTCGCCAAGTTCCACGCTATCAAGTGCCTGTTTTCTTTTATATCTACTAGTCCTCAAGCCAGAGCCTAATTTCATCTATTATTTCCTCTCTGCTGAATTTTTTTAAAATGGTTAAGACGGTCCTCGGAACCGAAGTTGACGTTCTAGGCTTCATAATACAATCTTAACCATTACAGAAGGTTTCAAACCGGGAGGAAATTGTTGTTGCAGGCTGGGGGGCCATAGATACGCATTTAGATGCGTTTGTACGCTTAGCATCGTTGTGGTATTTACCACAGAGTATACCTACGTACAGACCTTCTATTTTAAACCTTTCAATATACTTAAAAACCATCACCCCAGAACTTTAATATTTTTTAAAAACAAAATAAACCACCCATTTTAGGCAAGTATGGTAACTAAATTATTTTATAAGCTTTACATTTGATATGATAGTAATTTGAAATTGTGTTTTTAATAAATTCTTATTCAGTTACGTGTATATTTTTAAAGACGTATACATTTATAGAGGGACTAGATAGTCAGTCTATTTTCATATTACACTGTTTTGTCAGCATTTGAATATATATTCTCCGACCTCTCATCAGTGTTAAAAGCACGCGTAAATATTTCAAAATCAATTAGAAAAGTGTGAAAAATTGAAAAAGTTCGTCAGTCTTATTATACAATGCAAACTCAGATCAACCCAGGCGAGTTTTGAGTCCATTTTTCAACGCATGATTTTGAGGAATAATATTTTTTTGGATATCCAAACTCAAAGGACGGTACTCGATAAATGGTTATTAATTTTTTTTATTACATAATTTATTATAGTGACATTCTATGACTCTATGATATAATATTATGAAAGGTATAATTCAACACTCTTATATATATAAGGTATGCTTCAGAGCTAGACTACATAGTTTTAGTTCCGTGCATAAGCTTAGAAAATCTTAAAATACTTAAAATAAACTTAAAATAAAGACAGCATCATCTTCAATTACCTTACAAAAATATCCTTTATCATCCCGCGATCTTACTTAGGTACTGTCGTAGATCAAACATTACTTATATCCAATCAAACATTTCGTGGCGTCATAAGAAAGAAATTATTATATTTAATATACATATATTACGACATTGTCAAAATATGTATCTACTAAAGAACTTGCTACATACATTTAGAAGCGAACTTATATATTAAATGATTTCGCAAACCTTTTACATGTTAAACTTCCTTTAATCTCTTCATAGATAGGTCCAATCGTTGTCAGATTATAAAAAGGATATTTAAAAACAAATTCAAAAAGTAAGTTTGTAATCTACCATTGAGGAATATATTCCTATAAATACATAGCTACAATTGAATGCTTCCCATTTCGTTTATAGAGTGAACTGCGACGTACAATAGACCTTTTTGATGTCGATTTTTTTCATTATCTAGTAATGGAAAAGTCGAAATATTGGATGGTGTTCTTATATAAAAATCTACAAGAAACTGCTGTCCGGTCACGTGTGAATCGTTAGCTTTTAATTTTTACACTGTATAAAACGAAATCGTTTCCGCTGGCTGTTCGCTTAGATCTTTTAAACTACGTAACGGATTTTAATGTAGTTTTTTTTAATTCAACATGGTTTGTAATATTAATACATGTATGTACATACATGCGAAGCCGGGTGGGTAGCTAGTTAATTATAAAACACAGTTATAGAATCTGCTCTTACATAAGGTTCTCATAATATTATAGTTATATTGTCGTTGTAACTAATATTATAAATTCAAAAGTGAGTTTCTTACACTTTCACTACAATATTAATTTTGGTACAGCACAAGGGATGGAGAAAACTATAGACCATTTTTTATCCCATGATAATGCACAGATGACAGAAGGGTTAAGGTCCGTTAAGGGTCGGCAACTCGCACGTGTCACTCCTGGTGTTTCAGGCGTCCATAGGCTACAGTAACCGTTTACCATCAGATGGGACGTGTGCTTGTAAACATCATAGTATAAAAAAATAATTTGCGGGCAAAATGTAGTAATGGATATAAAAAGGAAGCATCCAACTGTTACAAAACTGTATCATTACCCAAAGGAGATATGCTAAAAATGATAAAAATTAAAATACACGAAAGCTGAAGTCCTTTAATTTGGGACCGTCTCTTCAATGTACCCTCATATCTCTGGCGTGGACGGGAGTAGTGTCCTCGGGGCTGGGACTATCATCCAAGTGTGGTCTGATGTGTACCACCGAACGGCGCTGGTCGTGGTGACTGTAATCATCCCTCATCACAAGACCACCGATCCCGTATCCTGGGCCCATCACCCCGGAGCCGCTGAGGCGCATCTTTTCGGGATCCTCATCAAGCTTCACAGAGGAGAACACCGTGCTGAGGTTCAGTTGGGGTATATCGTAGAAGACGGTCAATGTCAGCATGAGGAATGTCAGCCCGATAAGAAGGTAGACTAGAAGAGAAGAGAGTTACATTACTAAAGTAATAAAATGATGTACCAGAGGCAGATTTTGTACAAAATTGTCCGCGTAGATACCTCTTTCTCACTTATTTCAGCCGTTGATCAGCTGTAAACTGTTTTGCTAATAACTGTTAGACTAACTCACTGTACCATGGGAAACAAATATACCGAAAGGCCATAAAAACAAATAAATATTCTGAACTAATAAACGAATTAACGAAAAATGGTTAATTTATATGCGGGCGAAGTGGGAGCGAGAGGTATACCAGCGAAATCTATTTAGAATCTTCTAAAAGATCTTGGCCTATCTAGAACTGCAGTAAGTTATATATTAGAACCTATATCTAAAGCTGCACTAGCAGGCTCATACCACATTTGGCTGGGCAGGGAGATAAACACGAGTGGTGAAGCTGATTGTTGACGTACGTCGAAAATAGGCCCCTTAAATCTACAAACCGGGGTCACAAGTCGCGGGAACTGCTTGGAGTTGCCATCTCTGCCACACGTTGGACCCGGCACCAGCACGGTGAATTCATGGAATGCAAAGTTCGTCTCAATACTCACAAGTGGTAGCGACTTTGTAGAGAGGCCGGTGCACTTGGCCGGGCGAGTCACCAGGGATGTAATCTCCCAGTCCAATGGTCGTGAGAGAGATGAAGCAGTAGTAGAAGGAGTCGAGGAAGTCCCAGTCCGGCTCGAGGTTAGCGAACACGGCTGCTGGCACCACCAGAAAGAAGACTACCAGAGTTGTTACTGCAAAAAAGAAAGTAAGTGCTATACATGAGGAAAAAGATTTTTGGATTTCGAATTTATTTCTTGATGAGTTGAGCGTATGAAATTTATATAGAGGAGTGCAAAAAACAATTTTTTTTAATTATGCATATCTTGTTTATTATTAAAGCCTGTGCTCAAATTGAGAATAGATTAATATTGTTTATATTTAATATTACTTGTCTGTACTCTTACTGAATGTTAAATTAATTATGGTCGAATTTCGACCACTGGTACCACTACTAACTCTTCGCCGAACAGTCAACACTAGGCTTCCAAGCTATATGAGAACTCCATTCAATGCCTGATGATGCCTCGTTCAGAGGCGAAACACGACGCAATATGGGTGTAGACTCAATAACGGTCGGAATTTGATCACCAATAGAGAAGGTCGTAACGGTAGTCAAGTTTCCGCACTGAATATTTGTGGTCTTAAAAATGCTAATTGTAGCGGAATTAAACAATATAATGTAAAACAATTAAGTAGTGAAATGGACTTTAGCAAAATAATAAGAATTGTATTTTTGCTTCACATATTTCATACAAATAATTGATGAAGTCCCTTGTATCTATGTTTCAGAAGTCATATTGTGATGTACTTATAAGTGAATTCATCAGGATATTTTACATACTACTTAATAAAATAAAATATAACTAACCAATGATCATGAGATGCACAAGTCGTATAGAGAACGGGCGGTATAGATGCCCAAGGGATGCATTCAAGGCCCTCAGCAGGGCTGTGGCCGGCAGCAGCAGGCGCTCCACCAGCGCAGACAGCAGCACCAGGGTCAGAGGAATCCCCAGCAATGCGTAGATCATGCAGAACATCTTGCCAGGCTTCGACAACGGTGTTACGTGGCCGTAACCTATACGTAGGATTTGTGAAATTCATTATGTAAACCAGCCTTCAAATGATCATCTTATGTATAAAATTGACATGTCACAATATTAGTTACTATTTTCCTCCGAATCGGCTTGATCGATTGATCGAATTTTATATGCATATTCAGTAGGTCTGAGAATAGGCTTCTATTTTTCATACCCCTAAGTGATAAGGGTTATCAACTCCTAACATAAAAAAAGACATACAACCCTAAACCTTCACCCTTTTGTCGCCAACCCCTATTTTTTAATAGCAATTTTAATTTATATGGAAAAATAACATTTGCGGAATCAGCTAGTAGTTTATAAAAACTTTATAATGTAAACTGTATTTAGTGTATATACACTAAAGACAGTTTACATTCAGAAACAGTTTACAGTCAGAAAGTTAACTAATAAAATTTTGTTAGTTAATTTTCGGACTATCCTTTTCACAAATTTCTCCAAGATTATTAGAATATAATACGGTCTCGGCCAGCCTACGGTTGGTCTAGCGGTTTAGTACACTGCCTTCCGATGGTCTCGGGTTTGATTTTATCGTTTGTATCGGTCTGGGTGTTTTCTATATTTATTCCAGGCGGAAATTGGCCTTCATCCGCTCCATAAGTCCTTCCGCGGGTGTGGAGTGCCATCTGCACTGGCCACTTATTGTCCGGTGAAGCTGTAAAGGCCAGCTGCGAACAGCATTACGGTACTCAAAAAAAAAATTCATGTAAGTATTTACAAAGAAATGTAACTAAGTATTAATATCAGTCGTCTATATAGTACATTACACTATTTCTGCTTAATTTGGGACTAGATGGCGCTGTGTGATCTATGTGTCTATGAGTTTATCTATTTATCAGTTTATCTATGTATTTGTATATTTTTATAAAGTAATATTTAATTCCAGTATGTTACCTATGGTGGTGACCACAGTTGACGAGAAAAACAGCGACTGGCCAAAACTCCAGTTGGGACCCCCGCTAGAGTTACGCGATGCCGACACTCCTCGGTTGCTGGCGCGCACCACCTCCTCCAGGAGTGTCTCCAGGTCATCATCTGAACACAATACAGATAAATCTTCAGAAATAGTTCAAATTCAAATTATCTTTATTCGTGTAGGTATATTATAGTCTCTTATGATATGAAAAAGAGAAAATTTCATGTTTAACACATTTCATTTTAAAGTAAGATAAAAAGAGATAATGTGTCAAAAACATGATGTATAAAAAGGACAGTTCTAAAAATATAAATTTAAAAATAATAAATATACCATAAGAGTTTATGGCAATCGATCGCCGATATACTTCCCAGCATAAAAGTACAAAGAAACAGTGTGTATGTGTAAGGATAATATCTAATACCTATGAATGATTTGAAAAGATAGTATTTTGTAACGAATTTCTTTTGAAATCTATGAAATATATGGATAAATACAATTCTATAAATAGAAGACGGCTGGCAGAGCTTTGTCGCCTAGTTACTAATACCTAAAAGGTAAAATGTATCTATGCCAGAATCTATACCATAAAGAGTGAGAATTTTGTGAATTTGTGTACGGTAAAGCTTTGAAATCAAATGGGAACGAAATTACGGCGAACTGGGCCAAAGTTCGAATCCCTATCAGTGCTATCAGACTAAAGTCGTATCCGTCAGACAGGAGTTGGTCTTCAACCGCATACGTCTTTCCGAGGGTTTGGGTGTGCCATCTGCACTCTTCCAGTATCGTTTGGTGAAGTTATAAAGGCAAGTTGCGGCCAGTCGGCCTTTTCGAACTTTTCGAACAATCTAATGCAGTCGCTTTAGATAGTTCGAAAAGACTATATTTGATGACCTCGGTGGTCTAGCGGTTAAGCATACCGCTTTTCTTCCGATGGTCGCAGGTTCGATTCCTCGCACGGTGCAAAACTTTTGTATTCATGAGTATGATAGTTTATATCCGTCTGGGTGTATTCTATGTATATTATATATGTATTTAAAAAATAAACTGATATAAATCTGTGTATTAACATATATCAGTTGTCTACTACCTATAACACAAGCTCTGCTTAACTTAAGACTAGATGGCGCTGTGTGAATTGTCCTAGGATATTATTATTATTGTTCAACCTGAGTGAAGTCGATATTGGACACTAGATAATAATAATTATGAAAGGATATTAAAGATGTCAGGTCACTTCATCTCCATCCACATATATAACAGGACGTATGGTTTCTTCTTCATTATAGGGATAGCGTGGAGAAAAATTTGATAGCTATGAGGCCAATTGGCGCTAACTTACGACTTAGTAAGCAACTGGCAAAACATAATCTCAGTGAAAAAACCTATAATCTCTTTGAGGAAATATGTTGGTTCTCCATTTTAATACACGCCGTGGCCTACTTCTTCTTCTTTAGGAGCCATCTCCTATTGGAGGTTGGCGATCATTATGGCGAACCTTACATTGTCCGCGGCGGTCCTGAAAAGGGACCTGGTGCTAATCCCAAACCACTGCCTGAGGTTTTTCAACCAGGAAGTACGGCGTCTGCCTGGTCTTCGGCAACCCTGGTTTTTGCCTTGTATTATTAATTGCAGAAGTCTGTATTTTCCATTCCGCATTATGTGACCCAGGTATAGCAGTTTACGGCGTTTGATGGTGTTTAGTACTGGCTAGCCGTGGCCTACATTAAATCAAATGAAATGAATCAAAGGAAAAATGGGTAAGAATATACATCATAACCTCAATTTGTTACAATAAAGCATCAAAATCTTGGAATTGGCTCAAACAAAGCCTTTAAGAGCTTATAATTAGCTGTGAAGGAAAAGTAATAAGAAGATATTAATTTTAATAAGAAAATGAGAGCGTATTGTATAAAATTAGGGCTGCCATAAGTTGGAATTTACTTAGGGTTACTTTCTTTTTTAAAATAGTAATGAATATCTTTATATATATATATCCTTGCAAGATGGTAGTTTGAGAATGAAAGCAGTCAGGTTAGAGCCCAGTTTGACAGCCCTATGTAATAGGGTGTAGGTACGTCACAACTGTGTGCTTACCAGTAATGTGTTGTTTAAATAATTTTAGCCTAATCACAATTTTTTTTCGGACTACTCTAATGCTGTTGCTCGCAGCTGGCCTTTACAGCTTCAGCGGACGATAGGGGGCGAGTGCAGATGGCACTCCAAACTAAAGGAAGGACTTATGGAGCTGCTGAAGGCCAACTCCCGCCTGTTAGATACGACTTTAGTTTGAGTGCACTGCTAGGGGTTCGAACCTCGGCTCAGGCCGTCGTAATTTCGATCCCCGTTTGAATTGGATGGGGAATCGATCGGAGGGGGTCACACAATATGCCGGAATAAAAGATTTCCCTGAACACGACAGTTTTAGTATATAATACATGATATTGCTGGTGTAACTCCTATTTGCCATTATACTCGTATTATAATATTTTGCATCACGTATTAATAAATAGATTTAAAAAAAAGCTAAAATATCTACATCCTGTGATGATCATTTCAACCTTGTTGCATCATCATCATCATCATCATGTAACCTTTGTTCGATTTTGTTATTGGATTATATCTGAATAATGCTTCTATTAATTTTATCCTTATGCTACGTTTACATTCAGTCGCTTCCCCTGCCACTCGCGCTGCTGGAAATATTGCCGAGCGACAACTGAGCGAGACGGCTGAATGTAATAACACGCTGCCACTACCGCTGCCAGTCCTTTGACTCGCGCACGAAAAACCGACAATCGAGGGAGCGCCGGGCAGCGCGAGTGGCAGCGCCAATGACATGGGAAGTGTTTCCACTCGTGTTTACACTCTCGCGCTGCTCACTTCCCTGTCCACTCGGGCTGAGTGTAAACTGGGCATTAAATTTATAGTTATCAGTTATCTTAGTTTAGAAAAAAATTGTTCGTTTCTACCAAACAAAATTATTTTTTTTTTTCAAATTAACAAGATTTTTCTTACAAAAATTTCATAATGATACATAACACTTGCTAGATTACCTGTGATGACTTTCCTGCTTTTGGTTTATGTGCGACTTTTGGGACATTCTGTATAGCCTTGATTATATAGTCGAGGTACTCTTTGACTACACTGTTATACAGGATGTCAGAAATTATTGACTACCTTATTACTAAGTATTTATATATTTTATCTATAGATATCATTCATAATACGTGCCTAATTGCTAAATTATTTTAAAGAGTTTACCTAATATACTTTTTATAAGAATTCTTTTTTTTTTTTGATTTTTTTTTTCTAGATAAGAGCACAAATAATAGTTCCGAAAAGTGATCATTTGTGTATAATTTCTACATCGCGGTGGCCGACTTGTTTTTAATCAGGAGCGAAATAGAGAGGAATACATTCTTAAAACGCAATATACACATATTTATTTGGGTTTAATTTACCTATATGGTCCAAGATCTTAGTTCAGGTTGTACAGCACTAAATAGATATCATTTTGGCCGATTTTAATAGGACAAGTACTGTATTTTTTTGACTTTACGTTTATTATATAACAACATAGTTAAGCCTTCTCGGATTTTTGTTAATAACCTATTATTATAAAGTCTATTTAATTATTATTGAATTTATTATGGTAATTAATTGTCTTCTTTAATAAGGTACCAATAAGAAATATTAAATATATTAAAGCTCATAATAAAATATTATGACCTGAAAACAAAGATAATTTTCTTATAAAATGGATAGAAAATTAAATGGTGCGTGGGATTTTACTGCAAGGCGTGTTTCTAAAATTAAAGTTAAATATTCTTTTTTACACAGAGCATCGTGGTAAGAAGACATAATGAGGTTAATTATTTTTTTTATGTTCCGGTATTGACTCGGTATCCAACGTAGCAGGGCGGGCGGAAATGCCCACGCATTTCCGTCTTCCAGATTAATTATCATACACTAGCCGTGCCCGCGGTTCCCCACCCGCAAGAAATTATCCTATATTTTATTCTATATAAGCTATATTATTGTAGTTTCATTAAATTTTCGAAAATAAGCAAAAACATATACATAGTCTCAAAAAAAAAAATGATGTAAGTACCTTATTTTCGTATGCTTCTAGTGTAAACCAGTTAATTTTTATATCTCAGAACAATTCACACAACGTCATCTAGTCCCAAGCTAAGCAGAGCTTGTGTTATGTATTAGACAACTAATATAAATACATGGATACATTTTTTTTTGTAAATAAATACATATTACACATACAAAACACCCAGACCGATACAAACAATCATACTCATGAATACAAATATTTGTACCGTGCGAGGAATCGAACCCGCGACAATCGGATAGTAAAGCGGTGTGCTAAACCAATTTGAAATGCCACATTAATTTTATTTATTTGTTTCTACATATACCAATCAAAATCTGAATAAAATCGTCAAACCTTATAACCAATACCTATTCATATACATTAATTTGACGGCCTCGGTGGTCTAGCGGTTTAACACACCGTCTTACTTTCGATGGTCGCGGGTTCGATGCCTCGCACAAACATTTGTATTCATGAAGTATAATTGTTTGTGTCAGTCGAACTATTTTCTAAGTACAATATGTATGTATTTACGAAAAAAATATCCATGTATTTGTATTAGTTATCTAGTACCCATAACACAAGCTTTAGCTAGCTTAACTTGGGTCTAGATGGCGCTGTGTGAGTTGTCCTGAGATTGTTATTATTAATTTAGGGGGTTCAAATTGCATTATGACGTCCGTACTACCACATGTGTTGCCATTCCGGAAATTATAATGCAAATTTCAAACTGGAACACAACTTGTACTAAAGCAAAGCAAGCTGCTGGCGGCTGAATTAGTTAAGATATAGGTACGACTTTGTGGGAAGTTTCGCTCCAGCAAAATCATGCTCTATTCTACGCAGGAACGACGTGAAATTTTCAATTATAACTTACTGTAAGTCTCTTTCATACTGAAATCCGGCCTTGGCTCGCTCAAAAAGGTTTCCCTTGAATGTAGGAAACATTATTTACATTAAGAGGCTTACATACTTAGTTTTCGTTTCGTGAATAACCCGCTAATTGCAAAAGGCCCATATTTGGGGTAACAAATTTCATAATGCTCTGTGTTAAAATTACTATTTATTTTGCAGTTAAACATCTTTATGGGTTTTATAATAAACTAGCTGTGCACGCGTTCAATTTCAATATAAAATATAGCCCACGTGTTATTCTGATGCATGAGCTATATTACTGTAAAGTTTCATCAAAATCTGTTCAGTAGTTTTTGCGTGAAAGAGTAACAAACATCCATAATTACAAACTTTCGCGTCTATATTATTATTAAGATTAAGATGCTATTCACAGACTTATTGTGAGAAGCTGAAGAGCAGAACTTCCACATGACGGATGCGCCGAAGAATGAACGAGGCTGCAATATCCCAATTTCAATATAATACTTGGACAGTTTTAATTGAAATATTGTTGATATGAAATCTGTAAAATGCAGACTACGTTTTTGTGGCATCTGTGGTTTGCGTTAAGAATTCTGAAGTATATTCGATCTAGCATCGAACGGTTTTTTTTTGTGAAAGAAAAGAAAAAAATAATTTAAAACACAACGCAAAGAAAGGGCATGGATTTACCTAATGATATATGGAAAGGAAAAGCGTAATATAAAAAAAAGCATCGAACGGTGTCACAGTTATTTAAGTTATACTATGTAATGTTATGTTATCTGTGGTTATAGCTAGTTAGTAAAGTATACTAGAAACTAAAAATGTAGTATTTGTTTTAATAAATTTTAGTTATTTATGCCCATTTGTTTTTTATGCCTGTTGTATGTGACAATAGTACTAATAATGCATTATAATTGTATGACAGATATACAATGTTTTCAGCAGACTTCAAAAAGAAAGGACGAATTATTTTTTCGCAAAGTTATTAGTTTATATAAAGTTATTTTTTCGCAAAGTTATAGTTTATATAAAAAAGTGCAGAATGCTAATTTTATTTTCCACTAACGCAAAAAAATACATTATTTCAGCAAAGTAGTATAGCATTTGTCAATATCAATAGAATCTTAATAACCTATAATTATAGTCGAATTTCCACTAGTGGGTGATCACTAGTACTTATTAACCTATTACTGTAGAAGTGGTACCTATAATTAATTTAATAGATTGATAAAATATCTACACAGTAAGAACCAGAGTGACCGACATATCCCATAATTGCAAAACTGAAGTGGCAATCGGCAGGGCACATAGCTCGTAGGACAGATGGCCGTTGGGGCAGTAAAGTCCTCGAGTGGCGACCGCGGACCGGAAGACGCAGCGTGGGAAGGCCTCCAGCAAGGTGGACCGACGATTTGGTCAAGATCGCTGGAAGGCATTGGATGCGAGCAGCGCAGGACCGATCGTCGTGGAGATCTTTGGGGGAGGCCTATGTCCAGCAGTGGACGTCTTCCGGGCTGAGATGATGATGATGAATAATGTATTTTTTTATAACATGCATACTATTTAAATCTTTATGTAATAGACAGTATTTATACAGAAATAATAAAATATATTAGAACAATGAATATGCTAATTTATAATGACATATCGATAACTATGAAGATATGAAGGTCTCGGGGCAGCATGCGCCAGCGCAACTGGGGGTATGAGTGCAATTCTCGAGATAACCTACTGATCTGTCGCAGGGTCAGTAGTCTACACGTTGAGTAACAAACGAAGGAAAATACCACAAGTGGAAACAATGCTTCATATGAGTTGATAATGTCATAATCATAATACTTTGTAAGCAAGAAATGGTGTAGGGCCGGCATAAAAATAACGGATCAGGTCTATGGTCAAATACAACTGTTTCAAAAAGTGAAAAATCCGAATATTTTTTGTTTCGGGACTTGAGGCACACACTGACCATACTTTATTTCTCTTGAGCTGAGCTAATAGTTCTTTATCAAATTATCCTAATGCTGTTGGCCAGTTTACAGTTTCATCGTTCAAAAATTTGGGCGTGTATAGACAGCACTCCAAACCCGTGGAAGGACTTATAAACCAGCTAATGCCAACTCCTGTACCCTCCGATCGATCCCCCGTCCAATTCAAACGGAGATCGTATCCGTCAGGCGGAAGTTAGCCATCAGCCGCTCTATAAGACCTTCCGCGGGTTTGGAATGCTATCTGCACTCGCCCTTTATCGTCTGGTGAAGCCGGAAAGGCTAGCAGCGGCCAACAGCATTAGAGTAGTCCGAAAAAAAACTGACTTTAGTTTGAGGACACCGCTCTGAACCTCGAATCAGGGAGTCGTCGTAACTTCATCCCTGCTTTTTATACGACTATTTAAGAAAATATATGATCATCACTCGTCAAGAGAGGAGCTTACTGAGAGTTTATGTAACGTATGACTTACACGAGGTACTATTGGACCAGTTACATCAACCTGATGTGATACATCGCTAACAATAGAGCGACTAATTTCCATTACTAATAAACCCCTCCACTCTCTACTAGGGTCATTGAACTGCACGGAAATATGCCCTCTGCCCTTTAAATGTGGAGCAGCGAGGTACAGATACCCGATGCACTGCACATTATGTGGTTCAATACAGCAACGAGGCGGGGTCGACGAATGCCTCGATCTGTGCTAACGTACCCACTGGGTCACATCGCCTGTAATATAGTAATGACGCTTTAGCGATTACCTACATCTGAACTACTACTAAATCTACCACGTCGAACCTACCGTAATTTTATCGGAACGTTATTATTAATTTTATATCTGGCCCTTGTAAATAGAATATATAGTAATTAGAATTTTATATTTTGAAAGATAGTGAATGTCTTGTATTGTTTCATTGGTTTTGTTGAAATTGTGAGCATAATACAAAATATACTAGAAACCAGTCCCGGCTTCGCACGGGCCCAGTATTTGTTTACAACTGATGCTAGAAAACTGATATAAATAATTATATATTTTTTTAAAATACAGACGTAATTTACTTAGAAATATAATGAATACAAATATTTGCACCGAGCGAGGAATCGAATCCGCTACCATCGAAAGTAAAGCGATGCCGCTAAACCGCTAGACTATCCGGATCGTCAAAATTTTAAGATAGTTGCTTAATAGTATGAACGGACAACGAAAACGCTACCCGCTAATCTTATGTAATGCAAACAAATCTTACTTGAGATGCAGGAGTTCGCGTCGACAGCAGGAGTGTGTAGGTGTATAATATTTGTAGATATATGTTGCAAGTTTACGAGAATATTATAATTACAGCTATGTGTTTAGATACTCTGTGAGTGATATTTACATAGTATAAAACAAAATCGCCGCCGTTGTTTGTTCGCTTATATCTTTTAAATTACGCAACAGATTTTAATGCAGTTTTCAGCAATCGATAGAGTGGTTCAAGAGGAAGGTTTATATGTACAATATATGCGTGTTATAGTATAGAACAAGCCGAGTAATTCAACGATTTGTAATGCATCCGTGCGAAATTTAATTCAGTTCGAATTGTGGTTGTTTCAAATTATTTTTATTTTGGGATATTAGTGAAGTCTAAGTCTTAATCTTATATATAAAATTCTCGTGTCACAGTTTTCGTTCCCATACTCCTCCGAAACGGCTTGACCGATTCTCATGAAATTTTGTGAGCGTATTGAGTAGGTCTGAATGGCCAACATTTATTTTTCATCCCCCTAAATGTTAGGGGTAGTCCACCCCTAAATTTTTTTTTTATTTTAAGGCAAAACAACGTTTGTCGGGACGTCTAGTATGTACATATTTTTTTAATTGATTATAGGGGAATGGTGTACCTGCCTGCGCTAACGGTTTACGGTGGCGGGGCAGCAGTGGAGGATGATACGATGAGGTCAGACAAGGTAGCCAGGTGGATTGTTTATGTGGAGGTCAACCTGAACACCAGCAATGTACCATGCATTGCTAGCCCTTTGCTCATATTATGTTATCTGTGATATTACTAACTGTCCTCTGCCTCCAAAATATTTATTATCAAAATGTGCATAAAAGAGTGCAAAGCAACATAGACGTATCCACCTCCTCACGTGTAGGGGTTGGAAGGGGTAAATTCTTCTGGTTCAGGTGAAGAGGTAAATCAGATTTTTTTGAGCCGGGTCTTACAAAAGTAATGCGTTTTGTCTCTCAACTCAACTAGATGATTTTTTTTTGCAACCTATGAAACTAATCTATAAAATATTCTAAACATAGGCAGAAAGGATATCGCTACAAAGAATGAGACAGACTTTACTCTATATTAAAAAAATGTGCTAAACAACTAAAGTACTGAACGTTACAAAAATCGTGCGAAAATTTTTGCGGTTTAAAAAATCAACATGAACCACTTCATAAATACGTTTATTTGAATTTGACAATTGTGAAACTTTAGCTACTCGTTTCAAATTGTGGCGTGGGCGGGCGGTTTTATCTCGAGAGCTAAATTTAACTTACCCCAAAGCATATTATTATAAATCCTTATGTATATATAACAAGGACAAATATATTTTATACCTATGAAAATATATAGGCGGTTTATTTGTCACGATGGGCTAACTGACATGACCTCATGCTCATCTTATCATCCTCCACTGGTGCCCCGCCAGCGTAAACCGTTAGCGCAGGCAGGTGCACCATTTCATTATGATCCATAATAAAAACATCAAATAATAGGGGCAAATTGTTATTGATATGAATTAATAACTTCATTGCTAGCAATGTGCCATGACCGGTTGACCTCCAGGCGGTTCTCCCTGATAAATTCCTAGTGAATTTGTCACGATGGGCTAACTTACCTGACCACATGCTCATCACACCATCACCACCATTAGAATTGTTCGAAAAAAGGGATGACAAAAATAATGCTACCTTTTGAGTACCTCTTGGAAGAATGTTGTGCGTGACCTAATCGCAAATGTGAACGTATCATCATAAAGTAAACGATCGTTCCGTGAAATGGAGACGTTCCACGCTACATTATACTGTTTTTTTTTAATATTTATACCATATATCTCATAAGTGAAAAAAAAATTGATATTCGTGAATAATAATGTTTTTGAAGAATAATTTTTAACATATAGATAAAAAAATATTATCTGAAATTAAACAATACAAAGAAATAGGAATATATATTTTTCTGCAGTGATAATAATTTAGTTTCTTGACTATACTTTTACATATGATTTATCAATTTTATCAGGACGATCAAAAGTCGTTTATTATTTATAAGAGCAACAAACAATATATTCTTCCTATTTTTATGATAATGATTGATCTGCATTCCGAATAATTATAAAGTTTATGATGATAAACTTATCGATATTATTTTAACACATAGAAGAAAAAAAACTAACGATAGTACAAAAAAATGTTGTGTAGTTTCCGCGAGTTTCATCTAACAATTAACTAATATTATAAATGTAAAAGTATTATGTCTGTGTGGCATTGATATATAAAAATGAATAATATAATCACTTTGTAAATGAAATTAATGTACCATGGTTTGCCTGACATATGATAAAAAAAAATGTTGTAGGAAAATAATATAAATAAAAATATGACTATAGATTTTTCTATTGATAATAACCATTTTTGAATATACATGCATATATATATAAATTTTATCATCACGATCGGAAGACGAAATTTATAAATAGGTCCCCCAAAGATCCAAAAAAATATTTTAATTCCTATTTTCATGATAATGATTGACTGTGCATAGTTTTAAATAATTATAAAGTTTATGATGATAAACTTATCGATATTATTTTAACACATAGAAGAAAAAAAACTAACGATAGTACAAAAAAATCTTTGCGGATCTCCTAGTTCGATCCGCAGAGAAACTTTCATCTCTCCAATTAACTAATATTATAATACATTTATAATATTAGCGACCACGTCTCTGTTCCGTAAGTCATCACTGGCAACACACATTGGTGTAAATCGTCTTGTTATATAAAAAATATATCGTAGTAGAACGCTGCCCACTTTGTAAATGACGATTCTTTATTTGCCAAATTGGATCTACCTAGCTGGATAGTTTGCCCTAAGTATACGTAGTGATCGACAATTTCAAGTGTAGAATCACCGATTTTTACGGGAGCAGGTACGACATGGACGTTTGACATAATTTTCGTCTTGTCCATGTTCATTTTAAATAAAAATGAGAGTGTCTGTTTGTAATATTGAAATAACCGGGTTTCACCATGACCACGATATATAAATACGGTACATTCACCAAAATAACAATTTTTGTCTGTGTGTTCCGGCTAATCTCTAAAATGGCTGGACAGTTTTTCGCGGTACTTCTTTTGGCAGGTAACTGATGTAATAAGGAGTAACTTAGGCTACTTTTATTTTAGAAAAATAAAGTTAAATTCTACGCGGACGAATTCGCGGTCAATAATAACAAGATCAATTATATTAATCCTTCATTCTAATGAGATTGTCTTTTATCAATTCCTTTCTGTCCAGGAACGTCACGTGTGTCAAATTTTGATGAGGGTCCGTGAAGTTTGATGGGTTTATTCCCCAATCTGTATATTTACTCTTGGCTGCAGTAGGTTTCTGGAGCTGATAAGGGTCCTTGGTTAATTTTTGGAATTTGTAATTGACGGTCAATTCTTAACCGGCTACCGAAACCAACGGTTATGATTAATTTAATTTGTTAATGGCGTTTTTATTACAACAGTGCAAGTCAGGAATATATATTGTCACCAATTTTTGTTTCGGGCAGTTTTTTTGTCTTTACCAATTCACACAACGCCATCTAGTCCCAAAGTAAGCAGAGCTTGTGTTATGGGTCCTAGACAACTAATATAGATACTTAGTTATTCGACAACGGATATAAATACTTTGATATATTTATTTAGTAAATGCATTCATAATATTGGCTAAGAATTTTGTATTTAATTAAAAATATTTATATTCCTAAAAGTGTCCATATTACTTCAAATTCCTAAATATTCAAAGATTTGAACTCGGGACTTTTCAAGTCTGGTTACCACTAGGCCACGAGTCTGTCTAGCAACTGGCGACACAGCTGAATACAATAAAAAATCATTTATTCAAATAAACTTAATTTAAGCACTTTTGAATAGTCATAACAATTTGTTTTTTATCTACCACTCGTTCGGAAAGCTGTTTCATCACAAGAAGAACGAGCAAGAAACTTGTGTGTTGCTCTTTTAAATAATCCTTGTAAGTTTACATTTACAAGTCGAAACGTGTGAATACAAACTACCAACCAGCACTATTTTTTTCGGTGAAATATATATATGCAATAAGATTAAATCAGTCGTAGTGATAAGAGCAGACCAGTCCCTACAAGCAGCACTCGTTCACAAGTATGACGGATGAGCCAGCCATCACTGCGCTCGACCATATTTTAGGGAGCCCAATGACCCGGCCCACCACGCCGCCACATGTCTGGACATTTCAGTTGAAGTCGTATATTCTGTATATCCAAGTGCAAATAAATATTTAATAAGCTGTAAGAACATTTTCTATATTGAATTTGTGTTTCCCTTGTCGCCAATAAGTGTAATGTATGAAACACAGACATTAATGTTTCCTCGTGTCTATATATAACAGAACTAGCAGCCCGCCACGGCTACGCATGGGTATTAACAAAAATTAAATTTTAACACACACATATACACTCTTAGATGTTTACGATTCCCATAAAACTGTATTACATCACTTTGTTATATTGACAATAACAAAAAAAATTACACACATATATATATAGACACTTCGATATTGTCCTCTACAAAACTGTTACGTTGCATTGGTTTATTGTCAATAATTTCTGCAGCGTACGCAAAATAAAGATTTTTTCACACTACCGAAGTTTTCATACGGATCCCTAACGTTTTTAAAAATATTTTATCGCCTATTATCAGGGATGTAAGATTTTAATAGTAAAAAAACAAATCAGTCCAAAAGTTTCGGAGCCTATTCAATGCAAACAAACATACAAATCTTACCTATTTACAATATTAGTGAACACAAGGTAGGCAAACCGATCTTCTGGCACGTTACGTCTGTACTATAGATCCAAGAAATTTTCCCTTAAAATTCCTGACAAATTCCTTTGAACTTCACTATTAATAATCTCAGGGGTAGGTTAACCACCAAATTGTTATTAGATACATGATACAATAACATCTATATACATATATAGTAAATAGTAATTATAAATAAATAAAATAAATAACCCTGGACAATTAACAAAGCGCTATCTAGTTCCACGGTAAGCAGAGCTTGTGTTATAAGTACTAGACAACTGATATAAATAACATAGGTATATATTTTTGCAAATACATACATAATATACATACACAGTCAGACAGATACAAACAATGATACTCATGAATACAAATGTTTGCACCATGCGAGGAATCGAACCCGGGACCATCGGAAGTGAAGCGGTGTGCTAAATCGCTAGACCGAGGCCGTCAGTTATAATAGTACGTATAACATATTCTGTAAATAATATACTATGAGAACGTTATACCTTAGTGGTTTACTATCGAATTATAGATCTCAAAGGTAGTGAGTTAGAATCTTGCCAACATCAAAACATTATTATGAAATCAACAAAGTGTAGTCAAAACAAAAATGAAACTGGTAAAGTGTAAATTGTATTGAAAGTAGTTTTATTTTCGCTGCAAGAAGGTACGAAGTGGATGTTCACAATTTCTAAATAAATAAACAATTTAGAAATCCATTCATATTCACCGATTCGAGAAAATATTCAATATTTTCACTTTGGGGAAAACAGTAACTATTGTCTGTTTTTAAAACCCGGAGACTAATTTGACATTACCTATGTTACCAGATTCTTGCAATTTTTAAAACAAGGATGTATAAATCAATATTTAATAAACTATAACAACTTTTTCTATATTCAATTTATGATGCCTGTTGCAAACTCTTTGCACATTTTTGTATATTTATTTTTCTATCAATTTTAAATGTATTTTTTTTTAGAATTGTTATATATTTTTATTGTCACTTTTTGCCTACAACCGTTTGTACACGTACCTATCTTCATTATAAGTATTTACCATTTTCTATCCATTGTTTGATTTACATCACACATACAGTCCACTCATTCTATCACCTACAATTCCCTTTTATTCTAATAAGTGTTATGTATGAAACACAGACCTTAATATTTCCTCGTGTATATAAGGCAATATGGACTATATTTTATGGGTTAGTCAGAAATAATGTGTGGATGTTTATTAAAAACGCATTAAAACAAAATTAATAAAGTATAAATATTACAGACTATAAAAGAATAGATAAATCAATAGCATGTATAGTTACGGAGATGTAACTTTTTTGGATCGCAACCCCAAGGAAAGAAATATATACTGCCAAATTTTCTCCCTCTATTTTTTTTCTATACACGTGTTGGGATCGTCTGTGGCTTTATTACGTGTAAGATTAAGATTAACTACCCAAATATAGGATATTGAGACCTCGGAGCGCGGTGAGCAAGGGTTATGACGTTAAAGTGACTGTAAACATATAGAGTGATATTGGAGTTTGAAACATGCGCCCTAAATAAACGTTCAAGTTGTTAGAACATAAAAGCAATTTAATAGAAATCTATATACACGTGTACCATTTATATACCGTACGACTTAATTCTACATATTCTCAACAAGCTGTGCCTGCGACTTCATTTTTAAACATGAATAACCTAACCTAAAAAAACTTAAAAAAAGTTTCATCGTTCTAATTTCAAAAATGACGAATTTCTATACAAACTCTCATCCGCTATTTTATTTTGCCCCTTAAGGATAAAATTTTTACAAACTTTAAATGTCATATTTATTTATATTTAATCAACAGCCTAAAAATAAGCTTTAGGTTTCTAGCTTTAAAAATGACGATACTTCCATACAACCTTTCATCTTCCTTTTCAACAACTACAAGGATTGTTAATAATGTGGACTCATGACCCCATTATTAGCAACGTACCATGTCAGGTCGACCTCCACGTGGAAACCATCGTGATAAATTCCCGGTGAAATTGTCACGATGGGCTAACTGACCTGACGTCATGCTCCTCTTATGATCCTCCACTGTGGTCCGCCAGCGTAAACCGTTAGCGCAGGTGGGTGCACCATTCCATTATCATCCATGCAAAATAAACCTTTTTTCGCATTCAAAAGTAAAGCCCATGTCCTTTCTCAGGGTCTAGACTATCTGTGTACCAAATTTCATTTCAATCGGTTCAGTAGTTTAGCCGTGAACATAGTCATTTATTTCTACTATGTTCCTATCAGTATTAATTAATAATAATAATAATAATTTCAAGACAATTCACACAGCGCCATCTAGACCCAAGTTAAGCTAGATAAAGCTTGTGTTATGGATACAAATACATAGATTTTTTTTCGTAAATACATACATACTACACAAAGAAAAGACCCAGACCGACACAAACAATTATATTCATGAATACAAATGTTTGTGCCGTACGAGGAATCGAACCCGCGACCATTGGAAGTAAGGTGTGTTAAACCGCTAGACCACCGAGGCCGTCAGTGACAGTAATTAGTCCAACGATAGTAGGTATATAATGTATCTACCGATAACTGTATTCTGTACATAATTATGTATATTATATCAAATGCCTGGTTAAATAGTGATAAACTATTACTTACAACTTAAGATAAGATAACAAAAAACGAGTGGGTACATTTTAAGTATTAGTAATAAATTCCGTTAGGTCTATAAGCCACCGGTGTGAGAATAAAGCTTACGAATTGCAAAGAATTATCTTTAGATATTCAACTTCATTTACGTTAACTATTTTGTCTGTATAAATTAGGCTAAGGTAAAGTAAAGATATCATTTAGCGAAATCTCAATAATATTATAAACGCGAAAGTGTGTGTGTATGGATGTTTGTTACTCTTTCACGCAAACACTACTGAACGGATTTTGATGAAACTGTACAGTAATATAGCATCAGAATAAGAAATAGGCTATAAATTTAAGAAACGGGTGAAACCGCGGGTAGGGCTTAGTATATTATAATTAATCTGAAAGACGGAAATGCCCACGCCCTGCTACGTTGGGTCAATACAGGAACATAAAAAAAATAATTAACCTCATTACGGTCTTCTTACAAATAAAAAGAATATTTAACTTTAATTTTCAATAAAACACGCCTTGCAGTAAAATCCCACGCACCATTTTATTAGAAAAATATCTTTGTTTTTAGGTCATGATATTAGACTATAAATTTCATGCAGATGAAACCGCGAGCACAGTTAGTACTCAATAATTTTCCAAAAAAAAAACCGACCTCAACACTAAAAAAAAAAAAACAGTTTGAAAATATATCGTTTCAACTAACTACACATTTTTCAAATTGTTTCCTGAATGACGGAGTTATGAAGTAACAAATATAAAAAAAAATCTAATGGAGATCCTCCTCTTCGAGTCGGCTAAAAAGCAAAGAACAGTTAGGAAATCGATAGATATTAACGGTTTTATTCATAAAACTTAAGAAGCCTTTATAAGCCCACTATAGCAGTGCTATAAAGGCATTATAAAAATCTCTATAACAGTATAGCCGATCATTGTTTACTTTGTACGGTACTTTGTTATATATTTTTTAAATCGAATATGGAGGGTTATTTCAGAAGAATATACCACTCCCATTGGTGCAACAATATATAATGTACTGACAGGAGACTCCTTCCCAATATTAAGATCTGTTTTAAGTTAGCATATCAATAAATTAGTGGCCTCTTTACTTAAAAAATTACTTAAAAATCATACAATACAAATGTCGTTATCAATCAATTTACGTCCTTTAGACTCGGATATGGTGCGTTCTACATATATCAATATGATACACAATTTTTAATGTAAATATAAAGTTAAGGGATTACTTTATACGGCCATCTATACCACAGATAAGATAAAGCAGCACAATAAAAATATATTCTATACAGCAACGTATCGTATCCGTAAAAAAAAAATTTCATTACATTTTGATTCAAATTCAAAAATAATTGATTCATGTAGGACATTTTATGAACTTATGAACCTCATATTTTTTATATTATATTTTTTCCCGACCTTCCAGTTCAGTATATAGATCCAATTGACAAGAACTGGCAAGAAACTTAGTTGAATTACTTTTTTTAAAGCCACTTTATTTACAATGTATATTTATATAGGTGTCTACGTCTAAATATTAAGGTATTAAAACAAACACCATCTTTATAATGTTAGTAAAATTATTCTTCAAATTAAATAAATAATGTATATATAGACCCTCATTAACCAGTTTGGTTTGAAGTCTGTTCGGTTTTCAATAATTTAGTGTAATTATTTTAACGTTATCGTAAGTACTTAGCAAATGACGGCATTTTCCAAATATTATTATGTTTTATAGTTTCCTAATGAGTTTACACAATATAATTATATCTATTTTTTGAGGTTAGCATTCTTTATTGCAATATATAAGCTAATTGCTTATATATTACGATAAAGAAATCTAGACCATTGACCATTCTAAAAAAACATTATAATATTGAACTTAATTAATATATGCAGAAATATAGAAGTTTAATAACCTCCATCTCTGTTTGGTCTATTTAGGATTCGTTATAAAATATATAGAACATGTTATGACAACCCTATAAAGTATTTTAACTAGTTGAAGAGAAATATAATGTAAATAAAAACAGCAAATAGAGTGATACTTTTTAAAGTATAAAAAGGTTTTGTATAAACATGTACGTTACCAGTAACATCAGGATGTTTCACCATGAAGTCTTGTTTAGCTCTGATCACTTCCAGTCTTATCTGATTCTCCAAAGGTGCTTCCAAAGCCGAGAACACAAATGCTCCAGACACCAAATAAGCAAAGTAAAATATTATATATAACACCAATAGCAACGTAAATCTTGAATTGCCAAACAGTCTTGTGGTTGCAAACAGTGGTTGAAAAGGTGGATGCTCTTCCTCGTATAGTATTTCTCTTTCTACGACCATTTTCTTCGGATAAGGATACAACTGGCTATGTACGGTCATGTCATTGTCGCTTCTAGCTGAACTCATACTGCCATAAGACTGTACACGTGAATACTTTTGCTTCTCCATCGTTTAAAAATGAAATCGTCAATTGACGATATAAAGAATGTTCCAAATTTAAATTACAAAATCAAAACGCGCGGGAAAGATTACTTATCTTAGTTGGCTTGTTAATTTATCAGTTCCAGAACACAAAACCGAAAATCCCGGAACGTGTCAGATTTTTGTCAACTGTATTTAAAAAACCTTTTAGGATGATTAGGTTCGAAGAACATACCGAACTCTGTCACTTTAGTATCGCGACGACACTTCTCGAGTTTAAGAATCACCATTTTGATACATTTTAATAGAACTGGTTTGAGTTAGAAATGTAATATGGCGGAAGCCAGTAGAATGCGTGAGAGTGGATCGTATGACCCGACGCGTATCGCGACAGTTAACCGACTGAGTAGTCGTCAGTCAAGTCTGTAACACATCGATATTTTATCAAAACAACAAATAAAAATTTGATAACTACCGTCTCGTGGTTGGACGATATTCTTATTACTCAATCGGTTAAGTACCTCTGTTGACCGCCTTCAAAGAAATAATATCACAATTTGTTTATATTTTGTTTATGTTGTGGCATCGTTAACATAATCAGAAATGTTAACTTTAGTATTGTTTTCGTAATGATTATAATTTATTATTTTTTGTAGGTAAAAACCAATAAGTTTAGAGTATAAAAGGTAAGAGTAAATTATCATAATAAACTGTTTCGGGATTGATATGTTTGGTAACAAAAACCCCAATTTTGGTTTTTGATAATAATAAAATTTTTTTATAAATATAAAAAAAAGTATTTTATTATTATTTTGGGGATTTTGATAATAATAAAATAATAAAAAAATATTTAGATAAAAAAAAAGTATATCTCAGAATAGAATAGAATAGAAAATTCTTTATTAAAATAAACCTAAATTTAAGCACTTTTGAATGGTTATTTCATTACATTTTTTTTTAATTACCGCTCATTCTACTACGAACTAGAGAGAAATTTGCGTATTGCTCTTTTAAATAATTGTTGAAACTATACATTTTAAAAATAAAATGTGTATATGTACTGACCTGTGACACAAGGGTGGTCCCTCAGGAAGTCCACCTTCAGCTCGGCGATATGCTCCTCCAATTCTTGTTCCAGTGGACTCTCAATAGCTTGAAATACCGATGCACCTGACAATAAACATATTATCAATCAACATTGATACTACAACATATCAGCACACTATGAGGTAGTGTATCTTTCTATGGTAACGGGTTTGATTCCTGTATCTTAATCTTAATAATATTATAAACTCCAAAGTTTGTAAGTATTCATGGATGTTTATTACTCTTTCACGCAAAAACTACTCAACGGATTGTGATTAAACTTTACAGTAATGTAGCTTATACATCTGAATAACACATAGGCTATAATTTTAAAAGATATTATGTAAATTGGACGTAATAATAATAATAATAATAATCTCAGGATAATTCACACAGCGCCATCTAGACCCAAGTTAAGCTAGCTAAAGCTTGTGTTATGGGTCCTAGACAACTGATACAAATACATAGATAATTTTTTTTCGTAAATACATACATATTATACATAGAAAATACCCAGACCGATACAAACAATCATACTCATGAATACAAATGTTTGTGCCGTGCGAGGAATCGAACACGCGACCATTGGACGTAAAGCGGTGTGCTAGACCGCTAGACCACCGAGGTCGTCAAGTAATATAATGATAGATGTCACGTAAGTGTGATGCAAACGAAGTTGCGCGAGTCAATTAGTATTAAAACAAATAACTGTATTACTTAATAGATTTATATTATTTTGTTTAATTCCACTACCATTAGCACGTGTGAGACCACAAATATTCAATTAGCGAAAATATTTAGGTTTTAGTTTTTTAGTCTGGTGAAGCTGTAAAGGCTATGACCAACAGGAGTAGAGTAGCCCAAGAAAAATATGTTAATTATGTATGTATTTACTAAAAAATGTATCTAAGTATTTATATCAGTTGTCTTGTATCCATAACTAAAACTCAGCTTAGCGTATTTATATCAGTTGCCTAGGTAATACAAGCTCTGCTTAGCTTACCACTAGATGGTGTTGTGTAAATTGTATTAGATCATTAATTCGCGTGATTGTTAACCGAAATTTGTCTATTTCCTTGGACTGCTGATCTTCAGTTTAATTTACGTAATAGCAGTTGTTGCTAATGACAGAATCACTTGATAAATACGGACCTTATCGATCTCACCATCAGGATGTTGACTTCTCTAGGGCTAAATTGGTTTTGAATTTAAATTACTTGTTCGTTAATCAATTATACAAAGTTACGAAACTAGCTGTTTGCTCTGGATTCGCTCGTGTGTAGAAAATAAAACTAATGAAGAGCATAAGATTTTTCTTTTTATATATTTTTACTCTTATATAAGATTTTTCTTTTTTTTTTACTTACATGAAGATATTTAAACTATTTTTTTAAAATTATAGTAGATATATAACTTTATAATTGTCTTATTCAAACATGTCCTTTCATGATTTAAAACATTCAGCAGAGAGAGAGAGATTCCGAGCAGTTCCCGGGACTTGTGACCCGGGTGTAGGTTAAAGAGCCCATTTGCTGATACGTCAACACTCACCTTCGCCGCTTGTGTTTCTCTCCCTGCCTGTCTGGACAAGCATTTAGACAAATGTGGTAGAACTTGCTAGTGTAGCTTTGGAGACACGTTTTAGTATAAAACTTACTTGTCGAAGTACGTCAACACTCACCTTTACCTCTCGTGTTTCTCTCTGCCCAGACAGATCTGGTAGGAGCCTGCTACTGCACTTTTAGATACATGTTCTATAGAACTCAGCGCAGTTCTAGAGAGGCCAAGGTTTCTTAGAAAGTAAAGAGATTTCGTCGGTATACCTCTCGCTCCCACTCAGACCGCATATAAATTTATGATATAGTAATTTCTCGTTAATTTGTTTATTAGTTTATAACATTTATTTGCCCAGCCAAATTTTTTATATTGTAACATTGAAAAGCACTGAATAAATATTTTTTCTTTCTTTCTTCAAATCTGGTACGATCCTGCCAGTGCTGTTTTAGATACCTATTTTAGTATAGAACTCAGTGCCAGATCTCAGATCAGGCCAAGATCTTTTAGAGGTTAAAGAGATTTGCTGGTATTCCTCTCGCTTCCACTCAGACCGCATATAAATTAATGATATATTAATTTTCGTTAATTTGTTTATTAGTCTATAATATTTATTTGCCCAGCCAAATCTGATAGGAGCATGCTAGTGCTGTTTTAGATACCTTTTTAAGTATAGACTAGCCACAAGATCTTTTAGAATAGAGTGAGAGATTTCGTTGGTATACCTCTCGCTCCCACTTCGATCGCATATAAATTAATCACATAGTTTATTCGTTAATTCATTTATTAGTTTATTTTATTTATTTGTTTTTATTGTATGGTTTTTAGGTAAAATGTAATAAAACGATATGATACGCGGGTAGGTATATTCGTACGGTGTTACTTATTACGTCTCTCAAGAGGTACACGAAAAAAATAAATTTCCGCTAATCTAATATGTACCCAATACCCTTAGAACATAAATATGACATTTATATGTATACTGGTATTATTTATTGCTAATATTAAGATGGAATCATTAGAGAGTCTCGTAGCTTAGTGGTTTATAAGACGTATAAACATCAATGGTCGTTAGTTTGAATCTTGTCGATATAAAAAAAACTGGGTTAATGTATATTTCTAACTGCCTCTTCAGTACATAACAGGAAGGAATCGTTAGTATTCAGGTAGATGTAGTAACGTAGGCAACGTAGGCATCCGCTAAGAAAGGATTTTGATAATAACGAATAAATAAATAAATAACTCTGGACAATTAACACAGAACCATCTAGTCCCATGGTAAATTGATTCCTTTTTTTAAAAGCCAATTTACTTACATTTTACACTTAGGTGTTTAGGTACCGTTAGTCCACCGAGACCGTCAGGTGTATTCTTTTGTTTAGATACAATAGTAGAATTTGGAAATCTACAAACTTTTTTTCTTATACAACTGTTTCTATACAAAAGTTTACATGTACAGATCAAAGGTCGAGTCTGTAGGTAAGATTTGAAGTTCAAATGAACTTCAAATGAGATTTCTCAACTTACTAAGTAGCCAAATGACAATAGAAGTTTTTAATTTTTTTTTGTTTGTAATGCTGTCTGTACCTTATTGATTTACAATAGTTTACTTTCAATTCTCGTACATTGTTTTGTTTGTATAACTAACTAAAATCTAAATATATATAACTCAAAGGTGCACAGTGCACAGCCTTTCCTTTGGCCACTGGACGGATCGGGTTGAAATTTGGCATGCAGTTAGATGTTGTAACGTAGGCATCCGCTAAAAAAGGATTTTGATAAATTCTACCTCCAAGGGGATAAAATAAGGGGTGAAAGTTTGTATGAAACTTTGTCAATTTTAAGCCGACCGGGCTGAGACTTTGCATGCATAAAGCTACTATGACGTAGGCATCCTCTAAGAAAGGATTTTGATAAATTCCACCCCTAAGAGGATAATATAACGCGAGCGAGGCCGCGGGCAAAAGCTAGTTACTAATATATTATTTGTTATTGTTCTCCGTTCATGACAATGGTTTTCACATATTAAAGAGCTTGAAGTTTATTGCACTATACATACTTCTATAGTTTTAGTATACCATGTATACTAAAGTACACCAAACATTTGTATTTGTGAATACAAATGTTTGTATTTTCTAGGGGTATTTTTTGTAAACTATGTTAAGTAGTAGTTGTGTTGTACAGATAATATGACTAGATGCAGTTGTGTGAGTTGTTCAGGATTATCTATATATTATAGGAGAAATTATTTATTACTATCTATTATTACGAGGTAAGATTTGTTTGTTAATATGTTTACATTTAATAGACACCGAAACTATACCAATTTGAAATAATTTTTCCTGTTAGAATCCTACATTATTAATTACATAGGCGATAGAATAATTTCAACGTTAGATATATTACAGATACAGATAATATGGAAACTTTAAGGTGCGAAATAAATACCAAAATGTGTTAAATTTTTTAATTTTTGTTCAACACCCGTGCGAGACCGCGGCGGATCGCTTGTTACATAACTGCGTTTTAATTTAACATTAATTTTAGAAAAGAAAAATAGTTTAAAACTTTACGAACTAAAACCTAAAAAATAAAAGGCAAAAAGCGTATAATTTCAAAGAGCTGACATTGAAAACTCCAGGGTCTCGTGCTGAGAAAAATGTGGAAAATTCCAAAGTACTTTTTTCGCCCTCCGAAACGATTTATAACACTTACGAACGAAATTAAGACCGTAAAAGTATTTTTAGATGTTACAAGATATCCTCGCCGGATAAATGTTAAACAAGTTAAGGTAAAATGTTATAAAACAATCTATAGAAATAAATAAAATTGAAATTATTGCGTTAGTAATTTCATATTTTAACAGCTTTTCAATATATGTATACGAAATAACCTACTTACACTAATAATGTTAAAAAAAATTCTGTCTGTCTGTTTGTTTTTGCTACTCTCTGAAATGACTTGACCGCCTTTGACGGGACTCTCACTAGCAGATAGCTAATGTTATAAGGAGCAACTTAAGCACCTTTTAGTTTAGAAATTTTATTTATTTTTATTACACGCGGGCGAAGTCTGCGGTATCAGATAATATTAAATAATAATATACCAGTTGTTACTCGTGGATTCGACCGCACTGTGCATCTCCTATTTTAGCCCTTTACAGACATTTTTTTAGATAAAAGTTAACGTACGTCCATCGTGATTGCTGCATATGTTATTTCTATTTATATTATTATCTTATATCTATTCTATTTATATTAATTCTATTTATCTACATGACACATGTCATTAAATAACACTAGCTGTAAAATGGTAACAACAAAAAAACAGTCATACAGTCTTTTACTCGATGAAATATATTTTATAATCTAAACTGAACTAGTACTACAAAGAAGAAATTAAAACGAGGATCAAAATTACGACTGCCTGAGCCGAGGTTTGAAACCCTAGCGGTGCCCTCAGACTAAAGTTGTCGTCTGTCAGGCGTGAGTTGTATTTCAGCTGCCCCATAAGTTCTGCGGGTTTGGAGTGCCATCTGCACTCGCCCCCTTCGTCCAGTGAAGCTGTAAAGGCCAGCTGCGGCCAACAGCGTTAGAGTAGTCCGAAAAAAATAACAACTTTATTTTATACATTGTAAAGAAGAAGAGCTAATAAAATTACATATACTATTAAAATAACTTACCCATGCTTAGGTACAGTGCCATAGCAGTGGCCAATACGAACACACGCAGTGCTGGAACACTCCGCGCGTCGCTGACGCACCCTGGGACTATAAGCCTCATGATGTACGGTTATCTGAAATAGACAAAACACTGTAAGCACCAAGGTAGACTTTACGCATAGTTAGCATAGAGTATGCCCTTGTAATTATTATTATTAACTAGAAGGTTGTCCGACCAGCACCCTATTGGTCGGACAACCTTCTAGTATGTTCCAGCATTGTTAGGTCCTCATCCCCGTGGATAAGTTCGCAGGGTACGATGGCTGAGCAATGTTTGGATCTGGTGCGCTCCGGGTGGTATGTTAATAATGCCTTCGGGTAATCATTAGCATAGTGGGTAATAGTCCGATGAGCAGGGAGGTACAGGCTGGAACGATGAACCCAAGTGAGCCCGTACCAGCCTGTAAGCGTCGCGTAGGAGGGCCACTCCTGCTACGACTTTCTCTCATGTAGAGACACGTGCGGAGCGGATGTGGCTCTTATGCCCTTATGCTGTAAGGGAAGGAGTCGGCGACGATGGAGTCGCGGTGAACTGTCACAGTGATCCCGCCACTCTAGCATGTGGCGTTGGACGATGGACATCTTGGAGTTTTTAGTGTATAGTAGTATAGTCTCACAGCACCCACTTGCCTCTATGGCAGGGGGGTCTCCAAGCTTGCGGCTCACTTGTTGGTAAGTGATTACCACCGCCCATGAGCACCCGCAACATTAAGGGAATTGCAAGTGCAAATAGAAACAGGTATAGAAAATCTGCCTAGGCTTCTCAAGGAGGATATATTAAGTTTTTTTGGGCTTCTCAAGGATGCCCTCCTAGAGAAGCCTAGGTAGAGATTACGATTTTTTAAGTCAGGCAGGCATTTAACTTTCAAACGTCCATACACTACACTAACCGATTACCATTAAACGGGTCGGCCTGGGATAAGAATTATTCTCCATCTCAAATGCTATATATATGGCGAATGTTATAAACAAACTCACATTCACACTTACCCTACAATATTAGGGAACCAAGGGTACCTACCTCATTAAAATTAATGTCACTGAACAAATATGTAACTTCAAAATATGTAGATTATTATTTTATATGTTACAGTACTTAATAAACGTCTAGACTCGTAATGTCTAATTAGCATTATTTTATACATTATGCTTTTAAGAAGATCTCACAAAACTTTTAAGATTATTATAATCTTAAATATTTTCATTCGTTTTCTAAATTGCAGCTCTTGTTTAAATTATAAATGAATAAAACATAAGTATAAATCTTACTTTGCGAAATTTTTTAATTTGTAATTGTATACGTAATATACATTGTATAGCTAACAATGATAATATTATTTTTATTTCAATTTGTATAGTTTTTCAATTATATTCATTTTATTACTGTCTGTGTCTTCATCCAAGTGAAATTTATAGCCTATGTGATAAGTTATATTATTGTAAAGTTTCATTCAAATCCATTCAGTAGTTTTGTGTGAAAGAGCAACAAACACCCATTCATCCATACACACTCACAAACTTCCACGCGTATAATATTAGTAATTATATAATGACGGTAACGGTTTAGCACGCCGCTTTACAACCGATGGTCGCGGGTTAGATTCCTCGCACGGCACAAACATTTGTATTCATGAGTATGATTGTTTCTATCCGTCTGGGTGTATTCTATGTATAATATGTATTTATTAAAAAAAAAATGTATCCATGTTTATATCAGTTGTCCAGTATCCATAACAGAAGCTCTGTTTAGCTTGGGACTAGATGGCGTGTGAATTATCCTGAGATATTATTATTATTATTAGGACACTATTTGGGACATTTTCCACTTTATTCCATTTACGGCACAATCTAAACATAGTATACGCCCACCTACTGTTTACTTAGTTTGTTTCTATTTAATGTTGTTTATTTATTTGCCTCTAATTAATTTCTTATAATGACTTATTAGGCGGAGAGAAATGTTGGGACACTTGATACGACACGACGAACTTATCTATATATATAAATAAAATTGGAGTGTCTGTTTGTAATATTGAAATAACCGTTTTTTACAGACAGACAGACAAAAATTGTAAAAAATTTTGGTGTATGTAATTTTTTATAATTTTTGTCTGACTGTCTGTTTGTTCCAGCTAATCTCTGAAATGGTTGGACCGATTTTGACGGGACTTTTATTGCCAGGTAGCTGATGTAATAAGGAGTGAACAAGTCCGTGGTTGATGGAATAAAAATGCTTTATTTAACAATATAATTTCTGTGTATTTCCCACCATATTTTATTCAAGAAATCATATTTTCTTTTTATAATTATATGGCAACGGAATAACCATATACAGCCTAAACAAGGAGTAACTTAGGCTACTTTTTTTTTAGAAAAAATAAATTTATTCCCACGCAGACGATATCGCGTGTACAGCTAGTAAATAACATGATCGAAGGAAAATTAGAACGAAAGAGGGGAAGGGGAAGACCAAGATACAGCGACATGAAACAGATCAAGGAAAAAGTTGGACTCGTGTCGTATCAATAAATAATAGAGATTGATGGAAAATCGTGACAAATAGCAAGACTTCCACAGACAAGAAAGCAGCTCTTAAATTATGAATTAATATCTTTTATTTATTTATTATTTATCTGAGCGACCAATGAGGGGAAAGACTATGAGTTTACTATTATTATCACTTGCAAAAGTTGACTATCAGGTATATAGTGTTGACTTCATTACAGGTTGCCACTGCATGCATAAAAAGTTACCGAAGTATATATATCATCGTAAAACAACAGGTGCTAGCTATAACGAATTATAAATAAAAGGACAGTAAAATGTGCTGAAATTGCAGAAGACAATAATGTCTTCTTGTGTGTTCTGAAATATAAATCTGACGATCTCGGTGGTCTAGCGGTCTAGCACACCGCTTTACGACCGATGGTCGCGGGTTCGATTCCTCGCATGGCACAAACATTTGTATTCATGATTGTTTGTATCGGTCTGGGTGTATTTAAGGACAATATGTATGTATTTACAAAAAATCTTTGTATATGTATCAGTTATCTAGTACCCATAACACGAGCTTTAGCTAGCTTAACTTGGGTCTAGATGGCGCTGTGTGAACTGTCATGAGATTGTGGGGTCGATAGTAATAGTAATGTAAATGGCGCTGTGTGAACTGCTATTAACATTTCTGCTTCTGATATTATTATATTACAAGTGTGTATAAATTTCAGATAATTATGTGTTCTCTCTCCTTTACTATTTTCAGTGTTTATTAACAATATATCTCGTATCATTACTTCTCCATTCCATCTGTATGCAGATGACTTGCAATTACCGTCACTTTACATTGTCGGAGGTGGCACAAACAGTTGCAGATTTGAACTGTGATCTCTCGGCAATAAAAAGTATTTTATGTTAACCTACTTATATGATTGTTGGTAGCAGTATTTGTGAACCACTTGTATATGAGGGTGTTCAGTTAGTGTATTTAAAAATAGATCACAATGTCTTCCATGTTAATGAAATCAGTAAACGGATCATTATTCATCACTCTCTCATCAATATTTTCTTCCTTTCAGTACCAAAATTATGCTCGCACAATCCATTTTACTTCCCATTCTTGATTATGCTGACGTTTGTTTCGGAAGACGTCCACTCGAGCGCTTACAAAATTTAGCCATCAGGTAAATACGATCACGTCTCTGAATTTCGCGCTCGTTTAAAGATCTCCAATCCGCCTTCGGATCACATCCTGACCATGCTCTATAACATCCTTAATAATCCCAATGCTCCTGTTTCCTTAAATGCTTTCAATTGTTGCCCCCCAGCGATCTTGACCAGATCAAAATGTCTTGGCAAGTCACAATTCTTAGGAAAGTCCTTTTCATTTCGCGCTGCTCGGTTATGGATCAAACTACCAGTTCAGATACAGGAAAGTCCATCAATCGCTGAAATCGTCTATTTATCGACCTTAGTATGATTAGTTTCATCATGTATTTTATTATTTGTATTTTGTGTAATATATGTAGATATCTATAGTAATTGTATATGTATGTATATATATATATATATATATATATAACTTTATTTAATATGTTGAATTTTAAATATTTTATTTTTTCATCTTTTGGAGATTTTAACATAATAGTTTTAATTGAGGACTTACTAGCTATGCCACCAGATCTCTCTTAGAGATAAGGCTCACCATCTGAATATATATATAAAATCCTACTAATGATAAAATGTATATTGAAGAAAATTATAGAAATCGATACTAGAAAATATTATTAGAATTATAGTTGTATGTGCGAGTGACGGATGACCATTGAACGTGTCTGTCTTGTCTGCAAGCAGCCAGTTGTCATGAAAAAGTAATGATGTAAAATGATTATAATACAAATATATCAGTACACCATAAGATTACTATGTCCATCCAGTAATATTGCGTAAAGTATACCAAACATTCATCTTTGCAATGATTTGTATTAATCTTATAGTATTGGCAGGATAATAATAATCTCAGTACAACTCACATACCGCCGTCAAATTCCAACCTAAGCAGAGGTTATGTTATGTTTTATTTATTTCTTTAATAAAAATTAAAAAAAAAATTGGTCGAAAAAAAATAAATGGGGTGTGCCACCCTTAGGCATATAAAAATTACATAACAACCTATTCTCAATTCATCAAAACCGGTTAAGCCGTTTCGGAGAAGTATGGCAACCAACATTGTGACATGTGAATTTTATATATATATAATATTCTTACGACAATTCCCTTCCTTTTATCGCCCACAGGTTTCCCTTATCGCCTACAGTTTCCATTATCAGTATCATAATACAATGTAAATACAAATTTGTTCTCTACATGCTTAGATACTATTGGCTGTGTTATAGCATAAGTGTATATAACTTCGATTCCAGGAGAACTCGAAACGCCACGCGTATTGCAATAACTTGCGACATTTAATAAGATAACTTTACCATTTCCGTATAACTCCAATATCTATATAAATATAGGTAATATATAGGCTTAGTTGTCATAGATATACCAAGCCTTAAGGGAATGATAATGTTCTCGCAATTAAAGAAAAATTACTAAGAAGTATAGCAGAAATTGTGTAATAAATATATTTTCAACATAAATCTATAATTTTTTAAATTTTTGATATTTTTGAACAAATCCATGTTTATGAAAGTCATGGCACTGAACATTTTTTCAGAAGATAGTATCTTCTGAAAAAGTAATTTTGAATTCTTGATGATACCCTACATGAAAGAGGACAATAGTCCTCTAAATAATTATAATCTTCATGAAACAAATAATGTATATTAATTGACCCTGAGGTACGCAGTATTCTTAGTAATGTGGGCTGATGACCCCATTACTAGCAATGTACCATCAGGAGGACGTCAGGTTGACCGCCAAGCGGTTTGGAAACCATCATCATAAATTCCTGGTGAAATTGTCACGATGGGCTAACTGACCTGACCTTATGTTCATCTTATCATCTTCCACTGGTGCACTGTCAGTGTAAACCGTTAGCGCAGGCGGGATCACCATTCCCTTATTCCATAAAGAAAAATATACACACACTTACAGTCTGGATTAGAATAGAAATCCGTATGTAATAGTCTCTTTGAAAGTTTTTAAAAATATTGTAACTTTTCAATTAATAGAGGTTGTATATCTACGCTAAATCTGACAGAGAGGCAATTCAAATTTTATATTAAACAAATGTTATGTAAAAAAGCCTATTATAGGATAGATGAATTTATAGATGATAGCAATATATAGCAAGTATAAGTTTATTTGCGGACAACGTTATAATTTATTTTTCATACTGCTTTCTTGATATATGATAGCGTAGCGGCTTTTGTATTGATTGCCGCGTTCAATAAAGTGCGAATACTGTAACTACCATATAGTTACAGTATTTAAATATAATGTTTGTAGCTGTGACTTGGTCGAGTGGAATGAGTAGTCATGCTCACTAAAATGTCCAGACATGTGGCGGCGTGGTGGGCCGGGTCATTGGGCTCCCTAAAATATGGTCGAGCGCAGTGATGGCTGGCTCATCCGTCATACTCGTGAACGAGTGCTGCTTGTAGGGACTGATCTGCTCTTATCACTACGACTGATTTAATCTTATTGTGTTTTTATATTTGAGCCTAAATAAATTAGTGCTGGTTGGTAGTTTGTATTCACACGTTTCGACTTATAAAATGTGAACTTACAAGGATTATTTAAAAGAGCAACACAAGTTTCTTGCTTATTCTTCTTGTGATGAGACAGCTTTCCGAATACGCGGTAGATTTAAAAAAATGTTGACTATTCAAAAGTGCTTAAATTAAGTTTATTAGAATAAATGATTTTCTATTCTATCATTTGCTGAAGTTAGTGTGTTAGACGAGAGTCCATGAGAGACAATAATATCAGACCATAATAATAATGTATTGAATGTTTGTGCCGTACAAACTGTTTTAGCAGATCCTTCATATAGTTCAGCTAAGACAATTTGCTATTAGTTTTAGCATACAATGGACATGTACTTTCAATTAGTACAAAAGTCCTTAAATAACGGAGTAAGAAAACAAAAACTGTTCGATTGCAATCAAATCACAAAGTCAATTAAAACCAAAACCACCAATATCATTCCTATATATGTACATCATACATATATATGTATATCACAATGTTTCAAATCAAATATGGATGTCATAGTGATTGTGTACGTTCCACTCGACTGTTGACAATTCGTTGATTACGTTATGTGTACTCACCTGAAACTTCTGAACCCTGACCTGCGATTAATGTACTGAAAGATACAGACTCCGAATCTAAATCTCAAATACCCTTGTGTTTGATAATAATAATAGCTAGGGATCACATAACACCATCTAGTCCTAAGTTGAGAAGAACTTGTGTTATGTGTAATATAAATATATACATACATTATTGTAACATATGGGGGGAAGTGCATTGTTAAATTACTAATGTGGACTAATAACCCCATTGCTAACAATGTTACGTACGTTATGTACGTTAGGTTGACCTGCACACGGTCACCCCTGTATATCGTGATAAATTAAACGTGCTAAACTTACCACGATGGGCTAACTAACCTAACTTCACGTTCATCGAAGACATATAAAATATATAGAAAAAATGTACAAATAATACACCTTGCCTATGGCGGTTGATAATTAAAATTACTAAACCTATTTATTACTATAAATAAACTAATATATAATACACTAGCTTTTGCCCGCGGCTTCGCTCGCGTTGATTTATCCCCTTAGGGGTAGAATTTATCAAAATCCTTTCTTAGGGGATGCCTACGTCATAGTAGATTTATGCATGCAAAGTCTTAGCCCGATCGGTTTAGAATTGACAAAGTATCATACAAACTTTCATCCCCTATTTTATCCCTTTGGAGGTAGAATTAATCAAAATCCTTTCTTAGCGAATGCCTACGTCATAACATCTACCTGCATGCCAAATTTCAGCTCGATCCGTGCAGTATTTGGGCTGGGCATTGATAGATCACTATGTCAGTCACCTTTGAGTTATATATATGTATAGATTAGTACTTTTACTACCCGCATCCCTACCAACATGCTGTCCACCTTCATGAAGGAAGATAACTGGCCGAAGGGAGGACCGGCGCTACCATGCCATTGCGAGGGTGGTGACCACAATGACAAAATTATGATTTTATTTTGTTATTTTATATATACACACACACTACGTTACTCATACGTTTTTTGTACCTACACATACATATTCTAAACTGAAAGTCGATTAAGAAATCTGTGACTTGTATACCCTTTAACGAAAATCTGTCTATATAATATGTATAAATATTTTTATAAAAAATAATATTAAGTTGCCAGAAGCAAATAAATAAAAATAAACTACATAACTGAGTGATCAAATAAAAACACGAATATGGAGTTTCGTTTTGATATGAATATTATGAATAAAGCGGTTGAAAACAATCCACTGCAGTAGTACCGGCATTATAAAGTGGCCACGTCTCGTTCGACTCAATCGAGACGAAATCGATTTCAATTTAATCGAGAGCTCCGGATTGGCAATCAGTCGCGTGATTTTAATTGATCTTTTCATTAATACTGCTGCTTCGATATCGCACTGATTTATTAGATTTTAGCACTTGTGTAAATTCTAGTTACAGAACGAACTAGCATGGGTTCTATATACCAATATTATTTATATTTATGACGACCTCGGTGGCCTAGCATACCGTCTTACTTCCGATGATCGCGGGTTTGATTCCTCTGTAAATTATGTATCTATTTACAAAAAAAAATACATCAGTTGTCTAGTACCAACAACACTAGCTCTGCTTACCGTGTGACTACATGGCGTTGTGTTAATCGTTCAGGGTTATTTATTATTATACTTGGATGAAAACTATGACGTAAGTACATACCTAATCGGCTGGAAACATTTTGAACTAAGGCGTCCTTTGATTTCTGCTAAAGTCACATAGTTTAGTAACCAATCAAGCGTTGTAAATACGGTATTTAGCTTGGTTAATGTAAGCTAAATACCATAAATTCCGTGTTACACGTTTCACTGGCTACAAAGATGACTGGCACTGCTTTAGATACCAATTCGATGTAAAATAGACTACATGCAAATCAAAAAAATAACGCAGGACATTTAACAGCGCTATCTAGTCCCACGGTAAGCAGAGCTTGTGTTATGGGTATTAGATAACTGATACAATTACATAGATATTTTTTTTCTACACACATATACATTATACATACATCGGTCTGGGTGTTTTCTACCCAGACCGATGTAAGCAATCATACTCATGAATATAAACGTTTGTGCCGTGCGAGGAATCGAACCCACGACCATCGGAAAGTAAGGTTGTTAGCTAAACTACTAGACCGTAATATATAACTGTAAAGTTTTATTAAAATCCGTTCAGTAGTTTTTGCGTGAAAGAGTAACAAACATCCATACTTACAAACTTTCGTATCTATAATATTTTTAAGATACAACAGAATGACATATAGGCTATAAATTTCATGCGGGCTGAAGCCGCATGAACAGCTTGTAATTTATATTATTCATAACGTTCAACTTTGACATTAATAGTAAATAAACGTAATTAAAATTAACATTTAATTAATGTATATATAGAAAAAGGTCTGATCGCGTGCTTATAAATACCCGCAAGTTAGTGGGTGCTATTAATGTAGGGTAGCCCAAATTTAAAAAATCAGGATTAAAGTTCAAAAAACCAGGACTATCCAGTTTAAAAACAGAACGTAGTAATCGTGTTGCAACAGTGATATTAATACGTTAATTCAAGTAATTGATATAATCAGGTTTTTAATCAAGCGCAGTGATGGCTGGCTCATCCGTCATACTCGTGAACGAGTCCTGCTTGTAGGGACTGGTCTGCTCTTATCACTACGACTGATTTAATCTTATTGTGTTTTTATATTTGAGCCTAAATAAATTAGTGCTGGTTGGTAGTTTGTATTCACACGTTTCGACTTGTAAAATGTGAACTTACAAGGATTGTTTAAAAGAGCAACACACAAGTTTCTTGCTTATTCTTCTTGTGATGAGACAGCTTTCCGAATTAAGCGGTAGATTTAAAAAAATGTTGACTATTCAAAAGTGCTTAAATTAAGTTTATTTGAATAAATGATTTTCTATTCTATGCTAAATAAAAAGTATTTGATAAAATTATCCTGTTTAAGATCAGTAATTAAGAGGCGCGCATATTTTAAATAATCAGGATACTGCCATATAACTTTTAAGGACTTACCAGAACACTTCAAAAACTAGGACATGTCCTGCGAAAACAGGACGGTTGGCACTCTATATTAATGACAAGTAGGCAGTACTTGTGGCCAGAAATAATTTGTAGCAATCACGAACTAACTGTAAATGAAGTGTTTAAACAAGAATAGAATAAAATTAATCTAAATAGTATTCAAATAAACTTAATATAAACACTTTTGAAAAGTTATATTTTTTATTTGCATTTGGAACGCAAACTCATCACAAGAAGAATGATCAAGAAACTTGCGTGTTGCTCTTTTAAATAATGTTGTTCTATATATTAGCAATCTGGTATCTGGCAATACGCGTCTAAGTAAATACACATTAAAAAGGAGGAGGCTTGCGATAATTGACATAGAAATCTATTGAAATGTTACAGCCGACTTTTACGTTATTTATAATGGTTACCTGCGATTTAACAGGCAATTACAATAAGTTAATTTAAATATTGGATGTTTTTGGACAGTTTATAGTTAGATTATTTTTCTTAGTGATTAAAGTTTGTGGCCATATTTGTTTTACTTATCATGTATACATAGTTAGTCAGATTATTGTCTTGATGAATATTAAACTGTTAAAATATACACGTTATGAGGATCTTAATCTTGTCTTAATCTAAATATTTATAACTCAAAGGTGACTGATATAGTGATCTATCAATGCACAGCCCAAACCACTGGACGGATCAGGCTGAAATTTGGCATGCAGGTAGATGTTATGACGTAGGCATCCGCTAAGAAAGGATTTTGGTTAATTCTACCCCCAAGGGGATAAAATAGGGGACGAAAGTTTTTATGAAACTTTGTCAATTTTAAACCGATCGGGCTGAGATTTTGCTTGCATAAAGCTACTATGACATAGGCATTCCCATAGAAAGGATTTTGGTAAATTCCACCCCTAAGGGGATAAATTAACGCGAGCGAAGCCGCGGGCAAAAGCTAGTAATATTATAAACGCGAAAGTTTGTAAGTATGGGTTTGTTACTCTTTCACGCAAAAATTACTGAACGGATTTTGATGAAACTTTACAGTAATTTATTGAAATTTAACACGGTTGAAACCGCGAATAGTTCTGTATATAACCGGTAGTTAAAAATTAAATTAGTTAATAACGGACATTCAAAAACAGAAGAATTCTATGTGAAAGGTATGACACATTTTTCTATGCCAGTCAATCACAGGACGAAGTCACGTGCCTAAATCTAGTTAATAGGTAAGATATGAAGGGGCCATCGACCTTAGTACATAATAGGTAGCCGGTAGAGGCGTGTGTAGACATTATATGGCAAATCCTAAATCACGGGACTGCCCTCGCTAAGTGGTCTAAAGTGCTGTCCCCGGAATACTAACTAATTTAGCTCAACCTCCATACAATCTATACATATAAATAAAATTGGAGTGTCTGTTTGTAATATTCAAAATAACTATTTATTACTACATGCATCTTCTATATCTATATAGCTTAAAGGAGACTGATATAGTGATCTATCAACACACAGCCCAAACCACTGGACGGATCGGGTTGCAATTTGGCAAGAAAGGATTTTGATTAATTCTACCCCAAAGGGGATAAAATAGAGGATGAAAGTTTGTATGAAACTTTGTCAACTTTAAACCGATCGGGCTGACACTTTACATGCATAAATCTACTATGACGTAGGCATCCCCAATCCACCCCTAAGGGCATAAAAATAATACCCCTAAGGGTAAAAGCTAGTATGAATATAAATACGGTACATACACCAAAATGTTTTTTTTTTTAATTTTTGTCTGTCTGTTTGTTCCGGCTAATCTCTGAAATGTCTGGACTGATTTTTACGTGACTTTTTTTGTAGCTGATGTAACAAGAAGTAACTTAGGCTACCTTTATTTTAAAAACATTCTTTTATTTAAGAAAAATAAAGTTAAATTCCACACTGACGAAGTCGCGGGAACAGCTAGGTTTTAATATATCGTAGATATGGAATATCTCTATACCCGTAGTTTATATTTTTATTTATAGTTACTCTGTGAACCTTACAATAAATAGACGACCTCCATCGGGCTGGGCAGGTCGCGGTAACACTTTAAAATAAACTGGGTTGTATCCAAAAAGGTCTATCGGCTAATCTGTTTATATCTCATAAACTGTTATTTTGCCTTCTACTGGCTATATACGAAAATAGGGCAAATCAATAAGAAGATACGTAATACCTGCAGGTTTTACAGTAGGTGTAGTAGATAATTATTTAGTACTAGCTGTGCCTGCGACTTCGTTCGCGTGGTCATCAAAACAGTATCGTTTTCTCCGTTTTTGCAACATTTTTCATCGATGCTTCGCATCTATTGTATTGTATTCACACGTGTCGACTTGTAAATATAAACTTATAAAGATTATTTAAAAGAGCAACACACAAATTTCTTGCTCGTTCTTCTTGTGATGAGACAGCTTTCCGAACGAGCGGTAGATAAATAATTGTTATGACTATTCAAAAGTGCTTAAATTAAATTTATTTTAATAAATAATTTTCTATTCTATTCTATTGGTCGTGGCGTAATGTTATATAGCTTAAAGCCTTCCTCGATAAAAGGACTATCCAACGCAAAAAAAAAATTAAATTAGAACCCGTGGTTCCTGAGATTAGCGCTTTGAAACTAACAAACAAACAAAAAAGCTTTTCAGTTTTATAATATTAGTCTAGATTTATTATATATTTATTATTTACTATTATTATGTAATGTTGTCTGTGCTGTTATTTTGTCTTTTACTGGCTATTTACCAAAATAGGGCATTTCAATAAGAAGATAGGTAAAGCTTGCAGGTAAATACATAGAGTGAATATTTTTTACATTGAAATAGAAATAGAAATAATCAAATAAAGTAAATAATGTCAAAAGTTAATCAAATAAAGTCATTACAAGCACTTTTGAATAGTCATATTTTGATTCTACCACTCATTCGGAAATCATATTCATCATAAGAAGAATGAGCACTTGTGTGTTGCTCTTTTGAATAGATATTTTTTTATATAAATAATTACTGTATAACAAGTAAGAGGCATGCGATAATCAACATAGAAATCGCTACGCACTCATTATTAGTGTAACAAGATAATATTGTCAGCGCTATGGATTTTAAGTTTTTCTATAAAAACATTATTATTGTGAACGAATTCTTCAATTTTATAGCAATCTTTTTTGCACAAAGGAAGTGTTTTATATGACATATAAATCTTTTTTCAGGCAGATTTATAACAGACTCTGGTATTTTGTTGTAAAACCTTACGCAATTGCCATAAAACGAATTACTAAATTGCCATAAAACGAATTACTAACTTTAGTTAAACGACATTTAGGTAAAATCAGTTTGTTATTGTTACGTAAGCTTTTATTTGTGTAATCACTAACTCTTTTGAAATTATCTATATTCTTGCTTCCATTCTCTCTTACATTTATATTTCAAGTGAATTTACACAGCGCCATCTAGTCAAGCTTAACAGAGTTTGTTTTATGGTACAATTAATATAAGCACATTTTTTTTGTAAATGAATACATAATACACACAGAAAACACCCAGACCGATACAAACAATGACGCATGAATGTTTGTACCATGTGAGGAATTGAATCCGCGACCATCGGAAGTAAAGCGGTGTGCTAACTTCTAGACCGCTGAGACCGTCTTATGTATCTTATTTAATATTATAAGCGCGAAAGTTTGTGATTTTTGATTGATATTTGTTACTCTTTCACGCAAAAACAACTGAACGTATTTTGATGAAACTTTACATTAATGTAGCTTATACATCTGAATAACATATCATTACATAGTATAAAACAAAGTCGGTGTCACTGTCTGTCTCTATGTATGCTTAAATCTTTAAAAGTACGCAACGGATTTTGAAGCTGTTTTTTTAATAGATAGAGTGATTCAAGAGGAAGGTTTATATGTGTATTACATGTACACCCAGGCAAAGCTTGGGTGGGTAGCCTATGAATTTCATGCGGGAGAAACCGGGGGCACAGATAATACTTAATAAGTGTCAGAACGATGGAAACTTCATAATTATAATATCAAACTGAGCCCTAGTTCTAGAGAGCCTGAGCTCCTGAACAGCTCCGGGCTAACTTCTGACAGATCTAAATATAACATCCACCTACATACAAATGCTTTTAGTCTACTTTCGTCTTATGTAATATTTACAACATTATCGATAATTTAGCATTAAATGTCTCACATTTAGGTAGCAATGTTATATTTAAGGAAAATAATCATCACATAATTGAAGTGTACTAAGACATTAAATTATACATATATATACGCAGGTAGTACTTTATATATAGGCTGAATAAAGCATACATGTAAAGTACTAGCTGCGTATAATTTTTTAAATATAAATATAAAAACTTTAAATATAATATATTTATATATCATAGTATTATTATCACAATTTTTCGACATTACTGCCCTACGATGCTTTCTAGTTCTACCCATAGGCTAGTTGGTAGCGAATGCTATATGACATTAAGCTCGTCTCTTGTACACTCTTTATAGTGCAATAAAGGATAAAAAAATATTGTGTTATGGGTACTAGACTGATAGAAATACTTAGATGTTTTTTTGTAAATACATACATAATATACATAGAAAACACCCAGACTGATATAAACAATCATACTCATGGATACAAAAATGTTTGTACCGTGCAAGAATCGAACCCGCGACCATCGTAAGTAAGGCGGTCATCTACACCGCTAGACCGCTGAAGCCAATTTCCATACAAACATTCATTCCCTATTTCAATTTACCTCTTGAAAGATAATATTTTTACAAACTTTCTATATTACATTTATTTATATTTAATTAACAGCCAAATAAATAAATTTCAAGCTTCTCACTTTAAAAATAAAAATGACCATACTACCATACAACCTTTCATCAACCCCTTACAACCATTATTTCGCATTAAAGATAGGTTTTTTTTTTTTATAACACAGGGGACAAACGAGCATGCGGCTCACCTGATGGTAAGTGATTACCGCCGTCCATGAGCACCCGCAACACCAGGGGAATTGCAAGTACGTTGTCGGCCTTTTAAAAAGTAATAAGCTCTTTTCTTGAAGATTTCAATATTTTTTTCAATATTCAAGGTTCGGAAATACCATTGCTGGAAGGTGATTCCACAATGTGGTTGTGTGGTTGTGTTTAATACTCTTTCACGCAAAATCGATTTTGATGAAACTTTACAGTAATATAGCTTATACATCACAATAACACAGGCTAAAACTATCCAGCGAACGAAGCTGCAGGCACAGCTAGTATAACATAAATGAAACAAAACTAAACAAGTATTGATGTATGCAGCTATTGTAAAGAATTACATTGTATGAAATTGTTCAACTTAATAACATTTCACAAACGCGAGCTTAATATTCTTCCAAACGACGCTGTTAAATCGACACAATGAAAAAGCAATTAGGCATAAAAGTTATTGTAAAGAAAGAGAACTGCCGCACAGAGGCATTTTTTATTCATAATAGGTATAAACCGCCGAATAGAATGGGAAATGAACACGATTAAGCTTTGACGACGGGATTGTGAGGATTATACGCAGATATGAAGCAAATTCTAACTAATTTTGTGAGTACATGAATTCTATATAAATACCAGCTCAACTCGCGACTTCGTCCGCGTGGAATTTAACAAAAAATTTAATTAGAGAATCTTTCTAAAATAAAAGTAGCTTATGTTACTCTTTATTACATCAGCTATCTGCCAATAAAAGTCCAGTCAAAATCGGTCCAGCCATTTCAGAGTGGAGCCGTAACAAATAGACAGACAGAAAAAAATTGTAAAAAATGTTATTTTGGTGTATGTACCGTATTTATATTCATACGCATGTAGTAAAATACTGTTATTTCAATTTTACATCCAGACACACCGATTTTATTTATATGTATAGATATATTTGAGAAAAGTATATATTACTAGTTGTCCCGGCAAACGTTGTTTTGCCATATAAATTAATAAAGCTATAAAAAAATAGGGGTTGATGATAGAAGGGTGAAAATTTAGGATTGTATGTATTTTTGTATGTTGTATCATAAAATAATAGAAACTAAAAATTTTGTCAAATATATAAAAAAAAATTTAGGGGTGGACTACCCCTAACATTTAGGGGGATAAAAATAGATGTTGGCCGATTTTCAGACCTACTCAATACGCTCACAAAATTTCATGAGAATCGGTCAAGCCGTTTCGGAGGAGTATGGGAACGAAAACATTATTACACGAGAATTTTATATAAGATTTATATTATTAACCGGATCTTAACACGAACTAATGTTTTAGCAAATAAAAGACCTCTTTCGACGTTTCAACTAAGTTGCACTAGACGAGCTGACTGGAGTAACAGCGATGTCAATGTAGATAGGTGACAGCTCGTGACCACAGCTAGTGTAACCTCACTCATCCTCCACTGGTGCCCCGCTAGCGTAGACCATTAGCGCAGGCGCAGGTGTACCATTCCATTATCATCCATAAAAAAACCTCTCTTGACGTTTGGACTGTTGTTGTACTAATAATAATAATCCTAGAGGCGACAGTAAGTTCAGCTTCTTCTATGTTGGATTAAATTGTAACTAGTCATATATGAATGCATGTCAAGGGTCACCCACGACGTGGTCAATAACGGATTAATAAAAAAATACGGCAATAAAAAAATTACCATTTTTTTTTATTGCAATTGGTATTTGAATTATATGGGAAAAGGGCATTGTTAATAATATAAACTAATTATCCCATTGCAATGTACTATGTCAGGTTGACCTCCACGCGGTTCCCCCTGGAAACCGACGTGATAAATTCCTGGTGAATTTGCCACAATGCCACAAAAGGCTAACTGACCTGACCTCATGTTTATCCTCCACTGGTGTCCCGCCAGCGAAAACCGTTAGCACAGGTGCACCATTCCATTATCATCCATAAAAAAACCTGTGTATATATAAACTAAACAAATAAAACACTTCCAAAACATTTAACATATATAGAATGAGCTAAAAATATATGATGAATAAATCCCACTGGTGCCCCGCCAGCGTAAACCGTCAATGCAGGCGGGTGCACATTCCATTATCATTTATTTAAAAAAATCTGGGATTAAAGTCGTGATATTAATGATATCATCGTAGGTTCCAATAAAATATATAAAAGTCAGTCAGACCGGCGTGTTTGCGATATTCAAATTTATAAAGATTTTGTGTATTCACAATGAAGGTCCCGCGCCTCGTTTTAATTTATCGAACCTCTCTTGTAACCGACAGACAAATCCTTCACGAATTGTTTAACGTATTTAAAAAAGATAGACTGTAATTTTTTTTAATGGATGATAATGGAATAGTGGTTCTGTACCTGCCCTTGAGCTGTTCTATAAGTCCTTCCGCGAGTTTGAAATGCTACCTGCACTCGCCCCCTGTCGTCCAGTGAAGCTGCAAAGGCCAGCTGCGGCCAACAGCATTAGAGTAGCCCAAAAAAATTGAAAGAACGTGTCGTGTGAAGGCATCTTTTTCTGGATGATAATCGAATGGTGCACCTGCCTGCGCTAACGGTTTACGCTGGCAGGGCACTAGTGGAGGATGATAGGATGAGCATGAGGTCAGGTTTTTTTTATTCATCATATTTTTGTAACTCCTTTAGCTTCTGCGTTTCGGGTTTCGCTCACTTTAAGAGAGTATGTTAAATGTTCTGAAAGTATTTTATTTGTTTAGTTTATATATTCACAGGTCTTTTTTATGGATGACAATGGAATGGTGCACCCGCCTGCGTTAACGGTTTTCGCTGGCGGGACACCAGTGGAGGATGAGACCAGTGGACGATTGTCATGTGGAGCTCTTGCCACTTTCATCGATCTTCCATCATGCTCTTTAATTGTTGATACGACACGACTCTCATTATGTCTTTAATTTTTTTTATGTAGCCCTTCTTCCCTTCTTTCTCTCCATTTTGCCCTTAATAATAATTTTCATTATTATTAAGGGGATTTTTTGTTATTATAATTATTATATATTCCCCCTATAAAGGTAGCTAATAACCCACGTCAACCCATAGTATCAATCAGTTTGATGACGTCATACTTAGGTATATAAACCATAACTTTGGCTCTAGCAAAATACAAATATTTGCTCACTGGACGTTACGTCGTTGACTGTACACTTGTTTACATATTCATGACGTCACGATTGTCACCATGGCATTTATATGTATATGTTTTACTTTTATATGTATATTTTTTTCCTAGTGAATTAGTTTTGAGCAGAAATTGGATTATTTTTGCCAATATAAGTGCAAACCGAAATTATTCTTTTGAATTAATTAATCATTACGATTTAGTACTGTAGGTAATTATTATATTGACGGCCTCGGTGGTTTAGAGGTTTAGTATACTGCTACACATCCGAGGGTCGCGGGTACAAACATTTTATGAGTATAGTATGAGCTGAGTTTCTTGTCAGTTCTTTACTGACGATAGATTTAACGCCATCTAAACTGTCTGAATTTCTGATATAAAATAAAAATAAATAAAATATTGATATAATTGAATATTATTTTAGTTAGGTTTTTTTTACTTAACCTTTTTAAATTAATAAGACTACTTATACTAATTGTAATAAACTAAATTCCACAACTTGAGTCTGATAATGAAGAAATTTATATGTAAGTACGCGTAAATAAATTTATTTCACTTCACAACTGATAAAGCTTTCGCTAAAACTTGAAGGCAAGTTTTATTAGAAAATACTACGTTACATACAGAAAGAGAAAAAAGCTTTATAAAACTTATCTTGCAGAAAACTTATAATTAAAATCTATTCAATATAATTGGAATTTTTTTTATATGTATAATTCATTAGTATTAGAAATATTTTTGAAATAGATTTTATGTCGAAACTTGCGACCCGTAGCGGGTTTGCACGGATGCATTAGAAATCTTTGAATTTCTCGGCTTGTTCTGTATTATGACACGCATGTATTATACATATAAACCTTCCTCTTGAATCACTCTATCTATTGCTGAAAACTGCATTAAAATTCGTTGCGTAATTTAGAAGATATAATTGAACAGACAACGGCGACGACTTTGTTTTATATTATGTAAAGATTGAAAAAAAAAGTAGTTGTCATCTTAATAATATTATAAATGCGAAAGTTTGTATGGATGTTTTGTTGTTTGCTTTGTTTTATTTTGTTACTCTTTCACACAAAAACTACTGAACGGATTTCGATAAAACTTTACAGGAATATAGCTTATATGCATCAGAATAACACAGGCTATATTTTTATCGATATTTATATATTGAAATTTAACGCGGGTATATCCGTTGACACAGCTAGTATTAAATAGTTTGTAATTAATTTATTGGAAACATACGAATACTCAGTTATTGCCAATTAGATGAGTTTACACATAACTTGCAATTTACTTAAGTTAGCAAATGAGCTTAAACTTTTAAATAAATTAAGTTGTTTCAACAAAAATTCGAAGTTACTATCATTCGAAGAATGTCTGTATTCAATTCATGATTTTTAAATTATTTTATTATTTCGGTTTCGCACGGTTTTGCACGGCTGCAATGCAGATACTAAAATACCTAATTACCTAAATTTATTAGTATTTCTCTACAATATTCGGCCGGTATTATACATATAAACCTTCCTCTTGAATCACTCTATCTATTAAAAAAACCGCTTCAAAGTACATGGGGCACATTTAAAGATGCATACGTAGGGACGGACAGTGACAGCGACTTTGTTTTATACTATGTAAAGATGATATTCTTTATCAACACCTGAAAATCTATATTTAATAACAAAATTCAAACACAATGTAAAGTTTTCATCAATAAATATTAGTATATTAAGATAAAAGTGCGTTATGACAGTTATGTTATAACACACGAGACGGAACTTCAGTCCGAGCCGTAGCCGAGGGCGTAATAAAGCCGAGTGTGTTATATACGCACGTATATCGTCGTTTTTCAACACACTTCACTTTAAATAAACTCAACCATAAAACTGTAATACAAATTTTTGCTTTCCCGCCATTTTACTTTTTTAAATCAACACGTTACCTACTGGCTGGTGCCCCGCGGCGATCAGTTCGAAATTTGAAAAAAAAATAGCAAATAGTGCGGTTATGGAATATAACTTTACTGTATATCTTTGAATAAATAGAAAAATGTCATTTTTCAAAATTAGAATCTAGAATTGCCTGCTCTTATATAAGTCAATTAAATAAACCATGCCGTCTTAATCATGATCTATACTTTAAAAAATATATATAATACATCTGTGTAAATTTTTGTTAAAACTTTAAAGGAAAAAATAATAATTTAAATAAATATAAAAACTTTAAATGCTTGTCTTGTAAAAAATGTACATTTTGAATATTGCAATTTTTCTATTTAACCGACGATATATTGAATACTGTTGAAATTAGATCCACTTTACAAGCAAGTGTGTTGAAAATAAATAAATTGTTCTTGATTAAGGAACTAATTTATTATTAGGATGTTATAAGTATATCAAAAGAAATACTCAATGAACAGATTGCGTCCCTAATGAATTGCTTATATAAACAAATACAAGTAATTATACTATATATATAATATATAGTCTGTGGCTACAGATATTTGCCATTATGTAGCGGTAAAGCAGTTGTCACAAGCACACCGTGTCATTCATAAACATACTTGACATGAACTAAGCAAGTAATTACTCAGATCCAGTGAAACGGAAAGGTCTTTGTGGCTAAACTACGGTTTTGTAATAAACTAATTTGAAATTAAAACTAAAGTGAGATATAGAATACTAAATAAGAGATATTTTAGACTTAAAGTAACACGGTGCGGGTTACACGGTTGCCCGGCTGGAATTTAACCTTATATTTTTCTATAAAAATAAATACAATTTATAAAATAAAAGTAATTTAAGTTACTCCTTATATTAGGTATCTGCGAGTTAAAGTACCGTCAAAATCGGCAAGCAAAACTTTTTACTATTAATAATTTTATGTAAGTACCGTATATATTTTTTACTACAATTACTGTCAAATTTCATTACCATCCGTTTAGCTGTAAAAAGGAACAAACAGACATATAAAGAATAAGAAGGCCACCCACGCCACGAATATTTAAAAAAAAAGGTGGTTACACAAAAAAACATTAAAATGTTTTTTGGGTATACCATTTGATTAATGGCAACTCTACAGTAGCATAAGTTCTATATTATAGTTTTTAATTATAAATTATGTCTAATTATAAAAAAAGTGTGTATTTATTCGCCAATCAAATGTCAAGCAGTTAGGCGATAATTGTGAAAATAAACTCTATAGCTTATAAATAAATTAAAAAGAAAAAAGAAACACTTTCCCATTTATAATATTACTTTTGACAATAAACAAAAGTAATTATACGAGTTAAATAATACACCGACAATTATGACATATACATCCACCATTATTTTTAACAACATGACAATTAATTGATAATAAAAGGGCTATTTGTTTAAAATCATTATTGAGTAATTACACAAATGATACTTATTTATCAAGGAGTTATTATCGTACATCTAAGTCCTAATGATTTATTTTAATTAAAACAAATGACATATTGTCATTGTAATATTTAATTCGTTATTATTCTTTAAGTATTTACGATTAGTCTATGGTCGAGTCTACCAATATTTGTCAATGGTTATAAAGTACTCTGTGCATTCGAATGAGAGTCTATGGCCTTTCCTTATGAAAAACCGAAACAAGAACATAAGAGTCTATTTTGTAAATTGCCGGGAATCATAAAAATTAGTTTTAATTTTTTATTAAATGAAATATAAATATTTATTTATTTTAATATTAGCAATAATTAGAATTCTGTCTCGCTCTAGCAGTTAAAATAATGATTTAACCAATACTATTAATTACTAGAATATATATTAAAAAATAAATGGTTTATTCACATAATATGTAGGAATATTAAATAAATAAAAAAAAAACAATATGACAAGTCATTAATACCTAAAAATATTTTGTTTGCCAATAGCCTTATAATGTATTTAAAAATAAAATTACTCAATTCGAAAATAGAACGTCATATGTAGAATATTCCGGTATTGTTTTGTTTCTTTCTATGAATCTACACAATTCTTCTCGAACTTTCCGCGGCGCCACTATTAAATATATGTATTGTCCAATAATTCTATTAATTTTTAATTTATTATTAACGTCACAAATATAGAAATAGTTCTCAATCGCATAAAATATTGGTATTGTTTTGTTTCTATCTATGACTCTACACAATTGTTCTCAAACATTCCGCGGCGTCACTATTAAATAATAATAATAATCTTAGGACACACAGCGCCATCTAGACCCAAGTTAAGCCAGCTAAAGCTTGTGTTATGGGTACTAGATAACTGATACAAATACATAGATATATTTTTTTCGTAAATACATATATATTATCTATACATAGAAAACACCCAGACCGATACAAACAATCATACTCATGAATACAAATGTTTGTGCCGTGCGAGGAATCGAACCCGCGACCATCGGATGTAAAGTGGTGTGCTAGACCGCTAGACCACCGAGGTCGTCAAATATATGTATGGTACAATGACTCCATCATTTTTTAAATTTATTATTAATATCACAAATACAGCAATAGTCCTACAACAAACATCTATTTTGGGAGCGTCAAAATGTCAATAAACATTTGTATCCTAAAGTCTGTTTAGATGTGGGGTAACTATACAAAACTCGGGGGAAGGTTCTATTCATTTTAATAGAGATATCGTGCAATGAGTGATCTCTATTCAGAATATATATATCAAAGGGAATGGGGGACGAGTTATTTGTAACTCTAGTTGGCATTAAATAGATATTGAGGTTTGTTTACAGTACATTACAGTATCTATATAAATAAATATAATTGCAGTGTCTGTTTGTAATTTCAAATTAACAGCGTTTCACTAAATGCATATAAAAGTATAAGCCGGTTCTTGTTAATATTGGAAAAGACTGGACCGATTTTAACGGGACTTTACTAGCGGATAGCTATTGTTATAAGAAGTAACGTAGACTACTTTCATTTTAGAAATTATTGTTATTTTAAACGGCAAATTTAAAGAAGGATAACTGTGACTATTCAAATGTGCTTAAATTAAAGTTATTTGAATAAAGGATTTTTTTTATATTTTAATAAAAAAAAAGAAATTCCAAGCGAACTAAGTCGCCGATAATAATTAAATATCAGAAATTAAAAATGATAAATATAAGAAATTAAAAATGATAGAGAATACCTTGAGTCTTGCCTTACTATTTCTGCAATTATCAGGAGTAAAACAAAGGCATTAAAATCATAAGCAGAATTTATGCCAGTTAGGTATAAAGATACCAAAATTCGACATGCATTCGTCGCCCAAACGCGAACAGAATAATAATAATAATCTCAGGACAATTCACACAGCGCCATCTAGACCCAAGTTAAGCTAACTAAAGCTTGTATTATAGTGACTAGATAACTGATACAAATACATAGATATACATTTTTTTCATAAATACATTAGAAATAGAAAACACCTAGATTGATACAAACAATCAAACTCATATATGTTTGTACCGTGCGAGGAATCGAACCCGCGACCATCGGAAGCAAGACTGTGTGCTAAACTGCTATTCTACCGAGCCCATCAGCAGTAGAGTACAGTACCTACCTGCAATATAGAAAAAAATATAGACAAATATTATGCGTACAAGAATTCCTATAGCTAGACATGCCTGTGAATAAAATAACGGAGCAAAATATAATTTTATCCTTAGCCAATATAAAGTTGAGAATAAATAAAAGTGTCATAGAAAGAAAGTGTGTCATTGAAAATGGAATATTGTTTTATGCGAACGTACTTATAATAAAATATTCAGAGTGTTTGATAATATACGAAATTATATTAGTAAAATTGGTTTTTTTATATGTATTGCTCGCATTTTGTACCCAAATATATGTATATCAAATAGCTATATTGTTACGCTATATGTAAACCATGGCTTGGTCCCCTTTTTGAGAGTTTTTTGTAGGTATTGCTCGCATTTTGTACTCAAATGTACATATATCAACAAAATGTCCCAATTTGTTTTAATATAACCTTTTTTTAAATATTGTTTTAATATATAATTTTTTATTTCTGTGTGTACCAACGTGTCAACTAACGAAGATCGGCTTCTACTTTGTTAATTTCTTTTAAAGTTATTGTGAACTTTAAGTACATATTTTTAAGTAATGGCATACAAGTTGAAATCGGCTATAAGGGTAAGTAGACTCTACCAGAGGACTATGAAATCATGTTCCTGTAGTTTCACTTCCACATCTCAAATTTAAATCAAGTAGTTCGCGGTTGAAATAAAGGAATCGTCTTCCTTTTATCTCTGGTATCTTTGCCCAAAGTGTCGGGCTGTACTTGAGCTGTCGCATGTCCGTTTGGGGTGAAAAGAGACATAGGTTACTTTTACCGTAGTCAGTCACGCGGGCGAAGTCGTGAGACGACGTAGTATTTATATATTTTATCTATTCTCTTGGATATTCTAGTCAGGAATTATTACAGCGTAAAACAAGCCACAGCAAAGGTATAACAAGCCTTTGAAACGGGTTTCTACAGAATAATACAGACGCTCTAAAAGCTTCTACTTACCTGTGTGATAACCCTTTTTTGTTATGGATCGATGAAAGGGTCACACAGAACTTCATTAGGCAATGCCAGAATAAATACAAAAAGCGAATATATGTATTTGGCAGGCATATGAAATTGACTAGTATATATATTTTTCCACCCATTTGGAGGAAAAAAAAAGGAAATCATTTTTTGACAAACATTGCATTCACGCTTTTATACACATATATATTATTATGTATCAATATGTGAATGCAATGGATTGTGAATCAAATATAAAAATAAAGTTACACATATATGAATACATACATACACAGGAAAACTGGGAAGTGAGTTCATTCAAGTTCCGACTTGAAAAATTTTCACAAACCAAACGTTGGTCCCCCTGGAAACCATCGTGATAAATTCCTGTTGCATTTGCACATGATATCTTACTCATCTTATCATCTTCCACTGGTGCCCCGCCAACGTAAACCGTTAGTCCACCACCAATCTGTTATCATCGATAATAAAAATAAACTCTCTACTTCGCCCCCTACGACGAGTCATCCTATATACTTAGTGAAATGTGAACATGTCGAGTCTTGTTTACTAATCTTTATCTTATATATATATCAATATATACTAAAGTTACCTAACTTGAGTTACCTGGAAGAAACACGTTTTTTTTAATCTTCGAACGAATCTAATGATATTGGTTGCAGCTGACCTGACCTGACTTGAGCTTCACCGAACCATAGAAGGCACGTGGAAATGGCACTCCAAACCCGCGGAAGGACTTATAGAGCGCATTTGAGGCTGCAATTCAACTCCTATTTGAGTGCTTTTTTTATGTTATTCGATAACGAACTTGTATTTCCTACATATTTAAAATCAATCCGAGTATTTTTTAAATTATATGATATGATATGATCGGGAAACTTCATGGCGGTAGTACATACTAAGGCACGACCCTACGACCGAATCATCACTCTTTCACTTGATTCGTTTATTTACCAGGAGAATTCTCCCAACTCGAGTTGGGAGAATTCAACTCGAGTTAACTCGAGTTGACACATCTCTAACATATACATCATAATATCAAATTTCATTATGATACATTTAATCGTAAACCTTGTTACCTTACAAATGGATTGATAGATAAACAGACAACCTATGGAGCGGCTGATGGCCAACTAGGAGCTAGGAGTTCGAGCCTCGCCTCGAGCCGTCATAATATCGATCCCCATTTGAATTGGACGGGGGATCGATCGGAGGGGATCACATTACGTGTACACAATAAATACATACGAATAAAAGAATTCACTTAAAGAGCTCTATATAACTATTTTGCGTGATGAAAACAATTATCAATAGGTAGGAATTATGTTAAATTGAGGCAATTTTTATTTACCTATTCTAGATTTATTTTATGATAGCTTTAGGTATAATGGTATATTTTTAACAAGCTGTTACCTATGGCTTCGTCCGCGTGATATTTAACTTTTTCTTATAAAAATAAATATTTTTTTCTAAAATGTAAGTAGCGCAATTTACTATTTATAACATTAGATATCTGCGAGTGAAAGTTCCGTCAAAATCGGTCCAACCTCCAATATATTTTAGTTGACAAAAATGCCATACGACATTCTAGATTTGGTGGTATTTTTACACACTTTCCAAAAGGTGGTGTAACGTTACAATCCTTACAATATTACAAATGCGAATCTAACTCTGTCTGTCTGTCCCGCTTTGAAGCCAAAACTAGTCTAGACCCTGAGAAAGGACATTGGCTTATACTTATATACTTTTTAATGGGAAAAATGGGTTGTAAGAAATTGAAGGGGAGATGAAAGGTTGTATGGAAGTCGTTTTTAAAGCTACAAACTTGAAACTTATTATTTAGGCTGTTGATTATAATATAAATAAATATAATATAGAAAGTTTGTAAAAATATTACCTTTCAAGAGGTAAATTGAAATAAGGAATGAATGTTTGAATGGAAATTGACTTCGGTGGTCTGGCGGTTTATTTCCGATGGTTGCGGGTTCGATTCTTGCACGGTACAAACATTTTTGTAATTTTTAATATTGATATTATTACTATATATTATATTATCTGTGCTATTGCACATTTTTTCTTTATTTGGTCAAGGTCACTATTCTACGCAGACGAAGTCGCAGGCACAGCTAGTAGCAAATAAAACAACACCGACAAATATTTCTAGACCTGCACAATATAAGTAATATTGTTGTTTTCTAGGTGATCGTTTATTTACGTTTATTGAAATTAGCAACACGCAAGTTTCTTGCTCATCCTTCTTGTGATGAGACAGTTTTCCAAATGAGCGGTAGATTTTATTGTTTTTTATTCATGTGGTTGTATATTGGATCTCCTTTCAATACAGCGGTTGCGCTATCGGTGTACGCTCGCTAGTATTAGGAGTGAAACTCAAATTAATAATTTTGTTACATTTTTACTGGGCCGACGGCATGCAGCGCTATACTTAGTCAGTATAAAAGTACTACCAACCACCGACCATCACTCACTCAAAGTTAGTTTGTCTTATTTTTTTTTAATTCGGCGCAGTAGATTAAAAGAGGGATAACTTATTTATTTATTTAACTTTAATGCACACAATACAATATATAGTACAGTACATTTGGCGGACTTAACACCATGCGGCATTTTCTACCAGTCAACCATAGGTGGTGCAGAGAATAATTGTTGGCGGTGCATAATTATAAACGTAAACAAAATGCAACAAAATATAAACAGAACAAAAAATATACAATATATATACATATGTATATACTTAAGAGATACAATAATATATAACATAAATATATACATATATATGCAATAAACTTAAATATATACCAAATAGTCTGACAGTCACAGAACTAAAGAGAGTTAAATGGAAAAAAAACTGTGACTATTCAAAAGTGCTTAAATGAAGTTTATTTAAATAAAGGATTTTCTGTTCTATTCTATTGACGACCACGGTGGTCTAGTGGTTTAGCACACCGTTTCACTTCCAATGGTCGCGGGTTCGATTCCTCACACGGCACAAACATTTGGATATGAGTATGATTGTTTGTGTCTGGGTGTTTTCTATGTATAATATGTATTTACGAAAAACAAAATCTATGCATTTGTATCAGTTATCTAGTACCCATAACACAGGCTTTAGGTAGTTTAACTTGAGTCTAGATGGCGCTGTGTGAATTGTCCTGAGATTAATATTATTATTTACCTTTACGAAATAATAACGCTAATATATTTTTTAAGTAAACAAAATATTTACCTACATTCTTTCTAAGATCCGTTCCGGCCTTGAGGTAACCCTGAATATAATCTAGATAACACTTTTTCAGTTAAATATTAATTATCTTGAAATTATTATTATTCTATTCTATTCTGAACAAGTCAAACACCAAGTCAATCAATGTCATATTGTAGTTATTTATCAATTTTTTTCAGTAACAAGTCGCGAATCAGTATCGAATTACAATACATAATTACTTCATAATATTGATAGCGTCATGACCTAGTGGTTTACTAATCCGACAGAGCGAAAGGTCGTGAGTTCGATTCTGACTGATACCACTTATATACAGATGACATGAACAAGTATAGATAATTAACATTTCTAATGCATTTGTTTTAATAAGTTTTTGTTGGAATCGATAAAGTTTAGTATTATATTAATATCTTGCTAATTAAATATCCTATAATAATACTTAATTTAAGACCTGGGTGATCCAATGGTTTAGCACACAGCCTACTTCCGATAGTCACGAGTTCGATTCGGGTACAAACATTTGTATTTATGAGTGAAATTGTTTGTATCGGTCAAGAAATATAAATATACAGAATATAAGATTGGATAATGATCTTAGGAATATAGTATGAGTATATATACTATCTTCCTCCGGACAGAGGAGTCTAAAGTCTTGGAGGAGGCCTATGTCTTAGGACAAGCTGATGATTGTCAGCACAATGGCTATAAATAAATATACTATCTTCCTAATATGATCTTCCCACCATTGTAACCAATAGGCAGATAAAAAAAGTTTCTCATTGCAACTCTCTAATCTATATAGTCCATGATGCCGGGTGCCGGCCGGCTTTTACGAAAGCTATAGATAAACGTATAGGGTCCCAGCGATCGATGCCAGCTCTCTGACGTCATTCGTACGTTAGCATAGCTCTATGTCCGTCCTATAGATAGAACAACTCAGCTTCTGTTTGTATTTGTATAAAACCACAGATATACCATAATAATTGTAACAAATTTTTAACCGACTCGTAAATGACATATTATATGTATATTAAGTAATGTTTAGTGACAATTCTATAGAATTTAGTGTAGATGTTTTTTTATAGAGATGGTTTCCGATTCGATTTTACGGTTTCGGTTCGTTACGATTCGATTGTTGATCCTTTTGACGGTATTTAAAAAATTATAATACAAAACATACAAACATGTAACACATGCACACAAAATGTAAATAAACTCTTTATAAAAAAATGAAATTCAGTTGAGTTTCTTGCCAGTTTTTTTTTCGATTATATCTGTATGCCGAACTGGACAGTAGCGAAAAAATTATAATACAAAAAAGTTGACGTTCATAAGTGGTTAAAATGTCCTACACGAATAAATAGACATTATATAATATAATATTATAATATTTCAGGACAATTCACAGAGCGCCATCTAGTCCCAAACTAAGCAGAGCTTGTGTTATGGGTACTAGACAACTGATATAAATACTTGGACACATTTTTTTGTAAATAAATACATATTATACATAGAAAACACCCAGACCGATACAAACAATCATACTCATGAATACAAATGCTTGTGCCGTGCGAGGAATCGAACCCGCGACCATCGGACGTAAAGCGGTGTGCTAGACCGCTAGACCACCGAGGTCGTCAATATTATTATTTTGAAATTAGCGTTATAAAATAAATAAATATATCAATCTTTCATTTAGTACGTTTATCATAATGTAATACATCTGTAATGTAACAGGAGGCATCGAATCTGCGACCATCGAAAGAAAAGCGGCATGCTAAACCGCTAGATCACCGAAGGCTTCAAATTTATAATACTGGTTACGCCCGCGGTTTCACTAGCATCAAATTTATAGCATATGTGTTATTCTGTTGAATAAGTTATATTAACGTAAAATTTCATGAAAATCCGTTCAGTAGTTTTTTCGTGAAAGAGTAACAAAAATCCATCCATACTCACAAACTTTCAGGTTTATATAGTATTAGTAGGATAGATCTTATAAATGAGAGACTGTAAAAACTATTGTGCGTAGGTGTTTACGTCCCACATATGTCTGACTCCAAACAGCTTGTTGTTATGTTCTCATTTGCAGAGTGGGATAGGTCAGTGAAATTACAGGGTAAGGGTGTATTTACCCTAAGATATTTTACCAAAACTGAAGCATAAATAGTAATATAAATGTACCACGACATTGCCATGTCAATAGTTGTGATCATATCATGACTATCATAATAATAATGGGGCCCTGAACCCCGGCCGACTGTGCTTCTGCCGGGGGTAAGTTGCCATCTCCTCTCCTTAAGAGTGGAGATGAGAATTTTTGTATAATAATAATCCCAGGACAATTCACACAGCACCATCTATACCCAAATTAAGCTTGATAACTGATACATATAAATAGATTTAAAAAAAAAATACATATTATATATAAAAAACGCCCAGACTGATACAAACAATCACATGAATACAAATGTTTGTGCCGTGAGAGGAATCGAACCCGCGACCATCGGTCGTAAAGCGGTGTGTTAGACCGCTAGACTACCAAGGTCGTGAAAATCAGCTTGTCTTTTTAATAGATGTTAATGAAATAATGCACCAGCTTGCGCTAATGATTTACGCTGACGGGGCACCAGTGGAGGATTATAAGATGAGCATTAGGTCAGGTCAGTTAACCCTTAGTAGTAAAGGGGGTTTATAGGGGTAGTTTCAAGGGGAAATCGCGTGGAGGTCAACATGACACGGTTGACATTGCTAACAATTGGATTATATATAGTCCACATTACTAACAATCCCTTTACATCTCGTTAGATTATTTGTCTTTCAGTTATCTATAGAATTATATACGTCAAGAAAAAAAATTGAAATAATTTTTCGCAAAATTGCGCGATGGAAAAGTATGAAATTTCGCACACTTATGGTTTATATAGAGAAGAAATGCAAAATAATATATATTGTTTTTTAAATCGGTATAATAAATACATTATATAATTAGAAAAAAATCATTACACATACCAAATATTTAACACACATGCATATATATACTCTTTTGTTAATTGTTAAAGTCTGCGGTCAAATTGAGAATAGATTAAAATTGTTTGTCTTTAATGTTATTTGTCTATATAGAGAAGAAATGCAGAATGCGTGCACATAAAAATACGTTATATCAATAAAAAAAACATTGCACATACTATCAAATATTTAACACACTGTTGGGGAGTATTATGGATTTCTCAGTTGTTTTTATGGTGATTGTAATAAAACTATTGTTATTAGTGAAAGCCTGTCAGTGGCTTATTATGATGTATATATTGATTTTATTTTAGATGTACTTGAATAGCCTTGGTTATCCTTTAATAAATAAATTTAAAAAAAAACTAGGTAATTGTGGATGAATGAAATTAATTTGCTTCCGTATATTGTGAAAAGATCAAATGCAATGAAAAAACAAAAGAAGAACAGTGACAGTAACATTAAAAAGTATATAGCTATAAAAAATATAAAAGCATTAACAAGGAGGTATTAATTGAAATAGAAATAATCTTTATTCAAATAAACTTAATATAAGCACTTTTGATTGGTCAAGTTTTTTATTCTACCGCTCATTCGAAATGCAGACTCATCACAAGATGACAACTATAAACTTGTGTGTTGCTCTTTTAAATAAATATTGATTTGCTTATAATTAATTAACAACAAGGATTAGACATGCGACAATCAACATAGAAACCGCTACGCACTTCAATTTCCAACACACACGCATATATACTCTTATTTTCTATTTGTTTATTGTTAAACTCTGTGGTCAAATTGAGAATAGATTAGTACTGTTTGTCTTTAATGTTATTTGTCTATAGTCTATAACATTTATAATTTAAATTAATTATAGTGGAATTTCGACCACTAAACGACAACTACTATAAGAAATACGAAAATCTTTTTCGATGTAAGTTTTAATTCAAGTCTTTTATTCTATTTAACAAGACATAAATGGTGTTTGTAAATCTTGATATTCTCTTGAGTTCGCAACACAATGGGAGTACCCCTAATTGGTTTTATTGTTTTAAGGAAAATTGTATATTTTATACTTTATTATCATGACCATTGAAGTTTGCTGAAGTTCAAAACTTATTTAATATAAACTTCTCTTGTCTACAGGTGTTGCTGTTTTAATATGTAGGTATATTTATATAATATTATTATATTAATAATATTTAAGAATAGAGTGACAATTACCACAGATAACATAATATACATACAATTAGTAATATTAACTCCATAGCTATTCATTCCATTGCTATCCAATCAACCAAGATAATTTGATAATTCTATGTTAATATTTTTTTATTTATTATGCTATTATTATATTATATATCTGCTGAATTTATCACTATTTATTTCTTTATAGTACAATAAATAAAGTTTCAGAAAGTGGTCTAAGTTACTCCTTATAACATTAAGCTATATGCCAGACAAAGTCCCGTCAAAACTGTATGAGGGATTAGTATAAAAGACAATCAGACAAAAAAAATGTGTAAGTACCGTATTCAATATGTGTTTAGAAAAAAAAAGTAAATTTGGAATTACAAAAAGACTATTGAAATCTATTTATTTTTATAAATATCCGTAAGGCTCGTGGTATATTCATCAGACGGCGATTACTTTATTAATTTTTTAGTAATTCAATTTGCTATTTTCCTATCTATTTGTTTTAAGTAAAATCACTATTTCCAAGGGCTAAGTGTAGGCCATGTGGCCCGAGGTAATTTGCCCGGTTTTCCATCGCTATTCCATTTGAATAAATACCTTAAATATAACCTTACTAGGATTCCTATTCGATTAGAAACCCCAATAACTTGTTTAATTTGAAATATAGCGTAAGCCTTAGAATATTCAGTTAACTATTTTGCGTTATCAGAATTGAAGTGAAGTTTAATCACAACATCAAAAGCGGCTTCAACTCGGTTATATTGAGATGAGGTCGACCGTGGCCTTAGATACGTCGATCGATTGATCTCGCGAGTCTGTCTCAATCATAGGGTTGGCATTTATTACAATATATTTTTTGTTTTTTTTTACGTTCAAAAAGTTATGTTTTAGGTCCTGGGTGCTTGACTTATTTATTTATTTTAAATTTAAAAACTAGTTTTTCTATTACTTTCATAAAGTTATGTTTTAGGTCCGGGGTCCTTGACTGTTTTATTTCTTTTAAATTTAAAAAGTAGTTTTTCTATTACGTTCATAAAGTTATGTTTTAGGTCCTGGGTGCTTGACTTATTTAATTATTTTAAATTTAAAAACTAGTTTTTTTATTACGTTCATAAAATTATATTTTAGGTCCTGGGTGCTTGACTTATTTATTTATTTTAAATTTAAAAACTAGTTATTCTATTACGTTCATAAAGTTATGTTTTAGGTCCTGGGTGCTTGACTTTTTTATTTCTTTTAAATTTAAAAACTAGTTATTCTATTACGTTCATAAAGTTATGTTTTAGGTCCTGGGTGCTTAACTTTTTTATTTCTTTTAAATTTAAAAACTAGTTATTCTATTACGTTCATAAAGTTATGTTTTAGGTCCAGTGTGCTTGACTTTTTTATTTCTTTTAAATTTAAAAACTAGTTATTCTATTACGTTCAAAAAGTTATGTTTTAGGTCCTGACTTTTTTATTTATTTTTAATTTAAGGATTTTACGAACTATAAGTACATATCAGACATATTGTACCCTAAAACTAATAACTAAATCATTTACCAGTGAGCAAACTACCTTTGCAGCATTATATGAAGGATCGGCTGAATGGAATATATATAGAATATGTTTATTTTATGACGTTATAGATGTTTATAGGGAATGGTTTGGTCTGAACTATGATTTAATTTGTTAATCATGTAAGTTCAAGTTCAAATTCAAATTCAAAATGTCTTTATTCATAGAGGTCTATTACAGACTCTTATGAGATGTCAAATCTACCGTCAGTTCGGAATGATTTCAAAATGAGAAGAAATGACAAGAAACTTAGCTCATATTCTTTTCAAATTAATATTATACATGTTTACAATAATACAGATTAATTTTTTAATTCAAACTTGGGAGAATAGAGTGACCACTAACATCTGCTATTGCAAAAGCAAATAGTCTAATCAGTGTTCGCAACTCAAACAGGCCAGTCCCCGAAGCAACACCCGTTCACGAGTATGATGGATATAAGTATGTATTTATGTATGTCAACTTTGCTATTTGGCATTTTTTATTCATACAAAAATTCTTAAAAATGTAATTCTGAACAATAATCATGTAAAGGAGCAACACACAAGTTTCTTGCTCGTACTTCTCGTGATGAGTCTGTAGTGAATGAGTGGTAGAATAAAAAAATATGACTATTCAAAAGTAGTTATATTAAGTTTATATGAATAAAGAATTTTCTATTCTATACAATTCTGAGACATACATATTTAAATTGATTTTGAGATTTTTGTTACCAAATATGTCAACCGCGAGGCATATATTATTTCATATCTATACTATGTCGTAGATCTCGTTCCTAACACATCAGCAAATGTTTCATATACTGATAAAATATATAATTGGAAAGAGCAACCAAGCTGACGACTCACCTGATGGAAAAAGTTTGAGCAGAAAATTATTCAAGGTTACGGTAAAGCAATATTGTGATGTTTATGTAGATTAGTATCATGCCACAGAATAAAAAATGCTTTCAGCTATCTGAGATATAGACATAATAAAAAAAAGTATAAAAATGTTAACTGGAATGGCAAAAGAGCTGAACCCGCTGGTAATAATAGTAATAATAATAATTACAATAACCCCTGTACTACACAACGTCTTCTAGTCCCAAGGTTTGTATTGGTTTGAATTGATACTAGACAACTGATATAAATACTTACTTATTATTTGTAAATACATACATAATATACATAGAAAATAACCAGACCGGTACAAACAATTATATTATTAATATAGTAAAATGGGTTATGACACTAAAATGAATAAATAGAGCTTGCGTTGTGAGTACTAGACAACTGATAGAAATAATTCAATATATTTTGTAAATACATATTATACATAGTAAACATCCAAACCGATATAAACAATCACACTCATAAATGCAAATGTATGTATTGTGCGAGGAATCGAACTCGCATCGGAAAAAATGCTGTAGACTAAACCGGTAATCCACCGAGGTTAGTCATGTAACAACGTTTTTTTTTATAACACAGGGGACAAACGAGCATGCGGCTCACCTGATGGTGTGATTACCGCCGCCCATGAGCACCCGCAACACCAGGGGAATTGCAAGTAAACAAAATTAACAAACTTACTTTTATATGTCGGTTAGTTTCCAAAAAATATTCAAAAACATTTTGGCAGCCCTATTAAATTCCCAGTCGCGAATAACCTAAATATATATTGGGCTTTATTTCTACCTGAAAAGTAAATACCTGCCTTCTATATACACATACAATGTCACGTACGCTTCTATCAGTAAATAAATAAAGGCTTTGCAACGCTACAAAGCTATTTGCCATGTGTACATACATAGGCAACAATATCGAGCAACTTGTGAAATTTCCCATGAAGTTTATAGTTTATTAAACTGACAATATGCACAGATAGAAAGTGCTTTTGCGGAAATTCTAAATGAGAAAACCTATTTATCTACATTCATTGTGCTATTTCTAATGCAAAAAATCATTCAATTGAATTCATTTATTAAAGAACAATTTTGCGTTGTTTTTAAATATATAATAATAGATTAAAATAAAAATAACCCTGGACAATTCACAAAGCGCCATCTAGTCCCAATCTAAGCAGAGCTTGCGTTGTGGGTATTAGACAACTGATAGAAATACTTAAGGATTAAAATATAAAAAAGTTTTTTTTTTGTAAATATGTATATCATACAAATAGACAACATCCAGACCGGTATAATTATCATGAAAACAAAAATCTCTATCAAGTTAGGAATCGAACCTGTTACCATTAAAATTAAGGCGGTGCCAAACCGCTAGACTATCGTGACTTTGCATTATATATACAACCATTTCTAGTGTCTATATACCATATTAAAATCTACGTATAATTGCAAGCGAGTTTATATGAAAACTATAGTTCAACTAACTTCATCCCGCGATTTTGATCCCTAGAGATGCGGTTGTCTCAACTAAATTTAAATTTATATTATAACTTGTCCACTGGTACAGGCAACTGATGACCATTATAAAATAGACCTGGTGTATAGGCAAATCTTTTAGCATAAGAGCTCAACGTCATTAGTCTGTATGACTCTATATGATATTGTAGCCATCCACCCCGGCTTCACACCGGCCCAATATTTCAGGTTCTGCCTTTAGTAAAACCTGTGGGGCATCATCTGACAGAAAGGAAATTATCTTGGACTAAATATGGTCAATTAGTATGTTTTACAAACGTTGAAAACACAAAACTATGTTTTCAAAATGATTTAATCTATTTTTAAAAAGTTGTATATACATTTAAAAAAATTAAATAATACGTCTAGAAGAGTAATATTCATATATTTACTAATTTTGGTATTGACCAGTATTTTATTACAATTTAATTATTGCTAATAGTATGTTATATTATCTGTGGTAAAACTAAGATATCATCTAAAGTGTTCGTTGAAATCAAATAACGAAAAGGACAGTTTTGTTCAAAATTAAATACTTAATATAAATAACGTATTTATTTGTATAAGAATTAATATTATATTTATAAAAATACCTTCGCAAATAATGCATTATTTTAGAAAAAATTTGATTACCATAAAAAGTTACACTGAGCCAAATAGTCCCAAGCTAAGCAAAGCTTGTGTTATGGGTACAAGACGACTGTTATAAATACTTAAATATATGTTTTTTGTAAATACATACATAATAATAGAATAAAAGAAAACAACATCTTGTGTCTACAAGATACAAACAATCACACTCATGTACACAAATGATTGTAGGTTGAGGTCATAAAAAGTCATATGTCTAAGTACTACAATATACAGCAGTAAAATTTCATACATAAAAAACATTGAGACAGTATGTCAATTTATATTTCTGACTAACTCTCGGATGAAACATTAACATATTAACATCAAACTAAATGTGAATATATTAAGTGTGTCGTTCATCACCAAATGTTCATCATCATAATCTTACTAGTAGAATAGAATAGAATCGAAAATCATTTATTCAAATAAACTTAATTTCAGCACTTATGAATAGTCTACAATTTTTTTTAATCTACCGCTCATTTGGAAAGCTGTCTTATTACAAGAAGAATAAGCAAGAAACTTGTGTGTTTTATATATTTTATATTTTAAGTCTTACTAATAATATAAACGTTAAAGTTTGTGAGTATGGATGGATGATTGTAACTTTTTCATGCAAAAAATAGTTAATAAATATACAGTAAAATAGTCTATACATTTGAATAACATATAGGCTATAATTAAAAAAATATTATGTAAATTGGGCGAAATATAATGATAAATGTAAAGTAACTTTGATGCGGAGGAAATTGTGCGGGTAAGCTAATATGATATATGTATATATATATATACTAGCCGTGCTCTCGATTTCGCCCTCCTTAAATTGCAATAAAAATATAACCTATGTATTATCCTGATAATCTGTATTACTGTAAAATTTCATCAAAATCCATTCATCCATTTTTGCGTGAAAGAGTAACAGATATCCATACTTACAAACTTTCATGTTTATAATATTACTAGCTACCCTGGCTTCGCACTGGTTTACATGTATTATACATATAAACATTCCTCTGGAATTACTCTGTCTATTAAAAAAACCGCTTCAAAATCTGTTGCGTAGTTTTAAAGATTTAAGTATACATAGGGACGGACAGACAGCGACAGCGACTTTGTTTTATACTATGTAATGATTAGGGTTAAGATTAAGATTTGGTAATGTTACATGTATAGTCGACTAGTTTCTTATAAAAGATTTATATAGTTTATACTTTATTTAGTTTCCTATAACAGATTGCAAATGTTTTACTGAAATACCTGACATTGAGAAACGGCGTGATTATAAACTGTTATAAACAGCCGATGCTCCGGTTTTACGCTGTAACTTTTGTTTGCCGATAATAAGCTAAGATTTAAATTACCGTAATTTCTGAAATTAATTTGTAACAAACTTTCTGTCAAGCTCAAGTGTTGCTACGAATTCACTTCTATTTACCGTGAAAATTCAATAATGTTAATTGTACTTAACAAATATATAAATTGGACTAGTTATTATTAATATTATAACGTTTATGAACTTATTGAAATGGTAAACATGTGTTCCATTTTGAATACATACGGAAGTAGTTTAAATAACGTTAGTAGGTATTTTATGGGAAAGGTCATTTTTTACGAGAGTGCTTTAAGGAATCAAATATCCTCAACATTACTTCTCAATATATTTATGAAAATATCATGTATGCCAGGAAGAATATAGACAATTTCAAAAGAGTTAGTGATTACACTAATAAAAGATTACGTATCAAAAATAAACTGATTTTACCTAAATGTCGTTTAACTAAAGTTAGTAATTCGATTTATGGCAATTGCGTAAGGTTTTACAACAAAATACCAGAGTCTGTTATAAATCTGCCTGAAAAAAGATTTAAATGTCATATAAAACACTTCTTTTGCAAAAAAGATTACTATAAAATTGAAGAATTGCCACTTACTTGTTATACTGTAATTATTTATATAAAAAAAAACATCAAAAGAGCAACACAAAAGTTTCTTGCTCATTCTTCTTGTGATGAATCTGCATTCCGAATGAGTGGTAGAATCAAAATATGACTATTCAAAAGCGCTTGTAATGAGTTTATTTGAATAAAGATTATTTCTATTTACGAAAGACATTTTGATCTGACCTCTATGTCCAAAAATTTTACCTACTGCAATTCCTCTAGAATTAGGAGGATTTGCAATTAGGAGGTTTCATGAACACGTTACCGGCCTTTTTAGAAGGAATAAACTCTTTTCTTGAAGGTTTCGTAATCGTATCGGTTCGTAAATACCATTGCTGGAAACTGATTCCACAATTTTTAGGGCAGACCACAAATTTTCACTTTCTCCATCTCTATATCTCTCTAAATCTCTTCCACATTCTCTAACACAACTCTTCATAAAGCTATTCGGCTACAGGCACAACTAATTTGATAAAGGATTCTATATTTTATACATATTAAACATATACACTACTGAAATGTAATGTAATAATTAAAAAGTGACCTGAAAGAAACATATAATAACATAAAAAAAATATACCAGTTGAGATTCTTGCCAGTTCTTTTCAACTGAAGTGGCTAGCCGAACTAAACGGCAGGAATAGTAATAAAAAATATAACGTTCACAACAAACAGATAAGTCCTATATACATATGTTAAAAAATGATTTTGTGTTTGACTTTAGACTGCTCAGCTGTACCTTTGACCATTGCACCGCTCGCCATCGACAGGGAATTCATCCCCACACGCTGGAACCTAAGTGGTCCCGGACAGTGCGGTTTCAGAGGAGTTTCCTCTCGCGTACACTTATATTGTGGAATGAACTACCTGCCGAGTTTTTCGAGAGACTATAGCCTGGGGTTTCTCAAGAAGGTCATATTAAGGTTTCTTAAGTATCGGCAACGCGCACGTGACACCCCTTGTGTTTGCAAGTATCCATATGACACGGTAACCGATTACTATCAGATGGGCCGTATGCTTGTTTGCCTATATAAAAAAACTAGCTGTTGCCCGCGGCTTCGCTCGCGTTAATTTATCCCCTTAGGGGTGGAATTTATGAAAATCTTTTCTTAGGAGATGCTTACGTCATAGTAGCTTTATGCATGCAAAGTCTCAGTCCGATCAGTTTAAAATTGAGAAAGTTTCATACAAACTTTCATCCCCTATTTTATCCCCTTGGGGGTAGAATTAATCAAAATCCTTTCTTAGCGGATGCCTACGTCATAATATCTATCTGCATGCCAAATTTCAGCCCGATCCGTCTAGTGGTTTGGGCTGTGCGTTGATAGATCACTATGTCAGTCACCTTAGAGTTATATATATATAGATATATCCCGAGTTGCGTCTAATATTTTATTTATACAATAAGTATTAAATTACTAAACATTTATATAACGTAATACAGCCGATTCCTTTTTTTATAGATCAAAATACGTTTGCTCTTCACATAGACCGATTAAAGAAAAGAACTTTATAAAAAAAGTTTTCCTTACAAATTCTTTCGTTTTTTTTCCTCTAAGGAGCTTAAAGTAAGCAGCTTTACTCACTTTACCATGCGGAGTAACTCTCACAATTCGTCGTGATTTAATGTTCAAGGTCATAAACGAATATATTTTTAGAAAATTAAAAGAAATATAATATATATACAATATATTAAAAGAAGTAATATTACTCTGTATTACTATTACTCTATCTCTATTGTTATTACTTACTCTTTATACATAGTTATCAATGTTTGATATTAGAGAGAATACATTTATGAAAATATCATGTATGTCAGGAAGAATTGAAGAATATAGACAATTTCAAGAGTTAGTGATTACACTAATAAAAGCTTACGCAACAATAACAAACTGATTTTACCTAAATGTCGTTTAACTAAAGTTAGTAATTCGTTTTAAGGCAATTGCGTAAGGTTTTACAACAAAATACCAGAGTCTGTTATAAATCTGCCTGAAAAAAGATTTAAATGTCATATAAAACACTTCCTTTGCAAAAAAGCTTACTATAAAATTGAAGAATTCAGTAACGACAATAATGTTTTTATAGAGAAACTTAAAATCCATAGCACTGACAATAGTATCTACATTTATAATGATTACACTAATAATGAGTGCGTAGCGATTTCTAAAACCAACCAAAAAATTATAACCATATTTGAAAAGAATACGAGCTGAGTTTCTTCTCAGTTCTTCTCATCTCGAAATCATTCCGGACTGACGGTAGATTTGACATATCATAAGAGTCTGTAATAGACCTGCATGAATAAAGATAATTTGACTGATCTGATTGATGTCTCTCTACATTACGCACCATATATCTCCATCCATCTCATGCATTTTTTCTACGTTCATCTTTACCTACTGTTTTTCAAACGTCTTTGCGTGATAAAAGCCTAGTAAACTTATTTACCCCCGCTCGTTACCTCCCCTTTGGTTCGTGAATATAAAACGAAAATGTTAACACAACGGATATCTCATCTATTCTTAAATAATCGCTTTTTGTATAAAAAGGTATATTTAACTGAAAAAGTGTTATCTAGATTATATCCAGGGTTACCTCAAGGCCGGAACGGATCTTAGAAAGAATGTAGGTAAATATTTTGTTTACTTAAAAAATATATTAGCGTTATTATTTCGTAAAGGTAAATAATAATATTCATCTCAGGACAATTCACACAGCGCCATCTAGACTCAAGTTAAGCTACCTAAAGCCTGTGTTATGGGTACTAGATAACTGATACAAATACATAGATTTTTTTTCGTAAATACATACTTATTATAAAAATAGAAAACACCCAGACCGAACTCATCCTCATGAATACAAACGTTTGTGTAGTGCTAGGAATCGAACCCGTAATCATCGGAAGTACCTTAGGAGAATTCACACAGCGCCATCTAGCCACAAGCCGACCTAGTGTTATGAGTGATAGAAATACATAGATTTTTTTTTTAAATACATTATTATATACATAGAATACACCCAAACCGATACAAACAATCATACTCATGACTACAAATTTTCGATTTTTGAATCGAACCTGCGACCATCGGAAAGACCGCTAAGACCTAAACCGCTAGACCACCGAGGCCGTCAACTACTCGTATTAATTTAGGCATATACTAGCTCACCCCGCAAACATACCATATACATTAAAATCGCTATTAAAAAATAGAAGGGTGAAAATTTTGAGTTGTATGTATTTTTAATGCCACATTATAAAATTTTTTTTCAAATAATAAAAAATAAATGTTAGAGGTGAACAACCCTTATCAACTGGGGGTACGAAAAATAGATAGTAGATGATTCTCTACTACTAAATATGCACATAAAATTTCATAAAAATCGGTCAAACCGTTTCGGAGGAGTATGGTAACTAATATTGTGACACGAGGATTTTATATATAAGATTATTATGTTTGACTTAAATAATCTTAAATACATATATATAACTCAAAGGTGACTGACATAGTGATCTATCAACGCACAGCCCAAACCACTGGACGGATCGAGCTGAAATTTGGCAAGCAGATAGATGCTATGACGTAGGCATCCCCTAAGAAAGGACTTTGATAAATTTGACCCCTAAGGGGATAAATTAACGCGAGCGATGCCGCGGATAAAAGCTAGTAATATATAAAATATTACCATCTTTTCTTTCTCAGCATATAATATGATATGTCCGCGTTGATTTAATTTACTCCCAGTGTTGTGTTTCAGTGTTTACCCTGTACCTAGTAGGGTCTAATGACTTCATACATTATTCATTTTTTATCAGATAAACATTCTGTATAGAAAACCTCTCTCTACTGTCGGGCACGGAAACCAGATAATTTGGAGACTGTGTGCTTCCAGCTACTGCTAACTTTTTCGGCCACATGGCCCGTCGGAAACCCGATAATTTGGAAAAATTGATGATGGTAGGCCAAGTGGACGGAAGGAGGGACAGAGGTAGGGCACCTGCACAATGGACTGATTGTATTCGAGAGGCCGTCAAACGAAATACGCAGTTGACGGCCCACTTGGCACAGGATAGAAATGTCTGGAGAGATTTGTTTTTTTCTTATGGATGATAACAGCATGGTGCACCCGATTATGCTAATGGTTTACGCTGGAGCACCAGAGGAGGATGATAGAATGAACAAGATGTTAGGTCAGTTAGCCCATTGTGACAAAGTTACAGGTAATTTATAACGATTGTGTCCAGGGGGAATCACATGGAGGTTAAGGTGACATGGTACATTACTAGTAATAGGGTGTCTTCACCATATTACTAACATTTCCTTCCCCCTGGAGAGATTTGGTTGGAAGAACCATTCCTGGTGGTCACGACCCTCAGCCTCTAGGAATCGACAAAGAAGAAGAAAGAACTCTGTATAGGGGGAAAGGGGATTGTTAGTAATGTGGATTGATAACTGGTAGCAATGTACAATGTCATGCTAATGCCATGTCAACCAATGATTCTGGCTGCTCGGTTCTGAATGCGGACAAATGGGCGTATGTAGCTGGTATTATGGTGTTCCCACCCAAAGATGAGACTTAATAATAGTTTCAATTTTTTTATTTAATCATTACTCAATTCATTCTACGCAATATAGTCGGAAAAATCGTCGGAAGGTATGAAAGGTCGACGGTTACTGTTGCAACTTATAAGTTATAATTGCCAGTTAAACTTATCCCATAAAAACTGAATTATATACATTAGCTATGAATAATGGGTCAGATTAGAATTATTTAAAATTAAAAGGAAATTGTGTTAAGAGACTAGAGAGACTCTTAGTTCTTGTCAACAGAATGAATGTTAATAAAAAAATCTATTGATTTTTTTATACTAAGAATAGAATAGAAGAATAGAAGAATAGAAAATCATTTATTCAAATAAACTTACATTGAAGCACTTTTGAATAGTCATAACATTTTTTTTTTTTAATCTACCGCTCATTCGGAATGCTGTCTCATCACAAGAAGAACAAGCAAGAAACTTGTGTGTTGCTCTTTTAAATAATTTATTCTTACTTACAATTTAAGTTTAAGTGTGTGAATACAAACCACCGATTAGCACTAATTCAATTAAATACTCAAAAAGAAAAAAATATTGAATACATAACCAACTGGTTAAACAATTAATAAGAGGAAATCAGTCATAGTGATTAGAGCAGACCAGTCCCTACAAGCAGCACCCGTTCACGAGTATGACGGATGAGCCAGCCATCACTGCGCTCGACCATATTTTAGGGAGCCCAATGACCCGGCCCACCACGCCGCCACAAGTCTGGACATTTTAGTGAGCATGACTACTCAAAACACCAGACCACGTCATAGCTACTCACAATTGCCATCTGATGTTTATAGTATTCACATTTCACATAAGAATGCATGCGGCAATTAATACAAAACCCGCTACGCTTTCATATTTCTAAAATAATTGAATCAAGAAAGCAATGAGATAAACAAATTATAACGTTGTATGCTAATAAACTAATTATTTACTTGATATGTTGTCTTCTATGAATTCGTCTATCCTGTAATAGGCTTTCTTACATAAAAATTGTTTAATATAAGATTTAAATTGCCTCTCTGTCAGATTTAGTGCAGATTCTGGCAGTTTATTATAAAATCTTACGCAATTACCATAGAATGAATTACTGACTTTGTGCAGGCGGCATTTAGGTAAAATTAGCTTATTTTTATTGCGTAAGCTTCTATTTGTACAGTCTTTAAGTTTTCTAAAACTGTCTAAATTCTTCCGTGTATACATGATATTCTCATAAATGTATTGTGAAGTAACGGTGAGGATATTTGAATCTTTAAAACACTGACGTAATGACTCTCTTGAACCCATACCATAAATAGAACGTATGGCTCTCTTTTGTAAAATAAATATAGTATTTATATCGGCTGCTTTACCCCATAGTAGTATACCATATGACATAATGCTATGGAAATAACTAAAGTATACAAGTTTAGCCGTCGCCACGTCTGTTAATTGCCTAATTCTTCTAATTGCATATGCAGCTGAACTGAGTCTATTGGCCAATTTTGAAATATGGGGCCCCCATTGTAATTTCGAGTCCACTGTTATACCTAAAAAAACTGTATCATTAACAAAATTTACTATTTCGTCATTAAGCAATAACTGTGTATTTATTGGTCTTACATTAGGAAGTGTAAATTTTATACACTTTGTTTTGCTGGAATTTAATAATAGGTTATTACATGTAAACCAATTTAATATAGCAGACATAGCACAATTTACATCGTCTAATTGATTAGTTTGACGTCCAATTTTAAACACTAACGAAGTATCATCCGCAAACAGCACTATATCTGCAATTTTCTCTACCATAAAGGGAAGGTCATTTATGTAAATTAAAAAGAGAAAGGGGCCTAAGATTGACCCTTGTGGAACGCCCATTCCAATATTAGCTCCCTTAGATTTTATACCGTCAATATCTACAGTTTGGACCCTATCCTCTAAATAAGTTCTCATTAATTTTAGATCATTATCTTTTATACCATAATGTTCGAGCTTGTACAAAAGTGTTTTATGATCCACGCAATCAAATGCCTTTGATAGGTCACAAAAAACTCCGAGTGCATCCTGTGACTTCTCCCATGATTGGAAAATATGTGTTATCAGCGCTACACCTGCGTCAGTGGTAGACTTGCCGGCGGTGAAACCATATTGTTGACTGTGAAGCAGTCGGTTATCCCTGAAGTGTTGTAACATTTGATTTAACATTATCTTTTCAAACACCTTACTTAGAACTGGCAAAATAGATATAGGTCTATAGTTCCCTGGCTCAAATTTATCTCCTGATTTAAATAGTGGGATTAATTTGCTAAATTTCATTAATTGTGGAAAAGTCCCATTATCAATACATTTATTAAAAATAGTAGCTAGATATGGAGCAACAATATCTATGAAAGAACTAACTACTTTTACAGACATGCCCCAAAGGTCTTCTGTATTTTTTAAATTTAGATGTTTGAATATTTTTATGATATGAACGGGGCTAACATGTGAAAATTTAAATCTTAAAGCACAACAACCGATATTAGACTCTAGTAATATTTTTGCTCGAGATGGAGATGAGTCCAGAGAAGATGTAATATTAATCGGAATATTAGCAAAAAAATCTTCAAAAACATTAACTACATCTTTTGTTGCTGTTATTAATTTATTATCATAATTTAATGCAAATTGATTATAGGCTAATTTAGATCTTCCGGTTTCTTTATTTATAATGCCCCAGATGGTTTTAATTTTGTCAGAAGACTGGTTAATTTGTTTATTAATATAATTAGATTTAGCCGTAATACAAACTTTTTTAAAAATTTTTGAATAATTTTTCACATAAGTGGTGAATTTGTCATCAAATCGATATTTTTTTTGATCGTATAAATCAAACAAAATATTTCTACTTTTAAGTATACCTACTGTTGCCCATTCCGTGAATTTAGATTTAACATAAACTTCTTTTTCTTGAAAAATTGTTCATATTCTCCTGATAGAATAGTAATTAGCTTGGTGTAAAGATAATCAGGATTATTACTATATTGTAACAGCAAATCCAATTTATTTTTAATCGCGCTTTTGTATTTGTTAATATTGTAAACATTTATTTGTCTTTTTGATTTTTTATTATTGTTGACTTTATTGATCTGACTGTTAAACTTAACAACTTGACCACAGTGATCTGAAGGAAGTTTATTTATTATGAATTTTTCTGTATACTCACAGTTACAAAAAACATTGTCAAGACAAGTAGCAGACGTGGCAGTTACACGAGTGGGTTCATGAAAGACATGACTTAAATCAAATGACTGAAATAAACTAATAATTTTTGTACATGTGGGTGTGTTACAAAGAATATCAACGTTAAAATCTCCACATACAATAATTTTTTTAAATTAAATATTTTTTTTAAAATATCCTCCATCACCCCTTCAAAAACATTGTAATCACTATTAGGAGGCCTGTACACACATATAAGGATATAATTTTCTAGTTCTATACAAGATAATTCTATACAACACTCAATAGAAAGTCTAACAATGTCAGCACGTTCCTTTACTTTAATATTATTTCTTGCAATTATCATAGACCCGCCTCTGTTAACTGACTTTCTATTGAAGCAGCTGACAACGTTATAATTATTTAAATTGAACATCATATTGCTCTCTTTAAGCCAATGTTCTGTGAAACAGACAATATCAATATTATACTTTTCTAAAAATAATTGTATAATTAACTCGCTGCCGGGAAAACTTTGTATGTTCTGATGAACAATTATTAATTCTGATTGCTTTCCCTTTGTCTTTGTGAGCAGTTTAAATCTGCAGTCATAGTATTTATGTCACAAATATTAATAGAATTATTTGTTATGTCAGTATTTTTATGTTTAAGTTTACCATGTAAACTGTTCATGTAGTCAATATTATAAGCCACTAAAGTGGCTATTTTATTTTTAGATGATTTAGAGAGATACATTGTATCTTTTGTCAAATAAAAATCACTAATAAAACTATTAGTATCAAAAAATGTAAAAATGTCACTATGACGACATGTCAACATATGTAATAAGTTATTCAGGTAATGTACCTTACTGTTAATTTTTTTATGAAGATGTCTATTTGTGTAAGGAAAAGCGCACAATACAATCTTATACACATTTAATTGTAATAAATATTCAATTCCTTTAATTACATCCTGCCTATTTAATTGAATACTATTACCAAAAAATAACACAACTGTGGTCATATTGTTCATTTTTATAGATTTAATTTTATTTATTATTTGTGTAAATGATGCTTCTGGCATACAGTAGTTTAATAAATCACCCTTAAGATGATACTTCAAAATAGATCCAAAGTTACAGCCTATTCTGTCAGAGAACACCATTGTGCTACTCTTAGGGTTACAGTCACTGGCACAAACACCCTGAACTTCATTTTCCAGCACAGTTATAACTGAATTATTATTTGATATATTTGTGTGATTACATGTACAATGCTTAGTCAACGACTCAAAACGGTCAGCATTGTATTTACTGACATCAATCAGATCATCCATTGCTAAAATATGCTCCTGGATTTGTTTCTGAGAGATAATATACTTTGTATTTAAATCATGAAGTGAAGATTCTAAACTATTGATTTTTGAAGTTAGGTAGTCTGTATCAATGTCATATAACTTTTGGCTTTCCAATAACTTATTATTACACTTATTAATATAATCATGCAATTTTAAATTATTTAAAGTATTTCTTTTCAATAACTGACCCTTTTTACAACGCTTATTTAATATATTCCGAGTCCTAATAATAAACTTTTTTAGTTTTAAATATTTTTTTAATTTATTATTACTCAACATAGAAATGTTATTGTTATAGTTGCCTAATTTAGGAGATGTATCACTAGTATGGTCAATCACAACAGGATGAGTGTATGGAACTGTAGTCGAAGGAGGCACACAGTCAACACTAATAAGTTCCTCATATAAATTACTAATCTCATTACTTCGCTGAGATTCCAATCTTGTGTCTAGATCATTAATTTTAGAATAGGCCTGCTTTAACTCAAGCTCCAATTCAGTGATACGCCTCAAGGCTTGCTCATGGGTGTCACTACACTGATGAAAGCTACTTATTAGTTCTTGAAGCTGATCCCGCTGCTCAATAACTTCCTGATGACTATTATGAAGTTCTGACAGTTCAGATTTTAATAGTGTATTTTTATTTATAATTTTTAAAATTTCATCTTCACTCTCTTCTCTCTCCCTGATCAACTTGTCACTAAGATCTTTGGATGCCTGAAGTTCTTGTAGGGCTACTTTAAGCTTCATCTCTGTCTGCCGTGCAGTTGTGGAACAGGTAGATAGTGACATTATTGAATATATGAATAGTTACTAGGGAGAGTGAAGTGAGTTATTTCTAAAAGAAACAAAGTATCACAACGAGAACAGCAACTGAACCTTACTTATTTTAAGTCTTAAAATTTTTAATTATTTCTGTTAGATATATTATATACAACCTATATTTTATAAGATTAAGTAAAAGATTTTTAGTTACATGAAATATGAGATATACAAATATATTATAAATATAATTTTAAGAAATGCGTGCTTGCTCGAATCTTAATATTAAAAAAGTCATATGATTATTAGAAAAGGCTTTTGAATAAGTTAATATTAAACAGGTAAAAATATATATTTTTAGAAAATTTAGTAACTATTCAATACCTATATCATTTTTAAAAGGCATTATTGTAAATAGCTTTTTACATTTTTCTATAGAAAATAAATTCTACACACTATTGCACACATTTCTTACAATATTATATGTATATTCATAAAAATATTGGTAATATTTTATACACAGAATAGTAGCTTTTCTGTATATGTGCTTCTAAAATTGTTCAATACTCGGCCTTCAATAAATCAAATAATATATTTTTTATCGCTATTTTAAATTTTTTGTTCATTTCATTCCAGTACACAATCTTGAAGAAACTAAAAACTTGAATTACTCTGTGTATCTTATTTAAAATTAACAACATCTTGAACTGGGCCTTACCTACCTACATTCATATTTTGAATTTCGAAACACAAATAATTTATTACAAGGCAGTATGGGTCATGCTCTTCGTCTGAATTGGACGAATATTAAAATAAGAACATATACCTGCACAGTGTACCTACAAGAAAAGATCATCAACATTCCAGTCACGCAAAAATTTTTATTCCATCATCCTTTTTTATACAACTTTTTTCTTTAACAAGTTACAGTATCTTTTTATTATATTCGCCTATATGGTGAATAGCTATTTACAATATTGAAATAGGGTTCCGTCCATTGAAAGAAAAGGAAAAACTTTGTTTCCGAGAACATGTCCTTTACTAAAAGAAAATATAATCAATTTTGTCAAACATAAAATTACTCAAATATTGTTTAGAATCTCTCTAAACCATTTTCTTTTATTATTAGTAGATTTTTATTTAAAAACTAAAATCCATTCTTTTTGTTATGCGATAAGGTCGCTAATTTGCAATTAAATTGATGACTCTTTTAGAATTATTGTTTACTTCCATTGTTGCCTTCCTTTCCTTCATTGAGATTCCTGTTTTTTGGAGCAAAAGTTTAATAAACTGTATTTTTTTTATTTGTTTCAGAAAGAAACTTAACAATCAAATATTAATGAGTGCTGTTTAAAGCTCAAATATTTATACAATTCTCGTAGACTAGGTATTGACTAAGCATAATAGTAGACACGAGCGGCAGTTTTACTTGTTAGTTGTCTGTCTGGTTCAAAGTCAAATTTATTATTCACAAAATGTACACAAAAATGGCTAGTAACGAGCCTCGACATTCAAAAGTTGGAGGGAAAACGTTTAAAAATAGAATGTCAAAATGTTTTTTTTTATTCGAGACTGTAGCAGGTTCAGAGCATGAATTAAGTTCAAGTATTTCTTTATGAGTCGTGGCTGTACGCTTATATCTCCATTGGGAGACCACATAAGTATAAATGCAGTATACATGTATTGCTTAAAATATTATTTTACAATGTAATAGACATTTCGGTGTAACAAGGGACTTGATAGAATTTAGTGACATTTTCGGAGGGTTTTTAAATATTTTTATATGATCCGTAGACAGAATCATATTGTATTCAATATTGCCAAATATAAAAAAATTAAAACAATTGAAATTAAATCAATCGATTAAACATCAAAAGTGTCTTACTGAAATTATAGACTTGAAGATATATTGTAGTACGAGGATGGGCATAAAATATGTATACCTTTTGTCTAAAAAATAAATTTAGATTTTTAACTCAGAAATTTGTGTGTTGTATGTTTTTTTTAATGGTTTTTTATTCGTAATAAATGAAAATGATAACAAGTACCAGGCAATCATGTTTGACTAGAATACACTTTATTAGTAACTAGCTACGCGCCCCAGCTTCGCCTGGATGTACATGTATTATACATATAAATCTTCCTCTTGAATCACTCTATCTATTAAAAAAACCGCATCAAAATCCGTTGCCTAATTTTAAAGATTTAAGCATACAGGGACAGACAGACAGCGACATCGACTTTGTTTTATACTATGTAATTATTAGTAAATGAACGTCATTATCTAGTACTTGTGACTTGTGACGTATGCGTAACAAGACAGGTCGATTTTCTTTTAGATTCTAGTATGGTAGATAACAATACTATAACAAAATATGGGACTGTCAATAACAAACTATATATTTATATCAAATTATATATATATATATATTACAAATATTCGATAAATAATACGACCCCAATCTGGATCCCTCAATCTCTTTCAACCAATGTAAATACACCTGATTCAATATTCTCCCCAATAGATAGATAGGCACGTATTTGAGTATCGAATTGATTTTTACAATTATTGCCCTTTGTCGTTCCAACTCAACAGAGTATGAATATTCATATACTAACACAATTGAGCGTCTGTCCTCGGTGGTCGAGCGGTTTCGAACACCACCTTACTGCCAATATCGAGTCCCAGGTTCGATTCTTCGCACGGTACTAATATCTATATTCATGAGTATGATTAGAATAGAATAGAATAGAAAATCATTTATTCAAATAAACTTAATTTAAGCACTTTTGAATAGTCAACATTTTTTTAAATCTACCGTTATTCGGAAAGCTGTCTCATCACAAGAAGAATAAGCAAGAAACTTGTGTGTTGCTCTTTTAAACAATCCATTGTTTGTTTGTATCCATCTGGGTATTTTCTATGTATATTATGTATTTACAAATACATGTATATAACTATTTATACCAGTTGTCTAGTATATTAGAAGGCCTGGCTGGTCTAGCAGTTTAGTACAGCGCTTTTCTTCCGAAGGTCGTGGTTTCGATTCCTCGCATGGTGCTAATATCTGTATTCATGATTTATGATTGTTTGCATCGGTTTGGGTGTTTTCTATGTATATTATAATATGTATTAACAAAAAATATACATAAATATAAATATTTATATAAGTTATGTAGTACCCATAACACAAGCCCTTGAGTCTAGATGGCGCTGTTTGAAATATAAAATCAAATCAAATCATTTATTCACAGAATATACTTACAGGTGTAATACAATATTAAATATAATGTCCAGTGTATTCGGGCGTGAACATTTTTATATATTATTATATTTATGTCAGTCATTATTATTAATTGTCCAGTTATTATTATCACATACACTTTGTACAAAGTCGTACGCCTGTCTCATTTATTTCATTCACGAAAACATCACCTTTTTGGCCATTCTATGAATAAAAATTTAGATAAAAACAAATTTTCATTACATTACCTTAATATGAAATCCTATTATTGTATAATGTATCTAAAATTAGCCTATACAGAATACATGAATTCATAATAAAATATACAAACATTCAGAAATAGAAACACGCACAGGAAACGTGAGTGGATGTTACATGAATTGAAAGTATTATATAAATTGAAAAAGTAAGAGCTATTTTAATATTTAAACTATATTGTATGTCTAGCATAAATGTAAAATTAATAACTTAACCAAGTTATTAATTTTACATTTACCAATTGCGACATTTAAGTTGCTACAGTTATTAATGATTTAATATTGAATCTACCTATCCCAGCTTCGTAGGGGTGTCCATATATTATACTTATAAACCTTCCTCTTGAATCACTCTATCTATTAAAAAAACCGCTTAAAAATCCGTTGCGTATATTTAAAGATTTAAGAATACATAGGGACGGGCAGATAGCGACAGCGACTTTGTTGTAATGATGAAAAGTGTAGAAAGTCGACCTCAATGGTATTGGCATTTTCTATAATAAATATATATGAATTAGGCACAACCATACAGAATTATAACAATATCGTGAGCTGAATGTAATATCAATTGACAGAATTATATAATGAAAGGAAAAGTAATAAGGGCTTTTCTAAATATACTCGTATAAACGGAAATAAGATCAAAGAGACCCTGACTACGTACATCGTTTTCATTAATATTAAAAGTATATTATTGGGTCGTATAAAGATATTTGATTTATTTTATGTGATTAGAACCGTAAACAAGATGGCGTCCTGATAAAAAGTTGTAACCATAGTGAAAAGGACGGACGAAGGATAGGACGTGTGTGACGTGGACATTGACACAAAAGGAAAGGGACAATCTTTTGAAATGTGGCGTTGGAGAAGGATGGGAAGAATTAGCAGGAAAGATAAAATAAGGAATGAGGAAGTGCTTGGAAGGGTTAAAGAAAAGACAGATCGTAGATATTATTGAGAATAAGCGGGGGAAAATGCTGGGGCACTTGATACAACGAACTTATTAATGATATTATCGAAAGAAAAATAGATGGAAAGAGAGGAAGGGGAAGATCAAGACACAGCTATATACAAGCAAGTGAAGGAAAAACAGTCGTGTCGTATCAACGGCTAAAAAGATTGATAGAAGATCGTGGAAGGTGGCGGGAGCTCCACCGACAAGAGCAAAGCTCTTAAATTATGAATGAATAAATGGAAAAGGAACGGATTTTCACACTATACAACTAAATGGTGCACAAGTGGAATTTGTTGATGTCTTCAACAAAGGATAGAGTATAGAAATTAGTTGAAAATAGAAATTGATTTGGATTTATGATGCGATCGTAGTGGCAGCGAACATTAAACCAGCGAAATCTCTCTACAATCTTCTTAAAAATCTTGACCTTTTTAGAACTGCAGTAGGTTATATACTCGAGCGTGTGTCTAAAGCAGCACTAACAGGTTCCTACCAGATGGAGCTGGGCAGGGAGAGAATCACGAGTGGTGAAGGTATTAATGTATAATATGTCTGCCACTTAATCCTATACCAGGGTCACTAGTTTTGGGAAAAGTTTCTTTCTTTACCACACGATAGACTCGGCACCCGCACGGTGGATCCTTAGAATGCTAAGAAGTTCCTCTGTCTCTTAAAATATAATATAAATTACTAATTTTATTGGTGAAAAAATATACATTACCGCGATATATTTTGATTTTGAAAGTCATATGTTATATGGAGAAAAAAAAGATGGATGTGCGCTCTGCTCTAATCAATAATCTCTTTCGATATCGCATTTTGTTGCTGCTTTCTTTACGCGATGAAAGGAAAAGTAATGAAGTATAATCTAAATATTATATATTTAGAAGTATTAAATTATTCATTCTTTTGAAGAATTCGTTAACGACAATAATGTTTTTACTTTAAATCTTAAAATCCATAGCACTGCCTATATTATCTGATTACACTAATAATGAGTGCGTAGCGATTTCTATGTTGATTATCGCATGCCTCTTACTTGTTATACTGTAATTATTATTAAAAAAAACATCTATTCAAAAGAGCAACACACAAGTTTCTTGCTCATTCTTCTTGTGATGAATCTGCATTCCGAATGAATGGTAGAATGAAAATATGACTATTCATAAGTGCTTGTATTCATGAGTTTAATTGAATAAAGATTATTTCTATTTCTATTAGAATATTCAATTATTCACACACAAAAGTATTTTATAAGAGGCGGATTTAATGCCCGATGGTATTCTCTACCAGTCAACCTTCGCACAGAACAGATAATACGAGAAAAATACAATCTAAGAAAAGATATCATTCAATTTTAATACATGAATAACATGAATAATTACATGTTCTCTATTTTTATAATAGAGATTTTTGTTTGAAATTTCTAACATACCAATTTAAATGTATGGAACGTCTAATATTAGGTTTAAATCATATGAAGTTAGACTACATAAAAAATTGCGTGCATATTTGTTTTGTTACCGGTGTTTGTTTAAACAAAGGGTCAGTCTACATAATACCCAGTATTTTTGTGTCGCCAATAATTTAACGTCACCCTTTGGGTGGAAGCAGAGCAGTAAACCACGAGACTATGACGAGAAAAATTTCAAAACACATTATTTGGGATTGAATACATTCATATGAACCGACGATCTGGTCAAGATCGCTGGAAGGCATTAGGTGCGAGCAGTGCAGGACCGATCGTCGTGAAGATCCTTTGTTCAGCAGTGGACGTTTTCCGGCCTGAGATGATGATATTCATATGCTAAACTACATTTATAAAAAGGAACAATAAACGTTTCACCTCTTTTTTACAACATTCAAAGGTCTAATTTAATGCTAACATATACGTAAGACATATAGACAATCGTAGAAAGACCGATATAACCCTGAAATAACCGAGCATCGATATCAAGCGCACGCGAGTACAGAATACATTATGACCTATGACGTCACGACGGCTGACAATCCATCGGATCATTAATCATTAGCAGTTCTGGCCTTGGCTCCATTCCGCCGCCCCTGACAGTAACTTTTTTTTCACTTCGCTTCGTTTTTTGTAGATGATAATGGAATGGTGCACCCGCCTGCGCTAACGAGGCACCAATGGTGGATGATAAGATGTGCATGAGGTCAGATCAGTTAGCTCATCATGGTAAAGTCACTATGAATTTACCACGATGGGTGTCAGGGGTACCGCGTGGAGGTCTACCTGACTTGGTACATTGCTAACAATGGGGTTATTAGTCCATATTACTAACAATCCCCCTACTTCGCTCCGTTCCGCTGGAGCAAACTTCTAACACTCTTTTGCTCATTTTTTATTAACGTTCCATTTTAAATATTGGACACTAATTCCCTTGGCTGTGCTCTTGTAAAAGCCCTAACCATTAGAGGGTTGCTTATTTATATTTATAAAGAGAAATGTATAGTTACATATGTTTTTTTATATAACAGAAACAATATCTTCATACATACGTGAATCTAGAACTTTGTGCCCTTTATACAAAAATTGCGGGGACGGAGAAGTATGAATTTTCGCACATTTATAGTTTATATATAGAGAGAAGGAGTGTAGAATAATATTTGCTCAAAATTATGCATAAAAAATATATTAAATTAAAAAAAACACATCAATCATGTATTTGACACACACACGCATATATACTCCTTCGTTAAAGTGTGTTGTTAAATTGAGAATAAATTAATGTTGTTTATCTATAATTAAATTAGTCTATAGTCTTACTAAATATCAAATATAACTATAATTTAAATTAATTATGGTCAAATTATAACTCTTGAGCGATCACTAGTACAAAAAACGACATCAATTGTTGATGTCGTTTTTTGTACTAGCCAAAAAATCAAACAAGATAGAGCATATACTATCGGTATTAGACAACCATTAGATATATTTAAATACATAAATAATACACATAGATAATATACTTTAAAGAAAATACATAAAATACATAAACAAATAGCACAAGCACTATAAGACAATTAATCAAATGAAATAAAAAAAATTTTTATTCATGTATAGACCTACATGAACAGACTCTTATAATGATTTTAAAACTCATGTGTGATTTAAAACACATGTATAATATATGTACTTAATTAAATAATTATACACATTCTGAGTCGGCACCTTGCACGTGACACCGCTGGTGTTTCAGGCGTCCATGGACTACGGTGATCATTTACCATCCGATGGGCTAGATATTCGTATTAGGGTATATATCTTGATCACTTTTTTTTATAAGCTATATACAAGAATATGTATACACTAACATATTATGTATAATTAAGTAACTGACCCTAAAAAAAAATACAACCTTAAAAAAAGTTCTTCAACTAAGTCTAATACTGATATATTCATGTGTCAAAATGTTTGTATTATACGACAAATGAACCCGTAACTATCAAAAAGTGAATCAGTAAACCGCTATCTACGGGCTATAGGTTCCAATTAATTCCGTTTCAATTAACAAACTATGATCAGAACTGCCGTAAGCTCTTTGTTTATTTATATTTAATTTACTAAGTAACTGAATCGTTGAAACGGTGCTTGTAAAATCAATCATTAAATATTCACTGCGTCTTTACATTTATTATGACTAACACAAGTATAAATAACAAACCCTTAGAGGATTTTATTTCGTGTACTGAAAACTAGGTGCCCCTCCGATCGATCCCCCATCCAATTCAAACGGGGAGCGAAATTACGACGGCCTGACCCGAGGTTCGAACCCCTAGTGGTGCCCTCAGACTGACGTCGTATCCATCAGGCAGGAGCTGGCCTTCAGCCGCTCCATAAGTCCTTCCGCAGGTTTAGAGTGCCATCTGCACTCGCCCCCTAACGTCCGGTGAAGCTGTAAAGGCCAGCTTCGGCCAACAGCATTAGAGTAGTCGGGAAATAAAAAAAACTGAAAACTAGGTATGGTTACCTAATCGATAAAGTCCTGAAACTTTCACAATTTTTTTATGGTAATGGAATGGCAAACAAGCTAATTTCGCACTTAATGGTAAGTGGTACCGTCGCCTGTATATATGAACAGCAGCACGGACATACGTCATCGTATGACGTCCATGGTATCCCTCATGCGTGCCATATAGTTACGTGAAAAATGTATCGATTATGCAAAAATCGGTAAATTTTCTATAAATACTCGATTTTCTCGATTACATTTAAATAATCTAAAAAATAAATTTACCGATCATAGATTTTTTTAAAGACAATGTTTTTCATTTATATTTTCAAACTGGCCAACCAATCCATAAAACAAATGGTATCAAAAAAGAACTACATGTGTTCTTGTTATTTTTTTAGAAAAAATTGGAGGCCATGGAGCCTAAAAAATTGCGTTGTGAGATAATAATGAACCATGGAAAAAAATGTTATTAAAATTATTCTTCAAGTCTAATCGATTTTTACACAGAATGTCACAACCATATTCCCATTCCATAAAAACCATACATACAAACTTGTTTTACGTAGTTTTTCAAAGTTTACCTCGGTACCTGTGTAAAATTTATTCATCGAAATTTTCAATTATCATTTATACAATATATACGACCTTAGTAACATATTGATGACTTAGTTATTAAGAAGTGATCAATATATTCGTTTTAATTATAATAAAATAATTAAATCCAATATATTGATCACTTATTGATTGATTTAATTATATTTTTGTTCATTATCAAGGTGGGCTAACTGACCAGACTTCATGCTCATTTTATACCGTTAGCGCAGGCGGATGCACCATTTCATTATGATCCATAAAAAAAAAAATATTAACTTTTCGTAGGCTGAACTCTTCAGCTACGATACCGCGTAGCGACGTAGCACGTCAGCTACGCTCTGTAGCACGCGAAATCAATACGCATTTCATTTATCGTAGTGACATCAGATACTTATTATTAATAATTTATATATATTTAACAATTGTAAATATCCATATTTACCAATTTTATATACCTCTATTTACCATAAATTTATACGTATTAAAAACCGTTTAACTATGTTAATAATGTGTTCTAAACGTGAAAGTTTCAAAACAAGTAATATATTGGCTAAGTAGTTACTGGAAAATAGAGCCATCAGAAGAGTTCAGACCAACATTTTATTTGTATTGTAAGTAATTAGATAGATAATTATAACCAACTTCAAAAAAGCAGGTTCTCGACTAACCATGTCTTTGTATTTTACGTGATCGATTATTAATTAGCGGTGTACGATGATTATTTTTATAAAGTATAATTATTAGCTGATTAAAGAAAGTATATTCTGAATGTGATGTTACTAAGCATTATTAATTTAATGCGAACGCCATAATTCCAGAACAACAATGAGATATCTAATTAGAAAAGAAATTAATATAGAAATCCAGTCTTTTGTTCTTATTTATTTTTATTTTTAAATAAATAAAGTATAATAAAGTATCAATATATATACATATCTGATAACATAATAAATCAATATGATACTTATAAGTAGATAGCTATCTGTACAGTGCCGTTTACATAAATAATATATTCATGTGAATAATAGTATTATTTATTGTTGTATATACTTTTAAAAAGTTATAATTTATTTGCAATTTAACTGTTTAATTGTATGAACAGAAACTACAGAGTAGAAACTATTATTTAAGTTGATAAGTAAGTTAATCATAAAGTAGGTATTACAAGTATGCATAGTAATAACTTCAAGGTCAATAGTACCTTTAATAAATAGGCCCTTTTCTTATTATAAATAATATATATTTGTACCTTACATTCCTAATAATATATTCAAATAACAAATATTAACAAACTTTACAAAAACATTAAGAACTAAACTTACCGATCGCGTAATTAGAACTTCTTGGAGTAATTAAAAGCTGTATACGTTTATTTGTCTATGACCTTAAAAACATAACTGAAAAAAGTAAGCGATCAAACGAAACGATGTTCGCGCCGTTTTCCCGCGTTCTCTGACGTCCGTCCCGATGGTGGCGAGAGCGGAATCTAACATGGCTTTATGTTCCCTCAACGCCGAAGAGGCTGTTCATATAAATCCTCTTTAGACGGTACGACGGTTACAATACGTTGCGTCTCCACTTAAAAAAAAACTAGAAAATGGCTAATAGCAAAATCAAATCGCCGGTACCAAAAGAAGAAAAAATACTTCGAAAGGTAAACATACTAGCTAGTACTAGGATGTATGTAGTTTTTTTATATGGATGATAATATAATAGTGCACCTGCCTACGCTAATGGTATACATTAATAGAGCACCAGTGGAGGATCATACATGAGCATGACATGGTCGACACTAATTAGGTATTATCGGTGCTTATTAACAATCTCTCTCTGAGTTTGTATTTTAAGAATATGTGTAGCACCATTTCGTAAAATTCAATACAATGCGCATATATTAATATACCTAAAGCCTAAGCTATTATTCCTCTGTTCTCTTATTTTTAATTCTCTGAAAGCTAGCACCTTGACGAGCGAAATAAATAAAAAACGTACCCTTGCAGATTGTTAATCAATATGTTATTAAATTACATGAATTCTAATTCATTGCCGAACACTACGATTAATTAAAACATTACACTTAAATATTTTCAGACCATGTATAAATAGATTTCATCATATGAACTGCAGGTAAAAAAATTGAAGATCTCTTGTGAATTATACTACTTGCATACCGAAACCCCTTACTTATTTAACTTATAATAAATGATCTATTCCATAGACATAAACTGAAATATGATGCAAAGAGAGGTTACATTTATAAACCTATTGGTTTAATATTTCCTAGAATTCAATTAGAAAATAATCTGACAGAATCGTATAATCTAAATCAACCAATGCACTGTCTATCAATGGCTGTACAACGCCGAGCCTGCGCATTTGGCGCGAAAGTAGCCGCCATGACACTTTATCAATGGAGCAGCCATGTTGTTGACGTCATTATGGCGGTTTTATGTAATGTTTGTTTTTATTTAAGTAGATAAGTAAGTATAGAGCAAATTTATGGTAGCGTGTCTAAGACAAATTCTTAATACACGCTTGATTATATAAAAGTAATAGACTTTCATTTTTCACCTTCAACCTTCAAGAAATATGGGGTCCAAGACAGGCATTATAATTTAAAATTAATGCATAGTTTTTACTGAATAGTCGAATAAAAATAATAATTTTATAAAACTATTCAAGATTTGAACTTTTCTGTCTAGAGATGCTATTCATACGAAAGTTTGTCAGTATGTCAGTTTTTTTTTTAATCTAAATATATAATCTTTCTACAGTATAGCTAATATCCCACAGTAACCATATTTATTCTAATTACATTACTCTCTACACTCTATACTCTATACTCTTGCTCTATCTACGTCTTACGTGACTTGCTGTAACTACATCCATACCTACGTATATTTTATATATAGGTCTGTATATTGGAAGAAAGTAGGTTGATACATAAATTTCCGTACATCTAAGTTATGTAAACAATACAAAGTATCTAAGGAAACATAATACTAATTTCACAGAGTTCATTTATTTTATCTATAACATAATTAAAGCATAATGTTATGGGTAACTTTAGATTAATGAATAGAAAACTCTTCATTCATTACTTATTTAAAAAGGTCGTTAGTTCAAATAATGGACATAAGAATGGAATAATATTAAACTGAAGAGATATATATTATTCATAGATAAAAAATTTTGACAATTTACAATATTAAACTGACATAAATAGAAATATTAACGTATATAACTATTATATAAAGTTTAGACCAAAAACAATTCTGATCATCGAGTAAAAAGTACGAGGAAATACACGGTTATAATTTTTTTAATCAAATTTTTCTGCTTAGGAAAAGGCTAAAGGACTAAGCCGATACAGCCATTATCTTCGCTACTATAATACACAGTAATCTTATGACAGACCTGCGATACAAGGGGATGAAACCTCTTAATCTGAAGCGGCTGAAGGTTTTACAAATAAAGTAGGTGGTTCACCTTTTCTTCTTTTATGCAAGACTGTACCAGTCGATGGAAGTTCAAACAAATCTTTCCGGTTTTGGTCGTTGGTTTGGTATTCAATGACGTCACCACTTTCTTTTGATGACGTCATACTGCAGCTGGGCGTAATCTGCGCACATATTTATGTGTGAAAAAAACGCATGTGCATTACAACTGACGGGGAAACGGTAGGAGGTAGCGGAATGCATTCTGTTATATTATTTAACTCAATGACGTGACCACTTTCTTTTGATGACTTCACACTGCAGCTGGACGGAATCTACATACATATTTATATGAGAAAAGACGCACGTGCATTACAAGCTACGGTGCGACGGTAGGAGATAGTGGTGTAAAAGCTAGTATTAATATATGTAAACCTATTTTATAGAGTGTCTAAAATTAAAATAAAATTATGATAATCTTTTACTACGGCAATTGTAAGTAGCTATGACGTGGTCTAGTGTTTTGAGTAGTCATGCTCACTAACTGTCCAGTCTTGTGGCGGCGTGGTGGACCAGGTCATTGAGCTCCCTAAAATATGGTTGAGCGCAGTGATGGCTGGCTCATCCGTCATACTCGTGAACGGGTGCTGCTTGTAGGTACTGGTCTGCTCTAATCACATGACTGATTTCCTCTTCCTTTTTGCCAGTTGGTTGTATATTCAATATTTTTTCTATTTCAGTATTTAATTGAATTAGTGCTAATTGGTAGTTTATATACACACAGTTAAATTTAAAAATTTAAAGTAAGAATAAAATTATTTAAAAGAGCAACACGCAAGTTTCTTGCTCGTTCTTCTCGTCGTGATGAGACAGCTTTCCGAATGAGCGGTAGTTTAAATTCAAAAGTGCTTAAAAATGATTTTATTTGAATTTCTATTCTATTCTATTCTACATAGAAAATTGTTATCGCCAATCCAAATCGCCGAGAGGAAGGGATTATTAATAAAAGGGAATATTAACCCCATTACTAACATTTTACCATGTTGACCTTCACGCGGTTCCTTCTGGAAACCATTGTGTTAAATTACTGGTGAATTTACCACGATGCTAACTGCTCGGACTTATCATCCTTCACTGATGCTCCGTCAGCAGTAGCAGCCGGAGCAGTAAACCGTTAGTGCAGGCGGTTTCACCATTCCATTATCATATATAATACAATGACCACTTATCTTAAAGTATCAACTTGTTTATCATTCCAATTACATAAAAAAATGCTATATTATACCATCACACTACCCACTAGAAACTAAAATAGCATCCTGATCATCTCAATGAATGGCGGTCGCTACCGTGCGGTTTTCTAGAAACATTTGGCCACGAACAACCACATTGTGGAATCACCTTCCAGTAGTGCTATTTGCGAACTGATACGATATTGAAACCTTCAATAAAAGAGATTGTTAATTCTTAAATGTCCGGCTATAGGTACTAACTGATGCAAATACTACACGCGGTTCCCCCTGGAAACCATCGTGTTAAATTACTGGTGAATTTGCTATGATGGGCAAACTGACCTGAACTCATACCCATCCTATCATCCTGCACTTGTGTCCCGCCAGCTTATACAAGTCGCGCAGGCTTGTGCACCATTCCATTATCATCCAAAAATCGCCGAAGCAAAAAGAAATAAACCTTTTAATAAAATATGGGCGTAATTGATGCTACACGATGTAGAGTTTAGGATGGTTTGAATAAATAACAAAATGTTGCTACTTTATTTAAATGTAGCATGTATAATTTTGTGATGATAATTAGTAGACTCTTGTTAAGGTCTTCTTAATAAAAACAATTAAATTGATAGGCTTGTGTATTCCTTTTCACATCATAGTCCCGTGACAAGATAACGAAAGTGTTGCCGTATTACAAAATTAAAATTATTCAAATAAAATGATGGGGTTTCCAACAAGTAAACATAAAAATATAAATGTAGTAAAGTTTTCTACATCTACAACGTAGTGGTAGATCTTTCTTTAACCATATACATAGATCATGTTTTACGTATTTTTACTAGCATTACCTATTAAAATGCCTACATTACTCAATACTACATTACTCCTTTGACGACCTGGCTCGTCTAACAGTTGAGATCACCGCTTTACTTCCAATGGTTGAGGATTTGATTTCTCACACGATGCAAACATTTGTATTCAAAAGTATGATTGTTTGCAACTGTCTAGGTGTTTTTATGTATGTTTTAAAAGAAGCGTATTTAAATATCAGTACTAGAGTACTGTAGGTGCTAGAGCACCAATAAAACAAGCTCTACTTAACTTGAAACTAGAGTGCGCTGTGTAAATTGTCCAGTATTATTATTTTTATTTAAAAACAATCAAGACAAATATATAATTCCAGGACTAAGCAGAAAACAGACAGAAAACAGCGACTTATATAGTTTTATTCTAAACTATTACATTTTAGACGGCCTAGCGGTTTAGCACTTTGCTTTACTTCCTTAGGTCGCGGGTTCGATTCCTCGCACGGCACAAACATTTGTATTCATGGGTATGATTATTTGTACCGGTCTGGTTGTTTTTAATGTATATTATGTATGCATTTACAAAAAAAGGATCTATGTATTTGTATCAGTTGTTTAGTACCCATAACACAAGCTCTGCTTAGCTTGGGAGTAGATAGCGCTGTATGATTTATCCTGAAATATTATTAAATTATATTCTATTCATATTTAAAAATCTTGACTTCAAATTTTATCTTTATCATATCTACTAAAGTGTTCCAATGAACTCGTAGTAATTTTTAGTATCTACAACCTAAAAGGTCGAAGAATATTCTACTTGAAATGTGAATTTAAAATTAAATAATATCATATCTTTCAATTTAGAATATTCATATCTTTGAACATTTTTAATACTATAAAAAATGCTGTCCTGTGCCATCTACTACAATTTTTTTTATTTTAAATTAAAAAAAGAACGTAGACAGTTTAAGAAATTACGAAGACCTTCTGAAATTTGCAAAAAACTCAAATCAACAATCTGATGAGATAAGATTTTTTTATTTTTTTCGTATCTCTATACCATAGATAAATACTGGTATATATATTTAACGCATTATAAAAAGGAGCAGGTCAATTTTAACTGTTCTTTGAAACTATTAATAGATAATTTCAATAATTAAAACTATTACATTTTGATTTCTTACGTATTTGCTACGTGACTAAAAAAAGTTTAGTTTTTTATATAATCTTCATTGCACAGATAATACATTTTTTTAATAGATGATAATGGAATCGCTTTCGGTTTACGCTGGCGGGGCACCAGTGAAGGATAAGATGAGCATGAGGTTAGGTCAGTTAGCAGATCATGGTAAATTCGCCATGAATTTATCACGATGGTGTCCAGAGGTGACGTGGAGGTCGCCCTAACAGTACATTGTTAGTAATGTGTACTAGTATGTTACTAACGATCCCCTTCCCTCCACAGAAATTATACATTAATAATATAACTTAGAGACAATGTGAGCAAAGGTGGACTTATCTCTAGAAGAGATCTCATCCAGCAACCCAAAACAGTGGCATAGGTGGTTTTGAGTGGGTAATAATTATTGCAAAAAAACTTATTATATTTACCTACACGTTTTTACACCACTTTTAGTGTTTCTATTTAGAACTATTAAGCATCGATTGTAGCATACGTACTGGCCATATAGTTTTATAATTGTAATTTCTAATAAGAATTTTAATACATATTATTGTATACGATTTAGTGTCTAATTAATAATTCTGATAGACAACAACAGGGATTATTGAGTCATATCCGACAATTAGCATTTTATAATATTATCATAATCTTGGTCGTAAACCATCATTAAGGTTGTAAATGAAAATCACCATAAATGATGTTTAATGAAGTACCTAACGTTACGTGTAGGTAATTTATTAAATTCCGACGAGATATTTTAATACCCAATCTACTGTACTCTTCAGCTTTAATATTATTACATACAAAGAAAAGAGACAGCTGTTGATTCTCAGTTCTATTGAAATTTTAACTCATACCCCTAATTTGGGGTCGCGAAATCGCTTCCCGCGCTTGCGCGAATCAATAGAGTACCCTGTACCACGACATCATTGTGTACGCCAGAAGTGAAAATATTACAATACACACATCTTCATAATATTTTCTATTATTTTCTAACTTACTTTTATATAAATATATTTCCTAATGAAATATTATAAGGTGGAATAATTTTATACTTTGTTTGTAATGAATACAATAAAAAAGTATTTAAACGATTTTTAAAGTTCATCCACCAATAAGAAGCCAATAATACAGATTATATCATATATAAAAAAGAAATCTCTACATAAAAGTAAGTAGTAAGTAAGTAAAATCGAGTTATGTAGATCGCTAATTTAATTGGTAATGTTATAATCGTATTATTATAAAGAACAAAAATTTTATTATTTATACGTTTGTAATAAATAAACTATAATATTACTTTACCGTACATTATTTTTAAAATTCTTTCATCTATAGAAACTAATTGGTGATTGGTGAGTAATATTACACGCAAGCAAAGCTTTTTCTTATGAATTTTATTTGTTTCTGTGTTGTTTTTAATTTCTCATTGGCTGATAATATTAACTACCTCAGCCGCGATTTGATACGGCACAAGTTTAAATTGTTTAATATGTCCCTCTGGAGGGGATGCTATATTACGACTATATAAATACATATATATTATATTTTATACTAGCTACTCGCCCCGGCTTCGCACAGGTGTACATGTATTATACATATGAACCTTCCTCTTGAATCACTCTATCTAGTAAAAAAACCGCTACTAAATCCGTTGCGTAGTTTTAAAGATTTAAGCATACATAGGGACGGACAGACAGCGACAGCGACTTTATTTTATACTATATAATGATGATACATTAGTTAATACCTAAATATATGAATCTTTTTTTATAATGTGATTTTGCATATTTTTATAGCTGTGGCACATATAGATATACGCAGTGTATAAAAAGCAGCAATGTATACTGTGGTATACAATTTCTTGTTTCTATACAAAGGGTTTGATAAATTCGTGGTAGGTTGGCACGCCTGCGCCCTGCATCCCTGGACCAAACGTAGCAAGTGTAACTCGAAACTCGATGTAAAGTGCAACCATTTTGTTATAAAAATCGTAAATAATATATTGAAGTAAGTTGCCGGTTATAATTCCACTACATTGTTGTTATTTTGGTATTTTATATTGTACTTCACGTATTTATTGTTGTTCTGTGTGTTTGTTTCATTGTGTGGATGTTGTAAAAAGTGTTGTGTAGGTAGGTTTTTATTTATCTACTAGCTGACCCAGCAAACACTGTTTTGGTATATATAATAATATCGCTATAAAAAAATAGGGGTTGATGTATGTATGTAGAAGAGTAAAAATTTTAATTGTATTTTGCAACGCAGAATCGTAATAAAATAAAATAAATTTTCTACAAAAAATATGAAAGAAAATATTTAAGTGTGTAGGTTGGACTCCATGGACAAATTGGCCTCTCATTCACAGCCAGGCTACTAACGTAGCCAGCCTATATTTAAGGGTGAACAAACCTCATCACAAGGGGGTACAAAAAATAGATGTTGGCTGATTGTCATACCTACCTGGTATCCACATTAAAATTAATAATAATCGGTAAAGCCGTTTTGGAGTTTGGTAACAAACACCGCGACTCGAGAATTGTATATATTAGATTTCATGTAATCATTTTGAGTTAAAAAAATTATGTTATTTACTTATTACCTATCGGAGCATTGTCGTCTCTATCAATTGTCATATTATTCGGCGTTCAGATATATTTGAGATGAAAACATAATGGGCTATTTTCCCAGTCATATAAAAAAAATTGCAATTTCGTTTATCGTTACATAGTGTAAAACAAAGTCGCTGTTGCTGTCTGTTCGTCCCTATGCATGCTTAAATAAATGCTACGCAACTGATTTTGAAACGGTTTTTTAATACATAGAGTGATTCAGGAGAAAGGTTTGTATGTATAATACATGTACACCCGGGCGAAGCCGGGGCGAGTAGCTAGTACTAGATAAGTGATACAAATACATTTTTTTTTCGTAAATACATATATTTTATGTAATACATAGGAAACCAGACCGATTCAAACAATCATATCTATTCATGAATACAAATATTTGTGCCGTGCGAGGAATTGAACCCGCAACCATCGGAATTAAGGCAGTGTGCTAAACCGCTAGACCATAGAGGAGTTATTTTACAAATATTATAGTACATGAACATGAAAATATCCTTCGTAATTAATCACTTTATAATCCCTACATCCGCTTTAAGTTTATTTATTAGGATTTTCTAATTTATAAGTCATACCTATAGACGCGTGATAGTAGTTAACGGTGTTTGCTTCATGAGAGAGTACATAGGTATAAATATAAATAGATAGCATAAAAAATGGATATCGGCCAGAATATTAATAGTAGTAGAAGTTGTGATGTTATTGATTGGAAGATGTGATGGTATTAAGTAAGGAAGGTATCAGTAGTGGAAAATAGTATAAACACCGATACGATGATGATAATAATAATAATATCTCTGAACAATTCACACAACGTTTATGCCACAATTGTGGCAATCAAGCAATCTAGTCGTAATCTAAACAGAGCTTGTGTTATGGATACTAAACAATTGATATAATACTTATTTTTTTTTGTAAAGACAAACAATCATACTCATGAATACATTTTTTTTAATAGAATAGAATAGAAATAATCTTTATTCAAATAAACTCATTATAAGCACTTTTGGTAATGTAATGACATAATTTTATATTAAATTGAATATGACTTAATTTGAATATTTGCATACCTCTAAGGGGTGCTGCATGTCATGTACTTTTATTAGTTAATAAGATCCGAAACTACCATGTAGCAAGCAAATAAATTAAATTATTATTATTATTATTATTATTGAATAGTCATATTTTGATTCTACCACTGGGGAATATATACATAATGTATAATAATAGTATATACATAATCTGCATGGAAAACATACTCTAATAATACTCATAATAACTCTAATAAATAAATAAATTTATATTTTAGCAGGATGACGTGCGGGTCAGAATGCCTGTCATTGGGCCCCCCGCCGGATTCGATCCTGCACATGCCACCGCCGCCCTTGCCAGCATTCTTGGCTAACGCAGCCAACTTGACACCGCCCTGCCGCGCCTCCAAGTGTCCCCCTCTACAGAACAACGAGGACAACTCACTATTCCCAGGAGTTGAATACCACGAGTTACCGAGGCATGGTAAGCTAGCCAGGCAGGAAATAATAACGTCAGTCTTTTTTTTTTAACTATTTTTATGTTGGCCAAAGGAGCTAAATCGGAATGGAGGCGTCCTTTCCGATTTATCTACTTTGCTACCAATGTTGTTAAAAAATAAATAGTTGATTACTTATAGTAGAAAATCGGCTTTTTACCACGATGGTCTAACTGATCTGACCTCATGTTCATCTTATCAACCACTGGTGCCCCGCCAGCGCAAACCGTTAGCGCAAGCAGGTGTACCATTCCATTTTCATTCATAAGAGTAGAAACGGCAAATCCACAAGCGCTGCATGCAGCGCTTTAATGCTAAAAAAAAGCGTGTATTTGGCATTGCGTGTAACAGCATATAACGCATCATCACTTAACATCAAGTGACATTGCGTTAAAACTCGCATAAATTTATATAAAAAAAAACACTTGGCGTTTATTGATTTTTAATCGAAAATTAAATTTCAAATTTAGAATTATGACAATACTTGCAGAGCCTGCCGGCGGTGATGACACTTGGTTCCTGGTGGTGATCACATGTTGCATCGCAGTACTGTGTATAGCCGCACTGCTTGCACTTTTCTTGCTAAAATGCAGAGAGTAAGTAACTCAATAATTTAAGTAGGTACTCACTATTATTGTACATACCAAATCGAGGTGCTCATTTTCTTTTAATGATATTTAAAATGTCTCGTATATCGTTTGTTTTTTATGTAATGTTTCCAAAATGTTTAATGTACAATAATAATAATAATAACCCTCAACAATTCACCGCCATTCGTCCCAAGATATGCAGAGCTTGTGTTATTGGTACTCATCATAATTGCATTGCCACTATTTCATTATTTGGGGTTGGCGCAATATATATATGTATTTTTTTAAATACATATATCATTCACATATGACATATACCCACACCAATACAAACACTAATGGTCATGAATACAAGTGTTTACATCGTGCGAGGAATCGAACCTGCGACAATCGGAAGTTAGATAAACTGCTGGACCGTCGATAGTAGTATTGCCATTATAAATAATACATTCAGTAATTTGTACAAGTTTAGAATTTCATTGTTAATAATCTAAAATTATACCTAAAAAGGTATTTCCTTCATAATAGGGCTAGAGGAGGCTGCAAAGGTAGCTCGGGGAAAGCCAGCGGCTCCAACGCTCTCTATGGGGGTGCTGCTCTCGACTCCAGGGTTTTATGGGCTGCTCTGACTCCACGAGGTACCCGTCACTTCATCGCAGACACGTACCCTCACGACGAAACCGAAGATCACCACTACGAATGCGTAGAACCACCTCTATACAAGCTGGGCCCGCCAGACGACTTGGCTATAACCCGTCACTTCAACGTGGAATACGAAGACCCTGCTCCCTTGATAGAAAACTACAATGATCGCACCGAGGAGTACTTCAGAAACGGAATGGAAACCCTGCGGAGAGGACGACCACTGGTTTCTTCGCCAACAAGGATTGAACGGCCAAATCTGCCGCCTCTAAACCTCCAGCCGCGTACGCTCCGGAGGGCGCCACACTCGCGGCGAGTGAGCGATGCCAACAATCCAGAGAAGTCGGCCATCTGAACCGAGAGTGGCGCGGTCTTTTCCGTCGCCGACTCAACCGATATCGATTACGATTGGACCTCTCTCGACAATTCGAACGTCGATCGTCTCGTTTGATCGAGGACTGTCTCTTCGTACCTATTTTAAACGTGTCCACAGAACGCCTGTCTTGACATTTTAGCTCAAATAGTATTGTAGATCGAACATATCTGTGTCAAGTTACGTCGAAACCATAATAAAAAAAAAAAAAAATTAAGTAAAATTTTTACAACTGGGAATATTAAAGTCAGAATCACACATTAGGATACAAAGCGCATTACGACAACTTGACAATGTACTTCCCAGTCTATCATTACTTTATTATATGTTGCTAATATTGAGTTACAATATGACATTATGTGGTTGAGTACTATATCCGGCTCAAAGGACCATTATATACATATACATGTACTTATAAGTGAATAGTGAAAAAGCTTCAATGAAGCTTTACAATGCATTAGCGTTGACGTACCTGCGTATTATTTAAGTCTAAAAAATACCACTATAAAAAATAATACTAATTTATTCAATTATTCATGTAAATATTTGTATTTCAATGACTTATTTTCAATTTTAGTTAGCAATAGTTATACTTATATATTTTAAGTACGACACCGCAGATAAATATTGTAGACTCATCTTAGACTCAGATAGGGTGTTGTTATCACAAAGAATAATACCGCAAAACCACTTTAAAAGCCAAATAATAGTTTTGTAAATACACTTTAGGCACTTAGTTTGTTTTAGTTTAGTCGCGTTGTGCAATTTATGCTAGTATATAATACGCAGTCTATATTAAAATCGTACAACTATAGAAATCAAAGTAAAATTCTAGTCAACTGGATACTACTGTATCTATGTAATAAATCCACTAGTCGTATGTTCTAATAGAGGCTGTAACGAATTCGATGTCTATATTATATTCAGGTAATTACTAATGTTTTAAATTCTTCATTCTACTATAGGTAACCTTAATGAGATCAATGTTTTGAAAAAACCATTTTGTACCCATGAATGAATAAATCGATAACTAATATATTAATACTTTTTTTTGGCCATTTCAAACACAGATAAAATATGTTACAAGATATATTTGTTTAATCAAATATTTTTCTAAAACAAATTACCTACTTCAATCTGAGTACAAAGCTAATTCAATCGTTAAGGTCGACATAGTGAGATCGACAAAATGAATTTAATGACGTATTATATTAAAATAATTATTATATCAATTCCAATATTTGCATATCCCTACGGGGTGCTGCATGTCATGTACTTTTACTACACGTAAATATATATTGTAGGATCAAAATTACCATGTAGCAAGTAAATAAACAAATAATAATTATTATTATTATAAAAATCTACTCAAATTTTATTACAGAAACTGCTTTGAAATAAATAAAAGTAACTTAAGTATCAAATAGCTTGCTGTTACTTGATAGGGGCTGTTCAAGTATTACGTAAGCAGATTTATCACAATTATTTACCCCTCATCCCCCCTTGTCAGCAAAAGTAAGCAAAGCTCTTACCCCTCCCCCCATGCTTACGTAAACATTTCTCAATTCATGTATTGTTTTTTTAACAAAGACCATGTGAGGGTTGCCATTCGTGTAAAAAAGTAAATTACGACCGATGATGTAATCATCATACAGACTCCCCCACCCCCAAATCATCCAAAATAAGCAAAGAAAAGACCCCCCGCCCCCTATAGTGCGCGTAATCTGAACGGCCCCTACTTTTCATTTTATAAAACTAACGCTCTTGCTAATTTTAGAAAACTAATTAGGCACATTAGCACTTTTCGTCGTAACGCATTTCGCTACATGATAGAGACAGCAGTTGGAAACAGTGTGTGCATATACCACAGTCACAGGGACTCAAAGAACTTGAATCCAAGGCCACAACATATAATAAAAATACACAGACATAGCAGTGACAGTGACAATGGAACTTCAAAAATCGCAGAGTACATTTGTAAAGTTTTTTCTGTGGTCTAATTCATCTATGCCGCATCTGACAAAAACCTCAAAGCGTATTTTTTGTTTGTGTTGTTATTTCAAAATTGAATTATAATATCTTATTAGTAATAACAATGAAATTGGTTGAATCAGTACATGTTTGATAACTGACTATACCTAGTACAATTACTTATAAAGTTTAGTGAATATTTATTACAATGGCTGACGAGGTTATCAAACATTCCGTACACACTTTGGTGTTCAGGTCTTTGAAGAGATCCCACGACATGTTCCTCGCTAACCAGAGTCTACTACCGCCTATAGATGAAAAAGCGTATGTTATTATTCTATTTTGTGCATTGAATTTGTTATATTATAGCAAATATTATTACCTATATAATATAATATAAATAGAAGGGTATTTCATACTCTTGTAATAATACTATAATTTATAACTAATATTATTTTGAATCTGTATTTTAAGTACTATATTCTTGTTTCAAACTTACAAATATAGAAACTATTATAGGTAAAATTGTGTTAGAAATCTGTTGATAAACAAATTTGCTAAATGACAGTTTTTATATATTCAAATTCACTCAAAATAATTGCAACTACAAAAATTTTGCTGCATTTAAGAACAAACAAAAGTACAACATATCCAATATATATGTAACTAAAGTCATCATCATCTGCTTCTTCCTTGTCCCATTTATCTGGGGTTGGATCTTCCTTTCATCCCAGTTGGCAGTTATCTCATTATTTATCCCCTTTCTTATCATATCATCTTTCTCACAGTCCCTTCATCTCTTTCTCAGCCTTCCTCTGCCCTTATCCATATGTAACACCTTCCTTAATCTGTAAATGTAACATATAAAAATAATGTTTTAGTGTGTTTTCCATAGAAGACCATTTTTTCATTGCATATTAAACTAAATAATATATCCATATAAGCAAGGCAGAATCTTAAACATCACATGTACTTATTATATTTTGTGTAATAATAAAATTAAGCTATAAAAATCTTAATCATCAAATATACATATTATATTTTGTGTAATGAAAGCTTTATAAATAATTCAATACATACTTTCCAGTGAAAAAGTATTAAGATCTATTAAAGCGAGAGACAGCTATGGTCAAGTGATGGCAGCAGTTCAGAAGGCACAGGTAGTCAAACAACAGGAAGCTTTGATTCGTCCCGAGACTCCTAGTGGCAATACTGGTGAGATATTAGTGTACATGTAATAATTATAAACCTTCCTCTAGAATCACTCTATCTATTAAAAAACTGCTTCAAAGTCCATTGCATAGTTTTAAAGATTTAAGTATACATAGGGATGGACAGACAGCTACTTTGTTTTATACTATGTAATGATGTATATTGAAGGTAAAAGTAAAATAAATAGTTTGCCTTTCGATCTCAATATAATAATAATAATACCTAGAACAATTCACACAATAACACTCAGTGCCAAGTTTAGCAGAGCTTGTGTTGTGGGTACTGGATACCTGATATAAATACTTAATTCTTTGTAAATACATACATATTATACATAGAAAACACCAGCAAGACTGATACAAACAATCATACTTGTGAATACAAATGTTTGTGCCATGCGAGGAATCAAACATTGTAAGTAAGATGATCTGCTAAACCGCTAGACCACAGAGACAGTCATGTTAAGTTTAATTGAATAAATATTACTTCTATTTCTTTCCCTAAAAAGCTTTATCAGATGTATATTTCTGTTTCAGAAATGGCGGAATCAGCAGCACTGGGCTCCGATGGTGCCATGTTACCATACACTGGTCCTATACCATCGCCAGCACCAGCACCTCCTGCTGGCGCCCTCACAACACTGCCACGGAAAGCTCCAGCTATGCCAAAACCGAAGTGGCATGCACCATGGAAACTATTCAGAGTGATATCAGGACATCTAGGATGGGTGCGGTGTGTCGCTGTTGAGCCTGGAAATGAATGGTTTGCCACTGGTAAGATAATCTAAATATTTACCCTGTATCCTACCTCATTGAATAGACTGAATGGAAAGATTTGCAATTTAATTTATGTTACTGTGCTAAAAAGCACTATAGAAGGATATACAGGGCCACATATTATATATACACATATAGTAAATAACATATGATAAATTTATAATAAGTATACAAGTCTTTTAAATCTACCAATAAATATGTTTATGATTAACCAATCATTAACAAATATAGTATATAACCTTTTAACAATTGTATTGTGTACATTAAATAAATTAAAAATGTGATTAATTGATTTTTCAAACATATTGTTTATTCTTCAGGTGCCGCAGACAGAGTTATTAAAATATGGGACTTGGCGAGTGGCAAGTTGAAAGTGTCGCTTACTGGACATGTTAGTACTGTTAGAGGTAAGTTATGACAACTATTATAATTTTTTTTTCAAGCTATTCTGATGCTGTCGGCTTAGCTGGCCTTCCAAACCCCTTCTAAACCCACAGATAGGCTACATTTTTAAGCCATTGAGATAACTAAAAATATTAATCAGTAATATTTATTTTTTATAAAACTAAGAGATTAACTAACTAACTACATTCAAAGAGGCAATGCTGCCAGTATCTTGCGTACGCTGTCTCGATGTGCCGCGTTGGATTACAATAGTTGTTTTTGAGATTGTTTATGTATTAATAATGTAAAAAAACAAATATATTTTAAGATTTGAGAATCTCAGTGTAAATTTAAAACCCTACTTTCACATTTGTATTAATATATATGTGTAATATTTTGACAAAATTTCAGGTTTACAAGTATCTTCAAGACATCCATACCTGTTTAGTTGTGGTGAAGATAGACAAGTGAAATGTTGGGACTTGGAATACAATAAGGTTGGTCACCTTATAATAAATATATATATATGTAATTATAATATATATAGGTCTAATTGGTACATTAAGGAGATTTGGTTGATATTACTATTTTCTTTTGTTCTGTATTTGATGAAATAATATTTTATTTTATATAAACAATTCTTAGAATTGTATATAAATAAATTAGCTAAAAAATTAAATTCTGATGACTTTCTTACCAGTTTTTCTCTATTGACTGAAATAGATTATAGGGGGAAAATTTTATACCAAAAAATTTTACTTTCATATGTCTAAAATGTCCTATATGCTTGTCCTATTGTTTTTTTTATTTGATTTAAAAATATTAGAGTATGTCTACCACTTTTTCGATATATTGTGTTGTACTAAGTTCAAACAAAAATTCTTATTATATCTCCATCTAATTCCAAGCTAAATAGAGCATATGGTATGGGTACAAAAACTGATAATAATACATAGATATAATTTTTTTGTAACTACATACGTACTCAAAAACAACCAAACCGCTACAAATAATCATACTGTTTGACTCGTGAACCCGCGGTCATTCGGAAAAAAGGCGGTAAGCTAGATCGCTTGACCTCCGAGGCCGTCGAAATATCTCTTAAATAGTTGAATGTATTGTACAGGTGATCCGGCACTACCACGGACACCTATCGGCGGTGTACGCGCTGGGCCTGCACCCCACGCTCGACGTGGTGGTGTCTGCGGGACGGGACGCCACCGCGCGCGTGTGGGACATGCGGACCAAGGCCAACGTGCACACGCTCGCGGGACACACCGACACCGTCGCCTCGCTCGCCTGCCAGTCCGCCGAGCCGCAGGTACACACTACACACTACACACTACGAGTAGTCCCTCTTCAAAGATGTTGTTGTATGTATTTCAGCTTCTCTTCTGCCATCAAGCACCTTTCACATCACGGCCCAAAACCCTACAACCCAAACTACACAAAGTAGGCTGATATAGATGAGACAGAGATACCACGTATACGAATCTTTATAGTCTATCTCTGCTTATTAAACTCTGCATGAAGGTACCAAAAATATGTTTCTCTCTATTGTTTAGTACCCATAACACAAACTCCAAGCATAAGCTTGGAACTGAGACTGTATAGCTTGTCTATTATTATTACAAAGTTAACATTTATTATTTCCAGATTATAACCGGCTCGCACGACTCCACAATCCGCCTATGGGACTTGGCCGCAGGCAAATCATTGTGCACACTAACAAACCACAAGAAATCAGTCCGGTCCATCGTCATACACCCTACATTGTATTCCTTCGCGTCCGCCTCTCCAGATAACATAAAACAGTGGAAATGCCCTGAGGGGAAGTTCATACAGAACTTGTCTGGACATAATGCTATAGTGAACTGTATGGCGGTGAATCCGGAGGGCGTGCTTGTCAGCGGCGGTGACAACGGCACTATGTACTGCTGGGACTGGCGGACAGGATATAACTTCCAGAGATTACAAGTATATATATTATAAGTTTACAGTCCATGCATTACTGTAGCTATTTAGTACACATAGTATGCTTCCCAACGTAGTGTAAAATGCTTCTTCCCCATCCCATTTATTTGGTGTCGGCGTGATATGTTTTTTCTCTCGTGTTACTTACTATATGATAACATATATATATAGGCGCATATTACCACAATTGTAATGGCAAACAAGGCAAGCTTATTGGCATTATCAAATAAAAAAAATAGTTTCAATATTGTAGTCAATATAAACCATCCTAGTATAATTGATTTAAATGTAATATTATTTCTCAACAACATCTATTTTACATGTCAACTAACATTAGCCTTGCAGTTACTAAAATTTTATTTGCAGTTCCATACATAAAATACTAGCTTTTATCTACTTGTATCCTCATCCGAAATGGCATATGGCTGTCAAAGTGATTGCTTAAAAGCCGATCAACAAACAGACCTTGCCATTTATGATATTACAATCCTTGAATAAAAATATTTAAATTTAAATTAATAAAAGCACCTTTTACTTAAGTTGTTTTATAATGTGATCGATTTTATTATTTTTGCTTCTGGTAATTATTTTAGTCTATATTCTCATTTTTAATTTTAGTCTGCAGTGCAGCCCGGGTCTATGGATTCGGAGGCTGGTATATTCGCCATGACCTTCGATCAGTCCGGCTCTCGTCTGATCACAACAGAGGCTGACAAAACAATAAAGATATACAGAGAAGACGATACCGCGTCAGAGGAAACCCATCCGATTAACTGGCGACCAGAGATATTGAAGAGGAGGAAGTTTTAATAATAAATTTTGATATTGCTGAGTTGATATTTTCTTTTAACCATATATACGCCTAAAATTTCGCATTTCATATTAGAAATACGATAGTTGAAATTTTGCTATGGTTCTGGCTGTTAGTCAGATTCATGGCATTAATAACCACATGAAGCAACATGTCTAAAGCGTACAAGAAATGCTATTACGTAAACTGCACCCAAGCAAAGCTTTTAATTTTTACACTATTCTAATCGTCGAAATCAGAATACTATATAGACTACTCGACTATTTCTATAATTTATGTAATAACTAATTATTCATTATGCATGTTACTGATAAACTTTTAATATCAGACTAATGGTCTACAATAAGTATATTTTTAGAGAAGTTACGAGATTTTTATTAAATTATTAAGATATTTATGTAAGTGTAATAACCTCATAATTTCAGAATTGATGTCCCATAGAGGACATTAAGCAAATAATCACTGTTCATAAACAATCCGATTTCACATATATTGAAAATCACTTGACTGACGTTTATACATTCAAAACAAAAAGGAAATGTCAGGTTTATTGAACTTTTTTGTTTTCCAATTGTGATTTGAGTGATTCAATTTTTGCTTTGCATAGTCGGTGTATATTTTCAATTTAATTATGGAAGGAATTCAAGTTATTACACAAGATTATATAAATGTGCATATTACGAAGTCAGACACCGAAGATGCAGCGCCTGTGGAGAGAAGATTCAAAAAAGGAATCACTGTATTGGAATTTAAGGTTAAAATGATTCATACATTTACCACCTCTGCAAAACAACAACTTTATAATAAAAATTATTAAAATAAAACAATTTATTTAAAGTAATTCTTTTGCAAATGTATTTTAATGTGAATATTTATATTAATATTTTTAAAAATATATGCTACTTGCAGTAATTGATATTACATATATTTTAATTTCAAAATAAATTTGTTTTTACGCAATAATTAAAACCCTGGACAACTCACACGGCCCAAGCTAAGCAGAATTTGTATTCTGGGAATTTAAGAACTGATAGAAATACTTATATATATATTTTTGTGAATGCATACATAATTTACATAGTATACACTCATAACTCACATAACTGTATTGGTGTACAAACGATCATACTCATTAATACAAATATGCATCATGAGAGGAAATGAATCTGTTACATGCAATGCAATTTATAAAAGCAATGTGACTATTGATATTGTATTTGAACATTCAATATTGAATGATTAACAGCCACAGCACATGGATTTCTCACATGAGTTTGATTGTTCGTATTGGTCTGGGTTTTTTCCATATATATTATGTATTTACAAAAATCTAAGTATTTGCATCAGTTGTCTAGTACCCATAACACAATCTCTACTTACCGTGGGACTTTATGGCACTGTGTTAATGTAATATTCCTGTCAACACTGGGCTCATTCACATTAGTTTACCTCTCCAGATAACATAGATTTAAGTTAAGTATAAAGTCAGTCTATGTCCTGATTCTACATTGAATGTATGTGTAACTAATAAGCCATGTAGCTCACTACCGAACAAACTTAATAATGTACAATAAATAGTACATTTATTTCACCACTCACTACCTACATACAAATAAACAAATATATTATGTAGTGACACCTCATAACATCATATACAACGCTACAGTGGTGAGGTGATAACCACTGCTCTACATATTCAAATTCAAATTATCTTTATTCATGTAGGTCTATTACAGACTCTTATGATATGTCAAATCTACCGTCAGTTCAGTATGATTGATATTTGAGACGAGAAGAGCTGACAAGAAACTCAGCTCGTACTCTTTTATACACTACACAGAAATGTATTTAAAAGTAATTATGTAATTAGTACTGAAAGTTTTTCAAACTGTTTTACAGACAAAACTGGAGTTAGTAACGGGAGGGTCAGCATCCACAATGAAATTAAAGTTGTATGACAATAAGAACAATTTGATATGTGATATTGACAACAATGATGCACTCCTCGGATCATACCCCATAGATGATGGCATGAGAATACATGTGATTGATAAGTTTACACTCATTAAAGATTTTGATTCAAGTGATAGTGCAGAAAGGTCAGTATACACTTACTATTAACAAAAACATCAACTTAATAAAAAACTGTATGTCTACTAAGAAAAGGCATATAAGTAAGGCATAGGCAGGCAGTCTGTAATACAAATTAATGACTTACATACTTACCCTTAATAAAAAAAAATTGTATTCATTAAAAATTATGTATAATAATAATAACCCTGGACAATTCACACATCATCTAATCTCAAGTTAAGCTGGGCTTGTGTTATGGGCGGGCCTGGCTGTTATTGTGTTATGCTGATAGATAATTGCATAAATATATACATAATATACATAGAAAACACTCAAACTGCTACAAACACTCATACTCATGAATACAAATGTTTGTACCATGCAAGGAATCAAACCCATGACCATCGGAAATAAGGCAGTGAGACAAATCCCTGAGACTGACACTTTAAACATTTAAAAAATATATGTAACAATTGCATTCATCAATCTGGATAATCATGAATTGTATATCTAAAGCCTGGACAATGGAGTTTCTAATGTATAATCATAATAATCAATATTATAAATTTTAAAAATGAAATCATCAACATTAGATCAGTATTCCAGATGATATTAATTGATTTTATTTAAGTTTTATATATAAAAATTTGGAAAAATAATGAGACTGTACTATATATAGGTTTCGTCTATCTGAGGAAGAATATGAGAAGAAAGGTGACACACTTAGGTCTTTCTTACAACGTAACAAACTTGGAAAATACAATGAAGAAGAGATGAGCAAACTCAAAGAACAACAGCAGAAAGAGTTGGAGGAAGAAGCTAAGTATGTACCAAATGTTTCAATCTTAAATTTCAAAATGTATTATAATATATTCTAAAATACACACTGCTAATCTTTGTATATAAAAATTACGTTGTTGGACGATCGATGGACTCCTAACTATTGAACCTATTGCAAATTTGATTTGCACGTTGTGTGCAATTTGATCCAACTTGAAAGGTAGAATAGCTTACATCTCAATTTATAGTCGCAATGTTATTTTATTCAAGAGCCTTAGCCACAGCCACGCATGGCGACCCGGCCACGCGTTTATATATAAAAATTACGTGTCACGTTGTTTGTCCGCGATGGGCTTCTAAACTACTGAACCTATTGCAAATTTGATTTGCACGTTGTGTGCAATTTGATCCAACTTGAAAGATAGGATAGCTTACATCTCAATTTATTGTCGCAATATTATTTTATTCAAGAGCCTTAACGCATGGCCGGATCTACTAGTATAATATTCTCTATAGACATTTTGAACTATTCCGAATATCAAATGCAGATTTAAATGTTTCTTAAATCTTTAATGATTTAAGTATATACAAATTACGTATGTATGAAGGCAGGTATTCATTTTATTTTAAATCTTGTATATGTGTGTAGACTGGCGGCGGCCGTGCTGGTGGGATCTCGGTGCGAGGTTCGAGTCCCGCAACAGCCTCCGCGACGCGCGACCGTCCGGTACAACGGGCCGCTACAGACAGCCCGCGGGCTCTGGATTGGAGTACAATATGATGAACCGCGGGGGAAGAATGATGGCTCGTCAGTATTCATGTTTAATCATTTTTTTATACTATGTAGGTGACAATCAAGCAAACGGGCGGTCTGATGGTAAACATTTACTATAGCCTATGGACGCCTGAAACACCTGGAGTGTCTCTTTCGATTTGGCGACTCTGTCATATTCCTTAGCCATTATTCCTAAAAGCTAGTGCTATTTGGTGGTCTAACCATTAGAAAGAGCAAGAAATTTCAAGCAAGTTCCCTTTTAAACAAATGTTGTCCAACTTTATGATTATGATTATTTAATCTTAATCTATTCTAATATAATAATAATAATAGTTTAAGAGAATATTTATAGTTTCATTTTGTTTCAGTGTACGAATTCAAATGTAAATATATGTATCTTTTCTTCTGGCAATAAATACATACATTATATCATTATTATTATTGTTATATATATTATATGTGTATTATATAATTATATCTTAATGTTTAGTTGTTGTTATTTTTAATGTTTTTCTTTCTTAAATCATTTTACAGTGTCAATGGCCAGCGTTACTTCACGTGTCCACAAAACTACGGAGGTTTCGTGAAGCCAGTGTATGTTACAGTGGGAGATTTCCCTGAAGAGCAGTTCGATCTCGACGATGAGATATGATCTCGTCACATGTCTACATACTGCACCGCCTAATTTCCAATGTAACCTGAGTTATATATAGGACATTATTATTTCAACCGACTATCCATTATATTGAGGGCCTCAGTGGTCTACCGGTTTAGCAGCTTTACTTCCGGTGGTCGCGGGTTCGATTCCTAGCACGGTATATATCTTTATCTTAAATCCCGAAGATAGCCACGGCATCACTAAAAACTAACTGGTTGATCGGTTTAATATGATAGAACTTTATGTGCCCGTTTTTTTTCTATTTATACAATTTATATATTATGGATCACATATCCTATGTTTTATAGTATATTTGGTACACAATATTTACACTAGCTTGAATATCATGAAAACAATCTTATATTATAAAATGAATATGTATTTTTGTAAACATCTACTTATTTGAAAAGAATAAGAGCCGAGTTTCTCATCAGCTGTTAGTTTGAAAGCACTTGAAACTGATGGTAGATGTGACAGACCTACATGAATAAAGATTTTGAATTGATTAACCAAGAATAGGTTTACAATGTTTTTATGGCGTATATTTGCTACATAATAGCTAGTTATCATAAAGACAATTTTGTTTTATGATAAAAATAACGGTTGAAATAAGAAATGTCCTGCAATATAACTCAGTTGCAAGGAATAAATAACTATATAGCTTGCTGGCAGGCTGAATTTACACTTTAGCTTTAACGCATTTCGAAATGTTTTATTTGATATATTTTAATAATCATGAATGATGGATGAGTTTAAATACTCAATTATAAAGTTATTTAGGCTATATTTGATATATATTGTAAACTAGTTGATCCCGCAATTACATAATACCCGTATTTTTTTGTTTCTAAGCTATTGTAACGAAGCTAATACTAACCATACGATAGTGAAAACAGCACTCAAATTGGTTAAGCCATTTGCGAAAATATTTCGTACAAATGAACAGATTGAAAAATTCTTTGATCACAACACTGAGTTCTATTAAAAATTATCAATTTTTAATAATGTTTTTGAATACAATTTCATTATATGTATATTACTTATTTTTAGCAGCCACTACGTCTGCTAAAAATAAGTAAAAATGTTGTTGCGACTAAGATGTTAGGAAAGTGAGCTACTAGCTGAGAAATGTGGTCCAGTTACATTAGTACTTAACACTTATATAAGCTATGAAAAAGTGGGGCCTCCAAGTAACGTGCACATGACACCGCTGGTGTTTCAGACTACTGTTCATAGGCTATGTAACCGTTTACCATCAGATGGGCCGTGTACTTGTTTACCACCATAATAGTATATAAAAAACAGGCATTATTAATCATAAAGGGAAGCCTCAACGACAAGATATTAAGTTAAATTCCCACAGAAATATTTTTTTTATCTGCAGTAAAACTAATTTTATGGTTTTTTGGAATTTGTATGCCTCGAGGCATATAATATACAACATGACTGACGTAATTTGTAACCAGGGTGTGGTCTGACTAGAAATAAGATGCACGTAGATATTGAACGGAAGGTCGGAGTTTGTAATTTTTCTTAAAATTATTTAATTCAAGTATTACTGTAAATATCAATCATGATGAATATATAAAGTAACACGATAATATGTATTGAAATTGAAATTATCAAGAAATGAAGTGAATGAATTTTATAGTGTTGTTTATCACCTCTTTGAACTTCAAAATTGAAATACGGTTGTAATTAAAATTTTGTATACAAGCCACTAAAATGTAGACAACTTAGTAATGGCCACGGTATTTAATGAAATTATTTAAATTATTTTGACTCGTAAAATATGCAGTAAAAATATTAAAATATCAGTTATCACGCGCACCATGCTACAGCACGCGATTTACATTTACAACCGCTTTCAAAAAAAAGCTTGCGCGTTCAGTAGGGCTGTATTTTGTTTAATTTTTGTCAAATCGATTTGATAAATTTTAATTTGAAAGTCTAATGCGTCTCGTGTTGCCTATACATTTGATAAAGATGTTAATTTTGTGGTTTCTGAATAATGCAATTTAGTCCGTTTTTTCGTGGCCTGAACATGATATTGCGTAGTCAGTTATTCTCTGTTCATGATTTATACAATTTGCTAAGTTTGTAATTAAATAAAAAACAAAACTGACGCAACTATATTATTATTATTAGACGCAACATGAAGAAACTAATATAAGGTAGCTTTCTATGTTATTTCTTTAATCCCCCAAATTTGAATAAACAAATATTTTGTTGATATTTTGTCATTATTAAAAAAAATAAACAAATGTTGCCATTGGGGTGAATTTTGAAAATAACATTTGTATTTACTAAGATTTTTCACAACTTATATACCTATGTATATAAACAATAGCTTATCTATACATATTCACATTCCAAATGATTGGTTATTATATAATTAGTGATTAATTTTATTTATCATAAGTATTTACCTAACGCTTTGTAACCTGTCGAAGTTGGATTATTTTTTACCAAGAATAAAATTTTAAAACCACTTGTTTTTGTTATATTTTTAACCCCAAACGAATGAGTAGTTGACAGAGTTAGTTAAATATTGTAAATCTAGACATCATAGTGTTTAGATTTAAATTAGTTCTTGTATCATAAAATAATAATAGTAATAAGGCGGAACTAAATAATTGACACAAATTGTTTTTCAATATATACATAGAAATTATCATATGTTAGTACCACGTGAGGAATCGAACCCGCGACTGTCAGCTGTAAGGCGGTGTGACCGCTAGGCATAAATATGACTAATGATATGTTAAAAGATTTGTATAAATCAAATTAAAAATTGGGCAGGAATATTTTTAGTTCTATAAAAAAAACTATTTATTACATAACAATGGTAAGCATATACTCTGATTTTTAGTGACTATGTTATAAAAAATAATCTTGAAGATTTAAAAATGCGTCATATTCCATATCAATGGTATAAATGCCCATTCAACATTTTTAAATATATAGGAAAAAGTTTTCAAACTATTTTACAGAACAGGAAATTTATTTCCGCCGTAATTTAATCCATTACGGGATTTATTATTAGGCGCCTCTGACTTTGATGATTATTTTTAATTTTGGAAATGTGCTCTTCCATATCTTTGTATATAATACATGTGATTTTATTCCCCTTAAAGTTGGTTTAAATAAAAAAAAAAATAACTGGGTAGTCTTGAATAGCTCTATTAAAATTAAAAATTGTTGAAATTAACAGCCCGCAGTCCATCATGCACGCAGATAATATTTAAGGCATGGTAATCTTCGCCACTTGGTATTAAGGAGCCCACTGCAACATGGCTGAAATGTAAACAAAACAAAGCAAAACTAGTCAATGTGTGCAAAAGGGACCCCTTCGCAGCTGCGATCACGCTATAGTGACCTAAAAATCACCTGAAAATCATACTTCATGTCCATTGTAAAGAATTTTATTAAATCACAATGACAATATTCCAAGCATGCATTTAAATTATAATTGCTTATCTACACATAGTGGGCCAACAATTATATTTTGTTAAATCTATCCTACCAAGCCCGTATAATGTTGAATTTTATAAAAAATATCGTACATACGTCCGTGCACACACACGGAATCTGCTAATTATTCATCAAAACGTAAAATTATAAATAAACCTAAGTGTGATAGGCATCGCTATATTTTGATCCTAAACTTTTTATACAATTGTATTTAATATCTATCAAATAGATTTTCAATTGTGTTAAAACAGTACGTAGTACCTTCACCGAATAATATGAAGAGAAAGCGAGAAATCAATTCTATCAATTGATCAATACGATAGAGCAATCTAACATTAGTATAATAAGATTTAATTTGAATTAGCACGTAGTCAATGTATAAAATATGATCTAACAGGATACAGACATATGTAACCGAAGTTCGAGATAATAAAAGGGGAAACAACTTAAAATTATTGACGCTACAACAAAAATCTGTGAATATAACGCCGAGCCGAGTATATGACGAGTCTTCAATCTTCCTGAAGCGCATTTCTTGACGTTTCCAGTTGATTCGGGTGACACGGCCGCCGTCGAGGTATTTTGCACACATTGCTAGCGGTATTAAACTATGTCGAATTGAAGATATTTGTGATGTAGATGTATCACTTAATTAACAAAATATAACTACTAATTTTTAAATTATACAAATGCATGTGTACTTTACTACTAAAACTCCATTTCGACATTTTGAAATAACGACAAAAAATTACGCCCGCCGAGTACAACTGTGCAGTTTGCATTTTATAATTTAATGCAATTGAAATTAATAAAATATTTTAATGTTGCAACACGTCATATGATTATGTGTAAATATATTTCATTTTAAATTGGAAAACATTATATACATAGCATTTAACATGAGGTTTAAAGGTAACGTCGTGATTGGTCATCGCATGAGTAAACGACAATCACTTCGCATGTTCGTATGAACAAGGCTGCGTGGGCATCGTTTAGTCGATCGATTCAATTAGGAGATCGCGTCATGTACGTGTGGCAACATACAACGTGATGTGAGGGTTTGTATTGAGAGTGCAATTGTTCTAGACGCGCGTATATAATGATGTAGCAACCGTACCTGGCCCGGGTCACTCCACTTGAGCGCCCAGGCGCGTTCCTCTTCTCCTCGTGCAAGTAACAAACAAAACACCACTTGGGTAACCAATAAGGCACTCATATATTTCAACTTTCATCTTTGTATAAAAAAAATCTTTGGCGTTACGGTATCGGCGGTCGGCCGGCCGAGTCACAGCTATGTGTTCTTTGTAAACTCTGACAAAATATATGACAACGACAATCTAATGATTAGAAGTGATAGCTGTAACTCGTCGAGCCGCTATCGTATTCTCTTCGGGGCCCGCGTCACCCGAATCATTTCCACTGGAAATATCCGACTTTCCACCTGCGCCGGTGTCAAGCTACTCCTTCTTTGTTCTCAGTGTTTTCTTGCACTTCACTGCTCTCGTTTGTTTCTGATAGCTCTCTATCTGGACTGAACATGTCGACAGCTTTCGTACTGTCTGACAATTCGAATGTGGGCTCCTTTTCAATAGGAGGTAATGATGTGTCATCTATCGGAGTGTGTATTGAAAAACTAGTGTCTACGCCATCGCTGGCGTCATAAAGATCATTTGCACTGGGTACGTTTTGTGGAGCTTCAGATTCTATTGTATCTGTTTGCTTCTGTAGGTAACTTTCTTCATTGTCTAAACTGTTTTCATTAGAACTCCTTTCATCATTACTAAAAGCATCATCTTTGTTCTCTCTCTCCTGCTCAATTGAGTGAAAACTTTCCTGTTCGTTGGAGATTGGATTCGAATTCGCAGACTCTCTAAAGCCATCAAAACTGTCATTCTCATTTAAACTCTTATAACTTTCTTGGGTATTAGAATTGCTATAAGTTTCTTCTACATTCGATTCTTCTATGCTTTCATTAATTTCAGAATCTTTGTCTTCAATAGTTGTCGAAACTTTGAATGTATCTTGATCATCAGTAGGAGCATCGTACTCTTCTCTTTCATTTGTTACTAGATCACTATTATTTTTATGTGCACTCGAATTTGTTTCATAACTTTCATCATCCATTTTTTCTTCTAATTGTGCAGGGTTTGTATTCCCTTCATCTTGCTTATTATTATCATTATTCTGTACATTTTCTTTTTCCTGACTAGCGTCAATATTCTCACAATTTTCATTGCCTTCACTATTTACATTAAATTCAATATTTTCTGCACTCTCTTCTGCCTGATTCTGATTCTCGATGACAGCTGGTTCTTCGGCAGCTCCCCATCTAGATTTCCTGTCTTTATCACGTCTAGGATTCCGATCTTCGCGGGGTGGTCGCGACTGATCTGCTTCAATAGTTTTTCTGCGATCTCCGCGATCATTGCGCTCGCCACGGTCACCGTGTTCGCCGCGTTCTCCACGATTACCGCGGTCACCTCGGTCACCACGGTCGCCGCGGTCAAAACGGTTGCCGCGGTCTGGACGATCGCCTTGATCCCCACGGTCAACTCTCTCATTATGGTCAGCACGATCAGGCCGTTCAGGTCGATCGCTGTGATCAGCGCGGTCACCGCGACTTGAACGATCTCTGAAACGATCCTCGTGATCCCTGTTCCTTCGATCCCTTCTGCGGTCATCCCACTCGCCGCGATGTTCCCACCCACGGTCTCTGTCTCGATCGCCGTTCCAACCTCGGTCCCCGTAGTGTTCACGATCACCGAAACGCCTACCTCCCCGTTCGAAGAACTCTGGTGGTCCATCAAACCTCGGAGGACCATCGAATTGACGTTCCTCATCAAACTGGTCGTCAAACTGTCGAGGTGCGTCAAATGGTGGCCTTTTTCCATCGAAGGGTGGTTTAGGTCCATCAAAAGGTGGTTTAGGTCCGTCAAAAGGTGGTCTTGGTCCATCGAACGGTGGCCTGGGACCGTCGAATGGTGGTCTAGGTCCGTCGAACGGTGGCCTCGGACCGTCAAATGGGGGTCTCAGCGCGTCGAAAGGTGGTCTCGGCCCGTCAAACGGCGGCCTCGATGTGTCGAAAGGTGGCCGGGTAATATCGAAAGGAGGTCGAGGACCATCAAAAGGCGGTCTTGAATTATCGAACGGCGGTCTAGTCATTCCGTCGAACGGCATTCTATTAAATGGAGGAGGTTCGAATCTAGGCGGCCCCTCGAACATTGGTGCACCTTCGAAGGGTCTGTCGAAGGGCGGTCGAGCGAAAGGTGGTGGGCCCATGCCGTTGAATCTCGGTCCAAAGCCGACTCCCGGGCCTGGCCCCGGGCCGGGACCGTCCATCCATGGTACTGAAATTATAGAGAAGAAAAAAATAAGTTATGCGCATCATTTTATGAAAACTTCTGGTTTCATTTTATACAAAATCAACTGAAACATGTTACGTGATAAATCGCGCATTTTTCTCGATTCTTTTCGCAATTAGTATAGTTTATCTCTGTTTTGGCCCAGATAGCTGGCCTGCTTGTATTTTGGAGAATTATTAAATATCATTTAAAATATCCATTACTTATAGAAAACAATATATGTATAATCCATACTTCGAGAAAAACAAACTGTACAAGTATGCAAATTCAATAATTAAAATGAACAAATAGATAGCTTTTTGATACACACTTTTGATAATGTAATAAACCCCTAGTTACGATTGTATACGACCTCTATACCGATTATGGTTTTAATTTATATTTTTGCCGTCAAATCGCGACATATTTTTCAAAATTGTAACTAAAGAAATTCTATTCTACAATTATGGGTACATATTATTTATTAAAGCCATATTGAACTAGCAACCGAGAATAAGCCAACCAATTCATAGTTGTCTGTGTACATTTCATTTTGATTGAGATTCACGCAGGATTTGTGGGTTCGAAGAGAAGAATCAGGAGATCACTATCATTAGGATGTCTTTGATATATATAAGTAGGGTAAAAGGTGATTAAGAGAACAAAATATAAGAAATCCCGAGTCCTTAAGTCATTCTACTTTATATCAAGACAATGATAAACTGACGCTATTAATGTTAGAAACATTGCAACAATTATCTATAAACTAGCATATAAAACATATTGTACATAACTGAAAATGAACTACTTAAACTGGTTTCTAAAAAATCAGTTAAGTTTCTTCCCAGTGCTTCTCAATTTTATCTGTATTAAAAACTGGATAGTACGGAAAAAATATTAATACAAAAAACTTGATGTTCATAAGCGGCTAAAATGTCCTAAAGAAATAAATTATATTAGATTTGTATAATATTTAATGAAATGTTAGACATTCGGATTATTATACTCTCTCATACCTTGCATAGGCTGTCTGGGTGGTCCCCGCATTCTCAATTCTGTAACACAGAAAAGTAAACATTATATATACAAGCACAAAGTGTATTTTAGAAGTGTAATATTAAACATGAATAGCCGAAAGTGATGTTTAACACGGTTCTCGAGAGGTGGAATGCAATTATACAAAATGGCTGTATAATTTTTTTTTTCTTCGACTAGCAACACCAACGACAGTTGTAATTTTCAGCTGGCCGTAATAAATAAATAATTTTTAATAGTCTATCACACGAATATTATATTTTCGACATCGTTATTAGTGATATAATAGTGCAATAAGTGTCGATTATTGTTTGTGTACAATTTAGTAGTGTATTATTTGCAAAAATCGACATTAAAAAATTTTTCTAACATATATTGACGTAAGAGAAAAATTGCCCGGACAATCCATTTTTTTTTCACATATAAATTGTCAATTTAAACACTTTAATAATATATTGACAGCAGATGTATCAGTCTAAAACAAATTGTTTTATGGACAAATAAAAAATATATATCTCATAATGTAACTGAACATAGGAGCGACTGAAAGTGGAATGCCTTTTGGACTCACACCCATTTTTAACCGACTCCAAAAAAAGAAGAGGTTCTCAATTCGGCTGTATGTTTTTCTAATGCTCATTACTTCATAATTCCGTCATTTATAAACCGATTTGAAAAGAAGATATTTTTAGATGTGTACAATTTTTTTTGGATGGGTGATCTATTTGTGTTAAGTTATATAAGCTGGCTAGTCAAGGCTGGGAATAAGAACTAACCACGATGGTTTTCAAGAGTCACCGCGTGGAGGTCGATTTGGCGTGGTAAATTGCTAGTAATGCGGTAATAGACCCCATTGCTAGTAACAGCAGTGGTTGTCCGTCACTAACAATCTTCTTACATACTGACGGTGTGGATTAGTGTTGTGTAGCATGACGTGTTATTGAGACAGAACGTGTCGGGTGTGACATGTTGCAGCCTCCTTCTATCGATCTTCCGTTCGATTCAAAAGGGGATTGAAATTACGACGGCTTTAGCCGAGGTTCGATTCACTAGCGGTGGTCTCGGACTAAAGTCGTAGTCCTTAAGGCGGGAGTTGGCCTTTAGTTGCTCCATAAGTCCCACCGCGGGTTCGGAGTGCCATCTGCATTTGCCCGCATTCGTCTGATGAAGTCGTAAAGGCCAGCCGCGGCAAACAGAATTAGAGTAGACAGAAAAAGAAATCTTCCAAGCGAATCGCTCAGAGACAGAAATAAGTGAGACCACTCGCGCCTTATCGTCCGATGAGCCGACAGTAAAGGCCGATAGGTAAAAAAAATGTAGAGCAATAGTAGTGGGAGAGAGGCAACGTAGTGTGGTGTAGTGGTTGGACCTGCTCTGAAGGGCGGCGCGAGGTGCGGCGGCGGCAGGCGCGGCGGCAGCTGCGTCCAGCCGGGGCCCGGACCCGGACCGGGGCCCGCACCGGAGCCGCCGGGGCCCGGCCCGGGGCCCGCACCGGGGCCCGCGCCCGCCCCGGGCCCCGCGGCCGCGCTCGGCGGCTGCTCTGCGAGTTCCGCGTCTGTAAATCACATGGTACTACTTCACCCCGTCTGTAGATACGTCGGACCTATTGCCTAGAACGGTTCTATGTAAGCTGTGATCCGATTTCAAGGAGTACATAACTGTAATTACAGGTTTCGAAGCCACGACGACGTCGCTAGATTGGACTACCCTTATCATCCCTTATTATTGGTATAAAATAATAAAAGTATTTCGCGAGATAAAAGGGAAACGCAATTTATTAATAAATCAATTATAGTTTTATTAGGTGGATGAAAATTATCACATCGCTGGCAGCTTCCCTATCATCTTTTAATTTGATGCAAAGATATTTTGAATTTGAATTTGTATAATGATTAGGGCACTCATAGGACGCTCTTACTGTAAATTGAACAAACATATATCAAACCTAGACCTGTGCACAACCAAAATATGCAGATTTTATCAAACTGAAGAGAAAAGGCCACCACACACTACCACAAACCAAGACCACCACACTCCTATAAAGAAAATATCTCCTTTAGATGGTATATACTCTATCCGCTATACATCTTATGACGTTATAGCCCACTCATATATAAACAAAATGTATACTTTTAGACAGTATATACTCTATCCTGAAAATATAAAGACCATTTCTCCTTAGAATATCCTTCAATCTTAGTCCCTGAGAGGTAGATACTTTACATAGCGTACTTCGAAAAAAGGGCGAGCATAATAGATCTATGTACGTTGCAGTTCTAAATTACTTGTAACTAGCCCGGACCTCTAAATAATAGAGATATAAAAAAACATACAATTCTCAGTTATGAAATGAATATATGAATAAATGAATATAAATGAATTATACATGAAATCAGGACGAACAACAATGTATAACACTGACCGTCTTCTGCAGGGGGTGGTATGTCTAGCCGCATGGGTGGTATATGATCCAGTAGCGGCGGTCGCTCGCTCCGCTCGGTCCGCTCGGTCCGGTCTCGGCCGTCGGGGAACTCCTCCCGGGGCTTGTCCCCTTCATCCCGAGGCTTCCCGTTCGCCATCTCCCACAGTCGTTCTTGCAGCGACTTTTCGGGGTTCTGCTCCATGTTGGGGTTGTTTCTCGACGGCGATTTGTCCCTGCTGCGTTCTCTGTTGACAATTTTTATGTTTTACTAGCTGTACACGTGACTTCTTCCGCGTGGAATTTGACTTTATTTTTCTAAATATAATAAAAGTAGCCATCAGCTACCTGCCAAAAAAGTCCCGTCAAAAGCAATCAAGCGATTTCAGAGATTAGCCAGAACAAACAAACAGACAGACAGATAGACAAAAATTGTAAAAAAATATATTTTGATGTATGTACCGTATTTATATTTATATGCATGTGGTAAAAAACGATTATTTCAATATTACTAACAGACACTCCAATTTTATTTGTGTATAGATGTATAGATAAGTTTTACTATGATAAATATTTGATATAAAAGAAATCTGGATATATATTGCAGTTCTCTTGGATATTTTAATTTTATATGTATGTATGTATGTATGTATAGTGATTGTTAAATGTATTAATCCGTACCTCTGTTAATGTTAATTCTAATGAGAAATGAGGACTGTCTGATAACCAGCGCTGTGTAGGTGCACCTCATTGAGGTCGTGCTTATATCAGCAACAGCTGAGGCAGTTCCTGTTGCCAACTTTGTATATATTTTTCAAAAGCAATCATAATTTTTAAGATTTACGCAGTATGTTATACAAAAATGACAGACAGATAGACAAACTTATGAAAAATATATTCTGATGTAAACGTTGTTTTGCCATATAATTTTAAGTACCAATATGGCTATTAAAAAATAGGGGTTGGTGGTAGAAGGGTGAACATTTAGAGTTGTTACATAAGTATTAAAAATAAACATGTTACATCATGTTTATTTTTAATGCCTAATGCCTGTAAACATTAACAGGCATTAGGCAAAATTAATGCTATTTCATAAAAAAATTAAAAAACATTGCCCAAAAATATAAAAAATATGTTAGGGGTGGACTACCCTTATCACTTAGGGGTATGAAAATAGATAGTAGCCGATTCTCAGATCCGAAATATGCATAAATTTTTTTATAAAAATCGCTTAAGCCGTTTCGGAGGAGTATGGTAACTAACCTTGTGACGAGAGAATTTTATATATAAGAAGAAGATATTATCGAAGAAAAGAGAAGAAGGAGAAAACCGAAACAGTTATATCAAGCAGACCAAGGAAAGTCGGAGTCGTGTCGTATCAACAACTAAAGAAAATGAATGAATGTTATAAGTAATTCACTTTAAAACTATCGTTTTCTCTTCGTCAAATTTTGAAACGCTAAAAGTGTGCCGCAATAATAATAAGTTTGAGTATCAGTGGTATAGATAGATGAGTATTATACGGACGGAATATATGATGGATACTGACCCGTTGCCGTCCCGGGCGGAGAACCTGTCTCGGTCGCGGTCGCGGCGGTCGCGGCGGTCGCGGTCACGGTCACGGTCGCGGTCACGGTCACGGTCACGGCGGTCATCCCGTTCCCTGGACAGAGTTAACAGTATATTATAATATACAATAATATTGTTAATAATAAATAATAATAATTTCGTGTAGTCTTATTAAACAATACGCCTGTATTGTTCAATAAGACTACTATGTTATGTGTCTGTAATTGTGAATAAATTGTGAATTTATCTATCTATCTAATCGTCAGTTGAGACTAGGTCTCACAATTACAGACACATAACATACATGAGATACAGAAAAAACACGAATTAATAAAAGAAATGTAGGTGGCTTTATGTGCCGCAAAAGTAAAAAGGCAGCCAACTCAGCATAATGCTACAGGTAATTCTGCAGCGCTGATATACTGATATTTAGCTTCTTACATATACTATACTTATTACAAAAAAAAATACATAAATACTAAACTTCGAGCTCTTTATAGATATATAAAGTTATTAAACTACTTATACTATATAAATACTATAACAAGGATTACACATATATTGATATGGTGAAAGGCTCCGCGAGACTGATGATGACGAATATGATGTAAGATTGGTCTTTGATTCACGTCCTCCTTACACCCTATATAATATATTATATACATAGATACATATATAACAACTATAACAATGTATTATTGTATGGCAACAGTAGTTCACGCTCGGGATTTTCATTTAATGTTAGATATCACCTACATAATACAACATCCACACCGATGCAAACGATCATACTGATGAATACGCCGTTTGCATCGTGCGAGGAATCAAACCCTCAACCATCGGGAGTAAAACGGTCTGCTAAACCGCTAGACCACCGAGGCCGTCAATAATAATAATAATCTCAGGACAATACACACCGCAAATTAAGTCCCAAATTAAGCTCACTAAAGCTTGTGTTATGGGTACTAGATAACTGATATAATTTTTTTTATAAATACATAGATTTTTTTCTTAAATACATACATATTTTATATAGAAAACACTATCAGTATAATGATAGTGTTTTGATTTTAATTTTAATGACTCATGAATACAAATGTTTGCACCGTGCGAGGAATCGAAGCCACGATCATCGGAACCGAGACCGTCAATGTTCTCCAAACAGCAAAATATGTGAATCGTTATTACAAGCGTCACTCACCTGTCGCGATCTCTGCCTCGGTCGCGATCCCTCCGGTCACGGTCACGGCGGTCACGATCGCGGCGGTCACGGTCACGGTCACGGTCGCGACGGTCACGGTCACGGTCTCGCTCTCCCTTCCTGTCATCATCGGGCTTGTCGTCGGGCTGCGCTGTGCTGTATCCTGGCGGAGGCTCCGACGAGTTGAAGGCCGGCGGTGGCTTCGAGAGGAGCGCTTGAAGCTGGTGACAATAACAATGATATTAATCATAGAACGTCATGCTCGTGAACGATTGCTGTTTGTAGAGACTGGTCTGGCCAAATTCACTACTTTTAAATATTGTAATCTTATGGTATATACAAATAAAGTTTTATACCTGGTCACACACGGATAGTTTCACCTTGTGATAAGGGGGCGGTAGATTAAAAAAAATGTGATGACTATTCAAAAGTGCTACGATGTAAGTTTATTTGAATAAATGGGGACGGTCGGGATCGAATGGGCGATGGGTGTGCGGACAAAATTTTAAATATCTTTTAGTTGCTCCTTAACAAGAATTTTTTTGATTCCAACTTATAATCTTGGGCGGCGCGGCTGGTTCAATGGTCACATCACTACAAAAGCAAACTCCGCTGGCGGCTCGTCGCCGTCCAGTTCCATCGCATCGTCCGCTGCGGCCACGCCCGCGGCCGAAGCCTGCAACACCAAATAATCCTAATAATATTATAAAATGCGAAAGTTTGTGAGTTTGTTAATCTCACGCAGAAACTACTGTACAAATTTGATAGTAATAGCATATATATACATAACATATGGGGGCAAGCTGCAAGTAGTGAAGGGGAGGTTAATGCATTCTAAAAGGGCCTTTTAAACCTACACCCGTGTCACAAGTTGCAGGCGCTGCTTGGAGTTTCCCTTTCGGCTTCAAAGCCTAAATCGTCATCATTAATTAGTGCTTGCTTACACTATACTTGATGCATTTATATTATTTTGTTTAATATCGCTACGATTATTTATTTATTCATTTATTTCAGACGACTAGGCCCATATTATAAATACCTTATAGACTAACATACATATAATATAATATTTAAAAACTAATACAATGATATTGTCTGTGTGATCACGGCACTGAAGACGGCAATCTGCCACAGTAGCGCCGATACACCACACCTTTCGGCCAGTAGTCCTCTTTCATGAAGGTGGGCAGCAAGTCGGTGGGGACCAGGGCCACAAACGCTTTGAAACTCGCGTTGTAACTCGACTTCAGCTGCGTTACCCTCAATGTCAGGTACGAATATAATCGACAATGTCCTGCTCCTTAGTGGCGTAATGTAGACGGGACAGGTACATTGTCGTGGTCGGTGTAGCAGCACGCAGCAGAAAGTTGGGCCCAGTGAATGCAGTGCCACAATGATTCCTATTGACCCTGTTTGTGCGCCTCTTCTTTTGTACTACGACGAAGCCATCATCGTCGCGTGATCGCATCGTTAGCATGAGATCACAAATATTCGATGTAAAATCTTGACCTTCTCTATTAGTGATCAAATTCCGACCGTTATTGAGTCTACACCCATATTGCGTCGTGTTTCGCCTCTGAACGAGGCATCATCAGGCGTTGAATAGAGTTCGGATATAGCTTGGAAGCCATAATACAAATGAGTACACCTGTGAACATACCTGTAGGTGTGGTGGATGTGGCGGCTCCCGTCGCGGCAGTAGCGGCAGTCCCCCGGCTACGAGGCCGCCCACGCCTAAAAGTCCGCCCAGGAAACCGCCCACCATACCTGCAGACAAACAAACGCATGCTTCAATTAACAGACAAATATCACAATTACTTATAATGATAACATTAATAATATATTTTTTTTATTTCATTATTGGAGTCGTGTCGTCACCAAGACCACATAAAGACATTGCAATTATTAAATTTATTTTTAGGTAAGGTCCAAGATGCTGATGTATACACAGAAGCCTTGTCTTCCGTAATAAATAAATTAAGAATATTTTTGTCATTGTATTAAGTAGTATGTATAGACAGTATAATAGTTTTAAAATATAAACGTGTTGGCAATTAGCTGTAAGTTTATATTGTGTTAATTAAAAGAAATAAAATAAGTAAATAAATGAAGGTTTAAAGAATATGATGGAAGATCGCAGAAAGTGGCAAGAGCTACACCGACAAGAGCGTTGCTCTTAAATTAAGAAGAACCAAGATGTTGTACATAGTATTACATATCAACATAGTTATACTTATATTTATACAATTATAATATATTTTATACAATTACTTATATATTTACTTTAAATTTATATGCAAAAATCATATTAATTTGACAGCCTCGGTGGTCTAGCGGTTTGGCATACCGCTTTACTTCCGATGGATGCGGGATCGATGCCTCGCACGGTGCAAACAATAGTATTCATCAGTATGATTGTTTGTATCTGGGTGTTTTCTATATATATTATGGATGTATTTACAAGAAAAATCTATGTATTTATATCAGTTGTCTAGTACCCATAACACAAGTTCTGCTTACCGTGGGACTAGATGGCGCCGTGTTAATTTTCCAGAGGTATTTATTTAAACTTTATATATAAAAATTACGTGTCACGTTGTTTGTCTGCGATAGACTCCTAAACTACTGAAGCGATTGCAAATTTGATTTACACATTGTGTGCAATTTGATCCAACTTGAAACATAGGACAACTTACATCTCAATTTATAGTCGCAATATTATTTTATTCAAGAACCTTAGCCACAGCAACGAGTGGTCGGGTCTGTTAGTTAAAAATATATTGTAATCGTTCTCACAGAAACTAGATGGCGTAGCCACTGAAGTCTGTTTTAACTGGCACGCTCTCGAACGGTTGCTATTAACGCTAATACAATTCTGTTGAAATTATATTTGTTACATAAAATGAAGAGTTTCATACCTGATTGGGCCAGAGACTGTGGAGGTATACCCGGCGGGAAGCGCAGCAACCCACCAGGCGGCAGACCAGCTTCGCCTTGTAGACCTGATAGCACAGAGGGGAGTGGATTGTTAGTAAAGGAGACAAAAACCATCGCTCCTAAGAATATCCTTCAATTCTTGTCCCTGACGGGTCTAGGTGGGCGGACGGATGAACTCTGAAAAAGGGCGAGCACAATAGATCTATGTAAGTCGCAGTGCTACATCCGATGGTCGTGAATACGATACCTCGCACGGTGCAAACACTTGTATTCGTGAGTATGTATTGTTCGTATAGGTTACTTCACTATTTTGCTGCTCATAATCGTAAATATCAAAAAAGATAAAAAGAAAACGATGTTCAAACCCAAATCGATAAAAAATATGTGGAACTGAACAATAATGAAATAATAATTAAGAAAACGTGATAAAATCCCGTGATTTTTTTTATACATAAGTATAAAAAATTACTTCAAATTTAAAAAATATAAATTGGTGCTATTTGCTAATTTATATTCACACAAATTGTTAAAATTAAGACATTTAGTTACATTGAGTTAACAATACAAAAAGAAAAAATAATATCAATGCAGTATTCCATAAATATCGTACGGGATTCGAGCTCATAGCCATTTGAAAGTGAAACAATGTAGTCGTAGGAATGTTATCCACTACACCACCAAGATAGTGAAAAAAACGTGTTTTTTTATTTTTTATTAATAATGGGTTTGCGCTGGTCTGGTCTGCTGGTCTTACCTCAATTTAATAATGTAGTGTCAGTTTCGAAGTAGATTGCACCATTTGCCAAGTTCTGGTTTAAATATTTAGGTTTGCCATCGAAAGAGAAGAGAGAACAAGAAGAATCTTTTTGTGGAATATTATATTACCTGGTACTCCGGCGGGCATGTTCGGAGGCCTCATGTTGGGCGGCAAACCCGGGGCCAGGCCCGGTGGCATACCAGCCGGCATTCTGTATAAATTAAACAAAGTATACAATAAAAATTGATTCTACTATCATGACTAATAGCTATGAATAATAACTGTACTTATAATAATAATTGATTTATTTATAGTGTCAAGTAAGCATGATGCAGAAGTTGCGAGGGTCAGCTAGTATAATACATAAATGTGGAAGCTTGTGAGTCTGGATAGATGTGTGGAATTTTTTTTACTCTTTCACGCAAAAACTAGTAAATGGATTTTAATGAAACTTTACAATAATAATATAGCTTATACATCAGAACAACACATCTTTACATAGTATAAGATGAAGTTGTTTCCGTTGTCTGTATGCTTAGATATTTTAAACTACTCATCCAATTTTAATATAGTGAAAACTATATACTGATTAAAGAGGAAGGTTTATATGTATAATATATACATATTATTCTACAGAAACCCCGAAAAATTAAAATATTTGTACTGTTATGTTGATTAATCACTCCACACTGACCGATATTTAACTACATTGTATTGGGGCGAGTCGCTAGTAGACGATAAATTAAAGGTGAGTGAAACCGCGGGCACAGCTGGGAAACCAATATGACAACTCACCCGGGCGGAGGCATCCTAGACACCTGCATGGCCATGGTGGCGGCCGGGCCGGCCTGCAGCCCCGCCAGCTGTAACGGAGGCATCGTGGGCGGCGGCAGCGACGGCAGCGACGGCAACGACGGTAACGACGGCAACGACGGTAACGACGGCAACGACGGCGGCATGCTGCCCATCATACCGGCGGCGGACGCCGGGGGCATGCCCGGCATCATCGGCATGTTGTCCATTATAGTTTTTGGGATTATCTGTGGGGTAACGAGCCGTATGAATACCGGATGACTTTTATTGTAACGAGCTGCCAGAGTCTGTAGTAAATCTGACAGAAAAATGTCGTCTTAATTGCGAAGTTTTGACGGTTTAGGGGTTCAGCACAGCGCTTTACTTCCAGTGGTGGCGAGTTCGATTTCTCGCACGGTACAAACATTTTTATTCTCCGCCCTCGAGCGCGTCCAGTGAGAGCGCGGCCAGCAGACTATAGTGGGTGTGGTCGCGTGTCACGTACCCTGGGCGGGAGCCAGGGCGGCAGCGTGTCCTCGTCGACGGCGCCGCCGTCCTCGAGCGCGTCCAGTGAGAGCGCCCCGAGCAGCCAGCGCGCGTGCAGCGCCGCCCACGGCAGGTACGACACGCCCAGCTCCGCCTCCCAGTAGTCCTTCCACTCGCGCCCCTTCACGCCCTTGCCCGGCGCCCACGCCACCTGCACCGAGACAACTCGTCGACTTCTAATCTCCTCATACGCGTTATTGTGATGACCTATTTTATATCGATAACCTATTTTATATATATTGTTACCTCATTAGCTGTCTTTACACGACACATTCTCAAAGTCCTAAGCCCGCACGTCGAAGGATATAAGAACGTGGGGGCTGGTAGCGCATGCGGTCTATATCCGTCAAAATCAATTTATATTTCTTTGTCTACGTTTACATACACATTCCGTCCTGCGTGTAAGACTTCGTGCTCTATAGAGCTCACGTGTAAAGGCAGCTAGTGTCGGGGTGGAGCGCGCGTTACCGTGATCTCCTTGGAGTGCAGCTTGTGCCTGTCGAGCTTGTCCTTGGCCTTGGCGGCGTCCCTGCGGCGCTCCATGCCCACGAAGGCGCAGCCGCGCGGCGCCACCACGTCGATGGACAGCACGCCGCCCACCGCGCCGAACAGGTCCGACAGCTCCTCGGGCGTGGCCAGCTTCGACAGGTGCCCCACCCACAGCGTCGTGCTGCACACTGACCACCGCCACACGCTCTATCAGCCGCCTCGACCTCGTCCGCATCCCCACTACACCTCCGCTCCCCGCTCGCTAGAGTAGAGCCCGACAGGGAACCACCCTGCTAGCTCTAATCTAGCGAGCGGCGAGTGGCTCACAACCCTTCCTCTGCTGCACCCTGCTAGCTCTACTCTAGCATGCAGGAAATGTATTATTCACAATGGTTTTTTTTATGTATAATAATATAGTATTTCCACCTGTGCTAATGTGGACTAAAACTTGTGGGGGTTGCCATGGCAATGTACCATATTAACTTAATGGGGTTACCAGTGCAATGTACCATGTTAACTTGATGTCCACGCAGTTCCATCTAGAACCATCGTGACAAATTCCTGTTGAAATGACCACAATGGGCTAACTGACCAGACCTCATCCTCATCACATACCCTCACCCAGTGGTGAGGGTATGTGATGAGAGCAGATTCGATACCAGTGTATCGAATCTGCTCTCCATCTTGCTGTTATGCCAGGGATAATCACCTTTTTGAATCAGTTATGGACATTATAACTATAGTGTATATGTGAGAAAGAGAAAAACATATTATGTCGTCTCTAGCGCACACTGCTGACATCATGCGGTCATTATGTGGTAACGGCGAGTGAGAATGATGAATGATGTGTTTGTTACTTTTTGTCTTCCTCGGCAGTCAGGCAAACACCACTTGTGTTTGTAAAAAGTAACAAACACATCATTTGAATTCAACGAGACAGGAATGTAGCCTATCAGACGGATTAATTTTTACTTCGCTATTGGTCCTTCATCAATTATTACTGATGACTCAGTAATATAATATGGCATACAAAAAATTAATTAATTAATTTTGGTATAAATTAATTTTAAATTAATTAATTTTGAATATGAATGTATGTATATATATGATGTATGTATAATGATGTAAAGGGAGGGGACGCCCTAAGAAAAGATGGATGGATTGTGTGAAAGATGATATGAATAAAAGAAGAGTATGTTCAGATATGACGACCGATAGAGAGCAGTGGAAGAGAATGACATACTGCTACCGCATACCGACCCCAAATAATGGGATAAAGGCAAGGCAATGATGATACAAAGAATTTTGCTGTCTATCATATTTGAACTCGTGTAAAACGGGGTAGTGAACCATTAACCCAAAATTAATAAAATAGAAACTATGATAATTATGTTACAGAATTAAGTTCAATTATATTTAATTCCTTTACATATATATAGTTGAAAGAATTAACTGTTGAAAAAAAAATTAACATTATTTTCTTCTACAATAAAAAAAAATGAGTACACACATATCTTATTATTATATCTTACAATTATAATAAAACTCACCGCTAAGATTCTCTTTCTTAATCGGCGGCAAACCCTTCTTTTCTCTTTCCCTCTGCTTTTCTTTCTCAGCTTCTCTCTCTTTGTAAGTCTTCTCCCGATCTTTTTCCCTGTCTCTATAAGAGAAATAACATTATATGAATATTTGCATAATTAATAAGTTCATAAGTATTTCTATTTTCCTTTATTTATTCTATTGTCTACATTCATCAGGGATAATGTAAGATTCTAATAGTATTTGTTTTTTTGATCGGTCCAATAATACCGAATTCCATTTTATTACAGACAAACAATCAAATCTTTCCTATTTATAATTTAGTCAGGTTTTCTACACCCGAAGCTATACACAAAAAATATGCAAGAGCAACCGGATAGACAGACAGAAAGAAATCCTGTCGTATTTCAACATTTAAAGAGCATGATGGAACATCGTGGGAAGTGACAAGATCTCTACCGACACGAACGCGTCTCAAATTATGAATGTTACTAATATTATAAACGGAAAAGTTTGTGAGTATAGATGGATGTTTGTTACTCTTTCACGCAAAAAGTACCAAACGGATTTTGTTGAAACTTTACAATAATGTAAATTGTAATTGTAAATTGGTCGAAATATAACGATAAATGACATGTGTTTGATGCAGACAGTTGATGTTGTCTGATGCAGTAGTTGCGCGGGTCAGCTAGTGAATGAATAACATCAGTATGAATAACCTGTCACGATGTCGTCCTCGGCGAGGGGATCGCGATCTGGACCTGGAGCGCCTCCGACGTGATCTCGACTTGGACCGCGAGCGGTGACGTCGGGACTTAGGCGATGGACTTCTGAAACAAGTATTTACTTATAACACTACCTCTTGACTTTAAAGAAACAAAATATCCCTACAGACTTGCCACTTCGGGGATGGACTTCTAAAACAAGTATATATTTATAACACTACCTGTTGACTTCGAAGAGACAATGAACTGCCCCTAACTGCCAAGTCAGTAGGGGTCCTACTGACTTGGCAGTTAGGGGCCGTTCAAGTATTACGCAAGTACTAGTACTGGCGGGGGTTCTTTTGCTTTGACAACTAGATAGACTTGGCCCGAAGTGCCAAGTCTATTTTGTCTCTTGACTTCTAAAACGAGTATATATTTATAACACTACCTGTTGACTTCGAAGAGACAATGAAGACCCCTACTGACTTGGCAGCTAGGGGCCGTTAAAGTATTACGTAAGTACTAGTACAGACGGGGGTTCTTTTGCTTTTACAACTAGATAGACTTGGCCCGAAGTGCCAAGTCTATTTTGTCTCTTGACTTCTAAAACAAGTATATATTTATAACACTACATAATGACGGCAGTGGTCTAGCGGTTTAACACGCCGCTTTACTTCCGATGGTCGCGAGTTCGATTCCTCTCACGGTACAAACTTTGTATTCATGATTGTTTGTATCGGTCTGGGTGTTTTTTTTTTTATGTTATGTCTGTATTTACCAAAAAAATCTAAGTATAATTAAAATATTGGTTGTCCAGTACACATAATACAAACTCTGCGTACCGTGGGACTAGATGGCTCTCTAATAATTGTCCAGCGTTAGTTATTTATATATTGGTACTATATGGATGGTGTGTGTTTTCCATAGATTAATATTATTACAAATAAATTACCTAGAATCATTTGCATCTGGTATTTCAATAACTTGTGGGCCAGTTTCTACAAATTCGATGTCAGATTCATTGGCTATATCATCCTTGGCTTCATTCTGTTTCTGTTGGTCTTGTTGTGAATTCTAAAAAAAAAAGCAAAAAATATTGAATTTTTACATTTAATGAATAGTCTAAAGAATAACATTTAAGGCTTCTTGCCTTAACTATTCTATTCTAGCTTTAACAAAATGGTTACTTCTATACAACTATTAGCTGTCCCGGCAAACGTTGTTTTGCCTTAAAATAATAAAAAAAAAATTAGGGGTGGACTACACCTAACATTTAGGGGTATGAAAAATAGATGTTGGCCGATTCTCAGATCTACTCAATACGCTAACAAAATTTCATGAGAATCGGTCAAGCCGTTTCGGAGGAGTATGGGAACGAAAACTGTCACACGAGAGTTATATATATAACTAGCTGTACCCGCGACTTCGTCCGCGTAAATAATGAAAAAATATTTAACTCAATTAACACAATATAAGTCAAATAACCGACCGACGATCTGGTCAAGATCGCTGGAAGGCATTGGATGCGAGCAGCGCAGGACCGATCGTCGTGGAGATCTTTGGGGAGGCCTATGTCCAGCAGTGGACGTCTATATATGACGATGATGATGATGAAGTCAAATAAATAAGTTTCATCGTTTTAGCTTCAAAAATGATAAAAAGTAAAAATAAATCTTTAATCAATAGGCTAAAAAATAAATTTCAAGCTTCTAGCTTTAAACATGACGATACATCTATATAACCTTGGATCTACCCTTTCAATCCTCTTGCAACCCTTTTTCACATTAAAAAGTAACCTATGTCCTTTCTCAGGATCTAGTCTATCTATGTCTGTTTCAAATTTCAATTTAAATCGACAAACAGACAAAGTTACTTTCACATTTATAATATTAGTAAGGTATTTAATAAACTAACCCTAAAAAGACAAAGAAAAAAGTTTAATCATTCTAGCTTCCACAACCACACAAACAGCAAATTTCCACAATAACTTTCATTCTCTATTTTATTTTACTATTGTCCCCCCTCCCCTAAGAGTAAAAATTTTACAACCATTGAATGTCATATTTATTGATATTTAAACAACAGCCTAAAAATGAGTCTCAAACTTCTAGTTTTAAATAATGACGATTCTTCCATACAGCGTACCATTGCAACCCCCTTACAATCCTTTTTTCACATTCAAAAGTACCCTATATTCTTTGTCCGGGTGTAAACTAACTGTGTACCAAATTTCATTTAAATTTTTATTTTGTTTTGGTAAGACTGACAGAAAGACAAACAGAGTTACTTTCACAGTTATAACATTAGTGGGGTATTTAAAAATCTACCCCAAAAGAACCAATGAAAATAGTTTCATCGTTCTAGTTTCAAAAATTAGGAATTTACATAATAACTATCATCCCCTATTTTATTTTACCCCCTTAAGGGTAATTTTTTTACAAACAATGAATATCATATTTATTTATATTTAATCAACAGCCTCAAAAATAAGTTTCAAGCTTCTAGCTTCAAAAATGACGATTTTACATAAAAACTTGCATCCCCTATTTTATTTTACCCCCTTTAAGGGTATTTTTTTTTACAAACAATGAATGTCATATGTATTTATATTTAATCAACAGTCTCAACAATAAGATTCAAGCTTCTAGCTTCAAAAATGACGTGTTTACATTAAAACTTGCATCCCCTATTTTATTTTACCCCCTTAAGGGTAATTTTTTTACAAACAATGAATGTCATATGTATTTATATTTAATCAACAGCCTCAAAAATAAGTTTCAAGCTTCTAGCTTCAAATATGACGATTTTACTTATAAAACTTGTATCCCCTATTTTATTTTACTTTAAGGGTAATTTTTTTACAAACAATGAATGTCATATTTATTTATATTTAATCAACAGTCTCAACAATAAGATTCTAGCTTCTAGCTTCAAAAATGACGTGTTTACATTAAAACTTGCATCCCCTATTTTATTTTACCCCCTTAAGGGTAATTTTTTTACAAACAATGAATGTCATATTTATTTATATTTAATCAACAGCCTCAAAAATAAGTTTCAAGTTTCTAGCTTCAAAAATGACGATTTTACATAAAAACTTGCATCCCCTATTTTATTTTACCCCCTTAAGGGTATTTTTTTTACAAACAATGAATGTCATATGTATTTATATTTAATCAACAGTCTCAACAATAAGATTCTAGCTTCTAGCTTCAAAAATGACGTGTTTACATAAAAACTTATATATTTTATTTTACCCCTGTTAAGGGTATTTTTTTTACAAACAATGAATGTCATATGTATTTATATTTAATCAACAGTCTCAACAATAAGATTCTAGCTTCTAGCTTCAAAAATGACGTGTTTACATAAAAACTTGCAGCTCCTATTTTATTTTACCCCCTTAAGGGTATTTTTTTTACAAACAATGAATGTCATATGTATTTATATTTAATCAACAGTCTCAACAATAAGATTCAAGCTTCTAGCTTCAAAAATGACGTGTTTACATTAAAACTTGCATCCCCTATTTTATTTTACCCCCTTAAGGGTAATTTTTTTACAAACAATGAATGTCATATGTATTTATATTTAATCAACAGCCTCAAAAATAAGTTTCAAGCTTCTAGCTTCAAATATGACGATTTTACATAAAAACTTGTATCCCCTATTTTATTTTACCCCCTTAAGGGTAATTTTTTTACAAACAATGAATGTCATATGTATTTATATTTAATCAACAGTCTCAACAATAAGATTCTAGCTTCTAGCTTCAAAAATGACGTGTTTACATTAAAACTTGCATTATTTTATTTTACCCCCTTAAGGGTAATTTTTTTACAAACAATGAATGTCATATTTATTTATATTTAATCAACAGCCTCAAAAATAAGTTTCAAGTTTCTAGCTTCAAAAATGACGATTTTACATAAAAACTTGCATCCCCTATTTTATTTTACCCCCTTAAGGGTATTTTTTTACAAACAATGAATGTCATATGTATTTATATTTAATCAACAGTCTCAACAATAAGATTCTAGCTTCTAGCTTCAAAAATGACGTGTTTACATAAAAACTTGCAGCTCCTATTTTATTTTACTTAAATTTTTTTTACAAACAATGAATGTCATATGTATTTATATTTAATCAACAGTCTCAACAATAAGATTCTAGTTTCTAGCTTCAAAAATGACGTGTTTACATAAAAACTTGCAGCTCCTATTTTATTTTACCCCCTTAAGGGTATTTTTTTTACAAACAATGAATGTCATATGTATTTATATTTAATCAACAGTCTCAACAATAAATTCTACTTCTAGCTTCAAAAAACGTGTTTACATAAAAACTTGCACCCCTATTTTATTTTCCCGGCTTAAGGGTTTTTTTTACAAACAATGAAAATGTATTTATATTTAATCAACAGTCTCAACAATAAGATTCAAGCTTCTAGCTTCAAAAATGACGTGTTTACATAAAAACTTGCATCCCCTATTTTATTTTACCCCCTTAAGGATAATTTTTTACAAACATTGAATGTCATTTTTATTTATATTTAATCAACAGTCTCAAAAATAAGTTTCAAGCTTCTAGCTTCAAAAATGACGATTCTTCCATACAATCTTTCATCCCCCTTTTAACCCCTTACAACCCTTTTTTCGCATTAAAAAGTAGCCTATGTCCGTTCTCAGGGTCTAGACTATCTGTATACCAAATTTCATTCAAATCGGTTCCTCCTGAACTTTTGGCGTGAAAGCGAGACAGACAGACAGAGTTACTTTCACATTTATAATATTAGTTTTTGCCGCAGCACAAAAATATATTTTTATCGTTTCCGTACAAATAATAATTTTACAGTATTAATCTACAAACCAACATTTTGTTTCTTACAATCAGCTAAATAATTTAAATAGTTCCATAATATATGGCACAAGGAAAAGGTCATTTATTTTATAAAAAAGACAGTTAGTTTTTATTTTAGTGAAAAATAAGAAAATTCTATTTTGATACAACAACCATATTATATTTATTAATACCTATACTTTATTAATTTTGTGCTAATGCTTTTTAAATAAACACCCACACAGTATTTCTGTATAACCTACAAAAATGGGTAAATAATTTAATTTCGGATAGTGCCACACCACAACATTCTTTAAAAAATGTAAAGAAATTGTGATTGTTATTAAGTTTTTTTTTTTAAGTTTGTCAGAACAGGGAAACAACATTTGACATTTATTATTATTTAACATTGGACATTGACTTTAATTTTTGTAATTTATATTGTAAAACTTTAAGTTGGGCTAAACTGGGCTTGTATCCAGAGCCGTAAAACAAATTAATAAAAAAAATCGCCAAATTTGTCTCGCAATCGGCCAATTTCAGGTTTAAAGAAAAAACACATAGGTACATACGATATACGATTTTATCATAAAAAAGTGTCAAAAAACAATATTTTCACTAAACGTCAACGTCATGTTTCCGGCAAGATCTTTCGTTTTACATTATGTTATCTGTGGTTTTGTTCTCTGTGATGGATACCTTATTGGCGCAAATGCACTGGATGTGTTGATTGGTTGTTAGCCAGTGAAATGAAAAGATGGCGAATGGCGCAAACGCACGCGATGTGTTGATTGGTTGTTAGCTAGTGAAATGAAAAGATGACGAATAAGGATTCAACCGCATAAAGATAACCTTGTATTTCCATTTTGAACCCCTTACAACCATTTTTTCACATTAAAAAGTAGCCTATGTCCTTCCTCGGCGTCTAGACTATATAGGTACCAAATTTCATTTAAATCAGTTCAGTAGTTTTGGCGTGAAAGCGAGACAGACAGACAGACAGACAGACAGACAGACAGAGTTACTTTCGCATTTATAATATTAGTAAGGATAACATTAATCTCCCTTTCAACCCTTTACAACCCTTTTTTCGCATTAAAGAGTAGGCTATTTCCTTTCTCAGGTTCTAGACTATTTGCGTCCCAAATTTAATTTAAGTCGGTTCATTAGTTTTGGCGGCAAAGCGCGACAGCCTGAGTTACTTTACATATTAAGGATGATGATGGAGTAATAATACTAAGGACTAGACATCTGAATGTGACCACATGTTGAGAATAATATGTATTAAATATATTATTTTATAATTTTCATAAAACCAAAATCTTTAATTTTTATTATAGAACAGTTCACATTTTAGATTATTTATATACTCACCAAGAATGGTAGATTTGGATTCTGTTGCATCTGCATGTCGGTCATCAACGGCATGAGATTCTGTAAATAAATATGTATTGATAAATAAATATAATTCTGCCGTCCTTAAGGTATTATGAATTATTCTATGATCATATCATACTACACATACATCATATCATACATACATCTTTAAATAGTAAAATATAAAATCGCCGCCGCAGTCTGTTAAGAATAATAATTAATAAAATGAAATAAATACAAAAAATTAAAATTATATCTTATGTTAAGAATAATAATGAATAAAAAGAAATAAAAACAAAAAAATAAAATTATATCTTATCTTAAGCTATATCTTTTAAATTACGCAACGGATTTAAATGCAGTATTCAGCAATAGATAAAGTGATTACAAAAAGCAATACAAAAACATTACATAAATAGATTTACAAAAAAATGTATTTAAGTATTTATTATATTGTTGATGTCTAATAGCCATAACACAAGCCCTGCTTACCGTGGGACTAGATGGCGCTGTGTGAGTTGACATGAGATAGTATCATAATTAAATACAGTTACATAAATAAAAATACATTATTTATCTTGTTAACGGTCTGAATAGAATCATTTTATGGTAAATAAAGGTATTCACTAGACGTTTCAACTAGGTTGTACAAATATGTATGTACAAAAACATAAAATTATGATTATGAGCAAGACATTTAGCTAACAATGATCCATTTTAATGCCAAATAGTGATCTCTTCAAGGCAACATTACAATGTAGAGGATTATAAAATTTGCATCCATTTAATTTCTATGCAATCCTAGAAAGTACTAGTAATAACAATACTTACAGGTATTTGAATTCCGGCCATAAGTTGTAGTTGTCTCATTATATCAGGATTCGTTAAAATGCTGAAAGAAATTTTTTTTTTATAAATATTTGAAATAGGTGTATGTTTTATGAAGGAACATAGGTCATTTATTTTACAAAAGTTAGTCTTTGTTTTGAAATAAAATGAATGTTTACTTATAAAATACTGGTAATTATTTTATAAGTTAACACAGTACACAGAGCAGATCTTACATGATAATTAATAAGTGTTTAGCAATATTTACCATTCAAAGTGTGTAAATTACTTCAATTCAAAACCATAAAATTATTTCAATTAATGTAATATACATTCCTTATTCATTTTAATATTTTATATTTCATTACATTAATAGATATTAGATAAATATATTAAATTCTCATAAATTGCAGTTAGTTTTTAGTACAATATGTAAAAAAAAAACTATATTGAGACAATCCACTATTTATTAATACCTATACTATATTAATTTTATGTTAAATAAACACCTTATTTTTGTGTCAATCAATAAATGAGATAGGTACACAAAAAATAACTAATGTACCTTCCAAGCACATCAGCCGGGTTCTGCGATTGGTGTGACTGATGCTGTTGAAGTTGCTGATGCTGTTGATGCTGCTGGTGCTGTTGGTGAGACTGATGTTGATGTGACTGATGAGTCTGATGAGAATGTATCGACGGCTGCGACGCCGGTGACGAGTCCATCGCCATTGGATCATCCTCACTCTCATACTCAAAGTCGTTTAGAAGTTTCCGGTTGAATTTCACATTGGACTGTCCCGATGATTGGTCCTGGAACTGAATGTTACCATATTTAAGTATACTAATGGTAGCCTATTGATCGAAATTCGACCATAATTAATTTAAATTATAAGTTTGGACATTATTAATAGAATAGAATAGAAAATCATTTATTCAAATAAACTTAATTTAAGCACTTTTGAATAGTCAACATTTTTTTAAATCTACCACTTATTCGGAAAGCTGTCTCATCACAAGAAGAATAAGCAAGAAACTTGTGTGTTGCTCTTTTAAACAATCCTTGTAAGTTCACATTTTACAAGTTGAAACATGTGAATACAAACTACCAACCAGCATTAATTTATTTAGGCTCAAATATAAAAACACAATAAGATTAAATCAGTCGTAGTGATAAGAGCAGACCAGTCCCTACAAGCAGCACTCGTTCACGAGTATGACGGATGAGCCAGCCATCACTTTTAAAGTTTTATTGTCAAAGACTATATGTGTATAATCACAGTTATTAGTCACAGGCACTGGTAGTTGAACAAGCAATAAACAAAATAGTGTATATATAAGAGTGTGTCATGAATGACAAAATGTATTGATTTAAAGTATATCTTATGCATAATATTAAAAAAAATTGCATTCTGCATTCCTTCTCTACAAAAGCTGTAAATATGAATTTCATATATTTGTTTCATTCTCCTCCATCTGCACAATTATCATTAAAAAGGGTACAAAGTGTTTGTTTCACATATTAATAATGATATGAAGGGACACTTTAAACAAAGTCCTATGGTCTTTATTAAATAAATGGTCAAAAATGCCATACAAGAACCCTTTCTTGTGACTACACTTGAAATATTTATTGATAGTCATAAATTGGGTCATATTTTATTGCAATATGCTAAAAAAAGATTGTGGAGACTGAATTAGAGTTATTTATCTAGTATCTTTTAGATGAGTTACTATATCTTTTCAGGAATGAAGATGAGGGGTATACTAATATTTGTTACATGTATATTTAAAAGACGACAAGAAAAGAGCATGGTGCTGCAAGTTTCTAGAAATTATAAAAATCAAAATAAATCTTTTGTCTCCAATTTGAACAAAAATGCAGTTTGTTGGAACAGATAAGCATATATTTACCTGATCTCCCATGGGAGTGGACGCGTGCGGCGTGTGCTGTTGAGGGGCCACCGGGGACATTTTGTTGTCTGATGAATTGTGAGTCAAGTTCATGCTGCTTCCTGAAATGTTAAAACAAAATATTGATATTGTAACTGATATCTCTCCAGACAAAAGATACATATATGTGTAAAAACTAATATCGGGAGACTTTATTAATATAACAGAACTCAAAACAAGAATTGTTAGAATTATTGCCAGTGTATTTTCACACACAATTCAGCAACAGTTTAAACAATTTAGGTTTGGTTTACACTAATGTATTGTGAACAGCTTTATTTAAGAAGAATAAGAGTAACTTTATTTAGGAAAATTGTGGAATATTGCCTGTATTGTGGAAGTCAAAGTAAGCACTTTAAATTTAGAGTATTCGAATTTACTTGCAAAAAAGTTCATTTGCACTAGTATGTTATCCAATACTGGAAAATGTACTAGTGCAAATTCATTAATGCTGAAAACATGTGATATACAAACATGAATACAATCACATTAAAACTATTTGACTAAATAATTTATTATGCTGTAAATTGTTATGTATAAAGTAATAATAAGTATATTAGTGCTGTATTATAATTAAAAAAATAAAATCAAAGCCATAATGAATATCTATATAACTACAAACATATCACAGCATCATTTAGACATCAAAACTAAACTAAATTTGTACAATGGGTACTAGACAACCTCAAAACATAATTATTTTTTTACTTTCTATTCAACAATTTCTAATTATTAATTAAAATATTACCATTAGCAGTGTTGTTCTGTTGCTGTTGTATCTCCTGATGAAGGGGGTGATTAGGGTCAGCCATATCCAGCAGGGGTTGAATGACTTGAGGACTAAACACATTGTTCTTTTGCCACAAGTTAAGAACTCGGATGATGTTACGCTGAAAACAATTATATTATAAAACTTTATGTCAAATATATAATGTATGCTTATTGTAACACATTATATCTGTACTATTTTATTCTCTGAGAAAAATTATGCATTATCTATGAATGGCATAGTGTATATACATATGCAATAGTGTATAAAAAATTAAACTTTTAATATTTTTTTTTACAATTATCAGCAGAGTCAGCAATGATAGATGGGGAAGAAAGGTTATGGAGTGGAGGCCGTGTCCTGCTAGATGGACATTACGAAGGTGGCCAAGAGTGGATGGATGCGGATGGCAGAAGAGCGCACATGGTGGAAGTGTTTGGGAAAGGCAGTGGATAGACAGAGGCTGATGATGGTGATGATGATGATGAAATAATAATCTCAATACAATTCACACAATGCCATCTATACCCAAGTTAAGCTAGCTAAAACTTGTGATTATTGTACTAACTAATAAATATTTTTTTTTTGTAAGTACATACAGATACAAATAATCAAACTCATGAATACACATATTTGTGTCATGCAAGGATCTAACCCACGACCATCGGAATTAAGGTGGTGTGCTAAACTGCTAGACCAGAGACCACTAGAGGCAGAAGTCTAATAATATACTAGAATACTAATGAAGTTTATGTCAAGCCTGTTAGCATATTGTAATGAATTCAACAGTAAATATTTAGTTTCCAGGTGGTGTCATATAGAGGCAGATTTAACAGAGTACATTGCTAAGGATGGGGCACTAGTCCTATTACTAACAATCCCCTCCCACACCTTTTCTTAAATTATCTCATCTTTTATATTTTTTCTTATATCAATTTGTTTACAGGTGATTTGATGTGAAACAGTATTCACTTATTCTTCTGTTACCTATGAAACAAAATTCACTTTCAGATTTTGTTTTTCTAGAATAGTACAAAACTGCATATATTGGCAGTACACTAATTGTTAGTTAGTTTTTTTTTTATCATGCAATCAGATTTGTTGCAAGATTATAAGCAGATTTGTTGATTATATTAAATCGTGATTCTCCATTGAGAATCCAGCTTCAGATATTACAGCTTATGCCAAGTTGTTACGAGTTTAAAAATGGCATACACCATGCTAACGTCACAGTTGCATGCCAGCCGATGACCTGACTCTTGTAATTCGCGGTTGATAAACCTCCATGTTATTTGTAACATAAGAGTAATAGTTAAATATGACTATTCAAAAGTGCTTCTATTAAGATTATTTTATATTTCTATAGCAAGTGATACTTTAAATATAGTATACATATATAAATTTTTGTTTTCTTTCTTATATATATTCTCTTATAAACTTCTATATGGATGACTAAATAGAATTTTTAACCCAATATTTTTTTATATCTTTTATTCTTAGTATGTCTTGTATATCTTTTGTAATCTGGCAACTTTATCTGTTTTATAGTACCATGAATGGAATGCCAGACATCAAGTTTTTTACTTTTTCATTCATTGTGACAAGTAAGATTGAGCGATAGAATAAAAAATTATATATACCTATTATATACAAAACTGCTCATAGTAAGATTCTTTGAATGAAAATTATTTCTATTTAATTTTATTATGTATGTGCCACAGGTTTACAAATCAAATGTACTGAGTAATACATAGTGGATGAAATCAAGTTAAATAAATTACTTAGTAAATATTGCACAAACTATGAAAGTACAACGGAAATATTATTATTAAGATAATTAAGGGCCAACATAACCTATAAGCTTAATTTTACATAACTAACCTTATCTTCAGGAGGGCATCTGAACAGGTTCGCAAATGTTTGTTGCATATTCTTAGCAAACCTTGGAGCAAACACATCTTTATCTTGTCCGAATTGGTGCCGCGACTGTCTTACTATCGAATCTATCACATATAAACCAGGAACTTTGTATTCTGGCTTGCATTTCTGTATGAACTTTTCCACACTATGTACTACATGTTTGTAGAACTTTATAGCCTTTATAGCACCTCTTGTGATAGCACTCATCTTCGCCTTCGATATAGGCGGTCTGTTGTCGTACAACCCGGATAACTAGAAGAAAAAGATTCATTATAGCGATGCCAACGTTTGATTTGGCTATTAGGAAAATAAGAGCACTGTTATCTACCTCCGAGTTGAACGCTTTTACTTCCGACATATCCATTTTTGTTGTAACACTATACACTAATAAATTAATTATTCGTTAACACTAATAAAATTGATAATTTGTGTCATTAAAATCATTTTCGTGAGCGAATCAACACGCACAAAAGTACAAAATGGCGTGCTGTACCATAGAGGACGAAGAAATGAATTGTCAAAAAAATAATATTCCTACAGATGACATTACGTCCGCAGTTACATTTATGCGGGGTGAAATGACAGATGAATATACTTCTCTGTCTATGCCTTCAAAATAGAAAGTAAAAAGTTTTACATAATTCAAACTTCGAACATATTCTATTCTGAAATAATATTTTCATATATTAATAATATTAATTTTCTTTACTTTTAAAGTTCTTTCTTCTTAGATAACAAAGAAATATGCACTGATAAAATAGGCTTGTCATTATAATCAATTATTGGACGTGTTTGGGTGAATTTAATAAAAAGTAGTTCAAACTTTTTGTTAAGCACTCCGTGTGGCACATTTAACGGAATGTTTTAGACAGCAGTTATTATTCTGTGCTCAAAATGATTGAAGGTTTTTATGTCGCTTGGTTTACACAGTCTCGAAACTGTATCACAGAGCACTGAGCAAATTTTTGTGTTTTAAAGATCTGTCTGTGATCTTTCTTAACAACATTCAACAAACCACCACCAAACCAAAGAGTACCTATATTGTTTAGTGTTGTTTACTGAAATAATTTCATTATAATAGATGGTTGTTTAATATACTTAATAATAATAAGATTGTCCTTTAATTATGTCTGATGAATATGCTGCTGTGAAAAGGGGCAAACTTATTCTAAAAGGAGATAAACGCAAGTAAGTGAGGAGGTTATTATTATTTATTTTATAATTGTAAACAAGGTTCGATAAAAATTACTAATATCTTTAATAACAGCAATTAGCCAGTATTGTTATAAGCATAATATCAACGAAACATATCCATTTATGAATTGAGAAAGCTCCGAATTGTTAAAATCAACAGTGACGATTTTCCTTTCCATTGCTAATAATGTTGAATATCTCATTTATTTGTAGCATATATTTGATAATGAAAATTTAATATTGATAGTGTAATCATCGATGTATGCTGGTGGGGCAAAAGTGAAAGATAAATTAAACTACTTAAATGATCATGGTAAATTGATGATCAAAATGGTTTCTAAATTCCTCCTGGAAAATACGTACGTAATAAGTAGTCAATAAGATGAGAATGAGTCAGTTATGAATTTATCTTTATCGCCAGAATATTAGCACTGGTGGCTACATCATTCCATTTTCACCTATTATGAAGTACAGTTAGTATTTTAGTTTATTATTGATTATTATAGGGCAAAGAAACGAAAACACAAGAAAACAGAAAAATCGGAAGACTTAAAAGTTGATAATGACTGCATCAGGCATGGTGGGTGGTGGAAAGTAACCAAAATAGAAGATGTCACAGGCTCTATATCTATTGAATTTGGGAATAACACATACATATCGGCATTGGACAATGGTCTGTTTACAATTGGAGCACCACATGGGGACACAGAGGGCCCGTCACCAGAAGAGATCTTTACGGCATTCCCAGCTGGCGAAAACAAGTTCGCACTGAAATCTGGTTATGGGAAGTATATAGGTGTGTCTAAGGATGGAGTTGTTATAGGCAGATCGGATGCTGTTGGTCCTATGGAGCAATGGGAACCTGTTTGGCAGGATGGTAAATATTGTATTGATAATTCATTAGTTATAATAATAATAATTCCCTCCTCTACAATAGATCTACTGCAAAAAGCCATCATCCATTCACACATGCAGTATTTTAATGAAATTTCTTTCAGTTTTATCATCCTCATATAACATTAAACTCATCCACGCTTGGCTAAGGCCCATGTGTTTGAACATATTACCTCCCTAAAAAGAGAGATATATAAAATAATCATTATAATGGAAGATACTTCACACAGCCTTTAATTAATTTTCTAGTCAATTTGAATACTTTTCTAAACAATTAGTTAACTTTTGGAATATTTGGTAATGACCCTGGACAATTTATAAATCGCCATCTAGTCCCAAGCTAAGTAGAGCTTGTAATAGTAGTAGTAGAGAACTGGTAGATATACTTTAATACTTTTTTTTGTAAAGGCATACATAAATATATGTACATAGAAAATATCTAATGACTAATCCAAATGATACTCATGAATACAAATCTTTCCATGTGTACTGAATAGAACTAGTGACCATTTGAAATAAAGTGGTGTGCTAAAATGCTAGACTATCAAGGTCGTCAATGAATATGATGTTTAGTATTATATGGACATGATCACACCCTCATGGTTGGACAGTATTCAACCACTACCTCAGTAAGGTGTCAACTAAAACATGTATAAGACATTTATGTATAATTTACAGGTAAAACTGCAATCCTAAGTTCACTGAACAAATTTATGTCGGTGAACAATGAGGACTCCGTAGTGGCGCAGAGTGCAGTAGCAGAAGATCTTGAATTCTGCAGTATACGCAGCAATAAGTGCAGAGAGGTGAATAAAGTGGTCATCCCTGAGGAGGAACAGGGTGATCTGGCAGAGGTTGAAGTCAATTATGTGTAAGTTATATATTATTATCTATACACATAAATCAAATTAAAAGGTATTAAAATTACAAGTAAATATTAAAAGGTATATATTAATAATCTATACATCCATACATACATATAAATAAAATAGGAGTGTCTGTTTGTAATATTTAAATAACCGTTTACATGCATATGAATATAAATACACCAAATATAGATATAAAAATAGTTAAAATGTTATTTTAACTATTTTCGCCTGTCTGTTTGTTCCGGCTAATCTGTGAAATGGCTGGACCGATTTTGACGGGACTTTTATTGGCAGGTAGCTGATGTAAATAAGAGTAACTTAGGCTACTTTTAGAAAAATGATGTTGCAAAATTCCACGCGGACGCAGTTGCGCGTACAGCTAGTAACTTACTTATAATATTAGTTAAAAAAAGTAAGCTAACTCCCTATTTGGCAATGTGTCTTCATACATTTCAACTTAAAAATGTAATGTAACAATAATTATTTAAAAGAGCAACACGCAAGTTTCTTGCTTGTTGTTCTTGTGAAGAGATATGTCTGAATGAGCGGTAGATTGAAAAACTAAGTAGGACTATTTAAAATTGCTAAAATTTAAATTTATTTGAATAATAATTGTATTATCATCTATAAAATATAGTATAAACTGATATTATAATTTAAAATTTTAGAAAGAAGTTCCAAAAATTCCAAGACAAGAAACTTCGCGTCAACGACGGCAGCGTAACTGAATTGAAGCGAGCCAAGTTGGACGGGACCCTTCACGAGACTCTCCTCGACAGAAGAAGTAAAATGAAAGCGGATCGTTACTGTAAATAAATCAATAGATTAATATATTTTTTTTTATTTATTTCTGGCTACTAATGGCCTATATTAGAAATACCTCATAGACTAATTCGGCAACTTTTAAAAGTGAAACGAACCGTTAATTATAACGTTAATAACTATCACCCGCGCCATGCTACAGGTATAGAGGTACTTAGTACTTGAAAAAAAACACATTTATAATTTTGAGATTTATTTATTTCTCATGTAATAACATTCGGTACAGTGGCCTAAACGCTTCGAGAGTAATTTCTTGTATACACCGTCATTTACAGAAAAACGAAACGATTTGTTACACAATCATAGAGAATTTGAATATAATCTACCTACATGCCTTATATAAAATCGTATCTACACCTAAACCTAAGTATGTTAGACTAGACACATACCTAGTCTATGGAACTTGATAACAGTGGCATTATCCAGTCTAATCTAAGAACAAGAATTAATAATCCTCATTGAAATAGCAAATAATAGCTGTATATTTGTCACATTCTGACTTTTAACTTACTAATGAGTAGGAAGAGACCGCATATATAAATGTTTGTTACTATTTCTGAGATATAACTAAATTATAGAAATTAGAATAAAAGTTCCATTACGCACAAAATGTAAGGTACCATCTGTCAATTTTCAATCTCTGTCCTTTAGGAACTATACTTTACTTAGCAAAAAAATGAGTACTTTCCTCTATGACAATCGGAGTCGTTACTTTACGATCATTTATGCCAGTGTCATATATCAGAGGCACGTACTGGAGACAAAGTATATCTAACACACCAAGTAATTTTAGTCCTTCTCATGTAGAGACTAGAAAGGACTCAAATTTCATTAGTGATTAGTAGACGAATATAGTTAATATTAATACAAATAATATTATAAGTTAATATATTTTGATAGTAAACAATAACATATGTAAATGAAGACTCGCACTAATAACAACTTCATAAAAGTCGAATTGACATTTATTAAGCGATCTTCTATAACTCACTTGTAGCTCTTTAAGACAGAATGTGACAGATATAAGGTTCAGTTGATAATTTATGGTACGCTCTGTTTTCTATGGTAACCTGCCCTCACATTATTAGGTTTACTCAGACGAATATTTTACGCCACTACCGTTTGATTGGCGGATATGATCGAACGATACGCTCTATTGGAAATTGGCCAATCAGAACACGTTAGCATACCACAATCGTCCGACTGAACCTAACAATATGAGGCCAGGCTTAGTTCTTGTTCTTAGAGTCTAATGTAGCGCGATACAAATAACATACGATTCTTATTGAATCAGTACAAACCAAGTTGTATATTTTAACTTACGTATAGAATTTCCCTGCTGTTGGTTGATAAGGTAATATTCGTATAATTTTTATAATTATACTTTTCCACTCCGCACATCGACTAAAGATTAAATGGATATATTATATAACTTATAGTGCGATCATTATTTCCAAATACAGTTAGAACAGGACAAAAAATTGTGGGAACAACAATTTATTTCCTAATAGTAATAATTTATTATTTGTTCTCAATTTTTAATATTTACAGTTTTATGAAGATTTTATAATCCTCGGAATTTTGATTTCCTTATACTTTTTTTTTTAATATCTAATAGGTCTGTATGCAAAGGACATTAGTGTATTCCCACCAAGATTGTAAATTCAAAATCTATATAATATAGTAGTGTCTCAGTCTGAGAAATACTTTAATTAGGTATTATGGTTACTATTATATTGTGAAAAACATTACACAAGATCGGTGGGCAAATATAATAAATTACTTAATACAAAATTGGTTCAAGAGTATTTTGAAATTTTTTGTCATCATGTGGAAAGTATAATATATATACATAAGTCTAAAATAAATGCTAAAAATATACAATGAAACCTTAATTGCTAAAACTATATTTTGGAAAATTATATATAAAATACTATACTTTACTGTAAAGTATATGCTCCTGCAACACTGAGCTCCTCTCGAAGCCAACACATTAGGATCAATTCAGAAGAGTCATTCTCTATCTCTAAAACTTTTCTAATTTCATATCACAGTGAAGTCATTATATTAAGAATTAGTCTTAACTAAATTTAAAACACATTTCAATCCAATTAAATTGTGGTCCATTAAAGTATATTCACTGAACTATATAAAAATTGTTTTAGAGGCGGTTTTAGAGAATGACAGTTCAAAGTGGATCCTATTGTCATAAATCGCAATGTGCAATTCAAAACTAAACACTCTGTTATTCTAGAAGAAACTAAATAAAAAACAATTGCTACACAGATTATCATCTGTATAACATAATCTATGTGAGACACATAGACAAATGACTTGGAAAATAATGAGTTATATTTCTTCAATTTAGATTCACTTTTAATTTACAAAGATGTAAAAAAGATATCAATCTTCAGTACAACAAATAAACATACAATGCTGATGATTCCATATAACCCTGCTCACAAATTATTAGACTTAGCCGGACGACTCGTAACGACGGCACAAGTTGTCCGTCCGATTCTAATCCTATGCGAGCCGGATAAAACTCGACATAAATGCCGATATTAATTCTATTTTGGATCATTTACAGCAAATGATCATCACAAAAGGGACGTTTTTTTAGAATAATTACACACACACCGCAATATTTAACGTTAAGTTATGCCATAGACAATTCATAGCCAATTAAAAATGTATCCCATATTCTGTAGTTTTAAAGCCCATAAAATTTACAATGGTAAGCGTAACCGCCTTTATAATGGACTATGTTTGTAATAGAATATATCCAGGACCTAGTAATTATTTTAGCACAGAGCTATAGCATTTCTTTGTGACACGCAAGAGACTGGATCGATTTTTATATTCAGTAATCATATATTTGACGCCTTCGGTCATAATAAAATCCTATAATATTTAGCTGCCTCAAAATTAAAATAAAATCTTTACATAGTATAAAACAAAGTCGCCGCCGTTGTCTGTTCGCTTATATCTTTTAATTTACGCAACGGATTTTAATGCAGTTTTCAGCAACAAATAGCACTCTATTTGTTCTATAAACCTTCCTCTTAAATCACTATTCAAGAGGAAGGTTTATATGTATAATATAGCGTATTATAGTATAGGACAAGCCACGAAATTCAAGGGTTTGTAATGCATTCACTAGTATATAATAAACAAATAGAAATATGTACATTTCATAACGTGAATATTGCACATATTGCATTTTTACACGACTATTAAAAATGCTTTCTGTAACAGCAATAACATGACACAGTTTCTTATAATTACTATTTCGATTTCGCGGTTAGGTCAATCACAGGGCGGGGGTAAATAACTTTCGATTTCTATTCATTATATTCACGCCAGATCCTTTATGGGGTAAACAGGATGAATCTAGTACCATCGGAATTTGCTTCTATTCTTACTCACATTTGTCATTTCTTTGTCATTTTTTCTTTCATGATTGATAACAATTTATTAAACATTTTAACAATTTTATCAGATACTTTTAAAAGGTAAGAGTTTATTTTACCTTTTAAAAGTATTAAGTGATTTAATTAACATTGAACTTACCATTATTATAAATTATTTGTTATCTGTTTCGCACAGATAACAAATAATGAATAAGAAAAAGTAATTCATTTACCAACTGTAAAGAATGAAATTTAATTAAATAGTAAATTAATATAACTAATTATTATGGTAAATATAGACATTTAAACGTCAAATGAGGTAAATACCTTTATTTACCATAAAATTATTCGTGTAAAAACTCGATAACAATATAAATAGTTACAAAAGTCATTGTAAATGTTGTTGAAATATATTATATGTTGCACAGTACTAATTACTATTCGTCCTGGATGTATACAATTAGTAAAAACAAGTTAAACACAGGCGACTGATACGAACTATCTAGTAATAATAATATGTATAAATGTATTATTGAAAATGAATGATTTCCCCCAAGAGAAGCAAAATTTTGCTTTGGCATATTGAATTAGCATATTAGTTTATTATATTATTATAGTTATGTATTGAAATTTTGTAATTGGACAATAAATTTCAGATCCAAACCACAAATAATTAACAATAGCTGCCTTACACGTACGCTTTTTTACGCGCGAATCGGCTATCATGACAGGAAAGAATGTGCTTGTAAATGTATAATGTACATGATAAAGAGAACGAGAAATACTCCGCGCCGCCAGCTCTCGCATTTTCGCGTCTTTCAATATTGAGTGCTGTAGCGTCTTTTGGATACGATACTAACGATCATTGCAAAATAGCGGACATTAGACTATGGAGCAAAGACCTATAGTTATTGATAATTTACAAATCTTAAACGTGTCTTTGAAATTTAAGATATGCATATAAAGTATAAGATAAAATATTTTTTATTCCACAGATTTTATTTTCCAAATATATAATTTTTGGTTTACAGGAAAATGTTCGCCATTTTGGAAAAAAAAAAAATATTACCAAGACGTTAAAGCACGTACCATTGAAGAATATGTGAATGCGTTCACTGGCGGCGCGCGACGTCTAGTTCTCTATTTCTACATTTGCATGCACACTATTTCCTGCGTGAAAGCCTATTCGCACCTGAAAGAGCGTCTGTAAAAGGCAGCAATCGGACGTTGAAGTCACTAGCGGTTTATCGCTTCAGGCGATGAGTTATGGGGTAAATACAAGCGTGCTAGCGTTGTCACTTGGTGAGTAGGGTCGGGCTCGAGTGCGGGCGGCTGCCGTCGGGCGCTGGGTTACTGCAGGCTAGTGTCGTCTGTGGGCGAGTGTGCGCGGGGGCGAGTAGGGTCGGGCGCGAGTGCGGGCGAGTGTGCGCGCGGCGCGGCCTCAGCTGGCGGGCGGCATGGCAGCGTCCGCCGCTCGCTCCGCCCGCAGCCACTCCACGAACTCGTCCAGCATCACCGGCCCTGTGCGCAACGTCCGCTATGTAACACGACCAATATCACTGACACTCTATAATACATATATATGACATAATATGACCGATCTGACTAATGTCACAAACTATAAAATTTGTGATTGTAGTGTTTTTGTACTGCCTTTATAATTTCAATAAAAATATCGTCAAAATAAACATTCGCGAAGCTGGCGTTGTGGCAACTAGCGTGAAGTATGACACTCCACTCTAGTTGCCGAGGATGTTGCACCACTGGTCCCTGTTGACGACCCTGTAGCGCCGCTCCCGCTGCAGGAACTCGTACTCACAGGCGCCGTCGGCGTCGTAGGTGGCGAGCTGCGCGTCCACGGTGCGGCTGAACTCGAGGATGTTGCACCACTGGTCCCTGTTGACGACCCTGTAGCGCCGCTCCCGCTGCAGGAACTCGTACTCACAGGCGCCGTCGGCGTCGTAGGTGGCGAGCTGCGCGTCCACGGTGCGGCTGAACTCGAGGATGTTGCACCACTGGTCCCTGTTGACGACCCTGTAGCGCCGCTCCCGCTGCAGGAACTCGTACTCACAGGCGCCGTCGGCGTCGTAGGTGGCGAGCTGCGCGTCCACGGTGCGGCTGAACTCGAGGATGTTGCACCACTGGTCCCTGTTGACGACCCTGTAGCGCCGCTCCCGCTGCAGGAACTCCGCGAGTGCGGTCCGCAGCGGCCAGCGCGGCAGCAGCACGCCCAGCAGCGCGCGCGCCGTGCCAGTCTCCAGCGATCGCTGCTCTTTGTCCTGTGCCATACGTCGGGGAAGCAGATTGTCACTAATGTGGATTTACAACTCCATTAACTGCTTACATAACACGCTCTTTCGCGGGCGATATGTCCCGGCAAAAAGGTAGACTGCGCAGTTCTTTCACCTGAACTGTGTTTCTGCTTTTCGCATTGGGGACATTGTACAAAGCTTCGTATATAGGACTGGAAGCTGGGACTAATATTATTATTTATAATATTAGTGAACACTGGAGCGTGGCCACTTCTGGACAAAAGGTGGTCATTTTGTATGACTCTATTGTCACTTTTATACACAACTCTTTCTATATTTTTTAATACACATCATGTGAGCCTAATCTAATTTTATTTTCTTTTTTACCAGTGAGATGTAAAGATGTATGTATTGAGTAGGTAACTAGTATATAAGCATTGATTCAGTATACATTCAAATGTCATGCCCATCATGTACCATCCACATAGTTTTTGTTTTAGTGCAAAACAACATAATTAGCTTTAATATTACCACATACATTAATGTAAATATACTTTGTAACACCATTGATTTCTAAAAAAATAAAATAAATTTAAATAAACCTTTGATTTTGATTATTATATTCATTTTATTTTCAATATGATTTAATTTTAATTTAATTTAATATTTATTTTTGTGTGTGTAATTTGTGTCTGTACGTGCGAATAAGAAAACTGTAATACGAACAAAAATTTTGTATTTAATTGAATTAGTGCTAATTGGTGGTTTGTATTCACACACTTAAACATAAAAATGTAAAGTAATAATAAAATTATTTAAAAGAGCAACACGCATGTGTCTTCCTCGTTCTTCTTGTGATGAGATTGTGATTCTTCTTGCTTTCCGAATGAGCGGTAGATTAAAAAAAATGTGATGACTATTCAAAAGTGCTTCAATGTAAGTTTATTTGAATAAATGATTTTCTATTATTTATTCTATTCTAATAAATACATTATTGTGTATAAATCACTTACCCTGGCGAAGTCATAGGAATATCTGTACACAGCCTTAAATAAATAGGGGTCATTGAGTAAATTTCGTAAATACTCTAATTTGTTCTGCAATTTATGCACACTATCGCACTGAAGCTCTGTTAAACCTGAAAATTAATGTTTAAATATATCACCATACATACTGATATTACTATAATTTGTTCACGGTCGAAAATTTCTGAGATAGTTAATAAATTTGAATTAAGCCTTTTTTTTATATTACGATGGTGGCAATCAAACGGCCCATCTGATGGTAAATGGTTACCATAGTGTGATATAGTCATGCAAATCAGCATGTTTGATAGTAGATTGTTCCAGTGTACGTTTTATATAACGACATGTATGTCACGCAGTTGATCATATATATATAGTTTATGTAATTAGTGTAAGCTAGAGTAATTCAAGATGTAACAGTTAATATACAAGTTACTCCCTACTGTGTGTTTACTGTCACCACCGCTCCTGTAGCACAATAGCCTATGGACGCCTGAAACACCAGGGTAATCACGTGCGCGTTACCGACCCTTAAGAAACCTTAATATACCCTACCTACACCTCAAAGGTTGATTGAAAGAAATCCCTCTTTTCCGATAAGTTCGCCAATGTACCTTTTTTTTTTAAGACATGTATCTGTTAATATTTTGTACAATAAAGAATTACAAACAAACAAATACCCTTCTAGAAAAACCCCATGCTGTAGTCTCGTGAGAAAACCTCGGCAGGAAGTTTAAGCCTAGTGAAAGTCAGCTGCGATTCTAAGTGTGTTGAGAAATAGCCACTCGCAAACATGTATATCAGTAATGGGGTACTACCCCTATATATTGCAGGAAATGTACCATGTTAGGTATCGATCTGAGTGGCGGATCGAGTGGGGATTGCTGCAATCTTAATATTTATATAATTAAACATTAAAGTTTTAAAAACAATTAAGTTAATGTTAATTACCCTTTAGCCATTCCTCTTGTGTAAAATAACCCATTTGTTTGGCGCCCATCTTGTAAGCTATTACCAGCATTACTACATTCTCTGGGTCCACACCTAAGTCTTCACAAAACTTTTCCATACCTTCAGGACCTGCCGTAGAATTGTTATTCATTAATTATTACAATATCATGCTTACATTTTAAAGTAGTGTAAATAAATAAATAAAATGTAATTTTTATTACAGACAGCAAATTCCTTAAAACTATGACTAATATAGTATATTACATATATAGACTATGGTTTCTTATATACAAAGATATTATGATGTGACAGTTCCATAATCATGCCAGCGCTGTAATATACATAGTTCTTTCTCTCTAATAATTGATAGCTGTCCCTTGCACAAATTTAGTTAGTTATTTATCTAAATAAAGTATTTTTTAACACAATTTATGTGCAAGATTATTATACTGCTCGTGAGCTATCAAATATTTAAACTTAATATGCAGGGACAATATTTATGAATATTTAAATAATTTTTCATAATCGCTAATAAATAATAGAGAAGTGGTACTTACCTAATACATCTGGTTCTAATACTGTGGTATATTCTTTAAACCAAGCTAAACATTTCTTTGCACTGAAACTAGTATCCTCTGATTTGGAATGTCGACGTGAACTGAAAGATAGAAGAATAAATAGATCAATAAGTTGTTTATTTGAATTGTCACAAATCACACACAGTAACACATAAATATGGACAAAAAATAGAGGAATCCTAAGTATCAACACTCTGAATACAAACAATACAGACAAACTTGATCAATGGACCTCAATTGTTAGTGTAGATAGAAAAAGATTGAGTAAGATGTGAAATTTAGGATAATATTATAATGTAGTATGAGCTAGGAATAAATTATAAACTACATATATTACAAACGAATAAATTAATTAATGAAAAACAGCTATGTAGTTAATTTCTATGCGAGGTATACCAGCAAAACAATCTTCTATAAGATCTTGGCCTGTCTAGAACTATATATAAAACAAAATATACTTTCCGAAAGCATTTTAAAGAACATTTGCTACAAGTTCAAAAAAATAATTGATAATAACGATAAAGGATTCACTAAAGGCGCGTGGGTGGCGACATTTACCTTGGCTGAAACTATTTGCTGGTACCAGAGAGCAAGTGTTATGGATATTTTTATTTTAATACTGCGATACCGTTATTAGAATACGTAAAATGCACCGTACGCATCACTGTGGGTACATTTATATATATATATATATATATATATATATATATATATATATTTTTTTTTTTAATTTTATTTCTTTGTAATTGTTTATTTTTTCTTTTATCCATTACGTATATAATGTTTTAGGATAATTATTTGAGATTATTAATATATAATTTTACTTTTTATTATGTATATACTTTTCTCTTGATATTATTATGTTTATTTTAATTGCATAGTATCTGATTTATTAAGTTAATGTATAAGTATTTTTTAATTGTAATATTTGCGCGTCCGTACTGGGGCCCAACTGAAAATCAGCGCTGGAAACTATTTCCAGCATTATGCTGAGTTGTGGCCCACATTGACTCCGTTTTTTAATGTGTAAATTATTCTTGTATTTCTTATGTTATTACTGTAAAAACGAGTTAATAAAAAAATTCTATTCTATTCTATTCTATATATATATATATATATAAAATATTAAAGACCTATATGTTTTCTATGTAACTTTTCAAGCTAAAATATACTGGTAACGCTGAATGTGACTCCCAAAATATATCAGAGGTAATATGTTTTATATGACAACACAAGACTTTTGAACTGTATTCATAACTAGGTACTATGTTAATAATATAATAGGTCTCATCTGGGTCAAGATTTCTCAGCATCTATTTTATTCTGTAATCCAGATCTGTCACATAATAAATTAGTATTTACATTACTGCAGTAAGTTCTAATCTGGAACATGCATCTAAAGCAGCAACACGCAAGTTTCTTTCTCGTTCTTCTTGTGATGAGACAGCATTCCGAACGAGCGGTAGATTAAAAAAAAATGTAATGACTATTCAAAAGTGCTTTTAATGTAAGTTTATTTGAATAAATGATTTTCTATTCTATTCTAATAGCAGCTTCCTACCAGATTTGAGCTAGAATCCCCTTCATAGCTCAAATCTGGTAAGAAGCTAGTGTTGACATACATTGGTAAGGTGACCATATAAATTTTAAATCCATATAAATTTGAGCCTTGAAGATAATTGGTGATGTACATTGGTAAGATACCCCCTAAACCTACATCCGTGTTACAACTCCTGGGAACTACTTGGAGTTTCCCTTTCTGTTATAGGATGGACCCGGCGTCCGCATGTTCAAGATCATCCCAACCTCAGTTATTCTTAGCTCTCACTACATCTGATTCAGCTTGTGTGGGTACTTTGATTATTATAATAAGTACCTACTTAATTAGAATTATATGAGAAATAAAGTAGTCATAGCTCAGCACAGTTGTTTGACTGACGTCTCCTTTATACGAACATACATAACATGGCGCAGCCGGTCAAAAAGTAAATATTATACAGATAGCTCTTAAGCTTTGCATAGTGAAAAGACTTAGTGCGACTTCGTGAATTATATTAAAATGGAGCTTGCCTTTACACCTCCACAGCCTTTGATTTTGAAAATAGTCTGACTAATGTCACTTCCGGAAATTTGAGTCGAGAATGGGAGCGTTGGAAGAAATCTTTTAATATCTACTATGAGGCTATGATCTACTATCTACTATGATAATTCACACTATCAGAGGGGATTGTGGGTACTTTGATTATTATAATATCGGAAGTACTTAATTAGAATGATATGAGAAAGCTGTCATAGCTCAGCACAGTTGTTTGATTGATGTCTCCTTTATACGAACATACATAACTTCTTCCTTTGTACAGTTTTGTCCCAATAATAAACACAAATGTTATGTGGACTTGATTCTTCATAAGCCTCAAATATGAACATGAATAAACACACAACTTTGCGATGCTTTCTTACCTACTATTCCTAGACCTTTTGTGGTGATGATGGTCTTCTAATGCTGTGGCCCCTGGTAGAACATCGCCTCCGTTGACCGGAGCGCCGCTCCTCGTGCGTTTACTGCAGCGAGGCATCGCCCTACCACCCTGGAACCAATATTGAGATCTTTGCGATTTGCTAATAACAGTAATAATAATATCATTGGACAATTGACAATGCACCATCTATTTCAAAGTTAAGCAGAGCCTGTGTTATGGGTAGTATCCATAAGACAATGGGTACAAATACTTAGATACAATTTTTTGGTAAACACATACACATATTATACACTGAAAACACTCAGACCAATACAAACAACCATACTCATGAATACAATTGTTTGTACTTTGTGAGGAAATGATCCAGCGACCATCAGAAATAATGCAGAGTGCTAACCCCCTAGACAGCAGAGGCTGTTAATAATTTATTTACAAATGTTTTATGAACTGATATTGAATAAAATTTTTGCATTGCATATCTTCTTTTACAAAAGCAGCTGTATAGCCCTGCCCATATAGATTACAGCCCTGCCTATTTAGATTATTTCCTGATAATGTGATTAATTGTAAATGAAAGAATTTCTAAAGCAGTATTTTCAGAGAAACAATGAGTAATCCTCTTTATAGTATATATGTATATAATAATAATGCAGCTTTATATATTATATATGATAATAATAATAATAATCTCAGGACAATTCACACAGTGCCATCTAGACCCAAGTTAAGCTAGCTAAAGATTGTGTTATGAGTACTAGATAACTGATACATATACATAGATATTTTTTTTTAATACAAACAATCATACTCATGAATACAAATGTTTGTGCCATGCAAAGAATCAAACCCGCAACCATCGGTTATAAAGTGGTGTGCTAGACCACTAGAACACTGAGGTCATTGATATTATATAGTATTGTAAAGTATAGTATAGTATACAATACTTATACTAGATGATTACCCTTGATAGCATAAAAGCTGCACATCTCTAAGTAAATTTCTACCTATCTATCAATTAGAACTGGACATTATGGTATGCAATACATAGACAATATATTACAAGCTGTGACCGCAGTTACACCCATATTAAATTTAATTATATATATTTAAATATAAAATATAGCCTATGAGTTATTCTGATGTATAAGCTATATTACGGTAAAGTTTCATCATAATCCATTCAGTAGCTATGTGTGAAAGAGTAAGAAACATTGATACTCACAAACTTATAATATTATAGCTGTCCCGGCAAACATTGTTTTGCCATATATATTAATAATGCTATAAAAATATAGGGTTTGATGATAGAAGGGTGAAAATGTAGGATTGTATGTATTTTTGTATGTTGTATCATAAAAAAATAGAAACTAAAAATTTTGTCTAAAAAATAGATGTTGGTCGATTCTCAGACCTACTCAATACACTCACAAAATTTCATGAGAATTGGCCAAGCCGTTTCGGAGGAGTATGGGAACGAAAACTGTGACACGAGAATTTTATATATAAGATTAAGATGAATCTTAAACCATATGAACAATAATTAAGTGTGTCTTGTATTGAAGCTACAGGAGTGCCTTTGTTATCACATTGCAATACAATTTGTTTAAATGCTTAAAAACTAAATTTTCTTTTAAGAGTTGATAATGAAATGGTGCACTCTCCTGCTCTAACGGTATACGCTGGCAGGGCACCAGAGGATGATATGATGAGGTGAGGTTAGCCTATTGTGGTAAATTTACCAGGAATTTAATATGATGGTTTCCAAGAGGAACTGCATGGAGATCAACCTGACATGGTACATTGGTAGCAAAGAGGTCATCAGTTCACATTACTAACAATCCCCCCTACATACATTTACATATGGTATCTACATATAACCTCAAAGTATTTTATTATTATATAAATATTAGTGGACTTAAGATTAAGGTTTCTTAAGGGTTGCCATTCTGCATGTGACACCCCTGATGTTTCAGGCATCCATAGGCTAGGCCATTTTACATCAGATGGACCATAGTTAGTTAATTTAAAAAGAAATCTAAAACCACTCCCACAGAATGGAAAAGTACTAGTAAGCGTCTGTATTTTGTTCAAAACTCCAATTCCAAATTTAAAAACAATTAATTAATGTAGAACAATTTAGCCTTTTATGCAAATCAATTATTTTTTCCTATTGCCCACTTCAGTTTGAGTTAACTTATAAAAACTGGCAAGAAACTCTACTGTTGTTCTTTTTACAGTCCATTTGTTAACATTGATGTTACACATCTGATGTTTCAGACATCTATAGCTTATGGTATCTATTTACTATCAGAAGGCCATATGCTTATTTGCCAACATCATGGTATTAAAAAAAAATTAGTATCTACATCTAGCATTATCACAATAAAGTGTAAATAAATATAAGATTCCCAGCCAATAAGAATAATAAATCATTTAAGAACCAGCCAATAAGAAATCCATTTAGAATAAAGTCATTTAAGTTGGATACCCATCACATTAGGATGGTACAAATGGACAAAACATAATATCTACAAAGCCATAAACTTTTGCTAACCTAAAATATATAAAGAATAAAAAGGAAAAAATAGTTTTGTATTAATTAGATTTTTCAGTCATATATTTAAAAAGCTATATGTAGTGGCTACTCATGATAAATTTATTAAAATATATGGGAAGCATATACAAATGTAGTACTATTACAAGAAAATATCAATAAGTACATAATTATAAATAATGAATGAACCAGTTACAAGAAATTATACAATGCTTATCCTGAGCAATGTCCATTGACAGAGAAGCATAAAAATAATTTATTCATCGAACAATTCCGAAGTTTGAAAATAAAAAAAAGTTTTAAAAAGTAGATAATAAGAATATCAGTAATTGATGGTTAGGTACGAAATGAAGCAGAGAAAATAAAAACAAATGTTAAAGGACAACATACTTACAATCGGTGGCAGATTCGATATGAAATTAGAAAACTTAAAGGGGTTTTCGTCTCCTATTTTGCGAAATTTGCGGGGACAATTCGACAGAAAAATGTCTTCTTGACAGGTCGATATTAACCTGAAATAAAAAAATCAATGTGGGCCAATGTCGAAAAGAATAATAAAAATAAAATAGATTATATGACTACATAATAGTTACTGCTGATGTATACTATATAATTTATGAAAATAACTTTTTAAGAGCAGTGGTATGTTTTGTTGGAAAGCAGACGAGTACAGCAAATATCAGATGATTGTGTAGTTATACTTACCAAACTGACTTTTTATTGTTCTCAGATGTATTCAAGCAATAGATGTTTGTAAATTAATATTATATGTATGTATTTGTTGAATAATAATATCGAAATATAGGTAGATAAAAATTGTTAAAATCAAACACCAGAGCGGCTGAGAAAACTCAAAACGAAGTTGACGTTTCGTATTTTACTTTGTCCGTGGTGCGTCTCTATGCTCTGTGGTATTTCTACATACTAGAAATATTGTGTGTCTGTGGAAGAAAGCAAAATTCTTTCATAGTAAGCAACTAATCACTACTCTTAGTTGTGTCTAAAGTTGCGTTTACATGATCAATAATAAAAAGTTTTTAATATATTGTAAACATTAATAGTGTAAATATTAAAAAAAATGTACCTAATAGATATTATCAATAGTAGGTGTAATGTCTCAATGATTTCTACTTCGTCTTTATCTTTAATCTCATCTAATAATGTGGTTTTGGGAAAGTTTATCCTAAACGAGGGTGATTAGATATTATTTATCTGTATGAATTACTATTTAAATGCATTTAATTTCAAATCTTATAGCTAAAAAAAAAACACAAATCCATTTTTCCGCATTGTTATAATTCTACTAACGGCAGTAAAATAAATAAACAATGGACCGTATACAATAACAATATATTACCAATTACGGTAGTCGCATCCAGCGGGCATAAAAATGTAATGATTTTAACTTACATTTAATTGATTAATAAAACACTGCATTTAAAGATTTACTGTGTCTCAGAAGTACAAACCACAGTTGCTACAAGAATACAATTAGCATTTTACAGATTATATATGACACTAGCTTTTGCTCGCGGTTTCGCCCGCGATAATTTATTCCTTTAGGGGTGGAATTTATCAATATCCTTTCTTAGGGGATGCCTACGTTATAGTAGCTTTATGCATGCAAAGTCTTCATCCCATATTTTATCCCCTTGGAGGTAGAATTAATCAAAATCCTTTCTTAGCGGTTGCCTACGTCATAACGTCTACCTGCATGCCAAATTTCAGCTCGATCCGTCCAGTGGTTTGGGTTGTGCGTTGATAGATCACTATGTCAGTCAGTCACCTTTGAGTTATATATATTTTGATTAACAAAAGTAAAGTGTAAAGGTAAAGTAAGTAAAGGGGACAGTAAAGTCCTCGAGTGGCGACCACGGACTGGAAGACGCAGCGTGGAAAAGCCTCCAGCAAGGTGGACCGACGATCTGGTCAAGATCGCTGAAAGGCATTGCATGCGAGCAGCGCAGGACCGATCGTCGTGGAGATCTTTGGGGAAGGCCTATGTCCAGCAGTGGACGTCTTCCGGGCTGAGATGAAATGAAAAATGAAATTTAGATTAACAATCATCATCTGCTAAAATCTGCTTCTTCCTTATCCTATGTATGAAATTAACAATGTTCCAATTAAAACTGTCCAATTGTGTCATGACGGCCTCGTTCCTTCCTCGGCGCGTGTAATTTCCGCTTTCAGTATTTTTCTATTGTTCTGCATGTTATATGCAGAACAATAGAAACACACAACATAAATAAATATAATATTAATATAACAATGTGAATGACAAGTATCAAGAAATGTGAAATAAGTAATGAGAAATATACCGAATATACAAACCACAGACCAGAACAAATAGATACAAATAACGCTAAAACTCATGAATACATTGTGAACGGATCAAGCCCGCGAGCAATATTAATAGATTGCGAAAAAACTTGGGTGCTAGATATTATTGGGTAGATATAAAATGAAGTTTTCTCTAGCGGTTAATCTATGATGCATTTCGAATTTTATATCTAGTTATACATACTTCTATTGTAAAGAGAAAATATTGGATTTTGCTTTCAATACTATTCCAATAATAATACATCTATAGAATACACACAGCGCCATCTAGTTCTAAGCTAAGCAGAGCTTGGGTTATGGGTACTAAACAACATATATAAATACTTAGATTTTTTTTAAATACATGCATATTATACATAGAAAACACCCAGACCTAATACAAATAATCATATAAATGAATACAAATATTTATACCATGCGAGGAATCGAACCAATGACCATCAGAAGGTGGAGTGATAAACCTATAGAATGTTGAGACCGTCAATTATATAAAAAGCTCATCTACATAGACTAATAACACGGTTAATCTTAGTAATATTATAAACGGGAAAGTTTATATGGATGGATATACAGATGGATGGTTGTTACTCTTTCACGCAAAAACGTATATATTTGTACATATATATTTGTATTGCCCAGTTTTAAAACTCGTAAATAAAGAAAATAAGTTGTAATAAAGAAGTGTTTATTGTCATAATAGATGGTATACTTCAATATACATATATATTTATATTTAGCCCAATTTTCAAACTCGTAAATAAACAAAATAAGTTATAATAAAGAAGTGCTTATTGTCATAATAAAATAATGGTATACTTCTATATACATACATATTTCTATTGCTCAGTTTTAAACTTGTAAATAAATAAAATAAGTCATAATAAAGAAGTGCTTAGTGCCCTAATAAATGGTTTACTTTAATATACATATATATTTGTATTGCCCAATTTTCATCTCGTAAATAAATAAAATAAAAATAATAAACAAGTGCTTATTACCCTAATTAACGGTATACTAATGTCATAAATGCAGAATTCTAAAGAAGTGATTGCATCACTCGTACCTACATTAAAGTGGGAAACAAAACAACTAATCTAGTTGAGGGCGCATTTAGGGGGTGTCGCCCCTTCGGTCTGTTCGGAGCGCCCTTCCTCGTCTGCCTAGACACAAACGGTAGTGTTATCGATCGTTCTACATACATATTTGCTAAAGACTTTAATTCGACGGCGGGATGTGTTGTTCTATTGTACAGTAATGATAGAGCGAAAATATTAATCTGTAGCCTATGTTGCCAGGATGTCTGTAAGGGATTACTTTGAGCGTTAAGGCTGCCTTTTGTTAGCATATTTATATATATAAAAATATATATATAATAAAGAACCCTCTAAGTAATTACAATTGTAAGAACTATAGAAAAATAAGCAAACAAATTAAAAGATTAAGAAAATCTTTCAAAATTAATCACATTGCCTTATCAAAATTAGTAAAAGAAAAATAATTAGAATATTATGAAAATCAGTTCTGGATAATAAAGAGTATTATTATTACTTATATATATATATATATATATATATATATATATATATATATATATATATATATATATATATATATATATATATATATATTACATATCCCTTTTTCGGGACGGTATAACATGTGGGCTTTAGCCAAGCGTGTATGAGTTTATAAGTTATATTATTATTATAGTGTAATAAGTTGTTATTTTATATTAATAAATACTTTTTAATACATTTTCATAAAATACGATTCTACGTAAGTTTTGGTATACGTTTATGTTTTAAAAGTCAATATGATAACAATAAATAATAATAAAATAATCCTACATAATTAACACAGCGCCATCTAGTCCCACGGTAAGCAGAGCTTGTGTTGTGGGTACTAGACAACTAAAATAAATACTAAGACTTTTATTGTAAATACATACATAATATACATAGAAAATACCCAGACCGATACAAACAATCATACTCACGAATACAAATGTTAGCACGGTGCGAGGAATCAAACCCGCGACCAAGGAAAGTAAAGTAGTGTGCTAAACCGCTAGACCTCCAAAGCCGTCAAATCAATAATATGAATATTAAAAATATTATTGTTTAACAATGATAAAACTAGTAATTCAGCACATCAGGGTAGTATAGGTTTATAAGTATTTTTTATTGTTAATGCTTAAAATAAAATAGTTATCGTAAACTGACTATGGTAGCCACATAAAAGACGCTATCCTATATTAAGTGTATAGTAAGAAAATTTATAATTTTGACATCAAATTAGTACATTCATGTTAGAATACAAATACTGTATATTTGACCTACATATGCCGTATCTATGCATAGTCTTAATAATATAAACACGAAAGTTTGTAAGTATAGATGTTTGTTACTCTTTCACGCAAAAACTACTGAACGGATTTTGATAACTTTACAGTAATATAGCTTATACATCAGAATAACATATAGGCTATATTTTATATTAGCTGTTCCCGCGACTTTGTCCGCGTGGAATTTAACTTTATTTTTCTAAATTAAAATATTTTTTCTAATCTAAAATAATAGTAGTCTAAGTTACTCCTTATTACATCAGCTACCTGCTAATAAAAGTCCGGTAAAAATCGGTCCAGCCATTTCAGAGATTTAGCCGGAACAAACAGATAGACAGACAAAAATGGTAAAAAAAAATATTTTGGTGTATGTACCGTATTTATATTCATATTCATGTAGTAAAAAACGGTTATTTCAATATTACAAACAGACACTCCAAATTTATTTATATCGCGGGCAGCTAGTAAGGAATAAATTATGATTACAAGCATTTTCTTTTGTTAAATAATTGTGTGTTCAACGCAATACATTAGTGAAAACCGTACTCAAATCGCTTAAGCCGCTTTTGAGTTCATTAACCGTCATAAACACATGGACAAGCAGACAAAAAATCTAACAATTAAGTATTGTTTTAGGTTTTGAGTGGTTAAATTTACACAATAATAGTTTTTCTTATATATTGTCTTCCTTTTTTTTTAATTATTCTTTATTCATGGCCATGGATACAAGTCCTTCAGCCGAACATATTTTTGTATAGATAACATAAAAACGTAAATAAACTAATAACAAACTATTATATAAGCTTACACATCTATACATATAAATAAAATTGGAGTGTCTGTTTGTAATATTGAAATAACCGTTTTTTACTACTTGTATATCGATATAAATACAGTACATACACCAAGATAACATTTTTTACAATTTTTCTCTGTCTGTCTGTCTGTCTGTTTGTTCCGGCTAATCTCTGAAATGGCTGGACCGAATTTGACGGGACTTTTATTGGCAGGAAGCTGATGTAATAAGGAGTAACTTAGGCTACTCTTATTTTAGAAATATTAAGTCAAATTCCACGCGAACGTCGCGGGTAGTAGCTGTACCTTCCATTCCATTCCGTCTATAATATCTTCCATTACAGTGAGCGTGATCAGTTACCTTTTTTCTACCTACATACCTAGATTATTTTAGGCCTATTGTGCTATATAACTTCAATTTATTCGGACGGCCTCGGTGGTCTAGCGTATTAGCACATCTCTTTACTTCCGATGGTAGCGGGTTCCTCGCACGATAAAAACATTTGTATACAGGTGTATGATTGTTTATATCGGTCTGGATGATGAATATCATACTCGTGAACGGGTGCTGCTTGTAGGGACTGGCCTGCTCTAATCACTATGACTGATTTCCTCTTATTAATTGTTTAACCAGTTGGTTATATATACAATATTTTTTCTATTTGAGTATTTAATACAATTAGTGCTAATTGGTGGTTTGTATTCACACACTTAAACTTAAAAATGTAAAGTAATAATAAAATTATTTAAAAGAGCAACACGCAAGTTTCTTGCTCGTTCTTCTTGTGATGAGACAGCTTTCCGAACGAGCGGTAGATTAAAAAATGTAATGACTATTCAAAAGTGCTTCAATGTAAGTTTATTTGAATAAATGATTTTCTATTCTATTCTAATACAATAAATATTTTTTAATTTATTATTTGAACTTAGATTTAATGCTAGATTTACTGATATTAAATAATAATAATAACTCTGTACATATAACATAACGCTATCCAATTCCAAGCTAAGCAGAGCTTGTGTTATTTGCACTACACAACTGATAGAAATAGTTAAATACATTAAAATAGATACATAATATTAATGACTGATGTTTCTTAAGGACTGTATTTTTCTATTTTATTTTTGAATTTATATTTCTTGTAATCCTTTAATAGAATCATATTATCCAGAGTAGAAATTTGAGATATTCAGAATAGACTGTAATCAAGGTGTAATTAAGGATCAGTACCTACTTTAGACCAAATAATTGAACATTATTAGACACAAGAGAACAAACATTACATTACAAACAAGGCTTCAGATAACGGATTATGTTACATATGTCAATTTGATTAACGCTTAATTCTCATTAACAAACATGTCTCTAGTATAATATTGGTTTTTGGTGATTTCACTTGCTTTGTGTTTAAGGTCATGATTCGTGCCTTTATTTTTTTTTAAAAGAATACGAGCTGAGTTTCATATCAGTTTTTCATCTCGAAATCATTCCGAACTGACGGTAGATTTGACATATCATAAGAATCTGTAATAGACCTACATGAATAAAGAAATTTTGTTTTTTTTTTTTATTAAGGATTTGGGCTTACTGTATATGCTGGCGGGCAACTATTAAAAAAGGATAGGATGAGCATGAAATCAGGTCAGCTAACCTGGCGAATTCATTAGGAATAAATAGCGATGGTTACCAGAAAAACCGCGTGGAGGACGATCTGACCTGGTACATGGGTAACAATTGCTTTTAAACAGATAGAATAATCTTTATTCAGATAAACTTAATCTTAATACTTTTGAATAGTCATATTTTTTGACCCTACCGCTCATTCGTAACGCAGACTTATTACAAGAAGAATGATAAAGAAACTTATGTGTTGCTCTTCTAAACAAATGTGGTTCAGCATTACATTTCTTATATTATGTGTGAATAAAAACTGGAATTAAAATGTAAATCACTTATTTGCGTTATGGTACAATAGATTTACCAAACTTCTCTGTGCTTGCACCTATCTCAAGAGCGTAGACGTCTACTTGTTTAATCGTTCGACTTACGCCTAAAAGCCATAAGCCAAATGCGACTGACATCAAAAGACGTCCAACAAAACTCCACTATGGAGAGAGGTCCATATCCATGCTGTCCTTAGGCGCCATAGGTCGAGAAGGATGAGAATTTTTTAAGGATGATAATGGAATGGTGCGCTTTCTTGAGTTAACGGTTTAAGCTGGCGGGGTACCAGTGGAGAATGATAAGATGAACATAAGGGCAGATCAGTTAGTCCATCGTGACAAATTCACTAGGAATTTATCACGATGGCTTCCAGGGGTAACCCGTGTGACCTACACGATATGGCCTGACAAATCTGACATGGTACATTGCTAGGAATAGGGGCAAAAGTCCACATTACTAACAACCTCCTTCCCCCCGCAGGATATGATTTAGACATGACAGCAAATCCGATTTACAATCCTTGGCTAATAACGTCCCGAGACGATGACGTCATTTGATGATGATGTGATGTCTTAAACAAGCCTACATTGTGCTACAAAAGGAGGAAACGTCCAAAATACAAATAAATATGTCTAACATATATTTCCTACTAGTTGCTCGCGAAATCATTATCATATTTTTAAATTATGGCCCATTCAACAAATGATTCTGATGTATAAGCTATATTTCTGTAAAGTTTCAACAAAATCTATTCAGAAGTTTTTGCGTGAAAGAGTAACAAAAATCGATCTATCAAAACTCACAAACGTTTGCGTTTATAATATCAGTGAGACTTTGTAGATAGTTAAAAATATTTTATAAATTGCATTGACATCAATTAAAGAGAAATCTAAGGGCGCATGTCATGCCAGTCGAAAGAAAAGCCAGGAAGCGGTGCGTATATACGTCTCATTCAGTCGAGCTGCTTTACACCCCCGCTTACCCTATTCCACCCCAACGCTGCGTCCCTCTGACTGGAATCAGTTCGTTTAATATCCGCTTAGGGGACGCTCGTGTCGACCGGTCTCCCAAGCAAAACCACGCGATCTTTACAAACTAGTGCAATATTCAAAACAACTCGAATTGCTCACACCGTGTTCCACTTGTTACATTTGAACTTTTGTTTCGTTAGTGATTTGTTTTATTCGTGTTATCATTACATTGCTTTATTCAAATGTTTTACGTTTCTAGTGTTTGTGCAGACTTTTCGTGAACACTGGATCACATTTAGCTAACTTACGTAAGTCTTAGATTTACTGCATTGCGTAATTATTAGTATAATAAAATATAATGTTTATTTGTTCATCTAATATAGCATTTAATGTCTACTTATTGTTTGAGAATATTTTTAATGTAGTATCCAATTGTTTGTATTGTTGTAGTATATTATTTGTTTTGTTGTAGGCAAGTGTAATAGAAATCATTAAAAAATTCAAACTGTAACTTAAGCTAGTTAAGTTATTTAATAGTTAATTGTTAAGCTTACCTTTTTAACTGGGTTATAAAGCTGAAATATAAAGCATAGTTTCAAATTAGTAATAAATGCCTAATTGACGTGTACAAGTGACCAAACATGTTCCATATAAATTAATATTTTTGATTTGTAATTGTTCTAATTAATTGGTCTCGACGTTACCGTGACCAGGTCAGGGTCAATTTTATTACAATGATGGTGGATTCGTTTAGTGTTTTTTTAGTTATTTTATTATTTAGGTACCTATTTCTATATAAGAATAATTAATCGATTGATTAATAAATGATAAGTATTCACTGAAATGTAATTTATTGGGTATTCCTCAGGGATCTATTCTAGGTCCTTTTTTATTTTTAGTTTAAATTAATGATCCTTCTTACATGGTAGCAATAGCTGACATAGTTCTGTTTGCCGATGATACTTAGACCCATTAATGACATGAACGAAGCAAACGGTGTTCTCTTCTGTTCAAAATTATTTCGAGTTTCATTTGTAATAAAACTCAAAAATCGTATTAGACAACAAACCAATTGATTTTGTTGATGATATTAAGTTTCTGATTATCACAGACTCCAAGTTGCATAGGGGTGTCTATATTTCTAAATTGGCGAGTAGACTTAACAGTGCTGCGTATGCCATAAGAAAAAAAATATCTGGAACTAAATTTCAGTCTCTTGCCTTATGTTTTAATACAATTTCTATTCTGAAGGTGTAAAACGTAGCTAGGTAGTCACTTAGGTACCTACTTAATTAATTTGACTCTCAACATTGCAAGGCTTCACAGCCCGATCTAACTGAAGTGTTTACTCATAGCACCTTATACCTACCTACGTACATATGGTCTCCTAATTGCTAAGGAAATTGGAACCTTGTTCTATATGGTATATGTAGGTATTGTACAAATATTAAGTTGCAGTTCCCGTTGCGGTCAATACTGAGGGGGTCAGCCGCCTCGAGTGAAACCAGAGTTGTGTGGTTTATATTAGCAACTAGCTGTACTGGCGACTTCGTCCGCGTAGAATTTAACTTTATTTTTCTAAAATAAAAGTAGACTAAGTTACTCCTTATTACATCAGTTACCTGCCAAAAAAGGTCCCGTCAAAATCGGACCAGCCATTTCAGAGATTAACCAGAACAAACAGAGAGACTAAAATTGTAAAAAACGTTATTTTGGTGTATGTACCGTATTTATATTCATATGCATGTAGTAAAAAACGGTATTTCAATATTACAAACAAAGATTCCAACTTTATTTATATGTATAGATGAGTAGTAACATGAGATTAAAAAAAATAATCAAAACATGATGATATAACAATATATACACAAGAATAGTGGTTGGTAGTGTAATAAGAAAATAAAAAAAAAAACTGAAAACGGCATAGAGTTACAGGTTATTTTTTTATCAGAATTTTTAATGTGAGTATTTAGAGAAATATAAATTGAAACTCATATTCTTTATATATAAAACTCGTATTTATTTAGGACATTGTAGATATTTTATCTATGTTGTATTTTATATTATTTTTAAATGCTTGGTAGCATTTAGTTCAGGCAACAATTTGACAAGAATTACAAGAAACTCAACTTTGTTAGTATCATCTGTGGTAATTATCTAAATTATCTGTGGTATTATATACTTACTAGGGGGTATGTATTGTATATGTTTTACTTTATATCGTTAAACTCTAGAATACTCTAGATGGTGTGGTATATTGTAAATAAATATAATAATATTATATAAATAGGTTCGTTGAAATAAATATGATTGTGATTTATTCCAATATATAGAATACTGTAAAAATAGTGTTTTATTACAATTGAATATATAAAAGAGGGTGTGTTTTGTACTAAAAGCGTCAACCAAATAATCTTGAATAAAATAAATTTAGTTTTAAGCACTTTTGAACGGCCATTTTTAGGGGTTCGCACGAGAAAATCCCTAAAAGTGCGACTTTGAAAGAAAGAACCGCTGTAGTATAATGGTCTGGTCTTTTTTCATAACCTTTCAGTTCATACATTACTCTGTGCTTATTAATTTAATGAAACGTCTATTAAATATATAAATAAAAAAGAGGCTGTCTGGGTGGTCTGGCGGTTTAGCACACCGCTTGACTTTCGATGGTCATGGGTTCGATTTTTCGCACGGTACCACGGTACGGTAATTTATATTCCTCATGAATACATACATATATATACAGAGTGTTTGTTTGAATCGGTCTGGGTGTTCTCTATGTATATTATGTATGTATTTACAAAAACTATCTATGTATTTGTATAAGTTGTCTAGTACCCATAACATAAGCTCTGCTAAGCTTGGAACTAGATGGCGCTGTGTGAATTGTAGACGGATATAATACATACACTCATACATACACACACACACACACACAAACACCCGTATAAACCAACAAAAGCTGAGTTAATGAGACAACAATGAGAATAATAATAATAATAATAATAGGATATAATAATAAAGTTAAAGCTATGTACATGCTATCTAAGGATTTCGATACTTTATTACTTTAAGTTCGTACAAGGTTTCGATTAGGTATTTTATAGCGGTACCTTTTGAGAATTGGGACGTTGTATTTCCTTTGTCTTTCGTGAAATAGGCTGTAAGATTAATGTACAGTTTTAATATAGTTAGTTTAGTTTTAGTTTATCATATTTTTTTTTATAACGCAGTAGACAAACGAGCATGCGGCTCACCTGATGGTAAGTGATCATATTCAATTGTTTTGTAACAAAATGATCAAGTATGAATATTAAACCGTCTTGGCCATCTATTTACTTTTTATTCACATAATGATTCGAAATTTTTAACTGTATACCCTTAAAAATATTTGTTTTGTTTTATATATTTTATACAATGTCTTTTTGTGAAAATAAATATTATTATTATTATAATATAATCAGCATATAGTTATTTATATTAAAAAAAAACTACTCTTAATTATTTTAATTTTTAATAATTATTTCATCACAAATGTGAAATAAAATAATGAATAATAAAATATAGTACAATAAAATAAATGATTCGAAATTAGAAAATTAATAATTACAAAAGCTTGATACCATAACCTGGCGTATTAAAAATTCATTTTTATTTTGTAAATAACTGAATATTAAATACTAGTGAATAAGAAAATGATATTATTTTTTGCATCCGTTCATCACAACTGAGGAATGAAGAGTATAAGATGGTTTAAATCATTAAGCTGTTTATATATATATTAGGTATTTGTTTGTTTTTATATATTTATATATATACTTAATTAAATTGTTAATTAATCATCAAGATAAAAATATCTTTATTCATTTAGGTCTATTACAGACTCTTATGGCAAATATGCCGTCAGTTTGTAGTGCTTTCGAGCTGAGAACTGTTTAAGAAAATGTGCTCTTATTTTTTTCTTAAATGAGTTTATACATAAAAATAAAAATACTTATTTATTTTTAAAATTAAATTTAGGAGAATAGAGTGACCACCAGCATGCTATTAGCGGCCCTAACCCAAACAGACCAGTCCATATAAGCATTATTGTTAAATTAATACAATATAAACTTACAGTTAATGAATGAATTCATTCTATAGGAATAGATCAAATCAATCAAAATACTTATAATGAACTATACATAATTGTGCCTGACTGTGATAAGACTTTTTAATAAAAAATGTCATACCATGTATGGGCAGCCTAAATAAGTGAAACGTAATATTATAATGTGCAAAATACGTGGGCTGTGTTTTGTATAATCAAGCTTTCGTGCCTCCCACCAGGTTTGGCGTCGAGTTCGCTTCACGCAAAGCGACCCTAACAAAGCCTTGTTTACTAGACTGTGACTTGGACGCACATATATATAATTTTCCTGTCTACACATTCATTGATATAGACTGATGTATAGCATATGAATAAGAATAGCAAACAATAATATATAGATACATATAGTAACATAAGACGTTATACATATAACAAAATGAAAGAAACAAAAATGTATAGGGTTACAGGCATTCTACGCGCTCTTTATCGTTTTAAATTTTTTCTTCCGTCTTCTACTAAATTACTTCTCGTTCAATCTCTAATACTTCCGCATATTGACTATGCCGACGTGTGTCTTACCAATCTTACCCAAGAACAGTTGAATAAGTTAGATCGTTTACTTAATAACTGTATCCGGTTCATCTTTGGACTACGTAAATATGACCACGTATCTAAATTTCGATCCCAATTAAAATGGTTAAATATTCGTAACCGCAGAAACTTGCGCATCCTATGTTCTCTCTTTACTATCATCTATGACACATCCTCTCCCTTATATTTGAAAGACAAAATCCAGTTCATTAGTGACTCCCATTCTCTTCTTCTCTCAACTCCTTCACACCATTCCGGATTTATGTCTAATTCATTCACTGTCACTGCTATTAGTCTTTGGAATAGATTGCCCTGCGCAAAGCACAGAGTAAGCCTGTTTTCAAACGGAAAATTTTTGATTATCTCTTGAATGAACAAACCGGTTTTTAATTATCTATTGTTGTCAAAATATATATGTAAATTTCTCTTTTTTTTTAATTTTATTGGTGTATCATTATTATGTATTATAGTAGGTATATATTTATATTTATGTATGTATATTTGTAATTATTTTTAAGAAAACCTATTTACCTATATTAGGTAAAATTATAGGTTAGTCCTTTCCCACCACTGCCCATCAACCGCTTTCTGTTCTTACCTAATGGTTAGCTGGTAGAGAATGCCATATGGCATTAAGCTCGCCAAATTGTACAATTTTTAAAAGTGCAATAAAGAATAAATAAATAAAATAAAAATATACATTATATGTATACGAAGGTACATCCAAAGCGAATGAAAAAAATAGTTTTAAGACTTTTGTCTGTTGGCTGCTCATTTATGAAGCTAATCTGAGATATATCTTTAGTTTAGCTTCAAACAGATTCATTTCATTCAAACAATTCAGAAATCAAAATTTCAAACAGAAACATTATGGCCTATTGTTATTATAAAAGCCCAGGACAATTCACACAGCATCATCTAGTACCACGCTAAGTAGAGCTTATCTTTTGGCTACTAGCTTATTGATAAATAGAAATATATAGAAAACACCCAAATCGATACAAACAATCTTACTCATGAATACAAATATATGGAACCTGCGACCATCATAAATAAAGTTGTGTGCTAATCAGCTAGACCATCGAGGACTTCGTATATCGAATCTCATAAGTAGAAAGTCGTAAGTAAAGCTTTCACGTAATATTTTAAGAAAATGTATTCTTCATATTATGTATATTCAGAATAGCATTTCAAAAGATTTATACAAAGAATCATCAAGAAGAACAATATTTTTATGTATTAAACAAAAGCAGACACAATTTCTATATAGTGTGTATCGTCGTAATATATTTTATGTACAGAATGCTATTGTTCAGTCTAAACAGGGAAGCAATCTCAGAAAATCATGGAGAAATGTTTGCCCATTGTCAGGGGTGTGGCGTTTAATCTTAAATTAATTCGTATAAGGGTTGGTACTCACTGATTAATAGTATAAGATACGTTGCGACAATATTTGTATACAATGTCCATCTGAATAATAATAATAATTATAAAACCAGCAAAAGCTGATAAAAAAATTAATAATAATAATAATCTCAGGACAATTCACACAGCGCCATCTAGTCCCAAGTTAAGCTAGCTAAAGCTTGTGCTACGGGTACTAGATAACTGATACAAATACATAGATTTTTTTTTTGTAAATACATACATATTATATATAGAAAACACCCAGAGCGATACAAACAATCATACTCATGAATACAAATGTGCCGTGCGAGGAATCGAACCCGCGACCATCGGACGTTAAGCGGTGTGCTAGACCTATGGCAAGGGGTCTACGACACAAAAAAGTTTGAGAATCTCTGATTTAGAGGTTGTAATATTCATTAAGGATTGTAAACTCCATAAAATGTGAGAAGATTTACTTGTATCCCGGCCGTGACTTCAAATATTAATGCGTTAAAACAACCGACTATTGTATAGATTAAAATCAAAATCAAAGAATATATGGAAATAGCATAAAGATTATAAACAGCAGAGCAGTAATAACACCAGGAAATTGTACAGTCGCTGATTTCCTTTTGTGCCGCTCACCAGGTATATGCTTTCATTAATCAAAACAGAAAACATTGAGTAGAAAGACATAATAATGGCAACATAAAAAAGTTCGTGGCATTTATTTGAAAAACGTTGGCAACCCCAAAATAAATAGACGACTCTCTGCTTTAATAATTCCACGATTTCGTACCGAAAATAATGAAAAATGTTATGAACCGTATCCTTACTTATACTGTAAATACGAAAGCGACTGTCTGTCTGTCTGAACTGATTGACTAAAGATAATAATAATAATCTCAGGACAATTCACACAGCGCCATCTAGTCCCATGTTAAACTAGCTGAAGCTTGTGTTATAGGTACTAGATAACTGATACAAGTACATAGATATTTTTTTCATAAATACATACAAATTATACATAGAAAACACCCAGACCGTTACAAACAGTCATACTCATGAATACAACTGTTTGTGCCGTGCGAGGAATCGAACCCGCGACCATCGGACGTAAAGCGGTGTACCACCGCTAGACCACCGAGGTCGTCATTGATTAACTAAAGATATGTATAACTATGAGGAAAGGAACTATGTATGATTTTGTAAGTAAAATTGTGTGGACGGATATATCACGAAATCTGCTATAGTTAATGTTTATCTGGGAAAGGAATTTATTATATTAATGCTTACTACATTAAATTAATATTAAGAACACGCTACGCTACCAAGCTTTTGATTCCCACATATATAAAAGTCAATCTGTATTTTTGTAATCATTTAATCATGCTCATCAATCAAAAGCTCTTTTGAAAAGAATAAGAGCTTAGTTTCTTAGGTAGATTTGACATATCATAAGAATCTGTAATAGATCTACGAGAATGAACATATATAGAATATTTATTTATTTATTTGTACACATTACATCAATGGTTGTAGACAAGACAATTAACAGCAATCTCTGCACTAAGCTCAAGGCTTGTGTCGCAGGAATCAGAAATCCTTAATTACAAATACATTAATTAGATTTATACATTTTTTGTCTTTGACAAGGCCAGATTATGATCACTAGCATGCACCTATATTTAAATTTATCAATTGTAATTATTTTTAAAGTTAAAATTCCTTTAGAAATCAAAAATATATCAATAATGTTACATAAATATAATCTTCATTGAAACTGTGCTCATTAATTCACCAATGAAACTATTTTACTGTAAAAAAGCTTTGTAACTCACCAATTTAATAAATTAAAAGTCACCCCTAAAATTATCGAATGGTCTGCTGAATGCATAAATTGATTACACCCGTACCCTGTCATTTTATGAAAATTCTTGCAGATTTGTATCCCGAGATTTATAAAGGAAATCTAATTGATTAATGTACTTTCTTGCACTATATATTTAGGTCGTTTTATAAAATGTGTATAACAGCAGCAGACTGATTGGTGTTATTGGGCAGAGCAACGCCAGTGAATAACGTAAAGGATTTTTGTTTTATTTATTAACATTTTTATCTATATGTTAATATGTAAAGTAAAAACTTTGTATATCTTTTTCCGGAAATTGGTCTGACGGAGGAGTATAAAATTTCGCACATTTGTTTTTTATATAGAGAAGGAGAGTAGTATACTAATAAAATAATAAAAAATATGTATATTAAACCAATAAATGTTAGCAATAGAATCGCTAGTCCAGATTACTAACAATCTCCTTTCGTTTTCAACCATACGAGTATCCTCGCACAAATCTACGTTTACATTCAGCCGCTTCCCCTGCCACTCGCGCTGCCGGAAATATTGCCGGGTGACAACTGAGCGAGAGGGCTGAAAGTAAAAACACGCTGCCACTCGCGCTGCCAGTCCTTTGACTCGCGCACGAAAAACCAACAACCGAGGGAGCGCCGGGCAGCGCGAGTAGCAGCGCCAATGGTATGGGAAGTGTTTCCACTCGTGTTTACACTCTCGCGCTGCTCACTTCCCTGCCTTCCAAGTTTCCAAGTCCAAATTGGGCATAACGCGAAAGTTTGGGAGTATAGATGGATGGATGTTAGTTACTCATTCGCGTAAAAACTACTAAACGGATTTTGATGAAACTTTACAGTAACATAGCTTATATATCAGAATAATATATATACTATAAATTTCATGTGAGTGTAACTGCGGGCACAGCTAGTAGCATTATATAAGGATATCTGTATGATTAAGTTAGGTACAAATTATAACGTAGTGAAATCTGGCTTTCAAGATTAACTCAGAGTTGTCCTGGGCACAATTTTAAACAAGTTTGGTATGTTAATACTGGGGGATGAAGTCAGTAACTTAGTGGTTAGTATGACAAATGATAAATTGACAACTTTGTAAATTGTGGAAACCGTTTCTGGGACGATTCATACCTACGGTAAATGTCAATTTGCAATTCATATTTGATCAAACAGTTTTAGTGAAACTTTACTTATCGACACATAATTTTGTTAAGTGGAAATTAATTTGAAATTCATTGAAAATAGATATCTAAATGTTTATTCAAATCTTGCTGGTTCTAGGTCAGACGGGAGATAAATTAATTTTTAGGTTTTTAAGTCAACAATGTACTTGTTAATACTAATTAATTAGATGATTAAATATCTGTAGAATAGAATAGAAATAACCTTTATTTATATTAACTCAATAAATTCAATTTGGAAAATCATATTGTTTTATTCATTCGGAACTTATTCAGAACACGGACTCATCACAAGAAGAATGAGCTGTATCTATATGTAGATACAGCTCTATAGAATTTATCTAAACTATTAAAATTATTTTAATAGTTTAGAATTTATCCATATATGAGTATGATTGTTTGTATTGATCTGGGTGTCAGGAATAGATATACATAATCGATAATTCATACGTGAAAGCGAAAATTGAGTTCACAATTTTCGCACAGTTCCAAATTTTATAAAATGTAATAAGTTTAATTTAAATGTGTTCACAAATATTATTGACTAGCCGTGCACGATTACAACCGTTCAGTAGTTTTTGTGTGAAAGAGTAACAAACATCCATACTTACAAACTTTCACTTTATAATATTAAGATGTAACTATATTAAAGATTATGTTTGTTGTGTGTTGATACATAAATGAGTATCCTTTTGTGGCTTCTTCCAATGTATTCAATACATTTGAATCCGAAATTCAATTTGATGTATTTCGACCGAGAATACATAGGTACTATTTCAGTTATGTTCACACCACAAAGAAAAGGTCAACCGATATCTGTCCATAGTAATATTAAAGATATTTTAGTAAATGTCACTAAACTGCCAAACTGTTACTAGGTATAATTTATTAGGTTAATTTATTTTCGGGCGGTATTTAAAATAGTTCATCTTGGTTTATAGATAATACTAGCTGTCCCGCGCAATTTCGTCTGCATCACAATTATTTGACACTAGCTTTTGCCTGCGGCTTCGCTCGCGTTAATTTATCCCCTTAGGGGTGGAATTTATCAAAATCCTTTCTTAGGGGATGCCTACGTCATAGTAGCTTTATGCATGCAAAATTTAAATTTAAAATTGTCAATGTTTCATACAAACTTTCATCCCCTATTTTATCCTCTTGGGGATAGAATTAATCAAAATCCTTTCTTAGCGGATGCCTACGTCATAACATCTACCTGCATGCCAAATTTCAGCCCGATCCGTCCAGTGGTTTGGGCTGTGCGTTGATAGATCATGTCAGATCTATGTCAGTCACCTTTGAGTTATATATATATAGATTGATCATTATATTTCGCTCAATTTATATATCTTTTTAAATTATAACATATGTGTTATTCTTATATATAATTTACATTACTGCGAACTATTTTTTATACCTTTTTTATTATCTATGTTTTTTTTATAACACTATATTGTTTTATATGACATAAGACAATACAATATTTTACGACTATATCGGTACCGTTTTCTTTGCTCGTCATCTTGATCATCATCCTTCACAATTACTGTAAAGCTTCATAAAGATTCCTTTAGTAGTATTTGCGTGAAAGAGTAGAAAACATCCAACCATACTCACAAACTTAATTCCTAGCTTAAAAGATTTAGTGTGTTCAGATATTCTGATAGATTTTGTGTTTTTAGTTATGTTTTCTAATATTGTATTTAATCTGTTACTTGACATTTTTTACCTTATAGGCAAAACCTTGTTACTGTTCATGTTTTGCCTTTTTTTCTAACACAAGGCACAAACGGGCATGCGGCCCACCTAATGGTAAGTGATTACATGATTTTCTTGAAGGTTTCAATATCGTATCGGTTCAGAATTACCATTGCTGGAAGGTGATTCCACAATATGGTTGTGCCTTTCCAGGGGACTAAGGGACAGGCCTTCTTATCGTGTAATTTTAATATGTCATAAAACTTTATTGAGTACGGTTTGTGTATGTTTTATTCCAATCTGTTAACAAATAAAAATGTTATTCCTGTACAAAGTCGATAGCTCAGCTAGACCTTAATATATAAAAGTATTAAAATATATATATCTATTATAGAAAATTCGATAGCACCTACCTTACGTACATATACTCGGTAACTATAATGCTCAAATGTCTGAAATTAGTCTTTAAAGCTGAAATTTTAGAGTGTATTTTTCAAAGATTGTTATTTTTGACTTAATACATTGATGTACTGAATGTGATATGTAAGTTACCGAAATTCACGAGAACTAATCCCTGGCACGTAAGTACCGACATACGTTACAAATGGACGTTTTTAATCAATGCGCCACGTGGCAAGATTCACATGAACCAATTATAGCATTTACGGAGACCAGGAATTAACGTTAAAGTAGACATATTTACGTCGTTACAGTAAAATAGTACAAACATACAAAACATTAGAATAGAATAGAATTTTATTGATACGTTTTGACACAACAATAATGACATAAAAAATACAAACAACAATTTAAACAAATAACGAAATGCATGCGCCCTTACTTTAAATGGTTGTGGAAAATTTTAATGATTCGTCTTGACACAACAATAATGAATTAAAAAATACAAACAACAATTTAAACAAGCAACGAACAGCATGCGCCCTTATTTTCAATGGTTGTGGAGAATTTTAATGATTCGTCTTGACACAACAATAGTGGCTAAAAAAAATACAAACAATAATTTAAACAAGCAACGAAACGCATGCAGCCTTACTTTCAATGGTTGTGGAGAATTTTATTGATTCGTCTTGTAACAACAAAAGTGATTAAAAAAATACAAGCAACGAAACGCATGCTGCCTTACTTTCAATGGTTATGAAGAATTTTATTGATTCATCTTGACACAACAAAAGTGACTAAAAACAAATACAAACAACAATTTATACAAGCAACGAACAGCACACCACCTTACTTCCAATAGTCGAGGGTTCAATTCCTAATTAAACATTTGTATTCATGATTATGATTGTTTGTATCTGGATTTTGTGTGTGTGTGTGTGTGTTTACAAATTAAATGTATTGAATACATAAGCCATATACGAGCACATTAACGGCAAAACCCGAGTCGAAGGCGGTCGCCGTGGCCGAAATCGGCCGGGATCGCATCATCATCATCATCATCATCATCATCACTGTACTATACAGCATGGGTAGTAAACCCATAACGCAAGCTCTGCTTAGCTTAAGAACAGATGACGCTTTGTGAATTATCCTGAGATATTAGTTTCACACACACAGTCTAATTCAAAAGAAATGGTGATCGCCTATGATATTCATCATATCGTTAGTATAGTATTAGCTAGTCGCTCGTACCATTGCTTCGTTTTTGTTTAACACTGACCTATTTTCTTTAGCTTCTAAAGGCAACCTATATATCCTCGCACACAAGGATTTAAATTTAAAAAATCGAATCCTTCTGTAGTTCGTTAAAATAGATCAAACAAACATACCTTTCTACTTCATGTATATAAACGGTAGGGATAACAACGAATACTGCTAAGTTATTGTTCTAGTTATATTAATATCGTGTAATACACGATATTACTATAACTAACTAACTAACTTTTTTTGTTATTTAGTATATACAAAAAAAAATTACTATAACAATATATTACTACATGTCACTTTCGTTGCTAACCATACCAGTCTATAATTATATATGGTGTTGAAGACAAAAGAAATTAACAAAGGTTTTTTGTCTTTCCATTCGAAAAAGGGATGAAGTTTACCCTTTTGTTAATCAAATTCAAAAGTCTAGTTTGGAATTGGTAATTTAATTTGCTAAAAGATTTGTTCTTCAATTTATTTTTCCTCTTTAATTTCCCTTTTAAAAGCGCGTGGTAGAGTTTTAATACTGCTCTATTATTAAATTGGATAAATCTATTCATTTATTAATATTATATTTACATAGTATAAAATTTTATGTAAAGATTTACATAGAATAAAATGAAGTCGCTTCCGCTATCTCTTCGTTTCTATCTTTAAAACTACGCAACGGATTTTATATGCAGTTTTTAGCAGCTGATAGAGTGATCCAAGAGGAAGGTTTCTATGTACAATACACGTACACCGAATCTGGTCAAGATCGCTGCAAGGCATTGGATGCGAGCAGCGCAGGACCGACCGTCGTGGAGATCTTTGGGGGCGGCCTATGTCCAGCAGCGGACGTCTTCCGGGCTGCGATGATGACATGGGTAGCTTGATATACATATTTTTAACAGCAATTGCTTAAGTATATTGATGTTTCTATGCTTGTATTTATTGTTATTTTCAATATTTCTATTTATTTTCTAAAAAACAATATATTAAATAGCGACACCGTAGCGTATATAGCGCTACATTGATGATGAGATAACCACCGCGCAACAGTGTAAAGCGGTCTGCTAAACCGCTAGACTTCCACAGCCGTCAAAATGGTACGAGGAATCTGTAAAAACAAAAAAAAAGATAGGATTTTCTACAGAAAAAGATATTGCCCATTAAACGTTTTATGACAGGTCTATATCGTGAATCAATCTCCAGGGAGCGGTGTCAGGAACATCGACCGTCTTCAGCTTTGATAAATGTTGGCTTGCGTCCAGCTGGGATGTTCTGTCGACACGGTTTTAAAATTACTAGTCCATCGCCTAGTGGTCGAAATTCGACCATAATTAATTTTAATTATAAGGTTAAACTATAGACAAATAAAATTAATTTATTCTCAAAGTTTGAACATTATGAAGGGTCTTGTTCAGATAACAGCTACACAATAATATAAATACAAAATTGTTATCTAAATCTAAAGTCATAAGAATGTCCAAATATAATAAATTAAGGATAATAATAACCCTTCCTGTAATAACAATGATAATAAAAGCAGCAAAAGCTGAGAAAATGCGACAATAGTGTAAATAAATAATAATATTACTAATAATTATAATCTTATAAATAATTTTTAAACTTTGTATTATTACATAACTAACTTGCTTTGTTAAGTCACTAATAACTAATTTAGATATTGTAATAAATAAATTTATCATAGTTGTATTTGATATAGACAAATAATATTAATCTATTCTCAATTTGACCACAGACTTTAACAATAAACAAATATATATGTGTGTGTCAAAAAAATTTGTATAATGTTAGTTTTATTAATTTAATGTATTTGTTATGCATAATTAAAAAGATTATTAGCATTCTGCACTCCTGTTCTATATAAGTGTGCGACTTCATACTCCGTAATTTTCGTAAAAATAGCAGACACATGAACAAACAGACAATTTTGCATTTATAATAATAAAATGGACTATCAACACACCTCGATGTTGCATGGTTAGGTCACGACCTATTACGAATACTATACACTCGTGCGAATCCGGGGCAGTTGCCTAGTTATGTAATAACCGCAATAAAAAAAACCAATCCCATTTCCATATGCAGTTAGAATTTCCCGACTGCTAGACCTAAAATGCGAGGAACGTAGCCCGGCGACCTAATGCTAATATCGGGCCAAAACTGTAATATTGAGAATTCCTTCGTTACTTTGGCTAAATAAAATTGCTTTTCCACTGACGCGAGTGTCCACACGTCGGAACATATCAAAGTTACATAACGTGACCATTTATTCTTTAATTCAAAACAGGACATTGGTTAGGTGAAATAAAGAAGAATTAAAAAAAAATAACAGATAGGCAAATTAAAGAAGAATTAAAAAAAAAACAAATAGTCGACAAAAAACACTTTTTTAAAGTTATTAATTCACAAAAAATTAGTTTAAAAGAAAATACGAATTAGAAATATACCCGAGAAATATAACAAATCATCTTGTTTAGTTATGGTCAACAGTCTGGCCATAAATGCTGTTACAATTAAAAATAAACATAATATTACTTTTGAAATTGGAATCTGTCATTCTTATATGAACGTCATTGCGTTTTCTCATTTTCGCGCCAAATAGGTATATCACAGATAAGATAATGTTACATAGTTATATTCAATAATAATAATAATAATAACCTTGGACAATTCACATAGCGTTATGTAATCCCACGGTATAGAGCTTTTTAATATGGGTACTAGACAACTTACGTAAATACTTACTTAATATATGTACATTGAAAACACCCAGACGAATACAAATAATCATACTCTAAATGAATAAAAATGTTTCTGCCATGCGCAAAATCGAATCCGCGAATGTCGGAAGCAAAGTTTTTTTTTATAACACAAACGAGCATGCGGCTCACCTGATGGTAAGTGATTACCGTAACTCCAGGGGAATTGCAAGTACGTTGTCGGCCTTTTAAAAAGGAATAAGCTCTTTTCTTGAAGGTTTCAATATCGTATCGGTTCGGAAATACCATTGCTGGAAGGTGATTCCTCAATGTGGTTGTGCGTGGCAAAAAGTTACTAGAAAACCGCACTATGGAGGATCGCTCTTCATCTGATGATCAGGATGGTATGTTAGTTTCTGGCGGGTGGTACGGTGGTGAAAGTCAGCAGCTGGTATTAATCCGAACAATTCATCAGAACACTCCCCGCGATGTATGTAAATGCACAGAGATGCAATATTTCGCCGCTAAAGTTAGCTGTGAGCTAAACCGCTAGACCACCAAGGCCGTCAAGGAATGAATGAATGAATGAATGAAAAACTCTTTATTGGTTCTCTCACAGAAAGAAAATTACAATTATATAAATGAATATGTATATCAAAAAACATATTTACAATACAGAGATATCTAATAATGGGCGACCTTATCACTAATTCAAGGAATTAGTATTTATAGGAGGGACAAATTTGCTTCAATTATGTAATATTATGTTATCTGTGCTTTAAAGATGCAGGTGAAGATTTAAAGTAAGAATGAAACCCGTTTTTATATATTCCCCTTAATTATCAACCGGCTCGACTACTCAAATTTTCGCGCGGTTTTAGAAAATGGGACAACTTTGCGTCCCAGAATTCATTTGGACAGCGGAACTAGTAATTATAAAAAGGGACAGTCTGTACCAAACGGGACGGCTGGTCACGTTAAAGTTACATCGTTGTAATCATCCATATGGAACTTTTATGTGGAACATTCAGATACGTGCTTATAAATTTGTTTCATAAATTATGTTTTAGAACATGTGGGTGCCGAACGAGTTTCCGATCCTGAATATTTATCGTGGCTAGCGGGGTCATCTTATCTTTATCTGAATACTTCTTTTATATATTTTTTTCGGACTACTCTAATGCTGTTGGCCGCAGCTGGCCTTTACAGCTTCACCGGACGTTAGGGGGCGAGTGCAGATGGCACTCCAAACCCGCGGAAGGACTTATGGAGCGGCTGATGGCCAACTCCTGCCTGACGGATACGACTTTAGTCTGATGGCACCAGTAGGGGTTCGAACCTCGGCTCAGGCCGTGGTTATCGATCCCCGTTTGAATTGGACGGGGATCGATCGGAGGGGGCTTTAATAAAGTGAGATTTTTTTGTTCTACGCACAAGGATCGCTCAATTTATTGCGAACTAGCTTATCCGCGCATCTTCGTCTGCATCATACTTACTTAACATTTATCATTATATTTCGCCCAATTTACATAATATCTTATTGTATTATTCTGATGTATAAGCTATATTACTGGTGATCTGTATTACAGGTTATGCCTATTTCAGACACCAGCTCCTCACAGCAAATCGATTCAAATAATAAATTTAAGTATTTTACTATAAAGAATACTACATGTATTGTTGCCATCATGTTTGTGAGGTGAAACAAATAAATCATATTATTATTATTATTATTACTGTAAAGTTTTATCAAAATCCGTTCAGTAGTTTTTGCGTGAAGAACAAACATCCTATCTACTCACAAACTTTCGCGTTCATTATATTAGTAAGACGAGTTAGTTCTTTTAGTTCGTTTGCTCTTGATTCGAGTCAGATAATCCGCAGTAGGTTGGTCAACCTTTAGTGGGGAATGATCATCTTATTACGGCTGCATATAAAATAGTTTTTCTTTAACATTAATGCAATAGCATATAATAGAAAATTCTCTATTGAATTAACTTAAATTTAAGCACTTTTGAATAGTCACATTTATTTTATTTACTACGGCTCATTCGGGAAGCTGTCTCATCAGAAGAATGAGCACGAAACTTGCTTGTTAGCTCTTTTAAATATTTATTGTAACTTTACATTTTTAAGTTGAATTGTGTGATATTATCTAGCACTAACTCATTAAGGTAAACATATTAAAAACACAATCAGCTGGTAACAAGTAACTATCTAAGATTAAATCAGTCGTAGTGATTAGAGCAGACTAGTCCCTACAACACTCGTTCACAAGTATGACGGATAAGCCTGTCATCATTGCTTTCGACCATGACTTAACGAGCTCAATGACCCACCACGCCGCCAAATGTCAGCACAGTCTTGATGGTCACTATATTCTCATTAATTTTTAATTTAACATGAATTGCATTTTTGTAATCTGACGTTGGTTTGTTAGCCTCAATTTAGTAATTTTGTGGCTCTTCATCATTAGTTATGTATTTATGTATGGTTTATTTATGTATATTATGTATATATTTGTATGTGTATTGTCCAATGTGTTATTTCCTTATATTTGCACCGCCAACAATAATTCTCTGCACCACCCATGGTTGACTGGTTGATAATGCCGCATGGTGTTAAGTCCGCCATATGTACTTTAAAATAGTACTAATTAGCAAATTGACATGGCGTTAAAAAAACAATAAAAAAATATAAAAGTATACAAACTTTCTCTATTGTCCAATAATGAAATGGAGGAAATAACAGGAACCTAATAAAGGAACAGTAAATCAAATTGTGGGTGTGACCTATCAATTTGGTTGGATGTAATAGGTTCAGGAGCGGCCAGGAACGCCGGGGCTATACTGTAATCTATACAATGTAGATATAGTATTACAATATACTACTGCAACTATTATTTATAAATAGCTTTACGTTTTTATTATCAAATCTATATAAAATAATACAAAAATATAATAGTTAGAATACTTTTGTTTATTGGTTCCGACTAAATAAAAAATATCAAGTGTAAAAATTGTAAAAAATAAAAAATACAAAGTTATACTTTACTTACAATAAATTATACAAATTTACAATGAAATTTAAATATAAATAATATTCTTCAAAACAACTTAATATAGCTAAGCACTTTTCTGTATAAATATCTAAATTTTACCCCTACTTTTTTAATGGCGATATTAGTACAATTATTTTGTACGCTCGGCGTTTGATAACTGATTAATTTATAGGACAAAACAACACATGTAGCATACATTACATTACTAATATTATACACGTGAAAGTTTGTGAGTGTGGATTTATGGATGCATAGATGTTTGTTACTCTTTCACACATAACTACCGAATGGATTTTAATAAAACCTTACAGTAATACAGCTTATACATCAGAATAATACATCTTACTAATATTATAAACGCGAAAGTTTTGATTATGGATGGATGTTTGTTACTCTTTCACGCAAAAACTATTCAACGGATTTTCATGAAACTTTATAGTAATATAACTTATACATTCATTAGATATTAAAAAAAGATATTATATAAATTGGGCGAAATCTAATGATATATGTCAAGCTAGTGGGATGCAAATGAAGCTGCGCGAGTCAGCTAGTAGGCTATACTTTTCACGCGGGCACAGCTAGTTATTAACATGTACCAAGACAAAAAAGTGGCAATTAATCTACTTTATATTGCCAGGTGCCTAATTTGTTCAGGGTGAGCGTTTATTTACGACGCAAACTTCAAAAGAATTCAATTCATTTGAGGATCTTTTATAATTTATGAGCAAAATCTACCGGAGACCACTTTTAGAGATATTCTATGGGCATTTATAAGATTATTTTGCCTTTAATCACTTTCTAATTGCACCTATTTTATTTGTTTGTTTTAATTTATTCTTAAGTGATTTAATTGATTTGAAAAACCTACCCTTAATAGGTTTTTCAAATCAATTAAATCAAATGAACTCAAAACATATTTATGCATGTAGGTCTATTACAGACTCTTATATTATATGAAATCTACCATCAGATGGGAGTGCTTTCGATTTAAAATGAATCTTTTCAAAAGTGCTTGTACATGATTACAGAAATTCAGAATGTTTTAATTAAATTAGGTAGAATGTGAATGAATAGTGACCACTAGCTTACGCTATTGCAGCCATCATTGCACTCAACCAAATTAGAAGTACCACTTTGACTCGGCCACGCCGCCACAAGTTTTAACTTTATAGCAAGCATGACTGATTCAAGTTACTGCACTATATCCTTATCAGTATTTGAAGCACAGCCTGTATCAATCATTGTGATTTTCTAATTTAAATTACAACATGTTTTAATCTATTTATAATAAGACAGTTTATTATAAAATATAGAGTTACTGACCGTTGGTAATTAATAATCTATACATATAAATAAAATTGGAGTGTCTGTTTGTAATATTGAAATAACCGTTTTTTACTACATGCATATAAATATAAATACGGTACATACACCAAAATAACATTTTTTACAATTTTGACGGGAGTTTTATTGGCTGGTAGCTGATGTAATAAGGAGTAACTTAGGCTATTTTTATTTTAGAAATAGAAAAAGAAAATAAAATTGCACGCGGACGAAGTCGCGGGAACAGCTAGTATAATATATAACAATATAACGTCATTGTGACAAACTCTAATCAATGACTTTACGGAGAGATTTCATCTTTTTATCTTATTTCTACCGCATATATCACGTTTAGTGTTCTGAGGGATTGTTCGTGCTGAATTTCACCATCGCACTATCCACTAGAAACTATAACAACTAGATGAATGGCTGTCCTGCACTGTGAGTTTTTCCAGCAACTTTAAGGGCAAAGGGGATTGTTAGTAATGTGGACTGATGATCTTATTGCTAGCAATGTACCATGTCAGTTTGACCTACACGCAGTTCCCCCTGGAAACCATCGTGATAAATTCTTGGTGAATTTGTCACGATAGGCTAACTGACCTGACCATCATCATCATGCTTATCTTATCATCCTCCACTGATTCCCCGCCAGCGTAAACCGTTAGAGCAGGCAAGTGCACCATTTCCATTCCATAAAATAACTGCAAACACATTTATTCCCATAATAAGTAAGTAAATTTAATCGACACGAAATAAGTATATAAATATTTTGCGTATGATGTATATGAACATCGGTCGGATATGATGCGCGGACGTGAGCGCCGCTACCGTAGGTGTACCGACGTACAGGCACACGCATAATTTATATTCATAGTCACGCCCTTGCAATATTCGATAATGAAATGAAGAATATCTACGTAAACCCGAAACTCGGCGTTTTGCATGCCGTGCGAATATAAATTTAACGGAATATATATTTTTTTTAGAATTCAAGGAGTCCAGGGTGTTCTCAAAGTCGGCATTTGTCAATTTTCCATATCAATTGCCAATAGTCATGTATTCAGAAAGTGTTCTTGTAACGATAGTATTAACCTCGCTAGTTTATGCAATGCCCTTTGTCAGTTTCCGACATTCAGCGAAATATTAGTTTAAGTTTAATTTTATTTATTTCAGGCTGCTAATGGCCCATACTATAAATAGCTTATAGGCTAACGTATATAATAAATCATTACATATTATAAAACAAAGTCACTGTCGCTGTCTGGCTGTCCCTATGTATGCTTAAATCTTTAAAACTACGCAATGGATTTTGAAGCGGTTTTTTTAATAGATAGAGTGATTCAAGAGGAAGGTTTATATGTATAATACATGTATAATATTGTAGAGAAATACTGATAAACTTAGGTAATTACGTATATTTAGTGCTGTGGCAATGCTGATCATTGCACCTGTGCGAATCCGGGAGCAGGTTACCGGTATTTTAATACAGATTATTTCTATTGAACGTATGAAAGCAACATAATTATATATAATACATGTACACCCGTGCGAAGTCGGGGTGGGAAGCTAGTATAACATATAAGCGAGCGTAACCGCCGGCGAGTAGCTAGTATTTAATAATAACATAAATATAATCTTTGTTCACGGCACTGACGCTTTGTGTGTTTTACCGATTATAGAACTGTGTTCTGAGGAATTGTTCGACATGATGCCTACGGCCACCTTTTACCATCGCACCGCTCGCCATCGACCGGGAATTCATTCCCACACGCTGGAATTCAACCTAAATGGTCTCGGACAGTGCGGTTCCAGAGGAGTTTCCTCCCGCGTACACTTAGATTGTGGAATGAACTTCCTGTCGAGGTTTTCTCAGGAGACTACAGCATGGCGTTTTTCAAGCAGGATATATTAAGGTTTCTTAAGGGTCGGCAGCGCGCACGTGATACCCCTGGTGTTTCAGGTGTCCATAGACTACGGTAACCATTTACCAAAAGATGGGCCGTATGCTTGATTGCCACCATCGTAGTATAAAAAAATTTACGACGGTAATGCCACGGTAGACTGACTGACTGACTGACTACACCACACCCTTCGGCCAATAGTCCTCCTTTATGAAGCTTAATGCTCATTACATCTAGTTTGTTACATTATTAGCATAGTATAGCTTGCTTAAGAATATCGTAGAGCCCCGAAGGTCTAGCGGTTCGGTACATCGCTTTACTTCCGAGGAATTGTTCGGATTAATACCAGCTGCTGAGTTTCACCACCGTACCACCCGCCAGAAACTGAAATACCATCCTGATCATCTGGATGAATGGCGGTCTTCCACAGTGCGGTTTTCTAGAAACTTTTTGCCACGCACAACCACATTGTGGAATCACCTTCCAGCGATGGTATTTCCGAACCGATATGATATTGAAACCTTCAAGAAAAGAGCTTTTTCATTTTTAAAAGGCCGACAACGTACTTGCAATTCCCCTGGTGTTGCTCATGGGCGGCGGTAATCACTTACCATCAGGTGAGCCGCATGCTCGTTTGTCCAGTGTTATAAAAAAAAAACTTCCAATAGTTACGGGTTAGATTCCCCGTACAATGCAAACAACTGTATTCATAAGTATGATTGTTAGTATCGGTCTTAGGTGATTTTGACGTATATTATGTATGTGTTTACAAAAAAAAGTTTTTATGTATTTATATCAGTTGTTCATTAGCCATAATACAAGCTGTGCTTAGCTTGGTACTAGACGGAGCTGTGTGAATTGCCCGGAGATATTATTATTATTAGAAAACAGAAATTTTACGTAATTACCTTACCTTAATTTTATTTGGAAAACATGTTACGAACACTTGTTTCATAATGCGTGTTGTAAGTACAGAAGGCAAGTTGAAATTTAACAAGTTCACAATTTGCCTCTTGCTCGAGTGGAATATAGAAGGATTCGTTTATATAGAGAATGCGTACCACGAGGGTTATATACAACAAAAAGTAATTGACTTTGAAATTATGTGGAATAAATGAGATCCCTAGTTACGTAGTCATCTGTGCCTCGAATTAGTGTCCGATTGGGTCAATGTGCTCCCTCTAATATGGTTGAGTGCAATGATGGCTGGCTCATCCGTCATACTCGTGAACGGGTGATACTTGTGGGGACTGGATTGTCAGGTTACGAACACTGATTACACTTTTTGCTTTTGCAATAGCATATACTGGTGGTCACTCTATTCTCCCAAATTTGAATTTAAAATGAATCTGTATTATTGTAAACATGTACAAATTTATTTGAAAAGAATACGAGCTGAGTTTCTTTCTGAGAATTGTATTTAGGATTTCTTTATATTATACTAGCTACTCGCCCCGGCTTCGCCTGAGTGTACATGTATATACATATAAACCTTCCTCAGAATCACTCTATCTATTAAAAAAACCAGTATCAAAATCCGTTGCGTAGTAGGCGCCTAAGTCTAGTCGTAGGCGCCTAAGTCGTCTTACATAGGGATGGATAGACAGCGACAGCGACAGCGACTTTGTTTTATACTATGTAATAACCAGCTGACCCATACAACTTCGTCTGCATCACACTTATCACTATATTTCGCCCATTTTCCATTATATCGTTTTAACTTATAGCCTATATGTTATTCGTTATATTATATTTTATTATTGATATATGAGCTATATTACTGTAAAATTTCATTAAAATCCGTCCAGTAGTTTTTGCGTGAAAGAGTAACAAATACCCATATATGCTCACACACTTTCGCGTTTATAATATTTTTAAGATAGGATAATATTAATTAAATCAAAAATTTTCTTGATTTAAAATGACATACAATTTTAAAATAAATATGGAGCGTCTTTTTTCTTACAGTTCTTATTTTCAATTGCTTTTTTCTTCTAAATTTGAAATTTAAGTGGCCACATTTTTTATTGGTGGCCAGTATTATAACGCCCCTTTGTTCCAGAATATTATGTTATCTGTGGTTCCAGAAAGCAAACTGGTACACAAGCTGCTTAGACCGAGGAAGTTCGGAATACGGAAGAGCTGTGAAGGTATATTTTATTAAAGAAGTGAACAACAAAGTTGGGTATTGGCGGCATGGCGTTGTAACATGTTTAGATGAATTAATCGTAAATTATAGAGTACGCAGCGACGGGCAGCGCCGGGCAGCGTTCGTGGGGGAGTTAGGGCTATCACATAAGGGACTAATAATATAAGGGCAGACACTGGTGTATCGATTATCTCTTTAAAGAACTGTAAATAAAGTATTCGTAATTGTTTTAAATACTTAGTGGACTTCGTAAGTGAAGAATAGTGCCTCCTTTGTTCATTAGACTATAGCAATTCACCAGGAATTTACTACGATGGTTTACAAGGAGAATCGCGTCAAGATAGGTTATAATGTCTTAGTTGACTGAAATAAATTCATAAGAAATTTACTTGGATGAACTAACTGATCTTTCTTCAACTTGCACTGGTGCGCAACCAACGAACGAAGTATACCGTCAGAACAGATATGTGAACAATTCTATAATCATTTATAAAAAAAATCCAAACTTTTCCATTATTTGTTAACATTTTTTAGATACTTTAACCTAATTTCTATTAGTGGTAGGGCGCGCACGCAAAGCTTAATCGCTTTGCGTAATTGTCTGACCGTGAATAGCTCCCCTTGTTTGTTACGAATCAATATTTTGCCCCGGAATTGCATGCCACTCCCGTTTCGCTACCATACATATACAAATACATGTATGCGATGTACCCATTTTGCATGTTGTAATAATGGGGTGTCAAAATTTTGTTTTTTTTTTATGTTGAGGTAGGTCATTGACATTGAAGTGAAAGCACTAGTAATTTATATATAGTACAAAATGAAGTTGCTTCAGTTATCTGTTCGCATAGATCTTTTAAATTATACAACGGATTTTAATGCAGTTTTTAGCAATGGATAGAGTGATTCAAGAGGAAGGTTTATATGTACATGAATTGATAAATTTGTTAAATGAAACTGCTATTTATTGTCAGCAATTTTATTGTTGTCAGCAGGTTACATGTGGAAGTAAGGATATGGTAATATATATTGTTTTTAATAAATTATGATAACGAATAAAAAATACTTTAGACACTTTTTAAATAAATATTCCCAATTTGTTTTTAATAGAAATAGAGAAATAGAAATAATCTTTATTCAAATAAAACTAATATAGGTTTTTTAATATTCATACAATTTTTTATCCTACCACTCGGTTAACAGACATATCACAAAAAGAACGAACGAAAAACTTGCGTGTGTGTTGTTGTTCTTTTAATTAATTTTAATAGTTACGCAAGTTTCTCTCCCTTCAGCATTATATTTAGAAATTTCTGACTATGACGTAAATTACAAAAAATATTTATCTAACTTCTCAGTAGAGTTGGCAGTTTTTTTCAGCCTGTAAGGGGCAAACGCTTAAACAGGCAAAAAAATACGGGAATTTAGTTTTTTACCCGTGACAAATAAAATTATATAGTAACATTCTTTATGTTTTTATAAATTTTCTTAAGAAGCAAGTCAGTTTTAACATATTTTTATTGGTTTTAACATATTTATAAAAATCAATACAATTATAATCGTAATTAAAAAGGTCAACAACTCGATTTTTTTAAAATTAGGGGTACGAACATTGCTTGCGAATATTTTTGTCTGACGTAGATGTATCAATTTAATAATAAAAAACGGAGCACGATTTTAAACTAAGCTTAAAATACGGGACGTCTCGAGATATACGGGATGTCTGGCAACGCTACTTCTCACTGAGACTCGAATCTAGATCCTCCATTGCAAACATATCTTATTTATACATGCTGCTGTAAAAGCTTCTTCCAGACTCCACTTTCTGATTTACATCACAATAAGTGCTCCTTAGTTAAGAATTTTCAAATTTGGTTATACGTCAACTATGAAATGCTCACCTCACCCCATTATAAAATCACCCTATTACCCCGACACAGACAAGGCTCCCTCCCGAAACTCGCAGGGTTGCCTCGCGTGACTAATCCGTTTTTATTTAATACCACTGCCAACGAAAGATTACTTCTAATTTCACTGAATACGTACACTTGGGTGCATTTATGTTAGTGATATTATGTTATTTACGGGAAATAGTCATTATTTGTTTATAGTGTGTAAATGGATTGGATTTACTGAAGTTTACATGTCGTGTCGATTTCGACTGTAATTGGATTGTAAATTGTAATAGAATTTAATTTTTTCTACCACAATTCACACAGCGTCATCTAGACCCAAGTTAAGCTAGATAAAGCTTGTGTTATGGATACTAAACAACTGATACAAATACATAGTTATGTATATTTTTTCTTAAATACATACATATTATACATAGAAAATACCCAGACTGATACAAACAATTATACTTATGAATACAAATGTTTGTGCCGTGCGAGGAATCGAACCCGCGACCATCGGAAGTAAGGTATGCTACACCACTAGACCACCGAGGCCGTCAAATTTCAAATATGTATAATCAATTTTCAGTTTAAATTACCACTGAAAACGTAAGGTGTGTCAGTTTTCAGCAATAGATAGAGTGATTCAAAAGGAAGGTTTATATGTAGATAATACAAGCGTGTTATGGTATAGAACAAGTCGAGAAATTCAAAGATTTGTAATGCATCCCTGCAAATCTGGGAAGTTTTAAATTAAAATAAATTGTACATAATTATGTTGCGATATTTTCACTAAAATTTAATGTACTTCTAAGATATTTAAGGTTTACTGAAGAGGTTTAAGTAATTGAAGTAATAAAATAAGTTAAGAAGTTAATTGCATATGATCTTCAGATGATTCTCTGTTTATTTGTTGTGTGAGATTTCTGTTTTTTTTTATTATTACGTTAGTTGGCAACCTTACCAGCACCTTTATAATTTACACGCGACATCGCTCGTCGCGCCTTTCGCAAGGGTTGTCATGACCATTTCAACTTCATTTTGAAGGCACGCGCGTGATACGCGGAACGACCGCTAGCGGTCGTTCCGCGTATCACATTATGACATTTTATATTTTAAATTAAGTATTACTTATTTGTTGAGTTGATCTTTACTAATATTATAAATGCGAAAGTAACTCTGTCTGTCTGTCTCATTTTCACGTCAAAATTACTGAACCGATTGAAATTAAATTTGGTATACAGATTGTCTAGACTCTGAGAAAGGACATAGACTACTTTTAATGCGAAAAAGGGTTGTAAGTAGTTGAAAGGGGAAATACAAGTTTGTATGGAATAATCGTAATTTTTAAAGACAGAAACATGATACTTATTTTTTAGGCTCTTGATTAAATATAAATAAATATGACATTTAAAGTTTGTAAAATTATTACCCTTAGATTATTGGATATTTTTTCTTTATAACACGCGGACGAAGTCGCAGGCACAGCTAGTATCTATAAATGATGTACTATTATGTACCATAAACAGATTTGTATTATGTTTCATGTTATACATTAATTCGTGTATGTATGTGTGTAATATATTAAGATATGGAAGAACCTTGGTACCTTGTAAATACCTACAGGTAAGTAAATTAACATAGAACACAGAGATACTAGGTAATTTAGAGAATTGCTAGCATATATTTATTTGTTCTGACCCAAATTTGAGGGCAAAATACCGATTTACTATTGTATCGAGTTATTAAGACCTTATTCTGTAAGGGAACGTGTTTCAACGTATAATTCTCAGAACCGTATGTTGATGCTGTAATAATATATACAAATTCGATTCCAAACAACAACATTTCCAGTTAAATAAATACAAATTTCTGAGAAATCAAGGCGTTACGAATTTGTCATAAAATATATTGGTCACAGGGGTGCGTTTATTTCGTGGCACCAACCTCCCGGTCTTTATGGCGAATTTATTACTCTCCCTACAAACATGGCGGTAAAAATAATGCGAATCTTTATTGCGTACGTATTAATGAATTTCCCATTCCTCTTATATTTCCATTATAGCAATATACTTTCACATAACGATAAGATTATGTCATAAATATGGAGCGCCTGTTCGTTTGTGAAAGGCAAAGCACGTAAATGTGAGTATGCTATTTGTTCTTCAAAAGTACGCGGAGTGCAAAAATGAACTAATATTCTGATTTGAAACGATAGACTCATACAGAAAAAGGCGTTTAGTTCGTTTTATAGTCATAATATGGGCCGGGTTCCCATCAATATGCTGCCCACCTTCATGAAGGAGTGTCATATCCTGTATAGGCGCTACCGTGGCAGATTGTCGTCGTCAGTGCCGTGAGAATTTGAAGTTATGTTTTATTATTATTTCTTTTGTATGTTAGCCTATAAAGTATTTATAATGTAGGCCATATAGCCTGAATTAAATAACATAATATTATACTAATAAATTCAAACTGCTGGTGGTCGCCCAGTAGTCGAAATTCGACCATAATTAACTTAACATTAAGTAGATATGATATATATGCGTGTATATATTATATTTCTTATGCATAAGTAAAAAAATATATTAGGATTCTGCACTCTGAATGAATTATAAAAAACTCCTCCGGTACAAAGTTTTTGCTTTACGTTAATATATAGATAAAAAATTGCACATTTATTATATTTAGCTTTAACGTGAGTTCTTGGACCGTGAATAGAGTCAAATAATTTCAAATCCAGGCATTGCCAGCTTTGCGGTTAGAGTGCTCGTATTTCACCCATAGTCGGATAAACGTACTTCTAGTTGTAGAGACCAATATACTTAAGATTTAGAAGGCAGTAAATGTGAAATGTCGGTCGGATTAAGATCGAACAATAAAATGATGTTTAGTGGTCTGCTCCTTTACTTTATTTCTAGTAATGTTTAGTGAATAAATTAAAAGTATTCTCAATTATTGTGATCCTAATAAAAATATCAGAATCAAATAATAATATTGCATTTATTGGGGATTTTTTTTTATTTATCGTTATTGAATTGCACTATATCCTGATTTGTCTTTTTATTATCTTTGTTCATTCTATATTCCAAGTCTCTTGTTATTGGGTTTGTCGCATTTGTTTATGTTCATTAAATAAACAACATTGTTTTTTTTAATTATTCAATTTTAATTTTAATTTGGGTGGTGCAGAGACCCAAGTATAAAAAACGAAAATTAAGGTAGATATCTAGATTGAAACAAACTTATATTTATTGTTTACTTGATTGTTACCCGCGATGCGTCTGCGTGGAACTTAACTTCGTTTTTTTAAAAAAATAATTAAAAATTCAAAACTAATAGTAGCCTAAGTTACTTCTTGTAACAATTGCAATTTGCGAGTGAAAGTCCTGTCAAAATCGGTCTAGTCATTTCAGATATTAGCAAGAACAAACAGATGGACATACAAAATGTTTAATATTTTTTTATGTAAGTACCGTATATATCTTCGTTCATATGCATTCAGTAAGAAGCTGTTAATTGGCAAGAAACTCAATTGATATACATTTCTGTCTCTTTTTTCTTTCTAATCTCTGAAACGGCTTGACCGATTGTGACGAGACTTTAATTCGCAGCTAGCTAAAGTTAGAAAGAGTAACTTAAGCTACTTTTAGTTTAGAAATTATATTTATTTAAGTTCTACATAGGCGAAGTCGCGGGTAACAGCTCGTCCTAAATACAACACAAGGTCCGTCCTGATATCGTCCATACTGTAAGAACATCCGGGCAGAACAAATTGAAATCTTATCTAAACTTTAGTGTGAGCGTGGGCGCGGCGAGTAACTCACTAAAGATTAATGGCCAAACAAAGAACTTAATTTATCCCCAAACGAATTTCCGACCGTGCTTTACTAGGAACCGATCGCGTGACCACATCGGTCAGTTCGTATATATTATGTTGTAAACAACCTTTACCATTAACAGAAATACGGCGAAAATGTTGTATTATTTATTTATTTTAGGCTACTAATGGGCTTATTATTAATACTGTATAGACTAACATACGTATAAAATAAAAAAAATAATATTAATTATGTTGGATTGTTCGGTTTTTAAACAAAAATGGGTACGTAAACTTTAGACATAGTGTTCGGTACATCACGGTACAGCCGTCAGCGTTTCTCTTCAGTACATACAAGCAAGAACCCAAGCTACACAACCAAGCAACCAGTACATACAACCAAACATCCAGTTCACACAATCAAACATCCAGTCCACACAAGCAAGCATCCAGTACACACAATCAAACATCCTGTACATACAATCAAGTATCAGTCCACACTCAAGCGTTGTGCACTCCGAAACTTACCATTTACACAACATCGTAACATCCAGATGGCTCACAGCAGATAGCTCATACATATAGCTACAGCTACATGTGGACAGTCGACTTGTTAACCATTATATAAAAAAGAAACTAGCTGACCCGGCAAATGTAGTTTTGCCATATAAATTAATTAGATATCGATCGCCGATAGGGGAAATTATTAAAGTACTAATATTGCTATTAAAAATAGGTAGAAGGGTGAAAAATTAGACTTATATGTATTTTTAATACCGAATAATAAAATAATAAAATTTGTACAAAAAATAAAAAGAGTTTTATTAAAAATTTCGCTCATCCTTATCACTGAAGGGTCTGAAAAAATGTTTACTATTTATTCTCAGACCTAATAAATATTTCTTAAGGATTACAACAACATTTATAGGATAACACAAAATTTCTTAAGGATTGCTCAATTCGTTTCGACAGAGTTTTGTTATAAACACTATGGCACGGGAATTTTATATCTTCGAAGACTAGATACAAAAAGAAAATATTTTCAGCTAGCACAAGTTTTCATCACTATTTTGTTAATCAGTGAAGATAATGCACAGTTTCATTATAGGATTGGATCTATTTTTAACGAACCCTTTATACATTAAAAAAAAAGTAGTTAATCATTTCTTCGTATTGCCCAAAAATATCACTAATTGTTAATTAGTGAAAATGTACAACCTTTTCTTTATTTAGAGTTTTAGATTTTATTATAATGGTCTTTTTCGAGGTTTGCCTTAAATATTACTTTGAAATTAGTTTCATTAAGCAAAGAAGAATCTACTTGTACCCTTAAACACAACGTTTAGGTTCAAGACTTTCATCCCCCTTCACCCCTTATAACCCTTTTATCGCAGTATTTAAATTTAGTATATGCTCTGAGCTTTATTTCTAATCCAGAGCCTTGTTTATCAGGCTCTAGATAAGAAATAGAATTAATCTCTATTCAAATAAACTTAATATAAGTACAGTTGGGATAGTCATATTTTTCAACTCATCACAAAAACTTGTCTGTTGCTCTTTTAAATAAATAACTATCTCTGTACCAAATAGATATGATGCGAGCATAATAGACAGACGCAATTACTTTCGCATTTTTATAAATGTAGTTTTGCACTAATTAGGGACATGTAATTTTGGTAGTTGTGTACATAATAAATACACTTGTATTTTTATATACTCGCAATATAATATAAGTACCGTAGATCGTCTTTCATTTAATACACTACAATAATATTAGGGATTTATAATTATAAATTATAAAGTATCAGACCCGGTCACTTTTTTTGCTGTGGCTAAGGTTCTTGAATAAAATAATATTTCGACAATAAATTGAGATGTAAGCTATCATATCTTTCAAGTAGGATCAAATTGCACACAATCAAATTTGCAATCGGTTCAGTAGTTTAGGAGTCCATCGCGGACAAACAACGTGACGCGTAATTTTTATATATAAAGATTATTAAAACTTTATTCCAATATTTCCTTTTTCAGTTTAAAATGTATTTTTAAGGCATATATGTATTTAGATATCAACTTATGCATATATATTTCATCAGGTTATGTACTCGTCTTTACATTATCGTGTAGTGCAGACAGTTTTCTAAGCTCTTTATAAAATGTCAGTAACCTGTGCATACGTGATGGTGTAGCCTAAGTCAGAAGCCATACAAATGTAAACACCACTCATGCAATGAACTCCGGAACTGACTAACTGACGGAACTGACTGCAATTTATTTAAAAAAACAACACGCAAGTTCCTAGCTCTTTGTTCTTGTGATGTTTTTGCATTCCGAATGAGTGGTAGAATAAAAAACAAAATGACTGTTTAAAAATGCATATAGTAAGTTTATTTGAATAAAGTTTACTTTTATTTATAGTCGAGAGCCTGAGAAAGAGTATAGGCAAACTTTTAATACTGCGAAAAAAGGGTTATAAAGGGTGAAGGGGGATGAAAGTATTTAGCGTTTAAGGGGGTGTGTGTACACGTCCCTTTAGGGTTTAGGTCTAGGACCTACTATGTCGAGAACCTGGGAGCTTCAAATGATAGAAGTGAGAGACAGAATAGAAGTGTTTTCATTATAACAATATTTCGGCCTTATGTATACAACTACTCGCCCCGTCTTCGTCCGGCTGTACATGTATTATACACATAAATCTTCCTCTAGAATCACTCTATCAATTAGTAAAAACCGCTTCAAAATCGCTTCAATACATAGGGACGGACAGACAGCGACAGCGACTTTGTTTTATACTGTGTAATAATGAAGTTACACATGTTGCGTAGACACGTTACTGCAGGATTGAAGGCCGTGCAGCTTCGTTGCTAATGTTATACGTGTCATAGGATAGGAGTTCTAGGAAGTTGCAAGGACTAAAGATGGCACGTGTAGAAAGTATGCTGCTACAAGCCTAAAAGTTGTGTCTGAATGTACAAGTAGTATTTATAATACTTCTTGAAACTGACTAACTGACGGGGGCGGTCGTAAAACAGAAGTAAAGGTGTAATGGCTAAATAGCATGACTGCCAAAACCATTCGCCATTTGTAATTACTTTTATAGTATAGTAATTAAAGATAGCCGTTTCGGAGAAACTTTTAAAATGTAATTAATTGAGTCTTTAAAAATTACGTATAAAATAGGAATTTAAAGAAATAAATAATTTATTCAAACCAAAACAAAATTATAAGAATAACATGTTAAATATAAACAACTACATTAGTTTATGAAAAACTGTGTTGCAGTTATTTGTGCCCATCTCCAGAACATTGCATACAATTTATATAAATACTATACAAATGAATATTACTACTTAAGAACATTATCTCGAGAAAGATATTTTTATTTCATATAGATAAAATAAAACAAATGATACTAAAAATTTATGAGCACTGAAAATGAACAAAAAAACACACTCACTTACACACAGACATGTGTCTGTCGGTGTGTGAGTGAGTGTGTTTTTTTTTCGGACTACTCTAATGCTGTTGGCCGTAGCTGGCGTTTACAGCATTACCTGACGATAGGGGGCGAGCGCAGATGGCACTCCAAACCCGCGGAAGGAGTTATGGAGCGGCTGAAGGCCAACTCCTGCCTGACGGATACGACTTTAGTCTGAGGGCACCGCTAGGGGTTCGAACCTCGACTCAACCGTCGTAACATTGGTCCCCGTTTTTTGGAATTGGACGAGGGATCGATCGGAGGGGGAGTGAGTGTGTGTGTGTGTGAGTGTATGTATGTATAGGCTATTTATTATCTAGTTTTATTACTATTAAAAATAACAATATTAAAAACCCTCTCTGTGTACAACAAACTCCAAGTATATCTGGACATATGGTATCCCAATGTGGGTCAAGTACAGCAGTAGCAAGATTATGTGCCTACAAAGAGTACAAAATGGTATACTGCGCACTATAGCAAATGTTAGACACAAGAAAACTTTATTTTTTAAATTGATAAAATTAGCTCATCATAGGTGCAGGTATTATTTGTTTTAATATTACAATTTTAGTTCAGAATAACATTTTTGTCTTTGAAAGACATACTGTTGCAGATTCCACGAGGATCAAATGCTCTTAATCGGTAGAGCATTTAATTTTTCCCTCGCTCCCTGTATATTATATAGGTGTTTATGACATAATAATTCTCCCGCCAATGACACGGGCCATTAATCATCAAGATGGCCACATCATTTATCACTTCAGACCTCTACGTATTTACATATTTTTGAAATACGCTTTTTACTATATATTTTTTGAAAAATCTTCTTTTTATTACGGTGAGATGATGCGAGGCTTCTGTATGGTGTTTAGACGTAATTGCCTATTGCTAATGTAGTTTTTACGAGTCCTCATATGTGTGTACATATTCCTGTACAATGGAATGATATATCGTTTATCACAAAGCTGAAGGCCGTAATGACTGGATAGGTTCATTGTTAGACTAATATTAAAGGAATATTCAGACTGAATACTATTATAGATTAACACTAGTGTTGGAAATCTGAATACGTATTATTAATGAAATATTTACAATAAGATAACAAAGGGTATACTGGAATTACCTTTAAATCAATTTAAAACATCTGTCGAATTATATTTATTGAGCGGTTTGCTCAATAAATATAACTAATTAATTAATTAACTAGAAATTAATATTCTATTACTTACTAAACGATTACTTAAATGACAAACGTGTATGGTTATATATATTTCGTCCATAAACAATAGTTGTTTATGAACAGAATTTTCATTTAATGTTCGACGTAGAATATATAATAATAATAATAATAATATCTCAGGACAATTCACACAACGTAATCTAGTCCCAAGCTAAGCAGAGCTTGTTTTATGGGTACTAGACGCATTTTATTTTGTAAATACATATTATACATAGAAAACACCCAGACCGATACAAACAATCATATTCATGAATACAAATGTTTGTACCGTGCGAGGAATCGAACCCGCGACCATCGGATAGTGAAGCGGTATGCTAAACCACTAGACCACCGAGGTTGTCAATATATATATAATATGTATATAAAACTTTTAAAAAATTCAGTTGAGTATATTGCCAGTTCTACTTAATCGAATTTGTATCCTGAATTGGACGGTTAATGATTGAAGGGAAAAATATTAATATAAAAAAACTTGACATTCATAAGCGGCTAAAAGTTCTGTATGAATAAATTATTTTTGTTTTGTTTTTATTTAGAATGGGTACTTTTATTTAGTAGCATGTAATGGAGCTGTTGGAACCAATAAAAATAAAATTTATTCAAATAAACTTAATATAAGCACTGTTGAATAGTCCCTCTTCTTATTCGTCTTTTTTCTTCTTATTTTCTTGTGATGAGTCTGCGTACAGGATGTCTGGTACACATTCTGTACGCAGACTCATCACAAGAAGAAGGAGCAAGAAACTTACGTGTTAACAACTTTAATTAAAGTAAATTTTGTACGAAGTGGTCTGCTTGGTTTCACCTGTCTCATCTCTATTCTCTTAATAAAGACTATATTTATAAATCTAACTTAAGATGGATTAATTTACATGGAGTTCGGTCCAAAACTTAAAATCTTCCCTTTTCTTATTCTACCACACATTCTGTACGCATACTCATCACAAGAAGAATAAACAAGAAACTTGCGTGTTACAATTGTCAAATAAAATAAACTTTAATCAAAGTATATTTTGTACCAAGTGGTCGGTTTACGAACATCTGTCTCACCTCTAATTTCTTCATAAACACTGTCTTTATAAATCGAACTTAAGATTTATTAATTATTTTCATAATTTCAGTTCTGTTCAAATCTAAAAACCCAATACTCGAATCATACAAGGAACAAATCGAAGAGTCGCAATTATGGCTCTCATTTACCTCATTACTTATTTGTGAGGGACAAATATTGGAAGCTTTTTAATTACGTCGTCCTATATTTTGTGTCAACTTGAAAAACGAGACCGTATTTACATTTGGTGGGCGAGCGTGGGTCATTCGAACAAATAATTTGTTCTAAACAAGACGAGGCGCCGCGCCGTCCGCAGTCGCCCCTCGAAATGTGTGTGTTGAAAATGCTGCACCAAAAATCTGCATTTGTTTAGCGGAACTGACTTTTGAGCGGAAACTCAAAAGTCAGTTCCGCTAAACAAATGCAGATTTTTGGTGCAGCATTTTCAATTGGCGATGTTTTAGTGAAAATACATACCCATATTTAGCTAAGGGGGATGTTAGAAGTGAAATAGAACATATATTTTTTTTTCAAATTTATTGTTTCTCTGTCTATTTGTACAGGCCAATCTTTGAAACCGTTGGACCGATTTAAATGAAATTTTACATAAAGGTAGCAACATCTTAGATACTTTTATTCATGGAAAATTAAAGAGTTCCCGTGGGATAGTTAAAAATCTATAGTAACTCATTTAGCTTAGTAAAGAACCTACTCAAGTAAAGTCATATCGACCTAAGGCAAAGAGTGCGAACGACATGTTATTTTTTAATTTTGGTCTAGTATCACTATAAGAAAAGTAATTGTTGGCAGTAGAAGTGAAAATTTAGGAGTGAATGTATTTTTATTGTCACAAAATAAAAATTAAAGATATAGAAGAAATTAAAGTAACAGAAGTTTGTCCAAAAAACCAAAAATAATTTCGGGGTATAAACTCTACATCTTTGTGATATTACATTTCTAGATACTAGTTATCTTAGCAATCGAATTTCGTCCATATTTTACATTAATTACATTAGACCTCGGTTGTCTAGTGGTTTAACATACTGCTCTATTTCCGATGGTCGCGGGTTTGATTCCTCGTACGTTACAAATTTTGTATTCATCAATATGTTTATATTGGTCTGGATGTTTTCCATGTATATTATGTATGTATTTACAAAAAAATGTATATATCAGTTGTCTAGTACCTATAACACAAGATCTGCTTAGCTTGGGACTAGATGGCGCTGTGTGTATTATCTTGGGACATTATTATTATTTTATTATTACTATTAGTCAAGACATGTCGTGTAAAATGTCCCTAGGTATACAAACGAATGATACCTGCCCTCAAGAGAGGGGAAGGCAACGATCGATTCTATATAGCTGGTACCAACCTGTCCGAAACACGCAACACTAGGGAGTAGTACACTTAGGACTAAGTGTCTTCAAAGATTTTTGTCAATTTCCAAGGAATATTATTTATTTTCATCAGGCTATGGCTGATTTTTATTTATTTATTTATTGTGCTACTATTGGTTCATATTATAAATACCTTATAGACTAACAAAATTAATAATAACTGTTGGATTACGAATCCTTATAAATTAATATATAAAATAGAGAGTGGACTGTATTTATTAAAAGAAAATAATTAATGGAAAAGGAAGTAAAAATACGATTTCGACCTGGAAGAACGTCTTCCACACTCCGAACACCCCAAAGTAAGCAATGTAACACCAAACTTACTCATCTTTGCTCAGGAACGTCCCGATGTGTAGTACTGTTTAGTGGCCACGCACTCTAGAGTGTATATTTTCATCAAAAACAATTATATTATGTTAAATAAATCCTTAATTATCTCGTTTAATATAGATAAAAATACGGAGCGTCCTTTTAGTTCCAGTTCTTATTTTCAATTGTTTTTTTTTCTTTTTTCGAAATTTAAGTGGCCACACGTTTTTATATGTAGTAGATAAATCGTTTCTGTGGTCACTGATTTGATTACGGTAATCTGCCACGGTAGCGGTGATATACCACCTCCTTAGGTTAGTAGTCTTCCTTTATGGAGCTGGGCAGCATGTTGGTGGGGACCCGGGCCACAAATGCATTGAAACTCGCGTTGTTTACTCCAGCTCCAGTCAGGTTACTCCTGATCTGTATGTAGTCGACAATGTCCTGCCTCTTAGTGTTGCCGTGGTCGATGTAGCAGCACGCAACAGGAAGTTTCTAGTATGTGCAGTGCCACAGTGGTTCCGATTGGCACTCTTTGTGCACATCTTCTTTTGTACACAATGACACTTCTACTGTTCATGCGTGTATATATTTAATTGTATGTGTATGTACGTAGTTCTATTTATAAAATCTTTATATATGAGTACTGTCCGTACGTCCGTATAATATAGTAATAATATTCCAGGAGAATTCACACAACGCCACCTAGTCCCAAGCTAAGCAGAGCATGTATTATGGGTACTATACAACTGATATAAAACTTAGATTCATTTTTTGTAAATACATTATATAAAAAAAATGTAAAATATATGTTGATTTAAACTAATTCATAGTGTTTTATACTGATATTTTGTTTAACTCTCTGCCCACATAAACCTCTGATTGCCCTATGGTTGTTTTGGGGTTTTAAGCTCACTGTATATACCTTTATTTGTGTATTTGTGTATTACAGTTTTGAAAAATAAATTAACTAAACTTTATCACAATACATTAGTGAAAACCACATCTAAATAATTTAAGTAGTTTTTGGGTTAAGTGCGTATGAAACAACAAACAAAGAGATGCTACGTTACAAAAATTGTTTTATGTTACAAAATTAGATTTTCTCGTATATTTTACATGTACAGTTACATTTTTATTATATATATAAATTATATTAACGTAAATATAATAATTGAGATGTTATACCACACACAACATGTGAGAAACCCCCAATATAATTAAAAAAACCAACTAACCGAGTTTCACGACCTTTAATAAAAAACATGGCTGCGATTATTTTTAGTATTATATTTTATTTAAATGTCTGATTGCTAAGTGCCTATTAAAATATACTGTATATGGGATAAGTTCAAAGGTCGGAAATGATATGTTCGAGTAGCACTCAGCCTTACTTCTGATAGTGCTGAGTTCGCATCCTCGCACATACATTTATGTGATTAAAAACAGAAATATCAATAATCTTTATTCAAATAAACTTAATACATACAATGTTTACGCAGATGTTACGATCCACAGCTTGCAAGCTGTGTTTCAGTGGTGGATCACAGGTTGGGAAGCACACGAGACTACAGCATGGGGTTTTCAAGAAAGATATTCAGATTTCTTAAGGGTCGGCATCGCGCGCGGGATAATCCTGGCGTCCATAGACTACGGTAACCATTTACAATCAGATGGGCCGTATGATTGTTTGCCACCATCGTAGTATAAAAAACACATCTTACTCTATTGAATTGGTCAGCACATTAATCGAGTAGCAAGAATTATTTTATGGCAAATAAAGGTATTGTTGTAATTTTATTATATAGCGTGACTAATATCGAAAACGCAGTTCATTATCGACAGGGTTTTTTACTAAACCCTTCTGGGGTGCTACCATGCGATTTGACGTCAAAAATCGGAATTTCTCAAAAGCATAATCCAATCATGATTTTGAGAAATGTAAACCCATCAGAGGCTGCTTACTAAGGAATTGAAGGACAATTTAATTGTAGCGACCATTACCACCAGCACGGACCACGGCAGCCGGGCAACTAGCTCATATACCAAGAATACCATTGATCCCAACTAATCTGCCAATACCATCTAAACGGCTGCAATTATCTGTTAAAATATCTGTTATGTAATAAACCTATGTATGTTTTGATCTTAAGAAACTACGCGGATTTTGATGCGTTTTTTTTACTCAAGAGGAAGGTTTAGGACATATACTGTCCGGCAACTGAACACGGATCTTTAAACGAGCGATAACATTTATATTCTATGCCCACGCGGGCGAAGCCGCGGGTGGATAGCTAGTTATATATATATCTTATTATATATTTATTATATTTGTATACAGGTAAAAGGATATATATAAAATATTTGGTATACGGAGATATATATATATTCGGTAAGCATTGACATACGAGAATGAAGGAAGTAACAAAACAAGAATGTACAATAAAGGAACTACTGAATTTAAATACAAATTTAGAATACAAAATACATTTATGATTAGTCAGTTACAACAGGTATTAGGTACTCCAGTCATCTGGTGACCACGGCTAGTACAACTTAGTCAAAACGTTGAGAGAGGTAAATATTTATTAGTTTCTAATACATACACTTAATTTAAACACTTTTGGATAGTCATAGTTATCCTTCTTTTAATCTACCGCTCATTCGGAAAGGCATCTCATCACAAGATGAATGAGCAAGAAACTTGCGTGTTGCTCTTTTAATCGGTGTTACTTTACATTTTTAAGTCGAAACGTATGAATACAAACTATCAACTACCTACCACTAATTTATTAGGGTCAAATATTAAATACACAATAAGATTAAATTAGTCGTGGTAATTACAGTAGACCAGTCCCTACAAGTACCACTCGTTCACGAGTATGACGTATGAGCCAGTCATCATTGCGCTCGACCATATTTTAGGGACTGCTGTGACCCGGCCTACCACGTTGCCACATGTCTGGATATTTGAGTGAGCGTGACTACTCAATTCACTCGACCACGTCATAGCTACTTAAGTAAGATGGTTGCAAACTACAAAACATTTTGTATCGTAAATGTTTTTGTATTATGTTGACGACAGTCCAAACATTGTTACCTCCGGCTTCCTTACAGGTAAATCGTTTAGTTGGTCCCCTCTAGCATGAAGGGGAAGGGTCAAACGATACACGTAGCTAAACGTATTGGACTGACCACTAATCGAATTTACGCATATTGTGTTACCTTCACTGGGGTACGTAAGATGTAAAGGTGTAGTCTCACTGTGTATAAGATTACGAAGACTATCTTGTCTATCTATATTAATAATTCCGTCAAGGGGTACGTAGACTATAATAATAACATAGACAATGTTATGTGAATAACAAAACATAAAAATATATTTTTCGAGTCGACAACATATATTCGCAAAATTCGGATTGTGGAGTATTCATCGTTCCATATTCTAATGACATTCTGACAAACAAACTTGCAGTCGCCATCTTTTCATGTCAATAACTAACAACAATCAACACTATTGATTTGCGTTCGCGACAAATATATCCAAAATCACAAAGAACTGTGACATGTGACGTTGACGTCGTTGACGTTTCGCGAAAATATAGTTTTTGACACTTTTTTATGATAAAAGAGTATACAGTTATGTGTTTTTTCTTTAAATTGGCCAATTGCGAAATAATTTGACAATATTTTTTTTATTAATTTGTTTCACGGCTCTGGATACAAGTCCTTTTTTGCCCAACTTAAAGTTTTACAATATAAATTAAAGTAAATGTCCAATGTCAAATAATAATAAATGACAAATGTTGTTTCTCTTCTCTGATGAACTTATTAAAAAAAACTTAATAACAATCACAATTTCTTCACATTTTATTATTACACACATAATGCCAGGTATTTGCATTTTTTAAAAAAGGTTGTGGCACTGTTGGAAATTAATGTTATTTACCCATTTTTATAGATTATACGGAAATAATGTGTGGGTGTTTATTTAAAAAGCATTAACACAAAATTAATAAGTTATAGGTAGATATTAATAAATATATGGTTGTATTAAAATAGATTTTGTTATTTTTCACTAAAATAAAGACTAACTGCCTATTTTTTATAAAACAAATGACCTTTTCATAGTGTCATATATTATTTAACTGACTGTAAGGAAAAAAATGTTGGTTTGTAGATTAATACTTTAAAAATTACTATTTGTACGGAAACGACAAAAATATATTTTTGTTCTGCATAACACTACGACAGTAGTGGAAACATTAATATATGTACCTACGTAAATTATAAAATTCTGTTATGAAAACGTCATATTAAACTTTAAAACTAATTTGTTAGAATAAAAGTTTTCGATTAAACAAATCGGTATGGCTACCCCGCTACAGGTGGTAACATTTTTTTTTTGGTTCTGTTTATCCTTAATCGGAAAGGTAAAGGGAACTGCGCCCATACAACCGAGGTGGTAACATTATTTGAAAATTTGACATTTAAACCTGTCAATTTAGTCTCCCGAATATTCGATGAGAACCGATGACTACAGAAATATCTACCCATATTTCACCCGAGCGATGCCGGGTTTTCATCTAGTATATTTATAATCCTGAGCTGATATTCATCATGTCATCCTCCACTGGCCTTCCGCCAGCGTATACCGTTAGAATAAGGTTTTTGTAATTTTATTATTAGCAGTTTAAAATTAAACTGCTAATAATAAAATTGATTTAAATGTCTGTTTCTAATTTCAAATTAAAACAGCTTTTCATTAAATGCATATGAAATTATTAACTTACATAAAAAAATTTGTCTGTCTAGCTGCCTGTTAGTTTGTTGTTCTTGTTAACCATTTACATCAATGAGTGGATTCAAAAATTGTCTGTCTCTCAGTCTGTTTCTTGTAAACGGCTGGACCGATTTTGATGGAGCTTTCATTCATTTATAGCGAGTATATGGAGTAATTTCGGCTACTTTTATTTTATACATTTTGTTTATTGTAAGTCCACGCTAACATTTTTTTAATCGAGGGTTCCTTATACTATCAACAACCGTTTTTAGAGAGGTGGGATAACTCTCAATAACTATGCACATAAATGAATGTAATGTGTTTTTATCTAGTAATATATATTTAAAAACATTAATATATACATGTATATGTATATATATACACTAGCAACGTATTAATTCCATATTCCGTGATCAATTAAAAATCTGTCTAACATTGTTACCTATTGATTCGTTTCAGTTTTGATTACATTTAAAATGATCAGTACAAAATGCATCGTATTGCAGTCTATATTAAGATTAGATTCCAAGTTAGACTATCGGTATCAAGTGGTAATGGTGGTGGACCCTCGTCGCCAGCATTCACGTTGCATGTCAAGTGGCATTCTCAAATCAGAAACCACTGGTTGGGCGGACGGTTAAGCTCAATATATTCCACTTCGAACTGCATTCTATATGTATATCGACAGAAATACAGAGCTACAGCTAAAGAGCTCTATTCTGTCAGTACAGTCGTCAGTACAGTTGCCTAAAAATCAGGCTAAATGACTACATGCTCAACCCATCATCCTCCATTGCTGGATTGATGGTAATTGGTTGGTTTGATGCTCAGCGCCAACCTAAGTATATTAAACCGTTTTTATTTATGACTAGCTGTACTCGCGACTTCGTCTGCGTGGAATTTAATTTAATTTTTCTAAAATAAAAGATATTATATAAAATAAAAGTAGCCTAAGTTACTCCTTATTATATCAGCTACCTGCCAATAAAAGTCCCGTCAAAATCGGTCCAGCCATTTCAGAGATTAGCCGGAACAAACAGACAGAGAAACCAAAATTGTAAAAAATGATATTTTGGGGTATTTGTATTCAAATGCATATAGTAAAAAACGTTTGTTTCAATATTACAAACAGACACTTCAATTTTATTTATACGTACAGATAAAATAATTTTTTTATAAAATCTTATATGCTCAATTTGACTTTCCAACTGCAAAGTACTTAATTTTTAACCCTTACAATTGAAGTAAGAGGATTGTCAGTAAAGTGGTCTCATAACCTCATTGCAGTAATGTACCATATCAGGTTGATCTCCACGCGGTTACCTTTGGAAACCATCATGATTTATTGCTGGTTCATTTATTACTGACCTGACCTCATGTTCATCTTATCATCCTCCACTGGTGCCCTGCCAGCGTAAACCCTTAACGCAGGAAGGTGCACCATTCTATTATGATCCATTAAAAAATACCAATAAAATTCGCGGTTAGCTTCTTTGCTAATCAATTTACAATAAAAAAAATTGTAGTATATACTTTTATACTATTTAGTGATACAATCATCATCATCATCATCTCAGCCCGGAAGACGTCCACTGCTGGACATAGGCCTCCCCCAAAGATCTCCACGACGATCGGTCCTGCGCTGCTCGCATCCAATGCCTTCCAGCGATCTTGACCAGATCGTCGGTCCACCTTGCTGGAGGCCTTCCCAGTGATACTTGTACTGCTTAAATGAAGAAGGAAAAAATATATCACAGAGTAGGGAACTCTAGCTTCTATATCTACACTGTGCGATGTATTATTATGGATGATTAATCGTTTGTATACGACGTTTATTGCAACATATTGTTAGTTTGTTATTAATAAGCGTGTGGCAACACTGGCAACACACATCATTATCATTATACTAGCTTTTGCCCGTGGCTTCGCTCGCGTTAATTTATCCCCTTAGGGGTGGAATTTTTCAAAATCCTTTCTCAGGGGATGCCTACGTCATGGTAGCTATATGCATGCAAAGTCTCAGCCCGATCTGTTTAAAATGGACAAAGTTTCATACAAACTTTCATCCCCTATTTTATCCCCTTGGGGGTAGAATTAATCAAAATCCTTTCTTAGCGGTGCCTACGTCATAACATCTACCTGCATGCCAAATTTCAGCCCGATCCGTCCAGTGGTTTGGGCTGTGCGTTGATAGATCACTATGTCAGTCACCTTTGAGTTATATATATATAGATTAATACGTGAAGGAAAAACTTTGTGTGACTTTTTACGAAAATTGCGTGGACGGATTTAACGCGAGTGAAACCGCTGGCACAGCTAGTACTTAAACCTTATTAATATTATAAATGTTAAAGTAACTATCTGTCTGTGTGTTATGTAAATGAAAAATGGGTTGTAAGGAGTTGAAAGGTTGTATGAAATTCTCTATGGAAATTCGTTAATTTTGAAGCTAGAAAGATTGAACTTTTTTATTTGGCTTTTATTGGGTTAGATTATTAATTTTTTTGTCAAAGGTCACTATTTTAGATAGATAGATGGAATATACTTTATTTGCAACATACAGTAAAGAAGAAGCTCAAACAATATAAGAAAGGACACATTACCGTTACAATAAGGCGGCCTTATTGCTAAAAGCGGCCTTATTTTACGCGGACGAAGTCGCGCGTACAGCAAGTATTATATAAAAAAAGAAAAATCGTTTGTTATAATAGTTACAGTCAAATATATAAATGTTTTCAACAAAAGGCATCACAATATATTTTCCCGAGGACAGTTTTGTAATTAAAAAGGTTTCCAAATGAAAAACAGTTTATTTAGCGGTGTCCGCTGTAATCGTTATTTTTACATAACCACTCTCATATTAACATCGTGTACACACGGCGACATAATTGGTGAGTTCACGCCGCTGTTACATTACGTTTAAGTAAACGATGACGGCCTAAGTGATCCAACGGTTTAACACAGCTTTACTTCTGATAATCGTGGGTTTCATTTATGTTTTCATTCATATTCTTTTGTATTAATGAGTATGATTGTCTGTATTAGTCTGGGTAATTTCTATGTACCGGTTTCTTACAGTTGCAATGTAAATATTAATGTGGATTTATTAATAGTACTATTATTACATATTTTTAATCACTCCATAGTTCCAACTGCATAAAATTTTGCATAAAAGATCTAAGCGTACAGACAGCGAGAGTAACTTAGTTTTATATTATATATATATAAGTTGGGGTAATAATTATATTAGGTTCAGCAATGAGAGGGACAACAACGAGCCTCTGATCGTCCACTTCCTTAAACAAACTCTTGTACACAATACGTGTTGTACAGAAAGTTAGGAAATGAAACTATAGAATGTTGACCTCGGTGGTTTAGTGTTTTAGCACACCGCTTTACTATCAGATTGTCGTGCGTTCGATGCCTCGCACGGTACAAACATTTGTATTCATAAGTATGATAGTATCGGTCTGGGTGTTTTCTATGTATAATATGTATTTATTTACAAAAAAAATGTATTCATGTATTTATATCAGTTGTCTAGTACCCATAACACAAGCTCTGCTTAGCTTGGGACTAGATGGCACTGTGTGAATTGTCCTGAGATATTATTATTATTATTAGAAACCGAAGAAATGGCCACGCATATAAACGGCGAGGTCGCTCCGTGAAGTCTGTGAAGACTAGTTGGCATCTGTGCTTCTGTGAGGAGCTTAACTGGCTACTTTAGTAGTCTCGGCTCTACATACAGAACGGTCCAGATACGAAGTTAAATATAGTTAATAGTGATTCACTTACAATTTCATTTTACAATAGTCAGCGACAATCAAATGATGACCGGACCATTCACAAAACTGTACCGTATGTTTTCACATAAAACCCGTACTGAAGGACATTGTGCTTGAATACATTTGCATGTGAAATATTTTTCATGCATACAACGGTAGCTTTGTACTTATAACGTCGCTGGTCGTCGCTGGGATGGTCAGTAATGGGTACTAATGACCTCATTGCAATGTATCATGTCAGTTTGACCTCTACACGGTTATCCTTGGGGTTTCCAGGATGTTACTATAAATTTCTGGTGAATTTGTCACGATATGCTAACTGACCTGTTCTCCTGCTCATCTTATCATCCTCCACTGGCGCCCCGCCAGCGTAATTCGTTAGCACAGGCGGATGACATTAAATCCAGCGCTTCCAAATTCTCATTTTAAATCAAAATTGCGTAAACACCTATCCTTGAACCACCATTCCATTATCATCGATTAAAAAAAACATCGTGTGGTGTGACGTCATTTGCTACAAACGCTGACGTTTATAAATGAGCGGCGATCCTTATTTGTCTTCTTAATCTTATATATAAAATTCTTGTGTAACAATGTTAAAATCGGTCAAGCCGTATGGTTACCATATTCCTCCGAACCGGCTTGACCGATTTTTTTTAAATTTTAGATGCATATTCAGTAGGTCTGAGGTCGGCTACTATCTATTTTACACACCCCTAAGTGATAAGGGTTGCGCCCACACCTAAAATTTATTCTTCATTATTTTATAATGTGGTATTAAAAATACATACAACCCAAAATTTTTACCTTTCTATCACCAACCCCTATTTTTAATAGCGATTTTAATTTATATTGCAAAACAATGTTTGCAGTGTCAACTAGTAATAATATATTATTTATAGTACTTTTATATAACGGAAACAGTCGTGATAGACTTTAGAAAAGTCATCTGAATTGGTACTTTACTCTCGCCTTACAGCATCTTTGTAAGATGTGCTTTTTTGTTTTAGTCCATTTCCGATAACAAATTTCTAAGTCCATTATTTTTACTAGCTCAGTTCAATGACCTAACACAATATCTTCAAGATATATTGAACAATTATCTAGAATTGCATTCCATATTATCACTTATTCTATTAGCAGTAAAGTCTCAATGGTGTTACACGTTGCAACCCAAGTCACTAGAGGACAGAGGGTATAAATTGAACAAACAATGTATTGCAAAATGGACACGGAATCGTCTACAGTGGCCCTCTCTGCTATGCGTCTAAGATTCTCAAAGTTTATTATTTTCATAGCGTATTTAATTTTTTTTTAAACTGGACTGGAATACGCTTCTTTATATTATATAAGTTTGATATGCATTGTCGATAGTTAAAAAAATGAACAAAGTTTTTGGTGGTGGCCAGATACGAACTTTGATCTTTAAACATTACTTCTTTTTAACCACTATTCTAGTCTAATCTGTCTGTTTTATCCGGCTAATCTCTGAAATGGCTGGACCGATTTTGACGGGATTTTTTTTTGGCAGGTAATAATAGACGTAATAAGGAGTAACTTAGGCTACTTTAATTTCAGAAAAATAAAGTTAAAACCCACGCGGACGAAGTCACGGGAGCAGCTAGTATATATATATAGACGTATGTATGTAGTATCTTTGACGTTACCAATCCATTACAGTACATCAATCCGGCTCCCAACAATTCATTACACTGACACACGGAATGTAATGTACTGTTTACACTACACACGACTGTTACACTCCGCACTCACTCGAAATTACTTCTAATACACGTTAAGCTACATCACAATAGCTAGGGTTGGCAACCATGTTTTTATTTTATTTCAATAAACTGACTATACATTAAAAAAAAAGTAACGGTCGCCCAGTGGTCGAAATTCCACCATGATTAAATGAATGTTTAGTAAGAACAGTCTTTCTGAAGTAGAACAATCTTATTATTATTATAAACGCGAAAGTTTGTGAATACTCACAAACTTTCCCTTAAAGTAAGAGTAAATGAAAATAATAGAGATGCTTGTAGAGACGCTTATTATAGCAGAGCGCTGTGACAGAAGTGTTATAAAACAAATTGTATATATAGAACATCATATCTATATATATATATATATCACTCAAAGGTGACTGACATAGTTATCTATCAACGCACAGCCCAAACCACTGGACGGATCGGACTGAAATTTGGCATGCAGGTAGATGTTATGACGTAAGCATCCGCTAAGAAAGGATTTTGATTAATTCTACCCCTAAGGGATAAAATAGGGGATGAAAGTTTGTATGAAACTTTGTCAATTTTAAAACGATCGGGCTGAGACTTTACATGCGTAAATCTATTATGACTTAGACATCCCCTAAGAAAGGATTTTGATAAATTCCACTCCTAAGGATAAAAGAGTATATAAAAATTAAGAGTAATTCTCATTGTAGGTCTAAAAGGCAAAAACTACTGAACGAATTTTGATAAAACTTTACTTAAACTATACAGCTTATATATCAGAATAACACATAGGCTATAAATACCATGCGGCTGAATCAGCAGGCATAACTATGTAGTTTAGTATAATAATAGTAAGAATGTTTATAGAGTATAATATTAAAGACAAAGAATATTAATCTGTTTTCAATTTTACCACAGACTGTAATAATTACAAAAAAGTAGGTTTTTTATTAGTTGAATATATAAATTTAATATTTCAAGAAGGGTATATTAAGGTTTCTTAAGGGTCGGCAACGCGCAAGTGATACCCCTGGTGTTTCAGGCGTTCATAGGCTACGGTAACCACTTACCATCAGATGGGCCGTATGCTTGATTGCCACGATTATAAAAAAAAAAATATTTTTGTAGGTAATTTAAAAGAAATATTAAAAATATTAGCATTCTGCACTCATTCTCTATATAAAGCATAAGTGTGTGAAATTTCATACTTCTCCGTTCGCGCAGTTTTCATAAACAGGGATGAAAAAAATTTCCTTCACATATTCATATATACATTTCGCTTCTAAGTGTAGGTACAAGTGTAACTCTAAACTGGACTTTGTCAACTTCGTGTTTATTCTTTTTGTTCTGAGTACATTTTTTTTAAATGATGTGTTTTTGTACATAAATGAAACTTCTAATTGGATTTTTGGTTTTGTTACATAAAATATATGTTGGAAAATGTTTTGATTAATATGTTGCTCTAGTTTCGTTTGTATTTTAGTGTGGAAGATAATTTGGTATGCATTGAATAAATAACAGGCTCAAATTTAGAAATATATTCAGCAAGTATATTTCAGACCTTTTAAATACTTACACTGGAAAATATATTAAAACCATACTTTAGAGATTTTACGATAAAACAATAAAATATATAAATATTAAATCAGATAAATGATCATAAATTTGTTTTATTATTTTTAAAACTCATATTCGTTTTACTCGTAATATGTACGGAATCTTAATCAAGATATATGAAGTATATACAATTTGACCTAATCGCAAAAAGATAATTGTAAATAAATTCATTTATTATAATTCACGAACCTAATTCAAAAGTTTACTAGCTAGTAAAATATATCAAATGAATGAGTTCGGCGAATTACTACAAACAAAAACAGATAATGGTAATAATAATAATCTTTATTTGTCTCAAACAAAAACTAATACAGTTGTTAAGATGTGGCAACCCTAATGTATCCAAGATTATTTCCCAACTAACAAAGTTTGTTTTATCTCAGACGTGACACGTAGTTACTGCTTTTAAAGGATTAGAAAACATGAAAGCAGTGGAATGTACTTGTCTTATTAGAACATTATTAGATACAGCTCTAGTAATTAACTATGTATATTAAAGTATTATGAAATATCGTTTCAAAATTTTATTCTTTGGTTTTGCTAACTTTTACCCGCGAGTACTACCCGTTAAAATACTTTAAAAAAAATTCCCGGTGGTCAAAGGAATTACTAAGGGTTGTAGTATATGTAGTACATGTCTGTGTATGTAGTGATTTGGCCTTTTTAGGGCAAAACAATAAGCTGAGTCATTGACTATTAAGTGGGTTCTTTATGTAGCGTGTATTTCAGTGATTTGCTCTTCTCAGGACAAAACAATAGCCTGAGTCATTGACTACTTTGTGGGTACTTTATGTAGCGTGTATTTCAGTGATTTGCTCTTCTCAGGACAAAACAATAGCCTAAGTCATTGACAACTTTGAGGGTACTTTATGTAGCGTGTATTTCAGTGATTTGCTCTTCTCAGGACAAAACAATAGCCTAAGTCATTGACTACTTTGTGGGTACTTTATGTAGCGTGTATTTCAGTGATTTGCTCTTCTCAGGACAAAACAATAGCCTAAGTCATTGACTACTTTGTGGGTACTTTATGTAGCGTGTATTTCAGTGATTTGCTCTTCTCAGGACAAAACAATAGCCTAAGTCATTGACAACTTTGAGGGTACTTTATGTAGCGTGTATTTCAGTGATTTGCTCTTCTCAGGACAAAACAATAGCCTGAGTCATTGACTACTTTGAGGGTACTTTATGTAGCGTGTATTTCAGTGATTTGCTCTTCTCAGGACAAAACAATAGCCTGAGTCATTGACTACTTTGAGGGTACTTTATGTAGCGTGTATTTCAGTGATTTGCTCTTCTCAGGACAAAACAATAGCCTGAGTCATTGACTACTTTGTGGGTACTTTATGTAGCGTGTATTTCAGTGATTTGCTCTTCTCAGGACAAAAAAATAAGCTGAATCATTGACTATTTTGTGGGTTCTTTCTGTAGTGTGTGTCTCAGTGATTTGCCCTTCTCAGGGCAACACAAAAAGCTGAGTCATTGACTATTTTGTGTTGCCGCAGCAGTAAGCTGAGCCATTGACTATTTTGTCGGTTCTTTATGTAGTGTTTGGCCTTTTAAGGACAAAACAATAAGCTGAGTCACTGACTATTTTGTCTTGCTGAAGCACACATCTGATTTAGTTACTATCAATTAGTCCCTAACTTTGTTATTTTGTTTTTGTTCTGCTTCATTATGTGTTTGTGCTGAAGATATAAATAAATCCTTGATCTATCAAGTTAGATAAGATAGTCAAGAATAATTACATCTTATTTTTTATTATTGTCATGGAACACAAAAATTTGTACAGTAAACTTATTTAATTTACGAAAAAGGTCACTTGCGTGATGAGTTGACTAGTTCCGTCGCTTGTATTCAGCTGGACAAATGCCCAGTCGTTACGAGAACTTGTATATTCGCGGCTGAACATTGATCTTCCTCCCACATTCTAGTGTGATAGATTAGATTTCTTAGTTTTATAGCAACTTGTTGTTGTAAATATGTCAGTATATTTCTGTTCATACGGAAGAATATCCTTTGGGAATATTAACGTATGGATACAAAATACTAGGTATTAATGTTGTAAATACTAAAGTTTGTCGATAAATTTTGATGTTAGAGGTATTTGAATATTTCTTAGACTGTTTTAAATTAATTTTGATACAAATAATCTCAGATTATATTCACACAAAATTCTGAATATGACTAGCATTTATTTAAAAGAGCAACATGCAAGTTTCTTACTCGCTCATATTGTGATAAATTTTCGAGGAATCGATTCCACGACCAGTGACGGTAAGGCGGTATGCTAGACCGCTAAATTACCGAGGCCGCCAATTAAATATATACAGATTTATTTAGGGTTTACCTTTAGGGAATCAAATATGTTGTTTTTGTTAATAATGCTTATATTGGAGGATAAAGGGAAGGTCAGGTTGACCTACTAATACCTTTTCTCTCTAATGTAACAATGTACACGGGGTTCCACTTGGAAACCATTCTAGTACATTGCGATTTGCCAATCTTGGCTAACTAGCCTGACTTCATGATGATAATGATGATGATCCATTATCATCCATAAAAAGGGATACTTATTTATTTCAATGTGTAAAAGCCTTTAAATGAACTGACTTAGATTGCAAACAACACAAGTCTATACTGTGAGTGCCAGTAAAGGAATAAACTTTGAGAACCACAGGACAATGACCCTCTCAATATTTCACGGTACATCGCATCCCCCAGTAATATCGAGTCTCGCCCGCGCGTATTTTACGCGGCTCCCTTGACAAAACCATGATAAAACATGGACCGGCATTCTCTGTTCCACTGTGTAGGTTTATGAAGATTGGAGCCACATCTATGACTTATTTATGTTGGAAATTCGCGTCAAAACAGAATGAGTAATTTCCAAAGGTAATATCCGAGAGATTATGACTTATTTAGCACGCGATAAAGTTGAAAATGAATTTGTTTTAGCAATTTTTCTCGTGATTTATTAAAAACAATGTTACACAAAAACGTGTAATGTTGATATGTTTTTAATTGACTTTATAAGTTCACAATTTAAGTATTTATGCGTTAGATTTTTTTGGTAATAACTTTTTTCTTGGATAATATCTTTTTAGGTTAGGTTTATTTTGTAACAACCACTTTCTTGGATAATATACCTTTTATTTTATGTGATAATGAGATCAACAGTCCAAATTACAATTATTATTAGATATATAAAAAAATACATTAAATTTGTCTCATCATGAATAAGAAATAATAATTCATTAAATCAAATTCATAATACCAAATAAAACTAAGACAGTGGAACAAATGAACAAAGTCAGAATGTGTGTGGAAGCCAATTTGTGTGCCGCCATTTTTTTTTTTTCATTACCACAACATTATTTGACTTTTCGTTCATTCCATTTGCTACAGTTCGTAACACCATATCACTTTGTATCATATCTACAGGCACATAAGTGCCAAAATGTCTAATTCGCCTATGTCCCTTCTCAGAGACTACCTGTGCACAAAACTTAAATCGGTTCAGTAATTTTGACGTGTTCTCAGGGTCTAGACTATCTGCGCACCAAATTTCATTTATGTAAATCGGTTCAGTAGTTTTGTAATGAAAGCGAGACAGACAGAATTACTTTCGCATTTTTCATTTAAATCAGTTCTGTAGTTTTGGCGTGAAAACGGGACAATCAGACAGACAGAGTTACTTTCGCATCTATAATATTAAGTGGTATAAGTAAGGATTATCACAATAAAATGCTTCCATTACCACAACATTAAAAAATCATTTAAACACGTAGGACATTTTAGCCTCTAATGAACGTAATTTTTTTATATCATAATATTTTCCATACCATATTTACTTTTGCGTTCATTCCATCTCCCACAGTTCGTAGTACCATATCGCTTTCGACACAGCCAAAAGTGATAGAATGTCTAATGTGAAATATATAGAGTGATTTGAAGAGCGCCCTACGTTTTGAAGATAAAGTTTAATGGGCGATTTTTTTATGCACGCAACATTTGGCGGGGCGGCGCGAAATGTCAATGGGTGAGTGCGGTAAGATATTGGTTTCTGGTGTATTATACTTTAAAAGAACTGTAGTCATCAGTGATGAGATACGTGATATATATCCACACAGCGCCGTCTAGTTTCAAGGCAATTAGAACTTATATAAATATATTCACAAGGCACTGATGATGCCTTGCCTGTGCTGTTTTGTATTTGATGTTGTTCGTTTCTTTGTGGCGATGTAATTTCCCTGTGTGGGTGATGGTTGATGGTGGCACAATAATACGTCTCTTGGTTGATGTTTATCTTATTTATTGAAGTTTTACAAGTTTATAGTATTTTTTTTATTATTAATAATGGGATTGCGCTTGGTCTTACCTCATCTGATGGTAAATGATGGCAAGACCTAGGATGTAGTGCGCTTACCCAGAAGATATCTATTCACCATAATAATAAATAATAATAGTATTTATTCTTATTTATTTAAGCCTTACAAGTTTATATTTTTATATATATATGGAGCTGTGTGTGCACCATGATGAACGAACGGAGAGAGACAGAGTTGCCAGCTAATAAATTTAATGTAGCCACAAATAAAATAAATATAGTGTTTCCAACATTGCCTTTATCCCATTATTTGTACAGTCGGTCGGTGCAGTATGTCATTCTCTTCCACAGATCTCTATCGGCCGTCATATCTGAGCATACATCTAATCTTTTATAAGTACATTATCTTAATCTAAATATATATAACTCAAAGGCGACTGACATAGTGATCTATCAACGCACAGTCCAAACCACTGGACGGATCGGGCTGAAATTTGGCATGCAGGTAGATGTTATGACGTAGGCATCCGCTAAGAAAGGATTTTCATTACTTCTGCCCCCAAGGGGATGAAAGTTTATATGAAACTTCGTTAATTTTAAACCGATCGGACTGACTTTGATTGCATAAAGCTACTATGACGTAACCATCCCCTAAGAAAGGATTTTGATAAATTCCACCCCTAAAGGGATAAATTAATGCGAGTGAAACCGAGAGCAAAAATTAGTAAATTATAAACGCGAATGTTAGTGAGTATATATGGATGTATTATACAAAGTTTTCATTTAAAATTTATTTTACTATCATAACTATTGACTATTACTGTATATATATATATAACTGTACTATAACAATAATAAAAAATTGATTATTTGTATTATTATGTAAATTTGACGAAATGTCATGACATATGTCAAGTAAGCGTGATACAGATGAAGTCGTGTGGGTCAGCTAGTGTTATAAAACTTGGAAGTTTGTGAGTGTGGATAGAGGCTATTTGTTACTCTTTCACTCAAAAACTACTGAACGGATTTTGATGAAACTTTACAGTAATATAAAACTTATACTACAGAATAACAAATAAGCTATAAATTTCATACGGGTAAATTTGAGAGAACAACTAGTAAATAATGTACAAGAAAACACCCAGACTGATACAAATAATGATACTCATGAATACAAATATTTGAACTGTATGAAGAATTGAACTCGCGACCGTATACTTATATATATGTTAGTTCGGTATAATATTAATTCATCATCATCATCATCATCATCGCAGCCCGGAAGACGTCCACTGCTGGACATAGGCCTCCCCCAAAGATCTCCACTAATTAATTCATATGTATGTTAGTCTATAAGGTATTTATAATATAGGCCTAGTGGGGGAAAGGGGATTGTTAGTAATGTGGACTCATGACTCCATGACTAGCAATGTACCAAGTCAGGTTGATCTCCACGCGGTTCCCCCTGGAAACCATCATGATAAATTCCTGGTGAATTTGTCACGATGGGCTAACTGGCCTGACGTCATGTTCATCTTATCAACCTCCACTGGTGCCCCGCCAGCGTATACCGTTAGCGCAGGCGGGTGCACCATCCCATTATCATCCATAACCAAATATGGGCTTAGTAGTCTTAAAAAAATATATATACAACAATATAAAACAGTTAAGTCTTACATTCTTAACAAAATATTACCTCCACGTTGTAACTGCAGATATTGTGTCCAATACAGTTTTACTATCAGTTCTAAGAGAGAAGAACTATAAAAATCTTACAATATTGCAACTGTGTACGTTGTTGCAGAATCTACCATTATTAAAAATGATTATTATAAATCCTTTCAAGTGAAATGATATTTTTACAAGCTTTTATTCGACGTGCCGTTTTAGTGCCTGAATTTTAAAAGTCTCTTTCGGTAATGTACGTAATTGTAATAATAATATAATGTAAAACCTAGTATAATATAAGTACTAAAGGAGGATTTAGCACACCTCTTTACTTCAGATGGTCGCGAGTTCGATTCCTCACACGGTGCAAACATTTTGTATTCATGAGTATGATTGTTTGCATCGGTATGGGAGTTTTATATGTATATTAAGTATGTATTTACAAAAGAAAGAATATAAGTATTTGTTGCAAACTCTTTGCACATTTTTATACATGAATTTTATTTAGAACTAGCTTTTGCCCGCGGCTTCGCTCGCGTTAATCTATTCCTTAGGAGTGGAATTTATCAAAATCCTTTCTTAGCGGATGCCTAGGTCACAGTAGCTTTATGTATGCAAAGTCTCAGCTCGATCGGTTTAAAATTGACAAAGTTTCATATAAAGTTTCATCCCCTATTTTATCCCTTTGGGGGTATAATTAATCAAAATCCTTTCTTAGCGGATGCCTACGTCATAACATCTACCTGCATGCAAAATTTCAGCCCGATCCGTCTAGTGGTTTGGCCTGGCGCTGATAGATCACTACGTCAGTCACCTTTGAGTTATATATACTTAGACTAGCTGCGTCCGTGACTTTGTCCGCGTGAAATGACGATACTTTCATATATCCTTTCATCTCCCCTCTCTCCTACTTAAATTTCCTTACAATACGGCATTGTGAGTAGTAATTTCTCGTCATCACTTTTATCATCATCATATAACTCATCCACGCTTGGCTAAGGCCCGCGTGTTTGAACGTATTAGCCCCGTAAAAAGGGAGATATAAAAACATATAAAGTATTAAGTAGTATAAAGTAATCATAATATTCCTAAAACACTACATAAAGCAATAGACGATCTGAAATTTAATAATCTAATCTACATTCCAGTACAAAAGGCTGTTATCTTAGATACATGTTCAATAGTCTGTAGCTTCCTAAGTGCCACAGAATAAATCATCAAGCAAAATAAAGTAACGAGAGACTTTTCATGTCCTGCCCTTGGTAGTAATCAACAGCTTAAGCTGTGATAATAATAATAACAATCTCAGGACAATTCATACAGCGCCATCTAGACCGAAGTTAAGCTCACTAAAGCTTGTGTTATAGGTACTAGATAACTGATACAACTACATAGATTTGTTTTCGTAAATATATACATATACATATTATACATACATAACACCCAGACCGATACAAACACTCATACTCGTGAATACAAAAGTTTGTGCCGCGCGAGGAATCGAACCCGCGACCATCGGACGTAAAGTGGAGTGCTAAACCGCTAGACCAGCGAGGTCGTCATAAAATACAATTTAAATGGATATGAGAAGACTAAACAGGTTAGTCTAGATTTAGGTCAAATGGTGCTTAGGAACGAGAGCACTTTGTGCAATCTCCATTAATGAATTATGTACTCTGGATACAATATTCAAATTGTATATCTTATTAATATTATAAACGCGAAAGTTTGTTAGTATGGATGTTTGTTACTGTTTCAAGCAAATCGGTGAAACCGTGAGCACAGCTAGTCTATACATACAAGTCTCGAGGTCAGCTAGTGTCTAATAAAATCGTGAAGAGCGAATACTGTCTGGTGTCTATTTGAGAAATAGAAATAGAAATAATCTTTATTCAAATAAACTCATTACAAGCACTTTTGAATAGTCATATTTTGATTCTACCACTCATTCGGAATGCAGATTCATCACAAGAAGAATGAGCAAGAAACTTGTGTGTTTCTCTTTTGAATAGATGTTTTTTTTATATAATAATACAGTATAACAAGTAAGAGGCATGCGATAATCAACATAGAAATCGCTACGCACTCATTATTAGTGTAGTCAGATAATATTGTCAGCGCTATGGATTTTAAGTTTTTCTATAAAAACATTATTGTCGTTAACGAATTCTTCAATTTTATAGTAAGCTTTTTTTCAAAGGAAGTATTTTATATGACATTTAAATCTTTTTTTAGGCAGATTTATAACAGACTAAAGAAATATTGGAATAATACTTCCAAAGTGGTAATGTAGTGTTTTCTTGTATTAATTTTAAATACACCATCCGCTATTGTCAATTAGAGAGAAAATATACATAATTCACAGAGACTATTGACCTCTCAGACGAAAGGTTATATATATATGTATGTGCATCATATGTATATAGCTGTTACCAGCGACTTCGTTATTTCATTAACATAAATAAAATTTCTAAAACATAAGTAGTGACTATTTATAACTTTAATTATTTGCAAGTATGTAATTTTATATTATCTGTGCTGCAAGTGAGTCCCTTCAAAATCGGTCCAGTGTTTTCATCATGAACAAATAAGTACCGTGAGGTCAAAAAGCTACTACTGAGGGTTCTAATTGAAACTACCATTCAATACGGATGATAGAAATTTATTAAAAAAAAAATACTATAGGGAGGTCATTAAAACAAAAAAAAACTTAATAGCGCCATCTACATTTACCTGTGGCGCCATCTAGTGAACTAATATTATACATTTGGAACTATCAACACATCATTAACAGGGTTGGCGACCGACCACCGCAAACCGCAGCAAACTCTTTTGTTTTTATTTTTATTATTTTGAAATTTATATTTTTAGACCAGTTCTTTTTAAATCATGTTATTTGATACATTTCACTTATGGTATTGTCTTATTGTCATTACTGTAGTTCACAGTTGCATATTAATATACTAGCTGTCCCGGCAAACGTTGTTTTGCATTAAAATAAAAAAAAAAATTAGGGTTGGACCCCTAACATTTAGGGGAATGAAAAATAGATGTTGGCCGATTCTCAAACCTACTCAATACGCTCACAAAATTTTATGAGAATCGGTCAAGCCGTTTTGGAGGAGTATGGGAACGAAAACTGTGACACGAGAATTTTATATATAAGATTTTACTATAATATTTTACGTGTTTTCTTCATATAGACACCCATACAGTTCACCGATCCATTACAGACGGTCAGATATATATTTTTTTAATATTATTTTATAATTACAGGCAGACAATTCAATTTTATTTATTTGTATATACAGTATAAAGTGAATACGAAACTAAAGTTATTTATTTACAAAACCAATTGGAAATATACTCGTATAAAAACATAAATGGAAGATTTACGATATTTATATAGGTGGTTCTTAGTTATTTTTACAGTTGCACAAATATTTCTAATTAAGTCTATGTTAAATACAAAAATATTTACATCGTCATACATATAATATATATATATATATATATAGTATTTTATAACTTGCTACCATTAAAAAGAAATAAAGTTTGCGAGTTTTGACCAACATGGTGATGTTAACTTTAAAAAAAAATACTTTCAGTCCATTTATACAGAGTAACTAATATTACGCTAGGAAACAGAGAAAATATGACATAAGCCAAGTTGCACAGGTCATTGCATCAAAAACTTTTAATACATATTGTCATTCATATATGTATATATATTATAATTTATTTGGTTTAACAGAAGCATTAGATTAGACAGTAGATTTGACATATCATAAGAGTCTGTAATAGACCTATATGAAAAAAGATATTTTGAATTTGCAATGTAATTTATTTAAAGTGGCAGAAAGCAGACGTGGTATACATCTGCTGTACTGACATGGTACATTGCTAGCAATAATATCATGAGTTCACATTACTAACAATCCCCTTTGCCCTTCGATAATAGTAAGTCAACATCATCAATAGATTCTCATTTGACATAATGTTTTTTCCTTGGTGGGGAGGTTTGTGGGAAAGATGGTATGATACTCCTGGTGGGAGGTCAAGACAAAGTCTAATTCATACGTTCTTTTCATCGATAAATACAGAGATGAATCGTTTATGATGACAATGATGAGAATGAGTAGTAGTCTAGAATCTACTATAACAGATGGATAAATAAATAATGTATACTATATACTTTATTTGACGCGCCCGGTAGTTTAGTGGTTTTAGCGCTTTACGTCTGATGGTCACGGGTTCGATTCCTCGCACGGTACAAACATTTGTATATAAATACAAATATTTGTACAGTACGTAGTCTCCGTGGTGATCTATGTGGTAAATGTCGATCGCAAGACTGGTCTGACAACCTTTGCTAATATTTTAGCACTGAATTAGTATTGTTGTTCGTATCGTATAATTGTTTGTATCGGTCTGGATGTTTCTATGTATATTATGTCGTGTTATAGTAACGATACATGTGTTCTTTGTTATATTGTTTGTGCTTCTTCTTTACTGTATGTTGCAATTAAAATATATTCTATCTACCTATCTATATATTTAAAAAAAAAACTATCTATGTATTTATATCAGTAGTCTAGTGCCCTTAACATAAGCTCAGCTTAATTTGGGACTAAATGACACTGTGTTAATTGTCCAAAAATATTATAATTATTTTTTGTTCACTATTATAGTAAAGATTCTAGAGATAGTAGTAAGTCAGTAACATCAATATGTTCTCATTTGATACAATGTTTGCCTCTGCCGGGACTCGTATTACGATCACAATGTCGTGTTACCCTCAATCTGTCTAAATTACTTAACGTTCATACAGACGACTTCGGACATGTTGTAGAGATTTACAAGGATGTCTGCTAGTAGGGACACCACCCATCCGGATATTACTTACGGTCTTTACCCAGATTTGTCCGGATTAAAAAAATGTATCCAAAAAAAGCGATCTAGAGTGGAACAGAGGTATTCAGACTATTTTGACGGCCTCGGTGGTCTAGTGAATTAGCACACCGCTTTATTTCCGATGGTCGTGGATCCCATTCCTCGCATGGTGCAAACATTTGTATTCATGAGTATGTTGACTGTTTACATATGTCACGCTGCTTTCTAATGTATATTGTTTATGTATTTATAAACAATATATATAGATATATATTTGTATTAGTTGTATTTACTATTTTGTAGTCTTTTTTTAGAAATTTGGAATTTCTATCAAATTCTAGCACATAGGTAAAATTTTAAATTCTACCACAAATCCCAAATTTTGTTAATGTAGATAAGATAGATAAGATAGATATTTTCTAGTAGTCTAGTTCAAGAGAAGCATATCAGCTGGAAATTTAAGCCACTCGATCTTTCTTGGTGGGGAGGTTGGTGGGAAAGATAGTACTCCTGGTGAGAAAGGATAGATATATTAGTTAAGGTCAAGACAAACATTGATATATTCGTATGATAAACACAGAACTAAATCGCTTATTTTAATTGTTACCAGTGATGAGACAGCATTCAGATTAAAAAAATAAGTATGACTATTAAAAATGCTTATATTGAAGTATTATGAATGAAAAATATTCAATTTTTTTTTTTATAATACTATGGTTGTCGTAAAGCGTACGACCCATCTGATGGTAAATGGTTACCGTAGCCTATGGACGCTTGAAACACTATGGGTGTCACGTGCGCCTTGCCAGCTCTTAAGAAACCTTAATATACTCTTCTTGAAGTACCCCATGCTGTAGTCTCGTGAGAAAAACTCGGCTACCTGCGATTTTCATTCCATTTTCATTTTTCACATTATTTCCGCAATATAAATGTACGCGGGAGGAAGCTCCTTTGAAACCACACTGTCCGAGAACACTTGCGTTCTAGCGTGTGGGTATGAATTCCCTGTCTAATCTATTATAATCAATAATTACTGAGAATAGGTTGTTATCTATTTTTTAAACCCCTAAGAGATAAGGGTGTCTCACCCAAAAAAAAAAGTTTCTTCGGTCAACTGTTTTTATTTTTATTGTTATATGACTATGTACTATATTTTATTGTTATATATTGTTATACACTCCTGTATGTGTTTTAAGATGTCACATCAATTATCATTCTTCAACCACCAACCCCTATTTTAGCTAGAAATACATATAATAGCTAATAACGTTATTGTGTAAGCGTTAATAAACTTTTACTATTGCATATACATATATACCATTTTAGTTTAATAAAAAAAACGAATGAATAATTCAATTCTTCGTATTGAATTAAAAATAAAATATCATTCTCGTATGCCGTGAACTGCGAGTGAAAATTTATTATACATTTTTGTGCCTAAAACTGTCGCCCATTGTTGAATATGTCCTTCTATTTCAAACGCGACAGTAACCCTACCTGCGAGGGTGGTGTCCCTCTGGCTATAAATTAATTTGCAGGCTGTAGTTAGGTGGCTCTGTACATAGATTTGACGCTTCCATTGGACCTTTCTGAAATTCATCAATGTTTTTTCATTTTAGACTTTACATGTACAGAACATAGTTGATATTCGGCTGTTAATGTTTTATTTATAGTTGTAAAGTTTTTTAATTTAAATAAAGATAGGTGCTACATGTATTGTTTTCGGATTTTAAATAATAATTACAAAATAATAATATTAATTTGCGAAGCAAAAACTTTGTGCATCTTTAGGGAAATTGCTCAGACGAAGGACTATGAAATTTCGCACACTTATAGTTAAATAAAGAAGGAGTGCATAGAGAGGTGCATTTAGCACTCCTAAATTTATTACATAAAAAATAATAATATACATAAAAAATCTGTAAAAACCATTACACACAATACCATGTATTTGACACACATATGCATAATTATAATTATTAGAAATGAATTGAAAATACAATTATTTAGAGAATAATTATAAATAATTATAATCGAATATTTATTTTAATTAAGAATTAAACAATAGAGTATATATATTTGTTTAATTCTTATTGCTGGATCAAAGACCTTTTTGTATTTTTTATTAGGGTCGAATATCGACCACCAGTCGATTACTAGTTTATGTAAAACGGCACAAAATGTCCTAGGATTCAGACGTGCGGATTCTTAATTAGAATGACAAAATACTGATAAATATATGTATCTTGTTTCAGGTTGCAGGAACATTATCATCTGTCAGAGAGGTACGTAACTTCAAATTAATATTTCGAACTTCAAAATGTTGCTTTTTGAACGTAATTAATTGTTACAGAATAATTATGTACGGTAATCCAACTGATGGATTTGATTTCATTTTACTTTACTGTAATTAAGGAAATTTATGTACATAATAGGTATCTTTTCTACCAAAACAATTTTGTTTTCTAAAGAAAATATTTCTACGACTTCACTTTGTTTGTGCAATGTTTCAATCTATACATATAAATAAAATTGGAGTGTCTGTTTGTAATATTGAAATAACCGTTTTTTATTACGTGCATATGAATATAAATACGGTACATATACCAAAATATTTTTTTTTACAATTTTTGTCTGTCTGTCTGTCTGTTTGTTCCGACTAATTTCTGAAATGGCTGGGCCGATTTTGACGGGACTTTTTTGGCAGGTTGCTGATGTAATTAGGAGTACCTTAGGTTACTTTTGTTTTAGAAAAATAAAGTTAAATCACACGTGGACGAAATAGCTCGAATAGCTAGTATTCAATATCATACAAAAATACATCATTTAGAGGAATAAGAATTACAAATAATTTAGTTAGAAGTTCCTTTTTATTTTTATAGTTTATATCTCTATTAAAAAAAAAAACCGCCACAAAATTTGTTGTGTAGTTTTAAAGATTTAAGCATAAATATTGACGGACAGACAGCGACAGCGACTTCATTTTATACTATGTAATGACTCTAGCTTGCGACTTCTAGACGGCCTCGGTGGTCCAACGGGATAGCACACCGCTTTACTTCCGATGGTCGCGGGTTCCTACCATGGCACAAATAATTGTATTCATGAATATGGTTTTTTATATCGGTGTGGGTGTTTTCTATGTATTTATTTACAAAAAAATGTTTATGTATTTATATCAATTGTCTAGTACCCATAGCACAAGTTCTGCTTAGCGTTTGAATATAGCGCTGTGTGAATTGTTCAGATAATATAGGATTCTATAGTAACAAGAGATCACAACTATTCATATTACCAATTCGTAATTATACATTTGATACGTATACAACAAATGGTTGAAACGCAATAGAATATCTCATTGTTGGACCAGACAATTAAAACGGGAAACCTCCATCTGCATAAAATAATCATTTCACCTTAATCGTAAGTACGTAGTCATAGCACTTAGATATCGTTCAGGACACATTTCATCAAACCCAAAGAGTAGACCCCCCCAATTGTCATACTTGTGATGGTATTGATGATGCTCAACATTTGTTAATGGCATGCATTAAGAACAACACTGATAGGCAAATCTTACTGAAAAAAAATTAACAAAATTAATTTAGGAATCTTTTAGAGTATTTCATCAGAATCTGTATCAAAACAATCGGTAGTAATTTATAAATTTGTAGATAAAAGTAGGTAAGAATTGTCTTTATATTAATTTAAATTTTAGATGTAATGTAATTAAGATTAAGAAGTAAGCACGGAGCTAACATGCTCACTATTGTGCTAAGCTCCTAAAACAATAAAGGAAAAAAATCACATTGTTGAACCCGACAATTAAAACTGGAAACCGCCATCTGCATAAAATAATCATTTAAAATTAATCGAAATCTTTATAAAATCTTTACAATCGAAATTAAAACCACAGATAACATAATATTAATATGTAATATTTGGTTCTGTGGTTTTAACGAAATGAAGTCACTTAAAATTGCAACGCCTGCATTATCTGTAAATTTTCAAGCCCAATTTCATTCTCACTCTCATTCAATTCATTCGTTCATTATTGCTAAGTGATAATACAGGATAAGAGACATGACATTTTAATTCTTTTGAATGGTAATTTATGATAACGTGATGACCGTAGTGCTGTATGTATGGTGCTAGTGTTGTACATGTGGGGTCGGTAATAATTGTTTTATAAATAAAATAGACCCTGAACAAATAGTCATTGTATATATATATAAAATATATTGTATACAATATATTATGCCCAATTTACACTCAGCTCGAGTGGGCAGGGAAGTGAGCAGCGCGAGAGTGTAAACACGAGTGGAAACACTTCCCATGTCATTGGCGCTGCCACTCGCGCTGCCCGGCACTCTCTCGATTGTCGGTTTTTCGTGCGCGAGTCAAAGGACTGGCAGCGCGAGTGGTAGCGTGTTTTTACATTCAGCCCTCTCGCTCAGTTGTCGCCCGGCAATATTTCCGGGAGCGCCAGTAGCAGGGGAAGCGGCTGAATGTAACGTAGCATTAGAATATAAGAATTAACAAGAAAATGTATATATGGAACAGAGCTGTATAAGGCGAGTGACGGATGACGTCAGAATATTTTATAGGTGAACTATGGAACGTGTCTGTCTTGTCTGCAAGCAGCCAGTCGTCATGAAAAGAGGTAATGATGTGAAATGATTATTATACAAATATATACAGTACACAATATACACATATACATAATACACAAAGAAAAACGTTCTATATTCGGTCAGTATATTATTTTTATATATGATATTTTTTAACTATAATTAATTCGTATCTTAATTCTGATTGCTTCTTTCGTCTGCTTATCATTATATATCGCCCAATTTACATACATAATATCTTTTTGAATTATAGCCTATGTGTTATTCTGTAGTATAAGCTATGTTACTGTAAAGTTTCATTAAAATCCGTTCAGTAGTTTATGCGTGAAAGTATAAACTACTGAACTGACGTAAGTGAGTAACAAACATCCGTTGATACTCACAAACTTTCTCATTAATAATATTAGAAAGATTTGTATTATTATTTGTATTTTTAATCTTATTCAGTTTGAGATTATTCTGCTAAGTTACAAAATTATATCTACACAAATAAATTAATAGCAATTGCTTCAGTAGACTGATCCTAATTGAATGTGGCGCCTTTATGCTTCGAATGGGAGCATTTGGGTTGGATTCGATCTGAAATTACAATAATATAAATGTTACAATTCTCTAAACTTACTAATTATTATTAACTAGCTACTCGCCTCGACTTCGCATTGTATGTGGTGTGTGGGTGTATATAAACCTTCCTCTTGAATTTCTCTATCTATTAAAAAAAAGGCTTCAAAATCCGTTGCGTAGTTAAAAGATTTAAGCATACATAGGGACGGACAGACAGCGACAGCGACTTTGTTTTATACTATGTAATGATTTATCTGTATGCAAATGACTTCAGCCACCTGGCATAAGCTGGAATATCTGAGGAAAATGGAGAATCATCACCTCTCACGAGATCTGACATTATCAACAAATCTGTTTGTAATCTGAAAGATTTACTGCATCATGTAAAAGAAAATATATATGTATATATATATATATATATATTAAAATAAACTTATATTTAAACACTTTATAATAGACATTGCTATTTATTTATTTACCGCTCATTCAAGCTGCTTTGTCATATGAAGAATGGGCAAGAAATTTGCGTGTTGCTCTTTTAAGTTTAGTTGTACTTTATGAACATAAAGTTAATATGTGTGAATACAAACTACCGACTTTTGACGGCACCGCTAGGTAATCGAACTTCGGCTTAGGTCGTAATATTTTCGATCCCCGTTTGAATTGGACGGGGGATCGATCGGAGGGGTAAGTAATACATGAACAGTTCCATGGACCTTAAGTAGTCATGTGATCCCCATACTAGTCATGTATTGCTGTTATAAAGCAAAAAAATATTTGTAGTAGGTACTCTATAATTGCAATGTCTTATTTCACCTTTCAATCTAATCAGATCTTACTAAATTGTTAGGCGGTTGAAATATGTAAGATCTCTTTTGTAATAAAGGAATTAAATTTATTCAAACTCTACTCGGTACATATATATAATAAGTTGCAAACTATATCTACTGTAAGATAATGTATTAACATTTATTCCCTTTGCCATTATAACTAGATATTTCGCTAAAATAAATGAGCTTGTTTATTTTCTGACAGAATGACAAGGCGGGAAAGTTAAATTACAAAATGGCTACAGATGACAATATTTTGTAGGTAATAAATTGTTCATAATAAATTGTATATGCTTGGTTAATTTTGAAACTCTAAGTTGTAACTTGACATTTCTGTTCCTTTGATGTTGATAATAATCATTATTCAACTAAATATTCTAAATTAAACAGTAATGTTTTTTTTAATGGCGCTAATCAATTTGTGTAATGTTATGGGCGTTCTTTTTTTAAATTTGTTTTTCAAATTTAATTTTATACCAAAATTTGCAACATATTAAAAAAATGTACTTTGCTTGTAGAACTTTTTTTTTATTTTAGATAAGGCTAAGGATCTCAACCTGTGCAGTTATCGTCTTCGGTTAAATTCTGACATCATTATATCTTTATTCTCATGGAATTGTGATATTCAAATAATATTATCATAACCCTATTATAACGTTAGGCGTAGCAAATTATATTTTCTTTAGATTCTACGAGGAAATATATTTAATAATATAAAATAATTTAGTCAATATTTGTTAATATATTATCAGCAGAGCTTATAAGAGATTTTTTGAAAACCATACTTTTCAAGGGTTAGATCTAGACACGCGGCAGCGTGTCAAGCCGAGTTTCAAGTAAACTGGCTTGCAGCACCGTGTGTATATTTACACGAACCATTTGGAGCCACTTTTGGCCCCCTCATAACTCAAAAACTCTTTCACACAAACCTGTCAAATTTGGTTCATATATTGAGACTTGCGAGATAAATATGTGTTCCAAATTTAATAAACATATCTCAAACGGTTATTTAGATATTAATGTCCAAAAATCGTCATTTTTATCACTGATCAACTATAGATCAAAATTATAACCCACTTCCAGATGACCTAGGAAGTTCAAATTTGGTATGCAGATAGGTAATTAGGTGAATATAAAGGAAAAAATCTGAAACTGGTAAATTGTTATCATTTTACTACAATTTTTCACTTTAATTGATTCTATTTCAACTTATACTGGACGAATACTAAAATTCTATGAAAACGTCGATAGCCACCAATTGACATTGATCCCTTGCGAAAAATCTCATCTTGTACTGGAATAATATTGTATGTAAACGTCGATCATTGCAATTTACGTTGACATTTCACATCAGTGTCGATAACTAGCAAACTTCAAATATTGCATTGAGCGGTAAACACTAGTTGCTATAATTTAGATTCTGTCTAAAATATACTCGTACTTATAACTAGGAGTGTAGTCGAATTTCGTATTTATTATGTTATTAAATGAGATTTGGTATTAATTATTGTTTCAATATTTAGCGCACATCGATAGTGTAAAATCATTATATATAATTAAATAATGCAAACTATATCTGGGACTGCGATAAAATAATGTTTTGTTAACGATATCTAACCTATAAGGTTGCGATTTAACTAGATATTTATAGCTTTCTTAAATTATACTTATATATTTGTGATTATATTATTATTACATTATTTTAGTAAATACGTATGGTATAGACAATAGTTTAAACCAAAAATTAATAACAATTTTAGTATAGTTATGTAGGAATATTAACTCGAGAATGAGAACTTATTGGTAACAAATTGTTTTCTTGAGAATTCAATAGATAACAGTCAATTTGTTACATAATCGTCTTTACGAACTATAACGTGTCAATACGAAGTTTCAGATGTTAAATATTGTATATGTTGATAGAGAACAATTCCGTATTTCCTTAACATATGCTATTACTATCCACAAATCATTAGTTTTGGCAACTCAAATATTCTATATTTAATAAAGGGCAGGTTTAATGACTCTCCAGAGTTTTTAATGGAGTACGTCTTAACAATTTAGATCCAAGTCATGAGGCGTTCTATTGTTTTAACCATCTGTGGACGTTTTTCAAAAATTTGAATTGGCATTGCACTTGAACATTTAAAAGATACAAGAAAATATAGAAAATAACACAAAAAAAGACAATTATACCCCGTAAATATACGAAAATTTTTTTAATTTTATTAATAATAAATAAGTACCTCGTATAATTTATGTACAAAAAGTAATGATATCCCATCAAAAACATAAATGTGAAATGCGAGTGATATATCTTCGGTTATTGTTTGACATCATTATATCTTTATTCTGTGAAATGTATTTATAACAATATAAAATAATATTATCATAAGGTCTAACTTGGCTAGTTTTCATATACGAAATATACTGTAGCCTACGCAAGGTCTAAAAAGGTTAGTTGTAGGTTTCTATTTTAATATTAATAGTTCTAGCAATCGAAAGTAATATATTTAATGATATAAAATATTATTTAGAAATCAATTTTATATTGTTATAAATATATTATCAGCAGACCATTGAACTTGGCACCCATTTAGAGATTTCTTTTGTCGTAGAAGTCAACAAACAATCAAGGCATATATCATAATATTAAACTCGGCTATCATTTCACATTTATGTTTTTGATGGGATATATATATATATATTATTATAATATTAAATATAGGCATGTTTCACCCACCAAACTACCCTATCCAAATATAAATAATTTATAATGTAAAATCTAATTAGTATAGTTAAGCCACTAATATACAGCTGGATAATCCTCTATAGAGACGTGTAGGTACAACTAACCGAATATATATGTAGTAGTCTAACATAATAATGAACTTTTTAGAATCTAAAACCCAATGTCATTATGAATTCAGTAGTGGTGAAGTATAAAACAATTATTATAGCTTATAAAACAATAAACGTGAGAAATGACTCCTTTTGATATTATTGTTTTTTTTTTTAAATAACTGGATTAAGAAACAAGCTGATTGCGCATATGGTAGTAAGTAGCAACTGTTGCCTATATCATAAAACAGAACCCCGGTTGCCATTCCTGACTGTGATGTCATATATCAGTAATTAATTAAAACCTATCCTTAATAGCTTAGTAATAAGGTTACTTATAAAGTATAAAGTCATCACGTGACGATATTACGACCTATCCTGCGTTGCCATCTCCGAAATTTGCTTGAAAATAGAAACTAGCTTAAAAATTGATCCTTAATGTTTTAGTAATAAAGTTACTTATTAAATCGTCGTATCGTACGTTGCCATCGCTGACTAAGATACCATGCAATCGTACTCCGAAATTCGTTTGAAAACAGATCCTTAATGGCTTTAGTAATAAGTTTACTTATAATATAAAGTATCAAGTCTTCACGTGACGATATTGGGACCCATCATGCGTTGCCATTCCTGAAATTTGCTTGAAAATAGAACCTTAATTGCTTAGTAATAGGTTACATTTAATATAAAGTTTAATATCACTTTCGGTTAGATCCCACAACCGCTAAGAGTGTCGCAGTATGGTGATAGCAGTCGTTTACACCTGCTACAGTATATCAAGGTAGAATTAATTGCATACTCTTTGAGACTTACCTAGTACATAGGTTACACACGGCTATCTCCGAATATCGCTTATTTTCTTCATGTTGAGGTCCATTTTTGAATATCCTACAATTACTTACGGATGGTGAGATTTTATCTCACTGTATGGGATCGGTCATAATATAATAATAACATTCCTGGACAATTCACAGTAAAGACCGTGAGTCATACCCGGACGGGTGGTGTTCCTACAAACAGACAGTCTTGTAAATCTCTACAACATGTCCGAAGTCGTCTGTATGAACGTTAAGTAATTTAGACAGATTGAGGGTAACACGACATTGTAACCGTAATACGAGTTCTGGCGGTGGCAAACGTTGTATCAAATGAGAACATATTGATGTTACTGACTTACTACTATCTCTAGAATCTCTACTATAATAAATTAATAAACAAAAGTAAATAAATAATAATATTCTTGGATAATTAACACAGCGTCATCAAGCCCCAAGTTAAGCTGAGCTTCTTATGGGTGTTAGACAACTGGTATAAATATTTTTGTTTTTTAAATATATAAATAACTAGCTGTCCCGGAAAACGTTGTTTTGCCTTAAAATAAAATAAAAAAAATAGGGGTGGACTACCCCTAACATTTAGGGGGATGAAAAATAGATATTGGCCGATTCTCAGACCTACTCAATACGCTCACAAAATTTCATGAGAATCGGTCAAGCCGTTTCGGAGGAGTATGGGAACGAAAACTGTGACACGAGAATTTTATATATAAGATATACATAGACAATACTCAAACCGATATAAACAATCATACTTATATCTGAAAGAGCTTGCATATTGCTGTATTTATACAGTTAACCGGGTCTTGACACGAATACTTTTATGGTGGTAAAGATAGCCGTGTACATGAGCTGACTGGGGTAACAGCGATGTCAATTTTGTCTACTATAAGTGCAGTGCAGCAAAGTTTTTATTCTAAAATATCATTATATTTTCAACGTCTTGCATCATTTCACAGACAGCCTCGGTGGTCTAGTGGTTTAGCACACCGCTTTACTATCCGATGGTCGTAGGCTCGATTCCTCGCACGGTACAAACATTTGTATTCATGAGTATGATTGTTGGTATCGGTCTGGGTGTTTTCTATGTATAATATATATTTATTTACAAAAAAAAATGTATCCATTTATTTAAATCAGTTGTCTAGTACCCATAACACAAGCTCTGCTTTACTTGGGACTAGATGGCGCTGTGTGAATTGTCCTGAAATATTATTATTATTTCAGCCCGGAAGACCGCTAAACCAAGACCTTTCCTAACATCTTATATATTTTCAAATTTTTATAAGTCTTGGATAGTTCATGCGAATGAGCTAAAGACAGTCCCAGGTCGTTTTTCACGGTGAAGATCGACAAACTTGTTTTAACGAAAATCTGACAAGTTGCCTCATCCTATATGGTAAAAATCACCCAGTTTAATTAGATATCGTTAATTTTAAACTTTCGTGTTTAATATACATTATTTAAATTATTGTCTTAACACGAATAATTTTATGGCAAATAAAGGTATTTACCTCTCTCGACGTTTCGACTAGGTTGCACTAGCCGTGGTCACGAGCTGACAGTCAGCTTTATTTGCCATAAAATTATTCGTGTTAAGACCCGGTTAATAATTTTAATTAATTAGATATTGTAGAAAATTTTCACATTACGTACATACACGTTTTGTATCGAGTGGGATAAGTGAGTCTTAAAATGAGTGTGTGTTTTGTGTGTTCTACCGATTATACAACGTACTGTGTTTTGAGGAAGGGTTGATGATGATGTCTACGGCCTCCTTTTACCATCGCACCGCTCGCCATCGACAGGGAATTCATTCCCACACGCTGGAACCTAAGTGGTCTCGGACAGTGCTGTTTCAGAGGAGCTTCCTCCCGCGTACACTTATATTGTGGAATGAACTACCTGCCGAGGTTTTCTCACTAGACTACAGCATGGGGTTTTTCAAGAAGGGTATATTAAGATTTCTTAAGGGTCGGCAACACGCAAGTGATACTTCTGGTGTTTCAGGTGTTCTTAGGCTACGGTAACTATTTACCACCAGATTGCCACTATCGTAGTATAAAAAAAAGAGAGTGAACAAACATAGACTTATTCTGAAGCTTGTTAATACACGTAGCCGTGTGTAGTGGGAGCAATATCAGGTGTTTTACGATGTCGCCAGTGGATTATGTGCTGCCTCCAGGCCTCCAGCTGGCTTTATGATTATGCACGGCGGAGTTATTGCCTCTTTTCATGCAGCGTTTTTAGGTGCGCGTGACACTTGACTTAATACATCACCGAGCTATCTATCTATCTATCTATATCGCGGTCTGGCTTTGAACTGGTGTCGTTGACTGCCTCGCCGTACTTCCGATGGTCGCGAGTTCTTTTCCTCAGGGTGAATGAAATCCCCACATTTGTATTCAGGAATATAATTATCTGTATTCATCTTCAATCAATCAAGCAATCTCTTCCAGGTATCCTTTGTGTAGAGCAGAGAAAAATAAAAAGGATAGTCATATTGAATATCTTACTAATATTATAGACGCGTAAGTTTCTGGGTATAGATGTATGTACACGCAAAAACTCCTAAACGGATTTTAATGAAACTTTACAGTAGTATAGCTTATATATCAGAATTGGCCGAAATATAGTGTCCACTGCTGGATAAAGGCCTCTCTTGGAATAACACATATGCTACATATTTCACGCGAGCGAAACCGCGAGCACAGCTAGTAAATGATAATAATTAGCACATAATATTTATATATATATAAATATTATGCTATATACTACTTTTTCACGCGTATTATTTATTGAACTTGTATCCACTACTCCCCAATTCTTCTCACTCAAAGGTTGACTGGAAGAAATTCCTCTTTTGAGATAAGTCCGCCATTGTACGCATTTATTTCAAAGTCATGTGTCCTTTTATATATAATCTGTATAATAAAGAAAATTATAAACAAACTACTAATTAATAAAATTAAAATAAAATTGCGTAAGATTTTATAATAAACTGTCAGAATCTGCTATAAATCTGACAGAGAGAATTCAAATTTTATATTAAACAAATATTATGTAAAAAAGCCTATTATAGGATAGATGAATTCATAGATGATAGCAATATATAGCAAAAATAAGTTTATTTGCGAACAACGTTATAATTTCTTTTTCATACTGCTTTCTTGAAATATAATAGCGTAGCGGTTTTTGTATTGATTGCTGCATGTATCCTTATTACGTAAAGTGCGAATACTGTAACTACCATATAGTAATTTTAAGTAGATATGACGTGGTCGAGTGGAAAGAGTAGTCATGCTTACTAAAATCTAGTAACTCCAGACATGTGGCGGCGTGGTGGGTCGGGTTATTGGGCTCTCTAAAATATGGTCGAGCCCAGTGATGGCTAGCTCATACGTCATACTCGTGAACGAGTGCTGCTTGTAGGGACTGGTCTGCTCTTATCACTACGACTGATTAAATCTTATTGTGTATTTATTGACCCTAATAAATTAGTGCTAGTTGGTAGTTTGTATTCACACGTTACGAATTATAACATGTGAACTTACGATTATTTAAAAGAGCAACACACAAGTTTCTTGCTCGTTCTTCTTGTGATGAGACAGCATTCCAAATGAGCGGTATATTAAAAAAATTGTTATGACTATTCAAAAGTACTTTAAGTTAATTTGAATAAAGGATTTTCTATTCTACTATAACTGTGCTACTGTTCATTACATCAAAAGACTTTTTCTAATGTCTTACACTACAGAAATGGCATGGATTCAGCAAATTGTATCCACTATCCTCTCCCTTCAGACTAATTTGGGCCGTTAACGCCCTGTACGGTGCTCGGAATGGCAATATTATTCTGTTTACGACCGAGGAGCGACGGACGAGCATTATAACAAGTTCGTACACCGGTTGTACGTTTAAGTTTTAATCTTTATTGGATACTACCTGTATTTATTACTAGCTGTACTCGACTTTGTCCACGTGGAATTTAACAAAAAATTTATTAGAGAATTTTTCTAAAATAAAAGTAGTCGAAGTTACTCCTTATTACATTAGCCACAAAAAAGTTAATTAGAGAATTTAAATAAAAGCAGCCAAAGTTACTCCTTATTACATTAGCTACCTGCCAATAAAAGTCCCGTCAACTTGGTTCAGCCATTTCAGAGGTTAGCCGGAACAAACAGACAGACAGATAGACAAAAAATGTTATTTTGGTGTATGTACCGTATTTATATTCATATGCACGTAGTAAAAAACGGTTATTCAATATTTGTAATATTATACTCCAATTTTATTTGTGTATAGATTTACGTTGCGTTGCTCTATAATGGTATATCAATTAATTCACACACATAATATGCACCTTTCAGGCATTGCAACGTGCAAGAGAGGCGGACGTTTTAATATTATTCATCTACATCTTGCATTCTTCGATTTTGTTTTAACTAGATAATAAATTTATTACATCTATTCTCGTTTTTTATACAGTTTAGCGCACCGCTTAAATTTCGGATGGTCCCGGGTTCGATTCAAACATTTCGGTACAAACATTTGTATTCATGAGTTTGACTGTTTGTATCGGTCTGGGTTTTTCTATATATAATCTTATTAATATTATAAACGCGAAATTTTGTGCGTATAGATGCAAGTTTGTTACTCTTTCACGCAAAAACTACTCAACGGATTTTCATGAAACTAAAAATTTACTGAAATTGTTATTATACATATTAAAAAGAAAAGATTTATTTTGTATTTATATTTTTGCAGGTGATGTCGTGGTATATTGTTAGTTATTATAGAAACGTACCTCGTGTTAATTCGTTTGACCAGACGAATTATATGAAAATTCTAGAAGCAGTTTAAATAATAGACGAAGTGAAATATATATACTAAAATTCATATAAACATATTGATGTGGAATATTCCAGACAATATTATTATTAGAATCAACCCACCTATTACTTGTAGATAAGATGTTATCATTCCAAACATTATGTGCCTCTCTCGCAACCCTCCAAAGGTGTCCCCTAAAATTTATAGAACACAATTTTAGACTCAATTGTTATAGTCACAAGGCACTTTATTGTTGAAATTACTATTTAATTTCTAGTATTTTACTCAAGCTGTCATATTGAATTGTATTCAAATCAAGATATGCTATTATCAAGATATATTTCATCTTACCCACGGTGCATCTATTCTCATAGCTTTGAAATACACATGGATGGCGTCAGGATTATCAGAATTATTTCAGGCTTTTTTTTAAATATATGTTCTACTATTACCCGTGATTTCGTCTGATTGGTATTTAACTCTCTAATATATATTCAAACAAACACAATTTATTACAAATGTTTGTACCGTGTGAGGATTCGAACTCGCGACCATCAGAAATTAAGGCAGTGTGCTAAACCACTAGATCTTACTAATATTACACAATATTACAGTGTGATATTAGTAAGATCTAGCGGCGGTCACCAAACGGTGAATATAATAGCTTAATGTGTATGACTCCATTACTAGCAATGTACCATGTTAGTTTGACCTCCACGCGGTTCCCCCCATCACCATCGTGATAAATTCCTGGTAAATTTGTCACGATGGGCTAACTGACCTGACCTCATGCTCAACTTATCATCCTCCACTGGCGCCCCGCCAGCGTAAACCGTTAGCGCAGGCGGAAGCACCAATCCATTATAATCCCTTAAAAAAAAATACCTTAATGTTTTTTAATTACACCTCATTTCTGTGGCAATTCTAAATCTGAATTACTAAATTAATTAAGTTGATTAAACCGTTATGATTTTAACAATACTTTATGTATTATGTGACAATTCTAAATTTGAATTATAAAATTAATTAAGTTGGTCAAACATAAATATAAAACCTTAATGTTTTTTTATTATACTTTATTTCTGTGACAATTCTAAATTTGAATTATAAAAGTAATTAACTTGGTCAAACGTGAATATAAAACCTTTATAGTTTTTTAACAATATTTTATTAATTATTTACGAAACAATTCTAAATTTGAATCACTAAATTAATGAATAAATTTGATACCAATGATAATTTGTATATTTTTAATTAAATGAGAGAGAGAGAGAGAGAGAGAGGACAAAAAAGTGGTATTTTTTTGATATCACAAGTAATAGAAAAAAGGTAATATAAGATAATAATGATTGAGATACACGTTTAATTAATTGAGGAAATGGTGAGATTTTTTTAATCAACGTTTTTAATAGTGTAGTGATTAGTGTTTCTTCGTGCTTTTTAATACATATTTTAAAATTTAACACCAGCGAAGTCGAAGATACCCTTCCAGAAGGCGATCGCTTCTGCGTCCAAATTATTCCCAGGCGTCAGTGCTTCGTTGATGTCCATATAGCTTTTAGTGTTCACGTCATACGGCTTCCATGTCACGCCGAGTGTAGAGTCTGGTGTAGGATTACTGAAAACATTGTTCATCATCGTCTATACATATAAATAAAATTGAAGTGTCTGTTTGTAATAACCGTTCTTTACTACATGCATATGAATATAAATACGAGACATGCACCAAAATAATATTTTTTACAAAAGTAGCCTAAGTTACTCCTTATTACATCATCTACCTGCCAATAAAAGTCCTATCAAAATCGGTTCAGCCATTTCAGAGATTAGCCGGAACAAATATATAGTCAGACAGACATACAAAAATTGTAAAAAATGTTATTTTAGTGTATGTACCATATTCACATTCGTATGTCTGTAGTAAAAACCGGTTATTTCAATATTACAAACAGACACTCCAATTTTATTTATATGTATAGATACAGTAATAACATTTTTATGTTAAACAATTGTACTCTGAATGTTATTAGGAATCTTGGTAATATGTTGTCGAAACGTCGAGAGAAGTAAATACCTTTATTTGCCAAAATATTATCTGGCTTACAAGTCCGTTATTATTTGGGACTACTTGTATGTACAGTTAGTACCTCTGTGGTCTAGCGGTTTACAATACCGCCTTACTACCAATGGTCGCGGGTTCAATTCCTCGCACGGCACAAACATTTGTATTCATGATTGTTTGTATCGGTCTGGGTGTTTTCTATTATTATTTGTATCGAAAATAAATTATGTATTTGTATGGGTGTTTTCTATGTATATTATGTATGTATTTTCGAAAATAAACTATGTATTTGTATCAGTTATCTAGTACCTATAACACAAGCTTCAGCTAGCTTAACTTGCGTCTAGATGGCGCTGTGTGAATTGTCCTGAGATTATTATTATTATTTTACCCTTTTTAGTAAATAAGCATTTTATATTCTATATTACTATAATACTATCTGGCTAATATAAGTCATTATTGTCTGCGACTCGTATGTATAGCCATTTAAATATTTTCGAAAGTTATTATGGATGATAAAACTATAAACAAATTTCATTTCGTTGATAGGTGACTATAACTTTACATAATTAAGATATAACTGTAATGATAACAGTATTATATAACTCAATTATAGCTATATTATTACACAATCAGTATATTTATTAATTATAATAATATTATTGTTTATTGTACACTATTAATTATTATATCATATCTGTCTTGTCTTGTTACTAACTCCTAGGTGCATTTAATAATAATAATAATATTACCCCTAGACAATTCACAGCGCCATCTAGTCCCAAGCTAAGCAGAGTTTGTGTTATGGGCACTAGACAACTGATATAAATACATGGATACTTTTTTTGTAAATAAATACATATTATACATAGAAAACACCCAGACCGATACAAACAATCATACTCATGAATACAAATGTTTGTACCGTGCGAGGAATCGAACCCACGACCATCGGATAATAAAGCGGTGTGCTAAACCACTAGACCACCGATGCTGGCGTTGTTTTATTTAGCATAAAACAACATCTGTAGATCAACTACGTTATATTGCTGTATGTTATAATCTGACTATATTACTTCAGTTTACTTTCGCGGGATTAATCAAATCAAATATTTTCCTCCTTTTTTATATTAAGATGGTGGCAAACAAATATACGTCCCATCTGATGGTAAATGGTTACCGTAGGGATGACACCCCTTAAGAAACCTTAATATATCCTTCTTGAGAAACCCCATGGTGTAGTCTTTTCCTTCCACCACATTCCTCCCACGGTACAAACAATTGTATTCACGAGTATTGGTTGTAATGATACGTATATTATATATTTACAGAAAAAAAAGTATCAATGAATTTATATCAGAAAGTCTAGTATCTGTAACACAAGCTCTGTTTATTTTGGGGTTAGATGGCAGTGTGAATTGTCCAAAGATATTATTATTATTTATTTATATTCACGACATGTCCATAACGGAGTAGTCAGAGAGCTCCAAGTGCCCTTTGACTTTTATCCTTAAAAACAATTTATATTTAACTAGCTTTTGCCCGCGGCTTCGCTCGCATTAACTTATCCCCTTATGGGTGGAATTTATCAAAATCCTTTCTTAGTACGCCAAAGTAGTTTTATGCATGCAAAGTCTCAGCCCGATCGGTTAAAAATTGACAAAGTTTTATATAAACTTTCATCACCTATTTTATACCTTTGGGGGTAGAATTAATCAAAATCCTTTCTTAGCGGATGCCTACGTCATAACATCTACCTGCAAGCTAAATTTCAGCCGGATCTGTACAGTGGTTTGGGCTGTGCGTTGATAGATCACTACGTCAGTCACTTTTGAGTTATATATATTTAGATTTAGTACATCTGGTATATCATATATACTGAGACTACAGACTACACAGTAACGATTACTTGAATAACGATCTTGCATGGCAATAGTTGTACAAGCATGTGATTTTCATTTAATATTAAATATAGAGACCTATATAAGTGAACAATGTACATAAACTGGCTGTTTATAATAATAAATTCAGTTGAGTTTCTTCCCAGTTCCTCTCAATTGAATTTGTATACTGAACTGGATGGTAGGGAAAAATTATAATACAAAAAAATTGATGTTCATAAGCGGCTAAAATATCCTACATGAATAAATAATTGATTTGTACTTACCCATATTTGGCGAAATTACTAAATAGTGTACATGTCTGTTTCACCATTTTATACGATCTGCTCTCTCTATCAATTTTCAGATTTGCATATTTTGCGTCCAACAGGTACATGAGATCATCCAAATGGGACGCTCCTACGATACCATAAGGAGCACCTAGATTCCCATAAATATTTCTCTCGGAGACACAAGAAAATTTGTAGAGATATACTTTTAACTTTCCATAGTTGACCAAATAGTTGGTATATCTGAAAACATCGTAGATAAAGGTGCAGTCGGATAAGTATTCTATCATCTCCTTCATAACCTCTGCATTAATTGATTTGTCTCCAAAGTAATGAGTACGAATTCGTTTTGATATTTCAAACACTTTCGTTGGTGGACACTGCAGCAGGATCTCTCTAGGAACAATCAACTCTTCCCATCTATTGTATTCGTTTAGCAAAAACTTCTCCAAACTTGGAATGCCAATTAAAATCTCTTTATCGGTGTAGCCAATTAATACGTCCACTTTGTTATGTTTACCCTTTTTAAGAATTTCTTCAGGATCTTCTGTCAGAAAATGATTTTGACCAAAATCTTTTTCGATTACCGGCGTGAAATGATACATTTTGATTATGTTGTTTATTGTTAACTCCAAGCTAATTATTGCTGGGTTTGTATTTATCAGTTGCTCGGATGGAACCTTTTGAAGAAATTCCAGAAGTTCATTGGGATCATTAGTTTCTAAACCCAACTGCTTTCCGAGAGCGAAAGCTCGTTTTCGCGGTTCAAAAGCCAAGGCCCAGTCGCAATTTGGTACGCCACTCATTGGAATTGCCCTTTGAAATAAACCCCGCGACAGTGGTGATACAATGTGAAGAGCAGTAGATGCTCCACCGGCACTTTCACCAAAGATCGTTACGTTAGCAGGGTCACCTCCAAACTGCGATATATTTTCTTTCACCCATTTCATAGCCAAGGCTTGATCCTTTAAGGCAGCATTTCCAGGTACATCCGCAGTGTCCAAACATAAAAACCCTAAGACTTCAAGCCTGTAGTTTATGGTCACTAAAACAACGTCATGGTTGACGAGAAAATCAGGACCGTAGTGATCCTCGTTTCCTGATCCACTTTTGAAGCCACCTCCATGAATGAATATCATAACAGCCAGTGGTTTGGAGGGCTTTATCTCTGGAGTGTATACATTGAGATAAAGGCAGTCCTCACTTCCTGGGATTATTTGGTTTGTAAATATATCTTGTTGACAGCACACTGGACCGAATTCTTTTGCTGGTCTCACACCGTCCCATGATAGTGGTGGCTGAGGTGCCTGTAAAGTATAATTAATATCTAATAATATATACTTTTAGAATATAATATAGAATTTTATTTACCACACTTTTATAAAAATTTCTAAAGGTAAGGTCTCCTTTGTAATTTGAGATTTAGATAAAATGACATAAAAATATACCCGTTTCTAGCACGTTCTTCTCAATTGAAGTAGCTTGTAGCTTTCATAATTTTTGTTACTATCCCTATCATCCAGCCGGATGGGATGATAGGGATTAAATATAGGGATGATAGGGATAGGGGAAAAATTATGACGTTCACAGGTCCAAGACAAGAAGTATAGAAGGTGAAGAAATTAGTATAGTAATTAGAGTTTGATTTTTGATAGAATAGTATTATTATGTAATATTATATTATCTGTGGTATTATTATACTTGTCTTTCCATTTAAATGATGTCTGGAAAATATTGCTTAGTGATAAAGCCATCCATCATTCTTATTATCATCATCATCAACCTCATCATACACATTCTTATTATGTATGATTTTTATTTCTATATAATGTAATGCTTCTGAAGGAAGAAAAAAGATTATATCATATCTATTTATCAATACTCATTTGTTATTGTAGGTGTGTATTTTTTACCTCTTGGAGCCTCAGTCACTTGTCAAGTTGTTTGGTATTAAAATATATATTGAAGAAGCCGTTTGATGTTGGTCAATCGTTGGCACCTTAGCGAGTTGACATATGGTACGAAATATTTGTTATGTAGAACATGTTTGGTACGGATTCATCAATATGTATGGTTATTCGGACTGACAAACAGACTCGGTTACATATTTATATGAATTGTAAAGAAGGAATTACATTTGTAAAAATAGTAATTAAGTGATATGTGACTGTATGTATTGAACATCAAACCACAGTAAGAAATTTCCGCATGTTGTTTGGACTCGTGGATGTTTGTTACTGTTTGACTCAAAATGTAATGAATGGATTTTAATGAAACTTTACAATAATATAGTTTATACATTATATAATATATAAGTTATAAATAATATATAAAAGTATAATATATAAATTTTACGAGAATGTAACCGCGAACACAGCTAGTATTAAAAAAAGTCCATAAGTTAACATTTGTTGTTGTTATTAAAAAAAAACTTAAAGTAACTTTTGTTTTTGTTTCATTTTTTTTATAAAACCTGTCAATCGAACTGACTAAACCTATAAGGAAATGAAGTATAAAATTAGTGTACATATTGATAATAACAAACCTTGAACCTCAGCTTGCCGAGCGGCGGCGTCGCGTACGGAATACCTTTAAAACTGTAATATTTGCCTTCACCTGTAGAAGATTCTAGATGTTCACCTTCCAACCATCCTTGTTGCACTTTAACTTTAACCATTTTATCACTAATTCCACTCACACGTGTACTATGTCTAGAAAATAATGCAAACTATTCAGTAAATTCTACATATATATACTAAAACGTTATCGATAAGAATTTAATAATAATCGTTATGAATTTATCGCTATATGTCATATTATATTTATTTGCTATAACAATGTACAGTTCTTTATACATATATATATATATTTAAAATATATTTTATATATAATTATATTTAAAATATGACTTTTTGTGTTGGAAAACCCAAATTATATAGCATTTGAGTATGTATAGATATGCATAGATTTCTTTGTGTTAATATAATTTGACTAATCGTATTATTAATAATATTGTTAGTGCTTTTGTTCCGGATTTTTAGTCAGAAAACAATGATATGCTATTAAAAAAAATATTTAGTTGTTTATTTAAAAAACAAAATAAATTACACACGTCCAAAACAAATATTTATAAGTTATTTTTAAAGTATCGTACGCACTTAGCTTATGATATTTGCAATGCAATAGAAATTAAATATTAAACGTTAATATTAAGTAATTTTTGATTAATAATTAATGCAATTCAATACTTTATTTGCAATTGATATAAGTATTGCAAAATGACGCTAAACGTGTACTCAATACAACGAATAGTCCGCGAATGGGTTTTATCGATGGATATATCTATAATACCATAGAGACTTTAAAACGATCTTAGGGTTCAGTTGGCAAGCATATAACCATTTAAATTAAAAATAAACATAGTGAGCTATATATTGGTATATGATTAATATCATTTTACGTAAATTTAAAAAAATGATGATAACTTACCGCGTTTTATCAGCAGTATTATGAGAAGCGGGTAGATGAGAAATATCATCTGCATCACACTTACTTGATCATTCAAAAGCCCTAATATCGGGCTACTCGAACGAATACTCCAATAGACTATTGCTATTGAGTAAAAACAATATATGCATGATGACTAGGGCCCTCACAGGACACTGCAAGTTGAACAAGCATATTACCTAGGCCTATGCACGACAAAAATCTGCAGATTCTGCCAAACTGAAGAGGAAACGCCACTACACATCCTATGTGGTTGTAGCCCACTCATGCATAAACGAAATATCTCCCTTGGAAAGTTTACACTCTTTCCCGAGGAGTTAAAACCATCGCTCCTAAGAATATCCTTCAATTCCTGTCCATAATGAGGGCGAGCACAATAGATCTATGTAGGTCGCTGTGCTACAGGTGCAGGTATCTGACAATAGCCCAAACAACCCAATAAAAAAATAAATACTTGATCATTATATATATATATATATATATATACATAAAATCTTTTTGAATTAAACATAATTTGTTATTCTGATGTATAAGCTATATTATTATAAAGTTTCATGAGAATCCGTTTAGTACTTTTAGCTTGAAAGAGTAACAAACATTCATCGATACTCACAAGCATTCGCGTATGTTATATTAGTAAGACTATGTAATATTATGATATCTGTGGTAAGATATAATAAACCGGTTAGTATGAATTTTTTTTTAATTTCTAAAGTGTTTAATTAATTACAGCATAAGAGTCATAATATCTTAGTCCTGTAGTCCTCTAGAATGACAACGCATGAGTGGTAACACGGGTGTCACATGATAACGTGATGTTCATAGTGCTGTTCATGTATATAGACTACGGTTAACATTTACAACCCATAACATACATAAAAATAGTATTTATTTATCATCATCATCATTACATATATAGTATAAAACAAAGTCGCTGTCGCTGTCTGTCTGTCCCTATGCTTAAATCTTCAAAACTACGCAAGTGGTTTTATTTAATAGATTCGAGTGGAAGGTTTATATGTAATACATGTACACTGTCCCTATATATGCTTAAATCTTTAAAATCACGCAACGGATTTTGAAGTGTTCTTTTTTAATAGATAGAGTGATTAAAGCGGAAGGTTTATGTGTAATACATGTACCCGTGCGAAGCCGGGACGAGTAGCTAGTGTAAAAGTGGTTTTAGAAAATAATGATATAAAAATTTAATTTCCTACGGAACTCTGCTTAGTTTTAGTATAATAAATTATTATCCAGTTGTGTAGAAGGCTGCAGGTTTTACATACTAATTAGTTGCATGTTGAATCGGATAATAATAACAATTTTAATATTACTAATTTCGCAATATAGACAATATTGTTCTTTTTTTTATGTATTGTTATATATTTTATTTATAACTAAACTGACTGGAATAGACGAATGACGAATATAACTAAATATGATATTCAATAGATTTGAATATCATATTTATTTATATTTGTATGGAAATATCGACATTTTTAAAGATAGAAGCTTGATTTCTTTGGCTGTTAATTAAATATAAATAAATATGACATTAAAAATATGCAAATATTTTAAAATAGTGGTTCACTCAATATTTTAAAAGTTTGTATATTTATTTCATATGTCTTATGGAAAGTTTAATATGAATGTGGATGGACAGGGGCCAAAGAAAAGATGGATGGATTGTGTGAAAGATGATATGAATTAAAAATGTTTAGATATGACGACTGATAGAGATCAGTGGAAGAGAATGACAATATAAATAAATATGATATTCAATAGATTTACAAATTTTGAATGTCATATTTATTTATTCAACACCCCAAAAATGTACACAACTCACACACTCATAACCCTTTCTTAGCATTAAAAAGCTAACCTATGTCCTTTCTCAGTGTCTAGACTATATATGTACCAAATTTCATTTAAATCGGTTCAGTAGTTTTAGGGTGAAAGCGCGACAGACAGACAGAGTCACTTTCACGTTTATAATATTAGTAAGGAAAATAATAATAACAATTTCTCAGGATAATATACGCCGGTATGTAGTTGGTCTATATGTCAAATTTAATTTAAACTAATCTGGTATTAATTATATGATTAAATGAAATCCTTTAACCAGGTACCACATGATATTGACCTGTTTTGTTCCAGCACTGCCTCAGTTAGGAAACTCATATGTAACCAATTCTTTAACGGTACGTATCCGTACTTTATTTGTGTGTTCTGTGGATACCTCGCTACTTGTGGGTATGTTAGTCTATTTACTTGTACTGTATAACTACAACTGAAACACTGTCACGTGATTACTTCAATATGTTAAAATTGGCTATTGGCGAAGATTATTAATTCCAGAGCCGTAAAATATTAAATAAAAAAAAAAAGATTATTAATTGGCATAGCACAATTTGATATGACAAGTAACATGTAAAATTACACCGTTATACTTTCTAAAATAAATAAAAAAACATCAACATTTATATTTATAACATTCTATTAGATTCGATAGAATTCAATTATAAGAATATTTATTCATTAATTTTTATTTTTCATGAGGAATTTATTTTATTTTAAAACACCTTCATTTCTTGGAATCAAAACGTTCTCTAAATAGCTGTTATTCAATTGAAATGGGCCTTAAATGTTTAATCTAAAATAATGTGTGTTAGCAATCCCTAAATAACATAATTAGATGGCAATAAATGTACCTAATGCGCTGGGTCCAGGGATGCCAACTGTACAAAAAATCAAGTACGAGGTTTTGGTCATTGGTACGAGACAAGGATCTCATCGCCGGCGTACAATTTGTACATGAATTTGACTTTTATATTTATGAGTAAATTTTTCACCGCAGTGCACCTTTTTTTTATTATTTTAGTTCGTTAAACGGTATAATACATAACATCGCCTTTCTTTTTTGTTCGATTCTTTGCACGGTTAAAATGTTTGTATTAGGAATATGACTGTTTGTATCGGTTTCTTTTTGTATCAGTTGTTTAGTACCCATAAAACAAGCTCTTAGGATTACACAAACTCTGCTTAGCTTAGGATTAGATGGCGCTGTGTGAGTTGTCCTGAGATATTATTATTTTTATATAACAAGTTTAATAATGCCTGCCGTCGCCTTGTCGGTCGAAATATGACGACAAGATCGGAGGGTCAAATTGAGACAATGTATGAAACTTTTTATCTCCTCTGTAAGTGGCAAAACGTTTTAAGGTTGTCAACCCTGAATGGGTTGCTTGAACCAGTGGTTCTGTTGGGCTTGACTAACTTTACCTTACGTGTACTAATTGCACTTCTATGAGAAATCCTGACTTTAAATTGTAAAAATAAATAAGAGTAATCCAATCGTCGTAGCACTAATTGTTTACTACAAACGATACTGTAGGTTCAAAGATGGATACCCAAATTATTTGTATATCTATTTGATTCCCTGTTGAGTAAACATCGGTAACAAACAAAGAAATTCAAGACATATTTTTTTATGTTATTTAATAAAATACCATGTTATCTCTGTCGATAATTTTGTTTATTACAATAAGTTTTATTATTTAACATTGTTACAAACAAGGTCCATATTCTTCATTTAAAAAATCGACAAATAAAACTTATCCAAAAGGGATAACTTCTAACTTCTCTTTCATCTACAGTTACTACAGTTTATTTAAGAATAAGAATCATTTATTGCTACCAGTGAAATTACTTGTAAGAAAATACATTTAAAGAGGACTTAAATAAAGTTGGAAAAGCATCCTCAATGTTTCATCCTCAATATTTGCAGTTACGTTTGCATTCGAAAATTAAGAATAAGAATAATTTATTGCTACCAGTGAAATTACTTATAAGAAAATACATTTAAAGAGGACTTAAATAAAGTTGGCAAAACATCCTCAATGTTTCATCCTCAATATTTACATTTAAGTTTGCATTCGAAAATTAAGAATAAGAATAATTTATTGCTAAGAGTGAAATTACTTATAAGAAAATACATTTAAAGAGGACTTAAATAAAGTTGGCAGAACATGCTCAATGTTTCGTCCTCAATATTTACGTTAAGTTTGCATTCGAAAATTAAGAATAAGAATAATTTATTGCTACCAGTGAAATTACTTATAAGAAAATACATTTAAAGAGGACTTAAATAAAGTTGGCAAAACATCCTCAATGTTTCATCCTCAATATTTACATTTAAGTTTGCATTCGGATATAAGGATATACATTTATAGGGTACTTAATTAAAGACGGTTAAAGGATCCGTTTCAGCGTTTGCCCACAGGATGGTTTTTATCTGAACCTTTTTCTATCAACCATGCTGACATAATTAAAACTCGATTCCCGCGTAGTCAAAGATTGATTTCCAGAAATTAAACATTTCCTCATCTAAATGGTTTCTAGGAGTGAGTTTCTCGTCTATATCTACGTAGTTGTCGTGTTCACTGTCGTATGGTTTCCATATGACTCCAAATGAAGAGTCAGGTGTTGGATTTCTGTAAAACATAATAAAATTTATTGTATGAGTTTTTTTAACTACTATGGTGACTTACTCCCTCTGATGGTAACGGTTACCGTAGCCTAGCCTGAAACACAAAGGTTTATTTTCTGACTACTCTAACGCAGTTGGCCGTAGCTGACCTTTTCAGCTTCACCGGGCGATAGGGGCCGAGTGCAGATGGCACTCCAAACCCGCAGAAGGACTTATGTAGCGGTTAAAGGCCAACTCCCGCCTGACGGATACGACTTTAGCCTGAGGGCACCGCTAGGGGTTCGAACCTCGGCTCAGGTTGTCGTAATTTTGATCCCCGTTTGAATTGGACGGGGGATCGATCGGAGGGGATGTGTCACGTGCGCGTAGTTGCTGTTCTATGTATAGAAGTTTCACCAACTTATCTTTACAATAGATGACTCTGTGTCAAAAGTAGATGCCACTAAGGTCTCGTTTTGTAAGTATAATGTTTTCTTTTAACATTTACTGTTTTCTTTTGATATCTACCGCTAGAGGCTGTATAACAACCCAACACAGTGTATAATTTATGCTTAGATGGTAAATCTGTTATTACATAACAGTGTCGTAATGAGGTAAAATTATCAGCTTAACTTGTACAGTCATTCACGACAACAAACAAATATTTATGGGACTAAATTTTACCTTTTATCAGCTACGCGATAAAACAAAAATATAATATGATATAATAATATCTCAGGACATTCACACAGCGCCAGCTAAGCTCAAGTTAAGTAAAGCTTGTGTTGTAGATACTAGACTATAAATACATGAATATTTATTTTTTTGTAAATAAATACATGTTATACAAAAAATCGTACTCGTGAACACAAATGTTTCATGCGAGGAATTGAACCTGAGAAAATCGGAAGTAAAGCGGTATGCTAAACCGCTGGACCACCGTAGTCCTCAAATTATTATAACTTTTATAGTTATTTTAATAACAAACATAATTTAATGTATAAACCCAATTATCTATGATTATATAACCTTTCATCCCCGCTTTCAACCCGTAAGGGGTTGAAAGGTTGTAAAGATGAAAAGTTGTATGAAAATGTAACCATATTTTTAGTAGAACGATGAAACTTTTTTGGGTTATAATCTAATATATTCTTTATTTTGTCAAGGTCACTATTTCACGCGGACGAAGTCGTGAGTAGTAATAAATAAATTGAATACATATGTAGTTCTGTTAAGTAGCTCAATAATTAAAATTTGCTCGTTTGCTTTCAAGCAGAGTATAGAGAAACATTGCTGTTTGTGAAAACCTTTTATCACTTATTTAGCATGTAAAGATATTGATTGATTCAGGGAAATGTAGGCATGTCAGGTGTTATGTTCACTTGAGATGTGAACATGTGATGTGGTTGATAGTCAAGGACTAGAACATTCCATGAAGGATTACAGTTGTAAAATTATTATCATCATTATTTCAGCCAATGTCTATCCACTGTTAGATATAGGTCTTTCCCAGTGCTTGGTGAAGTTCCACCATGTGGGATCTTCCGTAAAAGTTACAGGGACCGCCACTGCAGGGCTACCGGGTACTGGGGGTATATATTTTGCGTCTTTTTTATATAACTTTAGCCTATAAGTCTCCACGCTGGTCAGGCGGGTTGATGACTGGAATAATGCAAGGAATTTGTAGGATTTTTTGGGCCCCTCCCAAAAGATCCTAGAAATTGCAATTACAGGGGATGTCATTATATTATATGGCGTCTAAATATATGCGCGTTAAATATACTCACCCATACTTAGCAAAGTTGGTGAACAGCGTGCACGTTTGTTGTATCATTTTATATGCTTTGCTATTTTTGTCAATAGTTAAATTTAAAGATTTCGCATTGAATAAATACATAAGGTCATCTATATGAGCTGTTCCATACACACCATACTTAGTACCTTTATTACCAAAAATATTCCTTTCAGATATACAAGAAAATTTATACACATATAAATTCGACGATTGGTTTCGTTTTGAGAAATTTTTAATAAACCTGCAAATATCATATGTGAAATTACATTCCGAGGAGTAATTCAGAAACTCCTTCATTGTGTCCAAATTTACTAATTTGGCACCAAAGTAATGCTCGCGAATTCGTTTCGATATCTCCAAAATTTGTCTAGGTGTAGCTTCCAGTAAAATTTCTCTGGGAACAAACAACTCGTCCCATCTATTGTATTCATTAAGTAAGGAACTTTCGTAAATATCGAGTGCGATCAAACTTTCTTGACTCGTGTAACCTATAAGAATGTCTACATTATTAATCTTTCCGCTTTTAACAACTTCTGCTGGAGATTCTGTTAAAAAATGTTCTTTGCCAAAATCTTTTTCTACTACAAATGTGAAATGATAAGTTTTTAATATGTTCATGGTAACCGTTTCAGAAGCTAAGACAGACGGGTTTGTGTTAACCAGTTTCTCAGCTGGAACGCTTTGAAGAAACTCTAATAGTTTATCGGGATCATTGGTCTCGAAGCCTAATTGTTTTCCAAGGATAAAGGCTTTTTTTCTAGGCTCAAATGACAGTGCCCAATCACAGGATGGTACACCACTCATCGATATAGCTCTATTGAATAAACCTTTTGCTAAAGGAGATAAAACATGGAAGATAGTAGACGCCCCGCCGACGCTTTCTCCAAAAATTGTGATATTATTTGGATCTCCTCCAAATTTACTTATGTTTTGTTTGACCCATTTCAAGGCAAAAACTTGGTCCTTCAACCCAGCATTTCCGGGTACCTCTGGTGTGTCGAGGCATAGAAATCCTAAGACTTCGAGTCTATAGTTGATGGTGACTAAGACAACATCATGATTGACCAGGAAATCAGGACCGTAATAATCATCATTGCCTGACCCACTTTTGAATGCACCGCCATGAATGAAGAACATGACTGGTAGTGGTTTTGCAGGGTTTATTTCAGGAGTATAAACATTGAGGTAGAGGCAATCTTCACTACCAGGGATATATTCATTCACAATTATATTGTATTGAGTGCATATGGGTCCATGCTCTGTTGCTTTCCTCAGACCCTCCCATGGTAGCGGTGGTTGTGGCGCCTGAAACCAATTGATTTATCAATTTGATGTAATAAGGTGACCTAGATATTTAAATTATGGTTCGAATAAAATTCTTTTATTTCTATATTGTGGATACACTCTCCTATAAATTTTATACTATATACAGTTTAATCCAAAGTTGTCAAATGAAATAACTAATAGAACATGCATGCAAAAGATGAAAAATAGGTAATTAAAAATCTATACCGAGCCGCCTGGCCACTACGGGAATAGTACACACAAGACTGTCTTTGAGAAGGAGAATCCTGTGTACATTAGCAGAAGTATAATGAATTATTATCAACGACTACCTATGGATTATTCGACAGCCTCGGTGATCTAGCGGTACACCACTTTCTGACAGCGACCATTGGTCCAGGGACATTATTATTACTACATTACCGACAAACTAAATATACTATTAACATTTCAAATATTTAAACTGTAAAATAACAAATGCAGTCTTATCAGTCTCTCTACCAGGTTTCAATTGTAAAATGGTTTTGTGTTATCTATATTTGATATAAGTTAAATCAATAACTATGAGTTGTATAAATAGGTAACGGTGATATATGATTGATTATATTGAAAGTATATAGATACTGTGTATCAGATAAGATAATATGGTTATTTATAAACAATCTAAGACCTGCATCTACTATTGCTGTAGCTAAAATGCTCAATGCATTATCAAGTTCAAGTGGTAAGGCGTTGACTGGCATTTTAAACTTTCGTATTTAATATACATTATTTATATTATTAACCGGGTCTTAACACGAACTAATTTTACGGCAAATAAAGGTATTTACCTCTCTGGACGTTTCGACTAGGTTGCACTAGCTGGTCACGAGCTGACTGTAGATAGGTGACAGCAGTTGTTTCATCTACCGTCACTAGATTGTTCAACGAAAGTTCGCGACACACAGCACTTATGGTATTCGTACACTTCAGTTACTTTTGACGTAAAATTAGTTCGTGTTAAGACCCGGTTAATAATATAAATAATGTATATTAAATACGAAAGTTTAAAAATAACTAATAAATAAATACATCTCAAGATATTTGTTGGAGAAGAAATTATATCGATCTACCGATAGATTGAACGACTATATCAAGTATATTGCAGGTAGATGCAATAATAAATGGGATGACTTATTTTATTGAGCAATATACAATATAACAATATAAATGTGTTGTTTATACACAAATTTACAGACCTATATTTGGTCTGTAAATTTGTGTATAAACAAACATATAAACAATGTTTGTTTATTTACAAATTAATGATTAATACAATGAAATCTTACAATAATATAGCTTATACATCAGAATAGGCTATAATTTAAAAAGATATTAAGCAAATTAGGCGGAATATAATCAAGAAAGTGTGATGCAGATGAAGTTACGCGGGTCAGCTAGTATGAATTATAGGTGAAATCGCGTGCACAGCTAGTTGATAATAAAAATGAGTGATCACATGCGTTCTTAACTAGTTTTCGAGCAGAACAATTAATGTTTACGTAACGTGGTATATGACCGTGACCGTTTTAACATCTGGTTTGTTATCTCGTTTCAATTCGCTCGCAGTTGGATAGTCATGATAACTGTTAATTAAAGAAAATTATATATACACATTCAGTAGTATAGAACTAATAAACAGACATTATATAAAGGACAACAACTAAATTAACAATGCTACCATGTAGAACCAACCTGAACAAAATGTACTCCCATATCAGTTCCATTCAAATTCTTACTAATGTTATAAATGCATAAGTTAAGGGTTTTAAGTACAGTTCAAAATATTGTTTGTTTCTTTTATGAAGTTGGAATGGTAAATAAGCTGCCCACCTGATGGTAAGTGGTAACCGTTGTCTATATACATGAACAGGTCTACGGAGAGAAGCTTCAGATGTAACACTTTGTAAGCGTCCGGTGTAGACAGATACAAAATCAGTCCATCGTGTTGGTGATCGACCCCGAGAAGGTTTGCCTACAACTAAACCTTCGTTTTGGCTAATCCTTACTAATCCTTACTAGTCCTTACTAATATTATAAATGCGAAAGTAACTCTGTCTGTCTGTCTCGCTGTCACTGTAAAACTACTGAACCGATTTAAATGATATTTAGTACACAGATAGTCTAGATCTGGACCCTGAGAAAGTACTATTTAATGCGAAAAAAGGGCTGCAAGGGGGTTGAAAGGGAGACGAAAGTTTATATGGAAGCATCGTTATTTTTAAAGTTAGACTCTTTGGTCAAGGTCATTATTCCACGTGAACGGAGTCGCGAGAAATAATTATCTTGTGAGAAATGTGATCTTGTGTGTAAGTGAAATTTGAATTGTAAGTTTGAACATTACTAAGGTAATTAATAATGGGCCGTATGCTTGATTGCCACCATCGTGGTATAAAAAAAAAAAGTTTCTATGGTCACAGACTATACTTCTATAAATCTACAGGCACTGGCAGTCGCACAGGCAATAAACAAGAGAGTAAATTTGCGTACTGTTTTGTTAATTGATTGAACATATTTTTTATGTATAATTTTAAAAACGATAAGCAATTATTGTTTACAAATAATGAATGTGATAAATCTTATTACGATGTTTATTGTTTGTACTCATATTAAGTGAAAAAAAGATATTAAAACATTGTTATTGTATCTAATTCATTTTTTTTCGTTCTCTTCTAATGCTATTGGCCGCAGCTGGCCTTTACAGCTACCGGACGATAGGGGGCGAGTGCAGATGGCACTCCAAACCCGCGAAGGACTTATGGACTTCATCTTTACCCAAAGGTTGTCTGGAAGAGATTGCATAAGCGATAAGGCCGCCTTTTGTACCTCTTAATTTAAATTATTCTTTTTAAGTAATATAATTATTCTAATAAAAGATGTCAATCATCGAATTAACACTGCTTGGCTCAAATGGCGGGCACTGTCAGGTATTCTGTGCGATCCCAAAGTGCCCGTTAAGATCAAGGGGAAAGTATATAAGACAGTGGTCCGACCAGCCTCAACCTACGGAGCAGAATGTTGGACTATGAAAAAAGTCCACGAACAACAACTGCACACGAATGAGATGAAAATGCTGAGATGGTGGTGTGACACGCCTGGATAAAGTCCGCAACGAGTACATTAGAGGTTCTTTCAGAGTGGCTCCTATTGTGGAGGAAGTAAGTGAAAGTCACTTACGCTGTATGGTCATATTCTAGACGCGAAGACGACTACGTGGTTAAAAAAGTGCTCAAGATACCAATCTCGACCAGAGGTAGGGGCCACGCGCCACTTGGTGGAACAATATTAAAAAGCAAATGGACCAGGACAACCTTAAAATACTGACAACCCAGAACAGAGTTCTCTGGCGCAGATGTACAAGGAGACCCGACCCCATGTAAACTGTGAACATGGGTTGGACAAAGAAGAAGAATTAATATAATTTTTCTGGTGCAATAAAGAGTATATAAATAAATAAATAAAGAAGTAGATAGGTACTTAATAAAATTGTATAAATACTTAATTAACCGAAACAAGCTACTAACCTTGAACCTCAATTTTCCGATCGGCGGCGCCGCGTAAGGTATGCCTTTAAAACTATAGTATGTTCCTTCGCCTGTAGATGTCTCTAGTTGTTCTCCTTCCAGCCAACCCTGTTCCACTTGCACTTTCACCATTTTATTAATAACTACTCGCCCCGTCTTCGCACGGCTGTACATGTATTATATATATAAACCTTCCTCTTGAATCACTCTATCAATTAATTATCACACTTCAAAATCCGTTGCGTAGGTTTAAAGATTTAAGCATACATAGGGATGGACAGACAGCGATAGTGACCTTATTTTATACTATGTAATGATATAAATGACAACAATATACGTGTATCTGTTATTAAACTCACGAAAAAGATGTATAGAATTGGTCAAATTTTGTTTTATATATTTGCTTATTTGCTATCGCAGTTTTAGACTCGACCAATGACGGTTGATAACGTGATAAAAATAACTTCAATGTTTTAATAATGATGACAATGCTGTATTTTGTACGGACAGTTACAATTAATGAAATAGGACTGTTCATGTGACCTTGTGGGTTCGGTGGTGGTATACATAATGAAGGTTCCGGGTTCGATCGCCGTATAATACATACATTTGTATACAAGTGTATGTGTGTTGTATATATTAATATTTACAATAAAATATATAATATATACACATGTATATGAATTCTTTAGTATTTGAAGTAAAAAACTATATAATTCAAACAGATCGAGATATTTGATTTCGTATATTTATAACCTTTAATTTCTCTGCCTCATTTAACCTGTAAGGAGATTTTTAGTAATATCACAGATAACATAATATTACATACATACATACATATGGACTAATAATACCATTATTGGCAATGTTCTGTTGCTACAACGGTTGACCTCCACGCGGTTCCCCCTGGAAACCATCGTGATAAATTCCTGGTGAATTTCTCACGATGGACTATCTAACCTGAGCTCATACTCATCTTATCATCCTCCACTGGTGCCCAACCAGCATATACCATCAGCACACGCGGCTGCACCATACCATTATGATCCATTCATTTTTAGGATGTGCTGTTATCAGCAATTGCTGAGACAGCTCCTGTTGCTAACTTTTTATGTCTTTATTCTTATTTTTCTGTTTGCTTGTTAAACTGATAATATTGGCAATAAGGGTTATCTATCTATCCGTCATACTCGTGAACGAATGCTTTTTAATTTAATATTATTATGTACTTCATATTTTGACACTAATAAATTAGTGCTAGTTGGTAGTGTGTATTCATTCACACATTTCAACTTAAAAATATAAAGATACTAGCTTTCCACCCGCGGCTTCGCTCGCGTGGACTATAGGTTATCGCATGATTAAAGATACGTGCTCAGTAGTGGGATGTTATATAGCTTAAACCTTCCTCTTGAGTCACTCTATCTATTAAAAAAAACGCATCAAACTCCGCATAGTTTTTAAGATCAAATCGTACATAGGTACAGACAGACAACGGGAAGCGAAATTGTTTTATACTTTATAGCGGCTTGCCAAGGCTTTTTACTGGTATTAAAAAAAAATTTAAAACCCGTAAATTTTAACACACACATACTCACACATATATACTCTTTTTTTGCGTCAAAATAAAAATATAAAGATATAACAATTATTTAAAAGAGCAACAAGCAAGTTTCTTGTTAAGAACAAGCAGATCTTGTGATGTGAGCTTTCCGAATGAGCGGTAGATTAAAAAAAACTGTGATTATTCAAAATGCTTAAATTAAGTTTATCGGAATAACGAATTTTCTATTCTATTCAATCTTTTTAGCAAGAATCTTGTATAATCTACATGACCTGATCTATAAAAGATAACCTTATCATTCTGGGAGAGTAATGTACTGCGTTTTAATAAATCTAATATAGTTACGAAGCCACGATCAATTGAAAAGCAGTGGAGGATAGATAATTTCCCATTTTACTTGTAATATCAGTGGTTTTCTATTCATAGAAAATTAATTTTTGGGTCCCGTGACCGGTAAAGGTTGGGTCGAGGTTACTCCACGAGGAAATTATACGAATATTTTTTTAGGAAATTGTTTATTTCGCCCTAATAGAGACGTGGGCACGGATATAATAGCTTTCGTCAACGATTATTTACTTAAGACACAGAATAAATATGTAGTAATATGATATTTGTTTTTAAAGCAATAAAGTTAGTTTGGAAAAATCACGGGATCTTACACTGTTATATTCCTTGAGTGGCTGATATTTCGGGAATGTTTATAGTTTTGATTAATTCTCCGATTTTGGTAATAACGATAAATATTAAAATTAGCCGCTTGCTACCTTGAAAGCATGTGTAGTTGGATGGAGAGGCTGAAGATCAACTCCTGTATGACGGATGTGATTTTAGTTTTAAGGGTTCGTACCTCGTTATAATTTCGATCCCCGTTTGAAGGGATTTGATCAAAGGGGCAATGGCGGTAGATGTAAATATCGGGAGCTCATAAATAAATCATTTATAGTAAAAATCCCGTTCGCAAAATTATCCACAAAATGTTGCAGATGTTCAAAATATTGCCTAGAAAATTAATCAGGCGTTACGTACGCAGTCAACACAGAGTTAGCTAGTCGGTGTCGGGGAAGAGTATTGGCAGTAATGGGGAGTAGTAACCCTAGTAGTAGAACTGATTCAAAATATCGTCAGAAGGCGTCGAGCATCACATATATATATATATTTTAATGCACCTACTGAATGACGAAGTTGCCATTATTCACATAAAAAATATCGTGTATCATAAAGTACCATAATAAAAATAAAAATTCATTTCGAAGAAGTAAAAATAAAAAGAAATATAATAAGTTGGTACCATAATAAAAAATAAGAAATTGTAATTTTTCATTGACTATTAAAATAATATTAGTTGCTTTATAATTTTTATTTTTTTACATAATATAATTATTGACTTATTAAATTTCTTTTATCTTACTAGCTGACCCGGCGTCCTGAATAGCAGAATAAGTATTAAATAAACTAAAAAATTAGAGAATCCACCATTAGGCGTTACGAAGTACACCGGGTCAGCTAGTATACATATATATATATATGAAAACTAGTCATCACGCCACGACACGGCACGTTAGGACACATCAGGCATATATAAATCCACGTTTACAATTTCACTAACAATTTTCATTAGTAATATGACGTTGTCTGTATTATAATTTAATAACTTAGTGAATCGGTAAATTCGAGATAGTCAGCTTTGCTAAACTGTCAATATCACTTGTTTGCAAAGTGTATAATTGCCTGAAGGTTACGTATCTATTTGTATATAATTAGATTATCTCAATATAATGCTCAATAGGCAGGTACTTATTACTTATTACTTATATAAATACTGACTATGCCTGCGATTTTGTCCGCGTACCCTTAACTTTGGTTAAGGTCAGTATTCAAGGCTATTTCACTATTTCACGTAGTTAGCCCTCATAGTTAAACGTGAACTCTATATGTTATCTGTGCCTATGCACGACAAGTACCTGCAGATTCTGCCAAACTGAAGAGGAAACGCCGCTTCACATCCTATGTGGTTGTAGCCCACTCATGCATAAACGAAATATCTCCTTTGGAAAGTTTACACTCTTTCCCGAGGAGATAAAAACGATCGCTCCTAAGAATATCCTTCAATTCTTGTCCCTGACGGGTCTAGGTAGCGAACTCTGAAAAGGGCGAGCACAATAGATCTATGTAGGTCGCAGTGCTACAGGTGCTACACATCTGCCAATAGCCCAAACAATCCAATAAAAAAAAAAATATCTGTGCCCGCGACTTTTTTCGCGTGGAATAGTGACCTTGACCAAATAAAGAAAAATATTTAATAACCTAACCCACAAAAAACAAAATAAAAAGTGTCATCGTTCTAGCTTCAAAAGTGATGAATTTCTATATAAACTGTCACACCCTATTTAATTTACCCTCTAAAGGGTAAAGTTTTTACAGACTTTGGGTATCATATTCATTTATATTTAATAAACAGTGTAAAAATAATTTTCATGCTTTAAAAATTACTTTTCATCCACCCAACACCTCATCGATAAATATATAATTGAGCTTGTGTTATAGGTAACTATACAATTGATTGCTTAGATATATATTTTTGCAAATACAAACATAATATATGTACATAGAAAACATCCAGACCGACACAAACAATCATACTCATGAAAACAAAAATTTACACCGCGCGAGGAATCGAACCCGTGACCAGTCGAAGTAAAGCGGTCGGAGTTACCATCAGGTGGACCGTTAGCTGTAGTTTATTATTTGGCCATTCCAGTTACATTATGTCTGCAAGATTCGAACCCACGATCTTTGGCATATCAGTCGGTATAACAAACCGGTAGGTCACGAGTTCACGGCGTACGTATATTTAATTATAACTAATTAAAATGGATTACATGTGCGCATGTAATTATGTACCTAATGAGATTCACGTAAAGGTTTAATTTCCACAAATCGCACGACGCCAGGTGCGTCGCAGTTGGTGTAAGCAATCATCACATAGTGAAGTCATTCATCACACATCACGTTTTATAGCGATGCGGCACGTGCCTCGCTGACAATCAATGTACACATACGGGTTCAAATTTCAGACGCTCCCGCTTATTGTCAGTATACAGCTCAACAGTCAGCTAACTGTTCGTATACCAAATATTCGTTCTATGAGTAGAAACAGTATTCTTTATTCAAAGAAACCAATAATAATATGACCATTCAAAAGTGGTTATATTAAGCCACGCCATTTGTTAAGTAAATGTTGTTCAGAATTAAATTTTTAAGAATTGTTCCTTTGTAAGAGATACATGGGCTAATATTAAAAACAAAAAGATTTTTAGAAAACAAACTTGTTAATAAAGAATCTGACATGAGTGAAATGTTGATAGCAGTTGCTATATCCTAGAGGAGCTAGCGAAACGTAACCGTAAGTATGTTTTTCATGAATAAGGATAAATTGCATATCTTGAATAATTATGGTACATCAAATAACCGAAATGGAACTGAATTGTTATTATAATGTGGACTGATAATCCCGATGCTAATGTACTATGTAAAGTTGACCCTACGCTGTTCCCCATGGATATTATCGTGATAAATTCCTGGTGAATTTGCCACGATGGGCTAACTGACCTGACCTCATACTCACCTTATCATCCTGCACTGTTGTCCCGCTAGCGTAATCCGTTAGTGCAAGCGAGTACATCATTCCATTATTATTCGTTCATCATGAGAATGTGCTTATATCAGCAACAGCCGATGCAGGTGCAGTTGTCAACTTTTTTTAAATGGATAATAACGGTATAGTCAGTTTCTATCTGTCCGTAATAACTGTCTGTATATTTCAAGCTTCCTTTCCGGAATTAAATCGCGCGTCATATACGCGACACACGCACTGCCATCATATATGGGTGTCTCGCAATATACGCCAGTGCCAGGGTAATTGTTTACGGTGCTAATGTCGTTATATCTTATCTTCATTGAGGTCAAATGATTTATTAGGAAAATAAGAGCCTATATTGATCATACGAATGAGTAAATTTAAATTTTGTTAAGTTAATTTAAAGTTAATTCCTTTTTTGGTGAAAATCGGTAGTTTTGACTAAAATTTAGTTGAAACTTGTTTAAAGGAAATATGACTACTGTGAAAACATTGATATCAGTTGCCTTATCCTATGGTCAAAATTTCAATTGTACAAAATTTTCATCAGGGAGAGAGGTCGGGGACATGCAACCTTAAGTACAAACTTGTTTAAACGAAACCTGACTACTGTGAAAATGTTGATATCAGTTGCCTTATCCTATGGTCAAAATTTCAATTGTACAAAATTTTCATCAGGGAGAGAGGTCGGGGACATGCAATCTTAAGTATGTTTTTATGATTAAAGGTAAATCTCATATATCTAATTATGCTAAATGAAATATCCGAACTGCCTCAATTATCCGCCCGTATATTTCAAGCTTCCTTTCCGGAATTAAATCGCGTGTCATATGCTCGACACACGCACTGCTCTCATATATGGGTGTCTCGCAATATACGCCAGTGCCAGGGTAATTATTTACGGTGCTAATGTCGTTATATCTTATCTTCATTGAGGTCTAATGATTTATTAGGAAAATAAGAGCCTACATTGATCATATTAATGAGTCAATTTCGGTCGGTTTTTTGGTGCTAATCGGGAGTTTTGGTGAAAAACTTTCATTTCAGACATAATGTCATTGAGTTTAATTAGTTATTGTACAAAATTTTCATAGAAACACCCTTTGTATTAAGAGAAGCTAGGGAAACGAAGCCTTAAGTATGTTTTTATTCTTCTTCTTTATGTGGCGTCTTCTACTGGAGGTTGGCGATCAGTCTGGTGATCTTAATTTTGTCCACCGCTATTCTGAACAGGGATCTGGTGTCAGCACATCAGTGGCCTTTTCCTATGATTTTATGATTCAGGGTAAATCTCATATCCCGAATAATTATGGTAAATGAAATATCCGAACTGCCTCAATTATTCGCCCGTATATTTCAAGCTTCTTTTCCGGAATTAAATCGTGCGTCATATACGCGACACACGCACTGCTCTCATATATGGGTGTCTCGCAATATACGCCAGTGCCAGGGTAATTATTTACGATGCTAATGTCATTACATTCTATCTTCACTGAGGTCTAATGATTTATTAGGAAAATAAGACCCTATACCTAAATGTTCTTTATTATATTAACATAAATTATTGGGATAAGGACACGACAGAAACTGCCATCTAGCCCCAATGTAAGCAGTATATATATATATATATACCTATAACTTTTAGAAAACATAAAATTTCAATTGAACATTTCATTGATACATTAGTGAGAAACGCATACAAATTTGTTAAGTGGTTTGTGAGAATAGTGGGAATAACGACTAGTTGTTTGTTTGTCTGTGTATACAGACAAACAAGCAAATAGTCTAACAATCATTGATTTGGGTTTGTTACGTTTATAAAGTTCTCTAATAATATTTACTCTCTTATATTTGGAAGGCAGCCGTCAGGTTCATGTTTATTATATGTACAGATTTACTAGCTGTTTAAACCGCGAATTCGTCCACGTAAATTTAAAATAAATAAAATTTTAAAATAAAAGTAGCCTAAGTACACATACACCTTATTATATTAGCTAACTGCTAGTTAAAGTCCCGTCAAAATCGGTGGTATTCCTGCTAATATGACAGACCGGCAGACAAAATTATTAAAATTAATTATTTCAAAATTCAAATATTATTCATTTAGTTAATTGTTTTATTTATAATTTCTTCCCTATCATATTTGATGTTAGTTCCGTTTTTACTCTTCTTTCATATGCGTTTAATGAAAACATGTTAATTTTAAATTACAGACGATAATATCAAAATACAAACATACAATTCAATTTTATTTATTTAACTGTTAGTTACGAGTTTTAAATCTTAGAAGGAAAAAGGCAGATGAAAGTAAAGTTTATAAAAACAAACTTAAATTGCAAACATAGTATATTCTCCAGGCATTATGTTCCAAACCACACAATAGGCACTTATGCGTAATAGGACTGGGTTTTCCTTATTTTCCCATAGCACCCCGAGAGATTTCTGTGCCCCAAGTGTTTGTTGACAAATTGGATTTTTACTCTCAACATTTGTTCAACTGCTACCTCCATTCAATGATATGACAATGAGGGTTTTAAATTAATACCCAGATGTTACTAGATTACCCACGTTTTTTTTTTCTTAATTCGCATAATAATAACCCCAGGACAAAGTACATAGCGCTATCAAGTCCGAAACTAAGCCGAGCTTGTGTTATGGGTACCAGACAACTGATATAAATACTTAGATATTTTTTTATACCTACATAGTATACATAGAAAACACCGAAGGGGGGAGGGGGGAAGGGAATTGTCAGTAATATGGACTGATGATCTTATTTCTAGAATTGTCAGGTTAATCTCCACCGTGATTTCACGGTGAATTTGTCACGATGGGCTAACTGACTTCACCTCATGCTCATCTTATCATCTGGTGCCCCACCAGCGTAAACCGTTAGTGCAGATGCACTAATTTATTATTATCTATTATAAAAAAAAAACATAGAAAACACCCAGACCGATACAAACAATCATACTCATGAATACAAATATTTGTACCGTGCGAGCAATCGAATCCGCGACCATCGCAAGTAAGGCGCTAAACCATTACACCACCGAGGCCGACGGTGCTGATAAACTGTGTTCTTACTCTGTCACAACGACAGTTTACATTAAACTATGCTAATATTTCAACCCGGTTTCACTTAGTATGGTAATAAGCGATAGAGTAGATTCTCCTCATTCCACGTTCACCTGACTCCGCCGTTCAGTATGATTTAAGATGACGTATCAAGCTATACAACAGCCGTTTTTCTATGTAAATCCCTGTAATTGCTTACGTGGATTTGTTGTAATGAATAATGTTCCATTATTTATGTTGTACCGTTAATTTTCTTAGAAACGGCCATCGCTAGCATCGTTGCTGGCAGCTTGTCCACCATTCTTTTCATAAATATATACCTTTTTTTTAAATGTGACTTCTGACATATTCGTCAGTCTTCTTGGGAAATACACATAAATACATGTACAATTACTACCTTTTTTTTATTAAATAATTGTAGTGTTCTCGCTCCAGTCACATTCGTAGCTTCGGATCCGGCTCGAAGGACCAAGGTGACTGGACCCATGAGAAAAAGAAGTCAAAAGTGACATGTAAAAAAAGGTGTATCAAGATAAGACAAATATTTATAAATATAATGGTGGATGCCAGCAACACTAAGTATGTAATTTATTGAAGATTGTTTGACTTGATTAAATTTTTTCCTTGAGAATATCGGTGGTCTGGTAAACTAACGATTCACTTTGCGATGGTTGTGGGTTCTATGTTTGGAGAATACAGAGGTTTTTTCTTGTATATGTTGCTTGTATAGAGTGTTACTCTTATGAAGCTACATTACTGTACAGTTTTATCAAAATCCGTTTCGTAGTGAAAGACTCTTTCAATATTTTAATAAACATCCATGCATCCATACTCACATATTTTCGCGTTTGTAATTTTTAATTAAATAAAATTTAAAAAATTTATAAATTTCGCCTTTAGTAAGATTTTCTATCGTTATTGATGCATGTTATATAAGGTTTATTTAGACCACCTAAGGTTTTGCTTCTTACGATTTGCTATTATTACGTAGGGATATATATACATACGTTATAATCTTATTATCACGTACAGTGAAGCAGGAATGGATATTACAATATCAGCTTTGTTTGCACTTCGCTCGGATAGCACATTAACCCAAACAATGTTGACCGCCGTTTTAGCATACTAATGCGTACATGTAATGCTTCGGATGTACTTCTGAAGGATTTAAACCAGTGGTTCTCAAACCATGGCGTGGAGACCCCCAATGGTACGCTTTAGCCATATTTAGCAGACCACGCTAAAAGTTTATATAGTTTATTAGCTCACCAACTTTGTACCTGCAACTTTTGTATGCGGAATCATAAAAGTGTGAAACTTTTTTGTCTGTAATTCAATTGGAATAAAATAAACACAAAATTATTAAATGAAGATAACTAAAATATATTAGTGCAAACCGTGTAGTGTGTAGTGCATGACGTATCTGACTAACAATTTTTCACATGTATCTTTCATGTATAGGTCACATACATTTGTATTGTATATACATACACACACACACATGTATACATATATTATGTACATTACGTTATTTGTACATTAGCACTTAATATTAACCTATTTTTAAATGTTTTTTACAGTTTCTCTGTGTCAGCCAAATAGTATTGTAAGTTATCACTAATATCAATTTGAAATTGGGTTGTCCCGACTAGCGAGAAAGAAATGAAGTGACCCCCCCTTAGAAAAAGTTTGGGAACCGCTGATTTTAGCTATAGAATTCTAATTATTTTACAGGACATTTCCACATAATGTTGCAATTAAAATATTCCTCTACGAGATTGGGTTTCTATTTGGATCATTAGGTCAGGATATGTCAAATTATAAGGGTCGGGGTGTCTATAGATGTATATTGGAGATATAGAAATTGATATTAAATATTTTGTTAAAATTTAACAGCTATGAAACATCCAAATTAAATATATAAATCATTACATTAGTATAAAACAAAGTCACTGTCGCTGTCTGTCCGTCCCTATGTATGCTTATGCGGTTTTTTTAATAGATAAAGTGATTCAAGAGGAAGGTTTATATATATATATATAGTACATGTACATCCGTGCTACAAAAGAAAACCGCTTCAAAATTAGTAGTAGTTTTAAATATTTAACCATACATAGGGACGGACAGACAGCAACAGTGACTTTGTTTTATATCATGTAATATAAAATGTATTAAAAGCAAACTATAGTTAGCGTATTTAGAGAAACAAATAATAACAACGTAAGTTTACTTTTAACCTTAATCTATTCACGGTTAACCAAACCACCAGCTTTTTGTAACCCACACAAATGTATTGCGAATCGGACCTGTTTACATCAGTCGGGGAGTAACGCCCCATCAAAAGTTTTCTCCAATCTACCACTAAAACTAAAAGGTAACAATTTAAACTCCAGTAAATACCTTTTGTTGGTCCGGTTTGAGCGAGACTAGTTTATTAGTTTGTAATATTGAGGCCGGTGGGGTTTTAGGTACAGTTTAAAATATTGTTTGTTTCTTTTATGAAGTTGGAATGGTAAATAAGCCACCTGATGGTAAGTGGTAACCGTCGCCTAAATACGTGAATAGGGCTACAGAGAAAAGATTCTGATGTAACACTTTGTAAGCGTCCGGCGTAGGCAGATACAAAATTAGTCCATTGTGATAGTGAGCGACCGCTAGAAGTTTTGTCTGAACTGAAATTAAACCTTCGACTTGGCTAATGGATATGCTATGGATTGTAATGTAAAAACTTGACGTTCATAAGCGGCTAAAATGTCCTAAATGACTAAATGATTTTTGAATTTGGATAACAAATAATTTATGTCTATTCATTCTATCTTGCGTCATCCACCACCTTCTGTCTTTTCTCCTCTACCCAAAGGTTGTCTGGAAGAACTCACTTTAGCGATAAGACCGCCTTTTCTACCTAGCCTACTTTTCTGTGTACTAAGAATATTGTTTTTTTTGTATTTTTTAAGGTACAAAAAAGAGTTATTAATAAATATATCAATTTGGCTGTAAAGAGCGATAAAAATGGAGGAGATATAGGTGGCCTCGGTAGTCTAGAGGTTTAAAAATGAATCTGTATTTTAATAATCATGTACAAGCCCATTTCAAAGGAATAAGAGCTGAGTTTCAAATGTCTTATAAAACACTTCCTTTGTAAAAAAAGCATATTATAAAATAGAAGAGTTTGTAAACTATAATAATGTTTTTGTAGAAAAAAGTCTTAAAATTCATAGATATGTATGCACTAAGAATGAGTTCGTAGCGGTTTCTATGTTGATTATCGCATGCCTCTTACTTGTTATTGTGTAATTATTTATTATAAATAACATATATTCAAAGGAGCAACACACAAATTCTTGCTCATTCTTCTTGTGATGAGTCTGCGTTCCGAATGAGTGGTAGAATAAAAAATATGACTATTCAAAAATGCTTGTATTTTATTTATTGTTATTTGAATAAAGGATATATATATTTCTATTTCTTATCAGTTCTTACCTCGAAGGAAATCTAAACTAACTGTAGATTTGACTGTCTGCCCGTAATAGAGTCTGTAATAGATCTACATGAATTTGTATATTATTTATTTATTTAACACACGGTAATTTAATACATATGTGGTGTAAATGTATAATTAGTATAAATCATGGGATCTTACCACGTTTAGTTTTTATTGTGTCCCCGATATTCCGATGTAAATCTGATGTAGACGAAGTGAGAGAAGAAGACGAAGAAGATATGTGATGTACGCAATTTTATTTTAATTTAGTATAGCCGCTTAAATAAAAAAGACGAAGTTACGCGTGTAGGCTATTGCATAATATTTGACATGGTATCAATATTACATTCATTACGTATTTTATGGTCACATGTATGACCTGAATGCTTTGCATGTTCCACAGTATTGAAAACAAAGCTAAACTGGAGCGTTAGGTCAAAGTCGGCATCAAGGTTCGGGTTGTTGGTTTCGCGTGTCAAGTTGATACGTTTGTAGTACATATTACTGGGAACGTAGCTGTTGGTATTGATTTCTTAGTTTGCCTACTGATTCAATTCATTTTTAATGTATACATTTTTTTTAACCTTTTTAGAATTACAAACAATTTACGGAGTTAGACTGTAAACAAAGCGGCATATCGTCAGTAAATCAAAGAAAGTTTTATATATTAATATGGATATAAAGGTAGAGGAAATCCGAAGAGAGATGGATGGACTGTGTGAAAGATACGGCAAGAAAGAGAGAAAATAACAAGATGACTGCGAACAGAACCTAAACGCAAAGATCCTACGCTAAATTAATGGAATATGGAAGAATCAGATGATAATAATAATAATAATAACCTAGGACAATTTACGTAGCCCAAGGTACGAGGTTGTGTTATGGGTAGTACACAAGATGGAAATATATAAATATATTTTTTTGTATATACATTGAGAACACCCAGATCGGTACAATCATAAAACCGATACAAAAACTCATGAATACAAATGTTTGTACCGTGCGAGGAATCAAACCCGCGACCCTCGGAAGTGAAGTGGTGTGCCAAATTGTTAGACCACCCAGGACGCCATTATTGTTATCATGACTGAGATAAATTCATGGTGAATTTACCACGATAGTTTTAAAACTACTAGTTATGATGACGACTTAGGCCACCGATGGTTCAGGGAGAGAACTTGTGACACGGGTGTAGGTTTAAAGGGCTCTTTTAGAGTGCATTAACACTCACCTTCACTACTTGTGGTATCCTCCCAGTCCCAACTAATAAACCCAATGCCTACAATATTCACAGTTACCTATCTCTTATTTGTTTTTATAATAATACTAGCTGTCCCGCAAACGTTGTTTTGACTTAAAATAAAAAAAAAATTAGGGGTGGACTACCCCTAACATTTAGGGGGATGAAAAATAGATGTTGGCCGATTCTCAGACCTACTCAATACGCTCATAAACTTTCATGAGAATCGGTCAAGCTGTTTCGGAGCAGTATGGGAACGAAAACTGTGACACGAGAATTTTATATATAAGATAAACACTTCAACCTTTTCGCTCCAATCACCCGCTACGTCAGTTTCATCAATCTATCAATCCACTTGTCTTAGCGGTATAATTATATGCCAATTTTGTTGTATATAAGTATTTTATTGTAATACAAGTAATTTACAGACAGATAAAGTAATGAAACGTGATCGTGGGCGTGAGTGATCAGCAGTACAATAGTTTAGAAGAATGTCTGCAGAAGAAGCCATTTTGTAGATAGTTTTCCCGCGTAAATACAACTCGCCACAGATGCACAAATGTTGCATGGTGCGCAGATGCAGTAGGTTGACTAGCGCGTCTATACGTCAATGTCACAAAGATTAGGTTCTGGCCTCTGCCTTCGTTTCAGGTTGCCTTAGATAAAGAAACGTGATTATTGACTTTATATTTTTTAATTAATGATGTTTCAAACGATAGTTAACACTACGCTAACATCCTCCACTGGTGCCCCGCTAGCGTTAACCTTTAGCCAAAATATATAATGTTTTTAGTACAGAAAATTTACTTATATCTACAGCCTCGTATTTCAAAGACGATGAAAAATACAATATTGTAATAAAACTTCTTTATTTCAAACTTCATTCTGTTTTAACAAGTTTGAATGGCTAATACGGAATCCATAATTTAGGCAAATATTTATAATACAATTGTACTGTAGATTGTAATACAAATTTCCTCCCTCAATAGGGGTCGCCCACTAGAAGCTTTTCACGTAATTAAATAATAGCTGACTATCTCTAAATACTATAGGACAAAATTTATGTTTTCCGTCTGTTAGTCTTAGCTACTTATTTTAAATAACATTCTAGGTAGACTTTGAGTGCGTAGCGTAGATGCTAGAGTGCTCGCTTGGTATGCGAGAGGTAACAGGATCATTTCCCGGCGCCTCCAAAAGTATTCTGTCGGAGTTGGGGTAGAATACACGTGCGAAACCCCTGGCTCCGTAGGCACTCGTAGATACACGATGTGTGGTGGGTAAAAATACTACAAAACGCTTTGTCCACACCAAAAATATTGTCCAAATTCGAGATTAACGTATTAGCACGCTGTTAACGGCGGTTGATTGCGATTGTGCAAATCAGACAGTTAACTAGATGGACAAATTGCGCTCGCGCTGGCGCGACTAGACGCTACTGTAAGGGTACATACTCACCCGTTAAATTAAAAATATACATACCCTGGCTGCAAATGTAACAGACCAGAGAAATAACAACATATATAAAATTATTAATAAGAAAATGTTTTAAAGGGCGTAACCAATGAGAATGAACATTTAATCTTAAAAAAAAAAATCTTGAAGCCGCTAAAATGGACAATGAAACTTTAGGGAATCAAACATACTTTAAAAATAAATTTTTATATCTTAACTGAGAAAAGTTTGATTCCGCAACAAAATTTTCATTCTTTATTCACTCCCAGATTATCTCGTATGCCAGAAAAAGCAAACAAAGTCGCGGATAATAGCTCGTTCAACAATACAAGACGTCGACCACAACGGGGCGTGGCACCTACGAAATTTTCACACAATTAAATTAATTAATACAGACGCAACGATCAAAGAACTGCTCTGAAACAATATCGGTTTGGGCAAATCTGCCTTTGTATCGTTTCTAATAAATTTTCGAATGTTTCCACATTCATTTGGAATATTGTTGTTGGTTTCCTGTTTTAATATCTCGTGTTGTGGCTATTTTGTTTCTTTAGTACCGTGATTGGAATTAAAAAGTTATTTTGCCGTCACGGATCTAAAATACGAGATAGAACCTTAATGGTCCGTGGGATCCTAGCGCTATAAGACTTTTCAAAGAAACGAAAAGGTTAGTCGACATCACAGAAGACCGAAGAGCTGACAGCTACCTTGGACAAAGAATTAGTCTAGCTATTCAAAGAGGGAACGCTGCCAGTATCTTCGGAACGTTGCGTAAAGGGACCCCTTTTAATAATATATTTTAGTCATCATATTATATTTTTTTTTAAGCTTTTTAATTTTAGGTTCTTAGTTGTACAATTAGGTTATGTAAATACTAGTAATAAATACGAATTTACTTTGCAAGTGTTCTAAATATAGTAAACCACAATAAAATTTTATTAATACCTTAATGTACGTTAAAAGTTGTAAAGCTGCCTGAAAATCATATTTATGTACATATTTTCAATCATTTGAAGATATATTAAAAAATTATATTATAGTAAAAAGAATAGAATAATAATCCTGTATAATTCACACAGCGCCATCTAGTTCTAAACTAAGCAGAGCTTGTGTTACGGATACTAGAAAATTAATGCTAAAACATATGTAAATACATTTTTTTATACACCAAGATCGATACAAACTGTCATACTCATGAATATAAATGTTTGTATCATGCGAGAAATCCAACTTGTGACCATCGGAAAGTAAGGCGGTGTGCTATTCCGCTAGACCACTTAGGCTTAGATAGTAAACTTTAATATCGCTTTTCTCAAAGAACTGTATGGAATGTAACATTTAACAATATTATGATTTGTCAAACTGATGTCATACTTTCGTATTTTGTAATTTCCCTGCCATATCTTATTCTCCAATCTGAAACTCAGCTTATAAAGCAAACTGTTCGGAGGTGGTGTCATGCTGTCGTACCCTGTAATTTCCCTGCTATATATTATTCTCCAATCTATGACAGAGCTTACAAAGCAAGCTGTTCTACGGAGGTGTCACTATTTCGTACTCTGTAATTTCTATGTCGTACCTTACCTTCTAAACCAACATACAGCTATCAAAGAAATCTCGGTGATTGAAACAGGTGAGGCCTCTTCCTTCAATTCTGTTTCCTCACAGAAGCCTTGAAACCTACCTGGAAATCTATATTCCAACACAGAAAACTTTATATAAAGTCTATCTAGGTAACTTAAGGTTATTGACCTATTTACGTGATTGTGGCAACCCTGAACAAGACTTAATATTATTATGCACAGTAATGGCAACATCAATTTATACGTCTAGGTCATATAGCGACATATATATATATATCTGGCACAGCGCCTCAGCTCCGCAGCCAAGCAAAAGGGGACCATAATGTATTAATAAATTGTTATTACTTTGACGACCTTGCTGGTGTAGCTGTTTAACATACTGCCTCATATTCCAATGGTTGCGGGTTCGATGGCCGTACTATGTAACTATTTTGTATTCATGTCTGTCTGTTGCCTTTTAAGCGGGGTGTTTCCCAGTGCATTATTTTGTTTGTTCATCGAAGAATACGACCTTCGGAGAAGAATATGATATGTATCTGTTTTTTAATTTGTATTGAAATAGTAATTCGTTTTTAGAAGCAAGATATCTAAGCATAAGCATAGAAGCAATAGATCTAGAAGCAAATACATAATATCTGGTATCGATATTTCCGTTCTAAAATGATTTTTATTTATCTAAAAATATATTATAATATCAATACTTGAAAAACCTTGTAACCCTTTTACGAAAATTGCGTGGACCGAAGAATATGAAATTTCGTACACTTATAGTTTATATAAAGTATGAGTGGAGAATGATAATGTTTTATTAATATTACTAGTTACTCGCCCCGGCTTCACACGGGTGTACATGTATTATACATATAAACCATCCTCTTTTTTTTTTTTATTGGATTGTTTGGGCTATTGTCAGATGTGTAGCACCTGTAGCACTGCGACCTACATAGATCTATTGTGCTCGCCCTTTTCAGAGTTCGCTACCTAGACCCGTCAGGGACAAGTATTGAAGGATATTCTTAGGAGCGATCGTTTTTATCTCCTCGGGAAAGAGTGTAAACTTTCCAAAGGAGATATTTCGTTTATGCATGAGTGGGCTACAACCACATAGGATGTGAAGCGGCGTTTCCTCTTCAGTTTGGTAGAATCTGCAGATACTTGTCGTGCATAGGCCTAGTTTAGCCATATGCTTGTTTAATTTGCAGTGTCCTGTGAGGGCCCTAGTCATCATGCATATGTTGTTTTTACTCATTAGCAGTCTATTGGAGTATTTGTTCGAGAAGCCCGATATTAGGTCTTTTGAATGTGTTAATCCTGGCATTTCTTGCCAGTGATTCAGTGCTTCTCGTTTGGTTATTAATTTGAGATGTCCCAGTTTTAGGCAACGAGGCACACCACAGAAGGGTTCGGGGCCCAGTTGGACGGTTTTTGCCCCTAACTTTGCCAGATAGTCGGCATTCTCATTGCCTTCAATATTTGAATGCCCGGGGACCCATCTCAGTATAATATTATTTCTGCTTCCTACTTCATTTAGTAGCAGGATACAGTTTCTAATAAGTTTAGAACGGATTTCGTACGAGTTAAGTGCTAGTAGAGCAGCTTGACTGTCCGAATAAATGTATATGTTCTGATTGATGTAGTTGAGGCTTAGGATTACTTCCAGACATCTAATTAAGGTGTAAGTTTCTGTCTGAAAGATTGAGGCGTATTTTTTTAACCTTCCTCTTGTATCACTCTATCTATTAAAAAAACTGCTTCAAAATCCGTTGCATAGTATTAAAGATTTAAGCGTACATAGGATCGGTCAGAGAGCGACAGCGACTTTCTTTTATACTATGTAATGATAATATACACAAAAAATACATGAAATCAATAAAAAATATTACACGCACTACTGTTTATTGTTTATTGTTAAAGTCCGTATTCAAATTGAGAACAGATTAATATTATTTGTCTTTAGTATTATTTCTTATAGTCTTATATGACACTGTGCGACCACTAGTATATATATTGTAGACTAGCTGTTCCCGAGATTCGTCCGCGTGGAATTTAACTTTATATTTCTAAAATATTTTTTTTCTAGAATAAAATTAGCCTAAGTTACTCCTTATTACATCAGGTACTTGCAAAAAAAAGTCCCGTCAAAGTCGGTCCAGCCATTTCTGAGATTAGCCGGAACAAACAGACCGACAGACAGACAGACAAAAATTGTAAAAAATGTTATTTTGGTATGTATGTACCACATTCATATTCATATACATGTACTAAAACATGGTTATTTCAATATTACAAACAGACACTCCTATTTTATTTATATGTATAGATATAGAAGTACAGATTTCAAACATTATTTTAATTATTATATTTTTGCTTTTACAGATAACAGCAGCCTTATTAGGTAAGTTCCATATATTTCAATAGATAATAATAAACTTTGTTTGGTATCAACGTAAAAGTTGCGCGGAAGTTTTTTAATTTTATCCGATCGATGATCGAAGCTTTTTTGTGGGATGAGAGGGTAATTTTCCACACGGTTTAGGAAAGGGTGAAAAATATTGGTTGTGTAACAGCACAAATTGGTATGGAGTCGTGATATCTTTATTTTTACTATCTTTTTTAATTATTTTTTTAAACATCATGTATAATATATGAGTGTATATAAATTAATTTATTACTATTGTTCTATAATCATAAATTATTTTTTATTATTGTTAATATTATTTTCCTACTTCGTTATACTGTAATTCTCATATGTTATTTGCATATCACTTTATATAATAATAATATAAATGTAAAAGAGCAACACGCAAGTTTCTTGCGCATTCTTCTTGTGATAGACTTATCTTTGAATGAGTGGTAGAATTAAAAAGTAATGTGCTGTGAGAAATAGTAGAAGTGAAACTTCAACAGAAAAAATAATTAAATACAAGCCGCCGCGCCGAGACTCTATGCATCTGCTGTTATCTTCTCTCTGCTGTCACCAGACTTTCTCTTTCTCACACAACGCGAGGATAGCGTAGTGTGATATGTCTATCCCCAACTGTAACGCTTTTTCGCGACCAAAATCTCCTAATACACTTCTATATAGAAGTGTCATTTAATTTTCGTGACTGAAAAATTCTAAGACTCTATGACTTCAATAATAATCCCAGATTTTACAGGTAAATTTTGTAAAGAGTCAACTGCGTGGGTTCCTATGTCTTAATTATTTCAGCGAGTCGCAAAGTTTCTTTGCAAACTGTGACTTGATCTTGAGGCTGAGATTTAGCAGTGAAATTATAGGGTATACAGTAATAACGAGTTAGTTCTTAGGAACGAATGGATAGAAATTTATATATTTATTTATTTATTGGCATACGAAACAGATTACAATCAATGCAATAATATAACTATGAGCGTGTAGTTCGGTACAAAACTGGATTGTAATCCAACACTATGTATGCCTAAAAGCTAAATTATATAGACGCATTCAATATACGCTAGATAAGGTTATATAATTATAAGTAAACTAAATAGAAAATAATATATAACTGCGTAATGCTATGAATAATTAAGAAATAATCAAACAAAATTCAAGAAAGACAAGAAGAAGTGATGTCTGTGGTGCTGATCATGGATATAAGCAATAGCTACCGCTTAACATCAGACGGGCCGTCAGCTTGTTTGCTATTGCAATTACTTAAAAATGTACCAAACTAATCGGCCGACTTGTCGAATGCTAAATCGTGTAACATGTAAAAGGTTATACATTGCAGCTTTAACTTTGTTCAGACATTATTAAGGAGATATTTGTGTGACAATAATTGTTTCCCATTGCAATTAGATAAAAAGATTTCGAACAGATCGGCAGACTAATCAAGTGCCAAATCGTGTCTCATGTTAACGGTTTAAAAATATACCCGACAGATCGGTTCACTAATCGAGTGCTAAATCGTGTCACAGGTAAACGGTTAAAAATATCCCAACAGATCGACTCACAAATCGAGTGACAAATCGTGTCACATGTAAGCGGTTTTCAGAACCGATAATACTTATACAGTAAATGAACGTATAAATAGACCAATATAATTATTTTATTTGTTTATATGGAAAACAGGATTTGTGCCGTGATCGCTGGCGTTAATTACTGTATACAAAATTAAGCTTTAATTTGTTCAGTCATTATTAAGGAGACGCGTGTGTGACAAATAAACATATACGTTATACAATTTGTTAATTATAACGAATAAATTATTCTGTTTATTTGATATACAGTATGTTCTATGTTTATATGCGACAAATAAATTTATAATTTGTTTAACGTCGCAAGTAAATATATTTTGTAAGTTTAGACAATGATAATTTAATGTTACAGTCAATTTGTATTAGAAATTATTATCTTCTTAAATATATATAACTCGAAGGTGACTGATGTAGTGATCTATCAACGCACAGCCCAAACCACTGGACGGATCGGGCTGAAATTTGGCACGCAGGTAGATGTTATGACGTAGGCATCCGCTAAGAAAGCATTTTGATTAATTCTACCCCCAAGGGGATAAAATAGGGGATGATAGTTTGTATGAAACTTTGTAAATTTGAAACCGATCGGGCTGAGAATTTGCATGCATAAATCTACTATGACGTAGGCATCCCATAAGAAAGGATTTTGATAAATTCCACCCCTAAGCTAGTTTTGTTATAAATATGAAAGTTAATTTGTATAAGAATAGTATCTTAAGAAAATTCACACAGCGCCACCTAGTCCCAAGTTAAAGAGCTTATGTTATGGATACTAGACAACTGACATAAATATTTAGTAATTTTTTTTCTTAATACATACATAATATACATGGAAGTAATATAACAATGTTCTGTCTTATCGCTAAAAAGCGATCTGTTTCTGTGAAACCTAGGATGGCGAGAAGTGATTTGAATAAGTATACATACAAAATAAAAAATAATATTATAAACATACAAATATAAGAACATATACAAGTATACATACGTACAAAATACATTTGAATAAAATTTATTTATATAATAAACATTTTCTTGTCATAAATTTTTATATTGTGACCCTCATTTTTATAAACTACCACTGTTTTAGTGAATTTATATGAAATAATATAATTTAGGGGATCTCTTCCGCACTCTCTTGTATGGGGAGCTAGTAAGGAATTTAATTTAGTATTTTCGCATGCCATTCTTATCTGTACACATATATTTTAATATGCTATCTAGATTCATAAGATTCGATGCGGAAATTCTTCAGCGACAGTAAATAATTCTTATAAGATAGTAGATGATCCGGAAAACGTTATTTTGCTATATAAATTAGAGTACTAATATTGCTACAATAAATAGGGGTTGATGATAGAAGGGTTTTTCTTTTTCTTTAAATAAACTTTAGTTTATAATACCGCAACAGTTCTTTTATATCGCAACTTTTATATCGTGACTGTAATGAACAATATATAAACATTCTGATAATTTCATAACCAAAGACTTTTATCGATATATACAGTTGCGTTTACACTGCAATGCTAGTTGATAACGTCAAATGGCGTCAATATAATCATATTATTGATAGATGACGTCATTTTCACTGCGTAACATACGAAAATAGTTGCGATCAAAGTTAGATACATTAGTTCACCGTTCTATAGTCCACTAAGTTAAATTACAATTTTTTACAGTACTAGCTGACTCAGCTAGCTCGACTCAAACTTTGTTTTGCCATATACATTAAAGTACTATTTTTTTAGAAAAAAATAGAAGTTGGTGGTTTAAGAAAAAATTAGAAGTGTATGTATTATTAATCATGATCATCATCATCTCGGTCCGGAAGATGTCCACTGCTGAACAAAGGCCTCCCCCAAAGATATCCACGACGATCGGTCCTGCGCTATATATTAATATCATATCATACAACAAATACTAATTATATTAAAAATTTTTAAAGAGTCACCCTTATCATTTAGGGGTATAAAATATACTATATTTTATACCCCTAAATTAGGGGTATAAAATATACTATATTTTATACCCCTAAATGATAAAGACTCGCCACAAATTTTTAATTTACAATATGTTGTTATCATTTAGGGGTATAAAATATAGATATATTTTATACCCCTAAATGATAACAACCTATTCGCAGACCAACCAAATTATGTATAAAATTTCATCAATATCAGTCAAGCCTTTTTGTAGGATTTCTGTCAATTGTTCAACAAATCAAATTGGGTGACAAAACGACAGCGCCATCTACTGTTTTTAATATCGTTTTCAAACCATCCAGGAACTGATTGAAATATAGGCACTCATAATATTTCATACAATTTGGCCCAGCCGTTTAGGAGTTAGGTGAAAATTTGAAGACCTCGATGGTCTAGCGGTTTAGCATAGCGTCTTAATTCCGATGGTTGCGGGTTCGATTCTTCGCACGGTACAAACATTTTGTATTCATGAGTATGATTATTTGTGTCGATCTGGGTGTTTTCTATGTATTATACATAGATGTATTTACGAAAAAAAACATATCTATGTATTTGTATCAGTTATCTAGTACCAATAACATAAGCTTTAGCTAGCTTAACTTGGGCCTAGATGGCGCTGTGTGAATTATCTTGAGATAAATATATATAAATATATCGTTCGTATAAGAAAAATTATACGAACTATTTGTATGATTTTCCTGGACAGATCTTTGTGCTTAGAATTATCTGTCAACTCTGTTCTGTTCTATACAATCCACTAGCTCCTCAGTACCTCAAAGAAAGATTTAAATTTCTAAGTTCATCACATTCTCGCCTTCTTCTAATCTCCTGTTGTATACTCCTTGTCATCACTCTAATTTCTCATCTCAATCTTTCACTATTTCTGCCATTAACCTTTGGTGGAATGCACTTCCTCTTGACCTCAGAAGATGTCAAACCAAATTTACCTTGAAGAGGTCCTTGCGTGAACATTATTCCAAATTTCTTTAATAGTATTCAGCCAAACTTCAATCGAGATATGAGATTATATAAACTCCATGAGATTATATGAATATTTATTATATGTAGTTTAAATACCAATAAATACCAATAACACAAGCTTTAGCTAGCTTATTTTGGGTTTAGATGGCGCTGTGTGAATTGTCCTGAGATTATTATTATTATTATATCACAACACATAAATATTTATTTTACAGCAATGATAAAAATAATAATAATATTGTTATGTGTCTTCTTTTTTCTTTTCTTTTATCTAGTTAAAAAGAAGGTAATACTGACCCATACGGACCTTAGCCAAGTGTGGGAGAGGATGCGCTATGTGAAGATTACTATTATTATTATTAAATACAGCCCTTACTTATATATTTAACACTAATTAAATAATTGAGACACGTCTAATGAGTGTCGGCAATGAGCGTTAGGTATGACATCTATCGGCCGTTAACAGGTCAATGCCAGTCACCAGTTACGTGACGAGGAAACCGAGAGCCTCCCGAATTATCCTCACACCACGACCTTCTCTATCAGATACCATTTATGATAGAACAAAGCATCATAAACATCTCATCCAAGTATAAAAACAGTCTGATATGTTGTCACAGCATCAGTCAATCATCAGCGATCAAACATGAAGTTCTTAATTGTATCTTGTGCCTTCGTTGCGGTTTTAGCTGAACCGCCTCGCTTCAGACCGGCGAGGTTCAGGTTCCAGCGACAGGAACTAGCCCCAACAACCACGGAGTCACCAACGGAAGCAACAACAGAGGCTGAAGGTCCCTATCCGCCATCTGGCTGGAAACCTGCAGGCGAGCCTTTCCCTCTTCCTAAACAAACTGAACTGCAGCCGACTTATGGGCCTCCACAGGGTGGGCCGTACCCTCCGTCTGGATGGAAGCCGGCAGGTCAGGCATTTACTTTACCAAACGAACAGCAACCTCCAGCCACTAGTTATGGAGTCCCGGACAATACTTATGGAGCTCCAAGCACAGACGCACCAACCACAGATAACCCTGAATCCGAGAGGTTGGACAGCCCAGTAGAAGTACAGAAGAGCGTGGGATCATACTACGTTCTTCTGCCAAGCGGTCAGCTGCAGAAGGTGGAGTTCATGACAGAGAATGATATCCAGAACATGAAGTATACGGCGCGGCTTCAGCTGAGGGCGCCAGCCCCACTGTTAGTGTTCGGTCCTTAATTTTTAAGTTTTGTGATTATTTATAGGAGTGGTAAATTAATAAACTTACTTTTGATCTTCTAAAATATTTATATGATTTATTTTCGCACTGAGTGATCTTGATGATCTAAATTCAGCCTAATATGATTGTATATAATAATAATAATCTCAGGACAATTTACACAGCGCCATCTAGACCCAAGTTAGCTAAAGCTTGTGTTATGGGTACTAGATAACTGATACATAATAGATTTTTTTATATACCCACCCAGACCAATAAACAAACAATCATACTCATGAATACAAATGTTTGCGCCGTGCGAGGATTCGAACCCGCGACCGTCGGTCGTAACGCGGTGTACACGTATTATACATATACCTTCCTCCAGATTCACTCTATCTATTTTTTAGGGTGGTGCTTGTTCGGAAATGATAGATACAATGTTTGAGTGTATACTGTATCGTTTGTTATAATAATCAATCCTTATACACTACTTACTTACTAAGTACATTATTCATCTTTACATATAAAAAAAAACGCTTCAAAATCCGTTGCGTAGTTTTAAAGATTTAAGCATACATAGGGACAGACAGCAACAGCGACTTTGTTTTATACTATGTAATGATAATGACGGAAATATATTTATATGCCACATATAGTTGTTGAAATTTGACGACCACGATGGTCTAGCGGTTTAGTACACTGTTATACTTGTTATGGTAGCGGATTCCATTCCTTGCATGGTGCAAACATTTGTATTCATGAGTACAGGCTCTGCTTATTTGGTGACTCGATAACGCGATATGAATAGTCCTATATGAATGAATGAATAATTAAATTCATACTCGTGTACATAGTGTTCTCGTATTAATTTTTATTATTTAACTTAAAATGATATGTTTTTGAGCACTGAATATCTTAACCTTAATTTAATATATAGAATTCAAAGGTGACTGACATAGTGATCTGTCAACGCACAGCCCAAACCACTGGACGGATCGGTCTGAAATTTGGCATGCAGATGTTATGACGTAGGCATCCGCTAAGAAGGGATTTTGATTAATTCCACCCCTAAGGGGATAAATTAACGCGAGTAAGGCCGCGGGGAAAATCTAGTACATATATTATAGACATCAAAGTTTTTGAGTATAGATAGATGACTGTTATTCTTTCACGCAAAAACTAATGAACGAATTTTGATGAAACTTTACAGTAATAGTAGTAAGCTTATACCTACATCAGAATGACACATAGGCTATAATTTTCACGCGGGTGAAACCGTGAGCAGGGCTAGTAATTATATAAATTAGAAAATAATTAATTAATTATAGTATTATTATCGTGGGAAGCGTGGGAAGGCCTCCAGCAAGGTGGACCGACGATGTGGTCAAGATAGCTGGAAGGCATTGGATGCGAGCAGCGCAGGACCGATCATCGTGGAAAGCTTTGGGGGAGGCCTATGTCCAGCAGTGGACGTCTTCCGGGCTGCGATGATGATGATGATGATGAGTATTATTATCACAAATTTTCGCCATCACTGCCCTACAACGCTTTCTAATTCTACCCAAAGGTTAGCTGGTATAGAATGCTATATGACATTAACCTCGCCTCTTGTACACTCTTTATAGTCCAATAAAGATAAAAAAATATATATGTTTTAAGGGTGTAATTATTCTGGCGACATGACTTTTGTCGTAAAGCAGCTTACTGAGTCATGATATCCTAGTCTTTAGCATGGTGTTACGACGAGCGTCGCGCATGTATGCCATTATTGACAAATTCAAATTCAAAATATCTTTATTCATGTAGGTCTATTACAGACTCTTATGATATGTCAAATCTACCGTCAGTTCGGAATGATTTCAAGATGAGAAGAACTGACAAGAAACTCAGCTCGTATTTTTTTTTTAATGTTGTACATATTTACAATAATACTATTTCATTTAAATTCAAATTTGGGAGAATAGAGTGACCACCAGCATATGCTATATAAAAAAAATCAAAGAAACTAATCAGTGTTCGCAACCTGAACATATCAGTCACCACAAGCAGCACCCGTTCACGAGTATGATGCCAGCCATCATTGCACTCAACTATATTAGAGGGAGCACATCGACCCGGCCCACCACGCCGCCACAAGTTTGAACTTTATAGCGAGCATGACTGTCAACATTAAGTTACTCCACTACGTCATTTATATTATTTACAGCTTAAACTGTACCAATCACAGTTTTCACCCATTATAATATTTAATTTACATTACATACAATTGCCATTGCCATATGCCATGATAAGCACGCTGACCGTCCACTCTTTAGTAATTGGCGTCATAACTCTTCTGTGTTGCCATTCCTTAAAAAAACGTCTGTAACTCCCCTTTCAGTGTTAACGATATATATTAATATTATAAAGAGGTTTGTATTTTTTTATACTCACATAGGTAGCAAACAAGCATACGGCCCATCTGATGGTAAATGGTTACCGTATATAAATCAAATAAAAAAAAAATAGTAACCTATGGACTCCTGAAACACCAGGGGTTGTATGTTTGTTTGTTCGGGGTAATATCCGGTTCTGCTGATCTGACTTTAAATTTTTTCTCTGTTAGAAAGGTATATTATCCTCGAGTGCTATACTATATCTCTAGACTATAACATCACGCTACGACCAAGAGGAGGGGAGCAGCAATAAAAAATGTTGTAAAAAATATTCATTTGAAATGCTTCCCTTGAGAGTAAGATATTTCTATAGTCTAAGTTTTTATAAAAGAACTTCAAATATTGGGCCCGTGCGATGCCGGGGTGGGTTGCTAGTCTTAAGTAATTAGATATCTTAAGGGTATATTACACGGTATATTGGTATAATTAAGAGAGAATTATTACGGATTACACACCGTGTTACTTGTACAGTAGCAGATAATCGGTTGTTACTGACCCTTGCCTCTTTTGTGCCTCTATACGATAAAAATCCTTTTGTTTTGTTTACTCCCAAGGTAAATATATATTAATATTTTGTATTATTAATAACTAGCTACTCGCCCTGGCTTCGCTCAGGTGTATACGTATTATATATATAAACCTTCCTCTTGAATCACTCTATCTATTAAAAAAAACCGCTTCAAAATCCGTTGTGTAGTTTTAAAGATATAAGTATACATAGGGACGGACAGACAGCGACAGCGACTTTGTTTTATACTATGTAATGATATCGTATCTTGACATGATTTGTGGTCTCGGTACTCTAGAGGTCTAGCACACCGATTTTCGTGGGTTGGATTCCACGGTGCAAACATATGTATTCATATATGATTGTTTGTATCGTTCTGGGTGTTTTAAATGTATGTTAATTATTTACAAAAAATATCTATGTATCTATACAGGCTCCTAGTACACATAACATAAGCTCTGCTTAGCTTGGGACTAGATGACGCTGCGTGTGTGTAATTCGTCCTGAGATTATAATTATTTAAATAAGTACATATTTTTAAGACAAATGAAAGATTTTTGTGAGGAGAATCCATTCATGTTTTTGGGGAGAAATAAATAAATAATAATTATTATTAAGTACTAGCTGTATCCGCGTTTTCGTCTGCTTGGAATTTATCTTTTTCTAAAATAAAAGTAGCCTAAGTTTCTCCTTATTTTACACTGCGGCGTATACTACACTTACGGGTCAAAACCATATAGGTACAGGGTGTGTGTGTACGTGCGTGTGAATATATTTTTTTTTTACTACTCTAATGCTGTTGGCCGCAGCTGGCCTTTACAGCTTCACCGGACGTTAGGGGGCGAGTGCAGATGGCACTCTAAACTCGCGGAAGGACTTATGGAGCGGCTGAAGGCCAGCTCCTGCCTGACGGATACGACTTTAGTCTGAGGGCACCACTAGGGGTTCGAACCTAGGCTCAGGCCGTCGTAATTTCGATCCCCGTTTGAATTGGACGGGGGATCGATCGGAGAGCCGCCGGGGGGCGCCGGTGTGGAACGCCCGGGCGCGCCGGTTGATTGCGTGATATGGTGTGTTGGGGGTCGTCGTCTTCGCCGGCGAGGACGGTGTCGTGTGTGTGCGTAAAAGTGTGGTCGGGGTGGATGTGGGAATATGTGCGTGTATGCGCATGTGCGTTATTATTATTATAGTAATTATGACTAAATATATGAGATAATTTTAAAGCCAACCTACACCACACACCACATTCAAGTCATCCAATAAATAAAAAAAACTAGCGAGTGTGACGTCATGCAATAAGTAAATATTCATTTAAAGAAACCAAACGAATCTTCCTATAAAACCTCATTTAATGTTACGGAATACTAACGATAATGATGCCGTTTATAATTGTCTCGTATTTAATTGCTCTCCTTTAGTTCTATACGCTCAGATTCTATCTCGCCTTCATTGTGCTATGCTTACATTTATTTAAGTTAAACTAGCTGTGCCCGCGACTTCGTCTGCGTCGAATAGCGACCTTGAACAAATAAAGAAAATATTAGATTATAACCCAAAAAAGTTTCATTGGTCTACTTAAAAAAATGATGGTATTTTCATCACGGCTTTCGACCTCTTACAACCTTTTTTTTGGGCTAAAAAGTAGTCCTTACTTAGGGTGTAGACTATCTGTGCACCAAATTTTATTTAAAACGATTCAGTAGTTCAGCGTGAAATCGCGACAAATAGACAAACAGAGTTTTTTCTCGTATTTATAATATTATATATATAACAGTAAAGATTTGTATGTATATCTAAATATCCTGCGGTATATAGAATACTTATTTGAATAAGTATTGTGAGGCTTAACTCTTGAGAATTGATTGATCCGTCATACTCGTGAACGGATGCTGCTTGTAGGGACTGGTTCTGGCTACGGCCACTGATTAGACTATATATTTCTATATGCTGCTATTCTCTTAATTTGAATTTCATAATGAACCTGTATTTTTGTACAAGCTCATTTGAAAATAGTCTGTAATAAACCTACATGAATAAAGAAAGAATTATTAATAAAGATATTTTTTTATTGATTCCTCATACAAATCGATTGGTACCGGTAACACAAGCTCTGGTAGCTTGAGACTAGATGGCGCTGCGTGAGTTGTTCTGAGTTATAATTATTATAAAATGTTTCTCACCAATGTTCAATCTAAATTTTAACTACATTTATTCTGATAGAGAGTAGATTGTTTTATTGTAAAACATGTATAAATAGAAAGAATCTTTATTCAAATAAACTCATTACAATTTTGAATTGTCATATTTTTTTATACTATCAGTCATTCGGAACGCAGATTCATCACAAGAAGAATGAGCAAGAAACTTGTGATATCTTAAGTAAGTAAAAGATATAAATGTTTATAGATAACATGTTATATTTAAGCTATTTATTCATAAAGTTATATATATTTATAATTTAACGTACAGTAACGTAGTGCTAAATATATAATACTAGTTACTCGCCCTAGCTTCGCACATGTATTATACATATAAACCTTCCTCTTGAATCACTCTATCTATTAAAAGTATCGCTTCAAAATCCGTTCCGTAGTTTTAAAGATTTAAGCATATATAGGGACGGACAGACAGTGACGGTTTGTTTTATACTATGTATTAATGATGTAGAGGCACGTAAAACGACGAGCGATGTTTAAATAGATGCATGAGAAGATTGCGAACTTTTCTTCGACCGGTCCGTGTTATGATGCTGAGATTGTATTTGACCTGAAACAAATTAGGAGAATCTATACTTATATATACAAAAATGTATGATTTTTTATTGTGCCCTCAGATTAAAGTCGTATCAGTCAGGTGGTAGTTGGCCTTCAGTCACTCCATAAGTTCTTCCGCGGGTGTAGAGTGCCATCTGTACTCGACCCCTATCGTCTGGTAAAGCTGTAAAGGCCAGCTGCGGCCAACAGCATTAGAGTAGTCCGAAAAAAAACCAATCGCGACGCTAAGATATTATGGAAGTAAACTCACGGTAATTCGAAAGGCTTTCGAAATAGTTATCCTTCACAAGCCAAAAGTTAATAAACCACTGCACCAACGCTCTACAGCTCATGTATGCTAACAGTAATGATACCCAAGATGTGTCAGAAGAAGCATTTTCTGTCTTCTCCATGGTCAGGTCTGACGGTCTTTTTCTTATGGCATTGACATGTTGTTTGTTTGAATTAATATACAGCAATATATCGACTGTGAAAAGAAATATATATAAGACAAATCTAATATATAAGCTTCTGGTGGCACAAGTTTTTTTTTATGTAGGACATTTTGGCCGCTTATGAACGTCAAATTTTTAAATTATAATTTTAATCCCTACCATCCAGTTCTGTATATAGATCCAATTGAGAAGAACTGGCATTAAACTCAATTAAATTATTTTTATTTTTTTTTGTTTCTTGTTCATACTCCTTAGAAACGGCTTGACCGATTTTGATGAAATTTTGTTCTTGTGTTATGGGTACTAGATAACTGATACATATACGTAGGTACATATTTTTTGTAAATACATACATATTATACATAGAAAACATCCAGACCGATACAAACAATTATACTTATGAATACAAATGTTTGTACCGTGCGAGGAATCGAACCCGCGAGCATCGGTCGTAAAGCGGTGTGCTAGACTGCTAGACCACCAAGGTCGTCAATAAATCTCATATGTTGCCATTCCAGAGGGCTATGTCGTTGAGACAATAGTATAGTCAACTGTCATTTGACTGACATATCTCATCTTCAAACTGAAATACAGTTTAGAAGAAATTGCTTTGCGGCTGAATAAAAGATAGAGACACACATGCTGACAATCATCGTTATCATTACATAGTATAAAACAAAGCCGCTGTCGCTGTCTGCCCCTATGTATGCTTCGATCTTTAAACTACGCAACGGATTTTAAAGCGGTTTTCTTATAATAGATAGAGTGATTCAAGAGGAAGGAAGGTTTATATATATATATATATATATATATATATATATATATATATATATATATATATATATATAATAAATGTACACCCGTGCGAAGCCGGGGCGAGCAGCAAGTTTTGTATAAAGTAAAACTCTGTTTTTCATTTGTAAGATCTTTGAAGTAGGTTAAACATGGATTCGAAACGTCGAGATCGAATAAAGGTAAAATAAAAGTCGATTGTATTCAGTGGAATAACCGGATATATCTATGGGATAATATGGATCGAGGTCAGGTGGCAGGGTGAGCGGGTCCTCCCTTGAGCAATAACTTTCGTAACTGCGTTGTACATATTTCTTTGAAAATAAAATTGATGCTTGACCTTAGTACAGGATTTCAGAAAGTTATATTATTATTGTTACAGTTTCAGAGAGAGCTCTTGAGTCGTCGCTGCCTCACGGAATAATTTGAACTAGTGTTATGATTATAATAATAATGGTTGAAATTCGAGCAGAATTAATTTTAATTATTAAGTTTAAACCTTACTGAATTGAACTCAATAGAAGTTCAATTCAGTATGCAGATTCAATTGAGAAGAAACGGCAAGAAACTTATCTGATTTTTTTTTAGATGTAATAGTGAATGGTGCTCAGTTGTCTCCTTATACAGCCTAATTTCCTACAATATATTACTATAACACTTTTTTAAATTCTTTTTCAATACATATACAATTATGCACTTTTATAATGAGATTCATAGTAATATATACATGAAAAAAATTGTATTCTCCTCCTATTTGTCTCTTTATACAGCCTAATTTCCTCCAATATATTACTATAACACTTTTTTAATTTCTTTTTCAATACACATACAATTATGCACTTTTATAATGAGATTCATAGTAATATATACATGAAAGATATTGCATGAATTATCCATAGACAGTGGTAGGTATTTCCATATAATAACGTATGAAATTGGATGGCTTCTCAAATACTGCTTGCGGTACTGATACGTAAGCCAAAGTAAGCCATATGAAATATGATTTCTTATGAAAATCCTGTTGGAATGCTATTCTGTCGAAATATTTTTAGTAGAATATTGGTTTTGTTGCAATTCTTAGTGGTTTACTACTTACTGGGATAAAACCACAAAACCTTGAGTTTAAATTTGACTGAGAGTAAAAAAAAAACATCGTATGGTGTATCAATGAAAATTTCTGTTTTGCGGTGATAGAAAAGCAAAAAATAATCATTTTAGTAACGATTAGCGATCCGCTGCTATTTCATATGGATGCGTTTCAAATCATTGAGTTTTTCGGCTTTGCGGATCATCATCATTATAGCTTGGAAGACATCCACTGCTGAACAAAGGCCTCCTCTAAAAATCTCCACGACGATCGGACGATACTGTTCGCATCCAACGTTTTCCAGCGATCTTGACCAGATCGTCGGTCCCTTGTCGGAGGCCTTCCCACGCTGCACACGTCTTCCGGTCCGCGCCACTCGAGGTCTATACTGACCCAACGGCCATCTGTCCCACGAGCGGTTGTTTCCTTTCTTTAGTCTATATGTTTCCCCATATCAAACAACATATATTGTCAAAATTTGATACTAATACTTCCCACCGTTGTGGGGAAGGCGATTGTTAGTAATGTGGACTCACGACCGCATTACTAGCAATGTACCATGTCAGGTTGACCTCCACGCGGTTCTCCCTGGAAACCATCATGATAAATTCCTGGTGAATTTGTCACAATGGGCTAACTGACCTGGCCTCGTGTTCATCTTATCATCCTCCACTGGTGCCCCGCCAGTGTAAACCGTTAGCGCGGGCGGGTGCACTATCCATTATCATCCTTAAAAAAAAACCTCCCACCGTTTATACGCAAAACGTTAATACTCAATCAGAGCGGGGTGGTTAGTAATGTGGACTATTAATCTCATTGGTCATAGCCGTCTACTATATCAGGTTGACTTCCTGACTGACCTGAACTTATGCTCATCTTATCGTCTTCTACTGGTGCCCCGCCAGCGTAAACTGTTAGCGCAGTTGGGTGTACCATTTCATTATCAAAACCAAATAAACATATTAACAAACACGTGCAGTTTTTGATTAGAAAATTATAATAATTAATGATATTTTAAGGTAGTTAGTGAACCTTTGGAAACCAAATGAAAATTGTTAAGACAACTCTTTTTGTGTGTTGAATTCTTGTTAATTTGTATAAAACTTGTTAACATTACGTAACTCAACCAAACACCGAGCAAGTACAATTTATCAAATCTAACAAGAAGCTTATAATTAATTTCTAAGATTGTAACTTCGGCGAAGTTGCCAACTGAATATATTTTAAGTTTAGGACAAACTTAAGAGGACGAAAAGAGCTCAAATTTGTTGGACAATTGATTCAAATAAATATTTTGTTACTCGAATGTTCTTTAATCCATTTATATTCTTTTCTAATTGTTGCTTGTAGGGACTGGTCTGTTATGATAACTATGACTTATTTATTTTGTTACTCAAGTAACTATTTATTTATGTTCACTTTGCTAATTATATGTAATAAATGTTATTCTATTCTATTTTGCAGTTTGTATTACACAACCCTACGAGCCTACCACCTTCTTTCGAATTTTTGAATTAATATTGTTGTCAAAGATTTTTGTATCCTCTAAATTTAAACTTACGACCTTCTGGGTGTAATAACGTATTTATGGGTTACACATACATGCGTAAATATAAAACATACATATTTTAACGAAGCATACGAAATATATAGCAGTTAACACGTTATCAATATTTGGCAGAGAGCGACAGACAAATAATGGGATAAAGGACAGACAGCGACATCGACCTTTCTTTTTATACTATTATGTAATGATGACGAACAGCGTTTTATATTGTGTAATGATGAAGAACTAGAGAAAGTAGAGAAGTGAAGATCGAGAGACTTACCTTCAGTCATCGTGTATTTCGTGTCCATTAGAAATAACGTCATATATACTAAATCCACTGTAATTATAGCTACTCCAGTTAAAGCGAACGGTACTGATACTGTATAGAATCCACATGGTCGGTGCCTTACTGTCATATTGAGGAACGCAAATAGCAACCACACTACGTGAAGTGATAGCCATACTCTCATTTTACTGTAATACAATAATAATAATCTCAGGACAATTCACACAGCACCATCTAGACCCAAGTTAAGCTAGCTAAAGCTTGTGTTATGGGTATTAGATAACTGATATATATATATACATAGATATATATTTTTATGAATACAAATGTTTGTGATATGCGAGGAATCGAACCCGCGACCATCGGTCGTAAAGCGGTGTGCTAGACCGCTAGACCACCGAGGTCGTCAGGAAGATAGATTGAAAAACTATAAAGAAGATAGATTTGAAAACGTATCAATATACTCTAGTACAATATAGTCTACTCAAATAATACAGTTGTATAGACTAAGAAAATAAAAAAAATCTATTTTTTAAACTACTGGATGCATGCATATGTATATGTATAAATACTAGATGTTATTGTAAATATACATGTGTTCTTTAATATATTATTTATGTCTTTTCTTTAGTGTAAAATATAAAATCAATCCGGAAATATTTTAACTATTCTTGTAAGTTATTCTCAATATTCACAATAATTGCAAACGTTTACATGTTATACATATATATATATATATTTTTTACATATATATATGTAGACCAGGGTACTCGTATGTCGCTCGCTAGCAAACAAAGATTCAAATGTCTTATATATAGTGTATTATATAATATAAGTGATTATACATGATAAAAATGTTTATGTAGACAAATGAGATTTAAAATTTATGGCGCTGACCATATTATATGATTGCACAAAGATTGGGTACGTAGCAGTCTCTTAGAACAACATTAAAAGAGCAACAAGCAAGTTTCTTTATCGTTCTTTTTGTGATATGTCCGTGTTCCGAATGAGTTGTAAAATAAAAAAAAAAATCTTAAGTACTTATTATACATTAGGATTATTTAAATAAAGATTATTACTATTTCTATGGAATAGTAATATAACTGATAACTAACTCTCTAAAAGCGGCAGCAATTTCATTTTTCACTGGCCACACAATGTTTGAGGAGGATCCGGATGTATAGTTGTAGAAGTACACCCTTCCACACGCTTCAGGGTCATGGAAGTATAACAATTTCGCCAGGGTCACTTCGTGCAGTTCTGATGCCGTCGGAGCCAAGTGGCAATTGAGGGTCATCCAACTTATAATTACGCAAAATGCAGCTAAAATTTTATATATATATTCTATAAAAGTATATGCAAATATATAGGTCTGGAAAACATTAAAATATACGTTAAATAAGGTGCGTCTTTGTTTTCACTTAGTACATATCTACGAGTAAATAAATACAATTTAAACCAAAGTTATTAGATAAAATTGAAGTGTCTGTTTGGAATTTCTTATTAACAGCTTTTCAATAAATGCATATGAAATTATGTAGGATACTTACATGAAAAAAATTGTCAGTCTGTTTGTCGTTCTTGCTAATCTCTATAAACGGTGGAGAGATTTTGTTATTTTCATTCGCAGATACCCATTCATTATGTATATTTGAATTAAAATAATCAAAAAGTGGGTGCTTTTTTTTAATGGGTGATAATGGAATGGTTGCGCTCTAATGGTTTACGCTGGCCAGGCACCAGTGCAGGATAATAAAATGAACATGAGGTTAGATCAGTTAGTCCACCGTGGTCAATTAACCAATAATTTATCACGATGGTTTCCAGGAGGTCAACCTGACAATTTATATTGCTAGCTTGCAAATGGGGTTAACAGTCCACATTATTAATAATTCTCTTCCCTTAAAAAGCGCATATTACTACCATATAATAATTATATTAATATAATTTTATATATCTACTAATAATAATTTAATTTACATATCCAAATAATGTATTTACATAAAGCGAGCTTTGCTGACAAGATAATTCAATTTTCGTATCAAGCGTCGATGTTCTAAAAACAGATTATAAAAACGATTTTAATTCCATTAAACCAATTATCGTTCATCCAATTATCAATTCAGATATTCGTTTACGATAAGCGGAATTTGTAGCAAATCGAAATAATATCAGATCGGCGAGATGAAACAACTTACTTTGATATAAAATAACAGCCGCCGTCCAAAAACAGATAGGGCAAACAAATTCAAGTGGGTTCTGAACCAATTTGCTGTCACTGGGACCGCTCAGAGTTCTGTAGTATAATACGTAGTTGTTGTTTAACTGTTGGTATACAGGTTCGGGTATTGACAAGTTTCGTTCTTGCATGTGTCTACTCTTTACTTCTCTCTTCTTATTTTTTTATTCTTATATCGTAGGTAACTTTGCAGCTGTATATGTTTAGAGTTAAGAGGACAATTCCTTACATCCAACAAATAGAAGCTGTTATAGGATTGGAGATGAAACAACTTACTTTGATATAAAATAACAGCCGCCGTCCAAAAACCGAGGGACCCCATTAGTGGACGTTTTAAAGAACTGTTTACGATCACATTTTTGCTTTCGATTTGTAAACTGAGCTTAAAACGCTCGGAAACAATCGAGATAGGGCAAACAAATTCAAGTGGGCCGTGAACCAATTTGCTGTCAGCGGGACCGCCCGGACCCTGTTTTGATTACAGGTAAAGTCCAAAATTAATGGCTGCCGTCTCCAAGGCGTGGTGATAATGAAAAATTTAATAGCGCTCCAGTTGAAGGTTTCAAATTGAATTTCCTTGAAAATAGAATCGTCTCGTTTCATTTCACATTATCAAGGCTTAGCGCTCTTGATAAATTGCTCGCTTTTAATTCAAAGGGAACTTACAAAGAAATAATAGCTTATACTCGTGTTTAATAGAAGATTTTATTTATAACGCTTTTGTGTACGAACGGTTTATGTTCGCCAGATCTGCAGTGTAATACGTGTTTATCGTTGAACTGTTGGTATGCAGGTTCTGGTATTGGCAAGTTTAGTTCTTGCACGAGTCTTCTTTTTACTTCTCTCTTCTTCATTCTTTTTCTTATGTAGTAGATAATTTTGCAGCTGTATATATTTAGTGTTAGGATGACAATTCCTCTCATCCAACAAATAGAGGCCGTTATGGGTAACCATCCAGCAAAATCATCATAATTTCTTAATTGTAATTCCACACTCCATCCGCTGTATCTAAGAACCATGCCTTTGGTAAGACTTTGCTGTATATGTGCCACATAGACAATAGCCATGGATATATCAAAAAATAAGACAGAGATAGATATATATAAAAACATAGCAAGCACTACTTTCAGTAGTTTGATATTTTTACTCTTTCTCGTTGCAATTCTTAGGATCATAGCGGCAAACATCCAGATAATATGGATTGTTAAACTCAGCTCAATGTACCTATGGATAGAGAAAAGTTATTCAGTAATAAAATGAAAGGCTAGCTCAGTGTTTTTCAAACTTTTTGATTTCGCGACCCCTTTACAGCTAAAAATATTCTGGCGACCCCCTTGTGTCATAGAAAACCAAAGAAATAATTTAATTAAAAGCCTACATACGTTACTTAAGTAAAAAAATGTTTTTATTTTGGTACATTTATCTATTATTAACGCAGGTCACACTGCGCCGGCGCCGGCGACGGTGACACCGCATTGTCGTGGCGTCAACAGTAAGTACACGCACGCCTTCCGCAATGTTTTTTTATTTAACCTCGACTTTTTCTTTCAGCCGAAAACGCCCCGATTAAGGTTTCACGCCCACAGATTGGAAAACACTGGCTGGCTAATATCCGTTGCATTGAGGATCGCTATAACTTCGAAAGAAACATCTCTATCTCTAACTTATTTCTCTCTCTCATTTTATTAGGTGTGTTTTGGTCGAAGGTTGATAAGGTAGGTACAATATAAGAGGCATGATATCTTAGTTCAAGTTCATGGCAAGGCATAAGTGGTATATTATAATGTCCAATGATAACGTGATATCATTAGTGCTGTTTATGTATATAGGTGACGGTTACCACATACCACCAAGACCGTCAGCTTGTTTACCATTTCTTTTTTTTGTAAATATTCACCATTTAAACTTAAAAACTTACACAATGTTAGTTACCACAGTCCTCTGAAACGGTTTGACCGATTTTTATGATATTTTATATGCATATTCTGTAGGTCTGAGAATCGACTACTATCTATTTTTGATACCCCTAAGTGATTAGGGTTGTCCACTTCTACCATTTATTTTTTATTCTTAGGACAAACATTTTTAAAAATTGTATACTTACCATTAGCATAAATAAGTACAGTAGGTATGTATTTTTTAATGCCTCATTATTAAAATTAACCTTAAATTTTCACCTGTTCTTAATAGCGATTTTAATTTACATGGCAAAACAAAGCTTGCGGGTTCCATTTGTAATATATAATTCTATCGGAAACTCTTACAGTTCGAAGATCAGATTGATCAATTACGAATGCTTCATTGAATGCCAGAAATAGATACGAGATTATTATCAATAATATTTTAGTACGTTATTATTATTATAACGAGTATATTCCGTGTTTTGGATGAATGTAGTGATATACAGCGGAATCTCGATTTGGATTTAATTAAGAAAATGTCTTTATACATGTAGGTCTATTACATTATGTCAAATCTACCTACGAGTGCTTTGGAGCCGAGAAAAACTGACTAGAAACTCAGCTTGTATTCTTTCCAAATGAATGTTGTACATGTTTACAATAATACAGATTCATTTTCAAATTTAGTAGTACAGATACACAATCACTATCTGCTTAAATTTATTAATACGTTAGGATACTACGTACTTTCTAGTTTTTGCTGATAATCGTGTAGAAACAGTCATAATAGCTGGTTTCCATTTTATGGGGAGTATTTGTAAACCGAAAGTGTTATTAGGTAGTTGGATGTTGGAGAGAGATCTGGCTATGTGCAGGTTGTAGTCACACGCTTGGGGATCGAAGAGGTACATGATACGTAACAACTTGTCAAAATCTAGGGTTGCGTTGTCTGGAGTCCAAATACAATGCAGGACTGTAGCGGAGCCGAGGAACACCAAAATACCTGATCAAGAAAAAATTTGATTTTTTATGCTACTAATAATATTCTAAATCTATACATATGAATAAAATTGAAGTGTCTGTTTGTAATATTGAAATAACCGTTATTTACTACATGCATGTGAATATAAATATGGTACATACACCAAAATTTTTTTACAATTTTTGTCTGTCTGTTTCATCCGGCTAATCCCTGAAATGGCTGGGCCGATTTTGACGGAACTTTTTTGGCAGGTAGCCGATGTAATGAGGAGTAATTTAGGTTACTTTAATTTCAGAAAAAATAGGTTAAATTCCACGTAGAGGAAGTAGCGGGAACAGCAAGTGTTGATTGTGTTAAAGCTGCTTTCTGTTTGCTTTAGGAGAAGTGGAAATTTTGTACTTAAATTTAAATAAACCACGTTGTGTCTTCACAGTTGTATTTTGACGACTGATTGTAATGTACACAAACGGTGGCCAGCCGGTAGAAACACACATAACTATAACTGCGGTCCGATATAGACCAACCAGCTAGTAATAAATAAATAAAGAAATATCCCAGGACAATTAACACAGCGCCATCTAGTCTCATGGTCAGCAAAAGTTGTGTTATGGGTAACATACAACTGATATAAATACTTAGATTTTTTTTGTCAATACATAAATAATATATATAGAAAACACACAGATCGATGCAAACAATCATATTCATGAATACATATGTTTGCACCGTGAGAGGAATCGAGCCCGCGACCATCGGAATTAAAGCGGTGTGCTAAATCGCTGGATCACCGAGGCCGTCAAATATTAACAGTGGACAGTTCACACATAGCCATCTAGTTCAAACTTTTTTTTATAAAAAAAGTAAGTTGTATGTGGGAAAGTGAAGGCAATTTTTTACATTAATATTTCATCTCTTTCGTCAGGACTACCTCTCACGCGCCATATTCATAATAAATTTTCATTTCTTCTGGCTTTCATTCATTCTCGCGATCTTGTTCTTTGTTCCTACTTTATTAATATTTTCATCTTAAGATTTCGTTGAATTACTATTCAAAATACTGTCTTAAAATTCAAAATATCTTTATTAATGTAGGTCTATTACAAACGCTTATGATACGTCAAATCTACCATCAGTTCCGAATGATATCGAGATGAGAAGAGCTGACAAGAAACTCAGCTCGTATTCTTTTCAAATAAATGTTTCAAATAAACTTTCTGATGGTCGCGGGTTCGAAACAATTATTTGATTTGATAAGTATTCGATATATCTATTTGTAATTATTTGTACGTTCTTTACAATATATAAGTTAACTAACTACTTTCCCCAGCTTCGCTCGGGTGTACATGTATTATACATATAAACCTTCCTCTAGAACTCTATCTATTAAAAAATAACCGCATAGAAATCCGTTGTGTAGTTTTAAAGATTTAAGCATACATAGAGACGGACAGACAGCGACAGCGACTTTGTTTTATAATATGTAATGATATATAATAACAAAAAGCATTTGAGTAAGAGGATCAATTGTACTACGTAATGTGTAAGCTTCGCTTAATTTGGGACTAGATGGCGCTGTGTAAGTTGTACTGAGATATTTGTTAAATTTTGTATAACATTTGTAGATATAATAATGTTGGAAATATTCATTCCTTTATAATTTAAGAGCTGTGCTCTTGTCGGTGGAGCTGCCGCCACCTTCCACGATCTTCCATCAGTCCTTTTAGCTGTTGGTACGACACGACTCAAACTTTAACGTTGGAAATATACAACATTTTAATTAGTGAGTTTATATTATTTCACTATACACATTTTAAAAACAAACAAGATGGTAGAAGACTTTCCATCAATCTTATTTATTTTCAATATATTATTTTATTTTTATTTTTAATTAACCTTAATACTTAAATTTATACATTAGTTTTTGAAAATATTGAGAATATACACTCTCAATATTTTCAAAAGCTAATGAAAGTATTTTAATGCAGTTTCTATCCATCAACAGAGTAATTTTTGAGGTAGGTTTAGGAATATAAATCTTTAAAGTTTTATGTAAATAAATTTAATTAATTATTAATACTGAGCGGATTGCTCTCTTGTAATAACATCAACTCTACAAATGACTGATACCTCGTTTCCGAGATGAAGCTATGAAGTTATAACATACACAATATATGTATATATATATCCTGTAATAGTACGGGTAAATATCAAAGTAATATATAATTATAGAACATGATCTGTGAAATTTGAATTAAGTTCTAATCGCCTTTGACGATGGTTAGGTGATAGCAAATAGGTAGTTAATTCACTGGAAAGCTCACTATAAACACGAGTTTGTAGAGATAACTTCGATATTATACAGGGTTCGATAGTAGTTGTCAATATTGACTCAACTAAAATTGATGAGTTTCGTAAGCAAACTGCTAATCTTAGCTTTGCATCTTAGAAAATTTAGTGAATAATATATTTTCATGTTAATAACCAGCAAGTAGTACGAGGTATAGTAAATATATAACATTTATGGTAAATTACCATGCTATCCTGTAATTACAGTATATACTACTTATAAACAAAAACACTGAAATACCAGAACAAACCAAACAAAGTGTATCTTAGCTGAAATCATAGTTTTAAATTTTTAGACACGATATGCAATGGTTGTACTAAATTGTTATTTAGTCTTGCATTTATTATTTACTATCTACTCGCCCCGACTTCGCACGGGTGTACATGTATTATATATATATAAACCTTTCTTTTGAATCACTCTATCTATTAAAAAAACTGCTTCAAAATACGTCGAGTAGTTTTAAAGATTTAGGCATACATAGGGGCGGACAGACAGCGACAGCGACTATTTTTATACTATGTAGTGATATTAAAAAGTTTGCGTTTAATATACATTATTTATATTGGTTATATTGTGGCTAAATTTATAAATATTAGTATAGGGTAGTATTACACTATGGTTCCATTCAGTGCATAAGTAAACGTTGAAGCAGATTATTTAACAATATTGTTAACCGGGTCTTAACACGAACAATTATATACGTATCTAGTTGTTTAGTACCCATAACACAAGGTCTGCTTAGCTTGGGACTAGATGGCGCTGTATGATTGTACTAAGATATTACGAAGTTACGATACAAGAGAGAGCCGAAGTGTTTCCGCATTATAAACTAAAAATTGCCTAAAAACATGATAGGATTTCCAACAAATACGTTTTTTCCAGTCGACCTTTACAATTGGTATTTTTAATTATCTGACTCTCTACAAAATGAATTTAGTACTTTAAACAGAATGCTACAAACATGTACACAGAGCGCCTCGGAATTGGTTACTAATTTATTGTGTAACACAGTCCGCTGAACTTTGAAATCGATACCAATTAAATTTTGCAATTCGATTGTGAGCACCCAACGTGCCTAGTAATAAATCATTTGGTCCATCGGAGGGTGGTAGCAGTCTCTCAGTTTGGTATCAGTCAACACTGTAAGCATGATCAAGCATGCTGATTTTCTAAATGGGGAACGGAGAAAGGTTAGCGTAAACGTTTTGGGATCGTTCAGCAATATATTCGAAGTTGATTTTGCTGTTCACATCTATACATATAAATAAAATTGGAGTGTCTGTTTGTAATATTAAAATAACCGTTTTTTACTAAATGCATATGAATATAAATACGGTACATATACCAAAATAACATTTTTTGCAATTTTTGTCTGTCTGTCTGTTTGATCTTGCTAATCTCTGAAATAGCTGGACCGATTTTGATGGGACTTTTTTTCGCAGGTAGCTAAGGTAATAAGGAGTAACTTAGGCTACTTTTATTTTAGATTTTTCTTACTTTAGAAAAATTAAGTTGAATTTCACGCGGACGAAGTCGCGGGAACAGCCAGTAATTAAATACTATTATATGATAATACTATATTTAAATACATGTTATAACTTTACTAATTGTTACTAAATAAAGTCAAATATACCGACAGACAACTATACATGTACACAAATAATAAAATTTTAGTGTCTGTTGGTAATTTTAAATTAACTTTCACTTAATGAATATGATACGATATTTGTATCAAGAAAAAATAATGATATAAATTTTTGTTGCTGTCTATCTGTCTGTTTGCTTTTGGTAATCTTTAAAACAGCGGGACTAATTTTGACGGACTTTCACACGCATATAGCTATAAGTAGTAACTTAGGCTACTTTTATTTGAGAAAGTTTATCTATTGTTATAAAAAATATTTTTTTAATTCAGCAGTAACAGTATTTTTTTTTTTGGGGTATTTGGGCTATTGTCAGATGCTAAGTCCAGTAGCAGTGCGACCTGCGTAGACCTATTGTACTCGCTCTTTTTCAATGTACGCTACCTAGACCCGTCAGTGACTAGAATTGAAGGATATTCTTAGGAGCGATGGTTTGTATCTCCTCAGAATAGAGTGTATCCTTCCAAAACAGATGTTTCGTTTATGTATGAGTGAGCTACAACCATATAGGATGTGTAGTAGCATAATTTCGTGAGTTTATATCAATATGTAAAGTTACGAAGTTAATTAGGTTAAATAAGGTAATAAAATACACTAAGGTTATTACAAAATCGAAGTCGCTGTTAACAGTATCTTATATATAAAATTCTCGTGTCACAGTTTTCGTTTCCATACTCCTCCGAAACGGCTTGACCGATTCTCATGAAATTTTGTGTGCGTATTGAGTAGGTCTGAGAATCGGCCAACATCTATTTTTGATCCCCCTAAATGTTAGGGGTAGTCCACCCCTAAATTTTATTATTTTATTTTAAGGCAAAACAACGTTTGCCGGGACAGCTAGTAATATATATATATATATATATATCTTATTTTATATCTACTAATACACATATTAATATGTCATACCTCTTCTTTCACTGCCTTATCTCAACCGGCAATCAAAACAGAGCATGTGGTGGCTGGAATACGTGAGACTGAGGTACCAAAGGCAGAAGACTACAAAATGTATCTCGGTATATTTAAATTTATCGCGATACAGATTCTCTAAATAATACTTACACTGGATGATAACAGAGTTTGCGATCCAACCGCATTTCTGTCTATCACTCGGCAATAAAGAAATTGGTATACGATCCAATATTAGACTTTTCCTTAACATTATGCACAAACTTATTATCTTTCACATATCTAGTGTAGACATTTTGATTTAAGCTGTCAAAATCAACAGATTTTATTGACGTATAAATTTGAATGTTGCTGTATTGAAATAAATTGTATATATTATTTATCTGTGGTAATATTTTTGATTTTTTGCCCATTGACCAATGTAAAAATTTCTTTACATATACGCGAAGTCATAAAATATAATTTTGCTATTAACAGCGCCATCTAGTTCTAAAGTAAGTTGAGCTTGTGTTATGGATATGTGACAACTGATTCAAAAAGGTTTTTACTTTGAAAATGATATGGATGTTTTTTTTTTGTAAATACATAATATATATCGAAAATACTAACATCGATACAAACAATCACACTCATGAATGCAAATGTTTGTATCGTGCGAGGAAGTGAACCGATGACCATCTGTTATAAAGCGGTGTGCTAAGTATTTATGAATTTACTAACTGTCCCGGCAAACGTTGTTTGGACTTAAAATACAAAAAAAAAAATAGGGGTGGACTACCCCTAACATTTAGGGGGATGAAAAATAGATGTTGGCCGATTCTCAGACCTACTCAATACGCTCACAAAATTTCATGAGAATCGGTCAAGCCGTTTCGGAGGAGTATGGGAACGAAAACTGTGACACGAGAATTTTATATATAAGATATACATTTTGATTTATTTATTTATTTTATTATTTTGATTAAGGATGAGTTTAATTAAATTTTGGTTTGACATGGGTTAACATTAAGATTGTTCAGTGAATATGTCGCTGCACGCGATCTCACCACCGCTGGGCTGCTACTGAAAATCAGTGTTTTGCTGAAGAGTAAATTTTTCACTGAGTAGCTCAACACTTTCGTATCCCTGTGGCACCTAATATGTATTTTAATGTTTATTTTATGTGGAAGTTAAAGTGTTATGTGTTGTTTTTTTATAATTATTTACTATTCTTATGTGTTATTTGAATTTTGTTTGTGTTATCGAGATACGAATAAAGATTTTTACCTATCTATCTATCTATTTATATTAATAAACTAGCTTTTGCCCGCGGCTTCGCTCGCGTAGTAGTAAGTATTGTTATTAATTAGGTGTAGTTTTTGTGGCTTTGCTTTTTGTTGATAATTATGAAATGATTAGATGCTTATGTACTTGTTTAATTATTTATTTTAACAAAAAGACGACATCTTTTATTGTCTTAACAAAAACCGGAAGTGGGTCAAGGTGAAAGAATCATAGATAATAAAAATATAACAGAGAACCCAAAAGTTGTACAGAGTAAGTTACTTTAAATATAGAGATTAATATATTCTAACACTTCCACCAAATTAGATCTTTCCTCCCTCCCTTAAAGAACATACTAATTTAAGTAACAATCAACTTTCAGTAACAATAAAAACTTACACCTATAATTACCATTACTTAACAATTATCTAAATATTCATAGTTTTAACTGCAATAGATAGATAGTTATATTATATTGTTAGAAACAAAAACAGTCCAATTAATGAGAAATTAATTAAGTATATTCAGTTAGTTTTGACATCCCTATTTTAGATCTCATGAGTTTAAACTTTTCTTTAGGCAAAGCTTTTGTAAAAATATCAGCATACTGATTATTGCTACTAACATAATTCAGACTGATGATATTTTCATAATATTTTTCTTTCACAAAATTATACTTAATGTCTATATGCTTACATCTCTTATGGAAATCACTATTTTTAATAACGTTTATTGCACTTTGATTGTCAATATTGATACACACAGAACTTTGATTATATTCACTAATATCACTTAATAACTGTTTTAACCATATCGCTTCCTTTGTGGCTGCACAGGCAGCCATGAATTCAGCTTCAGTTGTGGACAATGCCACAGATTGTTGACGTTGGGTGCACCATGTGACTGCAGCACCATTTTTAAGAAATACATATCCTGTTACTGATCTTCTAGTGTCAGTATCATTTGCAAAATCAGCATCACTGTATCCAATAGATCAGCACTATCTGGATTAGACACATAGCATAGACCAAAGTCTTTTGTTTCTTTTAAATATTTTAATATTCTCTTCACAGCCTTGCAGTGAGATTCATTATAAGAATGTAGGAATCGACTCACCTGACTTACTGCAAACATAATGTCAGGTCTGCTTACAGTTGCAGCATGGATGAGTGATCCGACTACTTCTCTGTAGGGATACTTGCTCTCTAGTGAGCCATCACTTTTCTCCAGTTTGACATTGGGATCAGCGGGAACACTGTTGACATTTGCATCAGTCATATTAAATTTTGTCAACAATTGTTCAATGTATTTGGTTTGATGTATAAAAATACTGTTTTTGATTCTTTCTATTTGCATTCCTATAAAATTGCTAAGTGATGATATTTTTAAACTAAAATTCATTTGAAGATCATTTAATACATCCATCATGACATCTTTGTCTTTGCACAACAGGAGTCCATCATCAACATACAGACAAAGATAACATTTAATATTATTAATTTGTTGTAAACACACTGATCAGCTTTGCTTTTTACAAAACCAAATTTATTAAGGACTGAATTAAATTTTGAATTCCAGCACCTAGGTGCTTGTTTTAATCCATATAAAGATTTAATTAATTTACATACCATGTTTGGTTTACAGTCCAATCCTTCAGGTGGTGTCATGTAGATATCTTCCTTCAGTTCACCATATAAGAAAGCAGTGGTTATGTCAAATTGAGTAATTTCCAAGTTTTGTTGAGCTGCTAGTGACAACAGTAACCGAATTGAATCATACCTTACAGTAGGTGAAAAAGTTTCGTCATAATCAATACCTGCCTTTTGTGAATATCCTTTTGCACAAAGCCGAGACTTATAGCGAGGTCCAGTTGATTCATCTTTGATGCGGAACACCCACTTACATCCAATTACTTTGATATTTGGTTGCTTTTCTACCATTATCCATGTACCATTTTGATGGTGAGATTTTAGCTCACTTTCTATGGACTTTTTCCAGTATTCTGAATCAGTTGAGGCAAGTGCCTCCTTGTAGCTCATGGGAATAGAATTTGATTCATTTTCACTGCAGCAAAGATAGCCTTTTTCTTCTAATTGTTTTGATTCAGAGAATATCTCTTTATTTCTTGGTCTGAGCGTCATATTGGACTGTGGTAGTGACTCAATGTTCATTCTTGGTAAGTAATCACTCTCACTCTCTGTAGTATTATCAGTATCTGAGTAATATTCAGTTGCAGTCCTTGTGGAGTTCAATGTATTATCAGAGCTTTCTGATGCGTGGACATCATTTGATTCAGGTGAGTCACACATTGTATCTGCTAAATCCACTGGAACATAATTTCTTTTCACACTTGATTCTATGAAAACAGCATCTCTGCTTTTGATCACACTTCTAGAGTTTGCTAATACAAATCTGTAACCTTTACTGTTGTCACAATATCCAATAAATATTGTTTTCTGTGCTTTGGCATCCCATTTCCTTCTTTTCTCTTTTGGAAGATGAACCATCGCATCACAGCCAAATGTTCTTAAATGACCAAGCTTCGGTTTACGCCCTGTCCACATCTCTTCAGGAGTTTTATAGGAGAGAGATCTTGTGGGCGTTCTATTATTAAGGTAAGCAGCAGTATGAACTGCTTCTGCCCAATATAATTTAGGTAGGTGTGCATTAATTAGCATACACTTTGCTTTTTCTACTAATGTGCGATTCATACGCTCAGCAACTCCATTTTGTTCGGGTGTGTAAGGCGTGGTTGTTTGATGTACAATACCAGCATGTTTTAAAAATTCAGTGAAATTATGGTTTACATATTCAAGTCCATTGTCAGAGCGTAGACATTTAATTTTACATTCCAATTGATTCTCTACTTCAGATTTAAATTGTTTAAATTTTTCTAATGCTTCAGACTTCTTATTCATGAAATAAATAAACACTTTCTTTGAATAGTCATCTATAAATGTAATGAAATATCTTGCATTTCCTAGTGACATTGTCTCCATTGGACCACAGATATCTGAGTGCACTAGTTCAAGCACTTTACTTGCCCTTGTTCCTTTGTAACGCAAGGGTAGACGTGTTTGTTTGCCTTGCAGACATGTTATACATATTAATTTGTCATTATTTTTCATTAGTGGTACTTCTTCAGCATTTTCAGTGACCCTTTCAAGGTCTTGATAATTTAGATGACCCATTCGTTGATGCCAAAGGTAAAAATCATGTGTATCAACATCGGATATGTATGCCTTGTCACTGTGCACATTTAGCTTGTACATATTGTTGATTAAACTTGCTGTTGCAACTATTTCACTTCTTCTATTTAATATTGCACAGCCCTTATCATTGAATTTTACTTGTCCACCATTATTAATGATCTGACTCACAGACAGTAGATTTGTGGCAAGCTCAGGTACATATAGCACATTTTGAAATAAAATTTTATTAATTTGGTCTTTTCCATTCCTTGTATCTAGACTTAATTGGCCACAACTTTTTACTGCCAAACACTTGTCATTTGCTACTTTGATTGTCTTTATGAGTGGCACTATTTCATTTTGTAATAAGTTATTGTGCTTAGTCATATGCATTGATGCACCAGAATCTATATACCAGGCATCGCTACAACTTGTTGAAGTCATAAATGCAGCGGCATAACTTGAACTTTCTTGGTGAGTAACTTTATTCTTCTTCTTTTGTTTTAATTTACACTCTGTGCTTATGTGGCCATACCTATTACAATTATAGCACCGTGGCCCTTTAGAGAAGTCTTTCTTATATACTTTTTTCTTATAACCGACAGCAAACGCTGAATTGTCACCATCACACATTTTAATATCTTGAAGGATTTTAGCTTTAACAGAGTCAGAACTAATTTTCATTCCTGAGCTTTCAATAGCAATGATCATTGGTTTGTATGACTCAGGTAGACCAGAGAGCAGCAGTGTACCGAGCCACTCATCGTCTACTTTAAACCCAATGTTACGTAGTTTGTGTGCTGTGGTCATTATTCTACTGACATATTCTTCAACATTTTGACATCCAGTTAGTGTCGTTGTACATAAGTCCCTGAGTAAACCCACTCGGCGTGTTAGCCCTGAATCATCGAATGCATTTGCCAAGTTGTTCCAAACTTCTTTGGCAGTCTTGGCTTCTTGAATGTGAACATAATTAACTGAGTCCACCAGTAAGATTATTTTCGATTTGGCCTTTAAATCACGTTTTAAATCAATACAGTTTTCATCAATTACGCAGTCCCACAGTTCCTCGTGTTCGAGATATGTCTGTACTGCAAATCTCCAAGTTGCATAATTGTCACGGCCGGTCAGCTTCTCGATTAATGCCAATGGATTGTTGGAAGTCATTTTCCGGAATAATTTATAACAACACTGGTTATTTTTCAGTTAATGTACATTTGTTACAGACGAACACGTGTATGTGTAGGTTATACTTGAAGGCAAAATTAAGAGTTTTTCTACTTTTCACTTTTAAAAAAACACAGATCAGGACTAGAACTGGGCCAATAACCTTGTTGATAATTATGAAATGATTAGATGCTTATGTACTTGTTTAATTATTTATTTTAACAAAAAGACGACATCTTTTATTGTCTTAACAAAAACCGGAAGTGGGTCAAGGTGAAAGAATCATAGATAATAAAAATATAACAGAGAACCCAAAAGTTGTACAGAGTAAGTTACTTTAAATATAGAGATTAATATATTCTAACACTTTTGTTTAGCGTGTGTAAAAAATTAGAGCCTACAAAATCTGTAACATCCCTTTAGGGGTGGAATTTATCAAAATCCTTTCTTTGGGGATGCCTACGTCATAGTAGCTTATGCATGCAAAGACTCGATCGATTTAAAATAGACAGAGTTTCATACAAACTTTCACCCCCTATTTTGTCTCCTTGGGGGTAGAATATAAATACGGTACATACACCAAAATAACATTTTCTACAATTTTTGTCTGTCTGTCTGTTTGTTCCAGCTAATCTCTGAAATGGCTGGACCGATTTTGCCGGGACTTTTATTGGCAGGTAGCTAATGTAATAAGGAGTAACTTAGGCTACTTTTATTTTAGAAAAAGTTAAATTCCACGCGGACGATGTCGCGGGTACAGCTAGTTATTTATAAATCTGTACAGACGACAAAACTATAAACCCTACTTTTAACTGAAAAAGGTAACGGTAACTTTATATTTCTGAAAATTTAAACATTTTTGTCGTCCATGTTTCTAAGGTTATTACATTTTCACTTCGCTACCACTTTTGCTACACGCCGGAAATGTGAACACATTTTAATTTTCGCCTGAAAGCTGTAAAATCTATTTATTATACGGCAAATATACTTGTGTTTAGTCCACAATCTTTTATAGTTGTTTATCATTAATTGTTATGGGTGAATATGAAGTGCTTTATCCGCCATTACTGCCGTTTAACACTGGCGGGGTATAAGTGGAGGACGAATTGATGGTGATGGTAATAATTTTTTTAATGGATGATAATGGTATGGTCTACCCACTGCGCTAACGGTTTACGCTGGCGGGGCATCAGTGAAGGATGATAAGATGAACATGAGGTCAGGTCAGTTAGCGCATTGTGGCAAATTCACCATGAATTTATCACGATGGTTTCCAGGGGGAACCGCGTGGAGGTCAACCTGACATAATTTCATAAATATCAGTCAAGCCGTTTCGAAGGGGTATGGTAACTAACATTGTGACACTAGAATCTTATATATAACAGTTTTACACATTAGTAATTTCTGATAAGGAATAGACAATATGTGCTATTTATCAGCTGTATTTTGGTATATAAAACAATTCAAATTTTCAAATTTTAATCAACATGTTCTCAATATATTTAGTTCCAAAATATTAGTTACCTAATAATTTCAAATTTAATTTAATGATTAAATTGTATTATATACGGATTATAATCCTTGCTAATATTTTAAATGCGAAAGTAACTCTGTCTGTCTGTCTCGCTTTCACGCCAAAACTACGGCACCGATTTAAATAAAATTTGGTATATATATAGTCTAGACACTCTAGGCCTTGAGAAAGGACATAGACTACTTTTTAATGCGAAGAAAGGGTTGTAAGGGGTTGTAAGGGGAGATGAAACGTTCTATGGAAGTATCGTCATTTTTAAAGCTAGAAGCTTAAAACTTATTTTTTAAGCTTTGGACTATGAATATGACAATCAAAGTTTGTACGAATTTTACCCTTAAGGGGGTAAAATAAAATAGGGGATGAAACGGAAATTCATCATTCGTCCTCTATTCCTTGCGGACGATGTCGCGGGTACAGCTAGTATTAAATAAATAAGCAAATATAATGATAATGTTATCAATAAAATGGAGTAAAATGTCATTATTACACCTATAATTTTAATAATTGGAAAGTTTCACCAAATTACTTCTAAACTTTCTTAATCATTCGATATTATAATAGCTCATTTTCCTTGAAATAGATTTCAATAATCTTGTGATGTTAATTTTGAACGAACGTAATTGCAATCAATTATAGGAATTAAAACACATTAAAAATTCATCAATCTAAGTGAATTGTAAATTCAAAAGCATTGTCACTCTAAAACGACAGTAGTTTAATAAATTACCGTGTTATGATAATTATGTAACTAGTATTATTGCTGTCATTATATAAAACAATAATAATTTAAATATGAACTTAACGCATATATATTTAGAAACATTTTAAACATACAATAGTGTGTAGTATATTTAAATGAACATTTCATCAGTTCTCGATTTAAATTACTTCCTGAACTAGACAAAAAAGAAAAAGCAAAACCAATAGATAGTAATGACGTGTCTAAGTATTTTGTTCAGGAATATGTTTATCGATTGGTCTACTTTCAATTTAGAAAACTTAACAAGATCTGTGCTAATATAGACTCACTCAGATTAAGACACACTCCTACTAGTTACTTCCAATTATTACCCACTATTTTATAGTGTTAGGACCTAATATGTCATTTTTTGTAACTGTCGCTTGTTAGTTATATAGAAAAGATGATTTACGATGCTACTTTAAACTAATTAAGGAATTTTTCTAAACAATAAAATATTTAAATGAGCTGTTATTGCGTATTCCATTTGTTAAACTACTGTTTTTGTTACATTCGTTAAACTATGTGACGACTACGACAGTGTAGTAAGAAAATTACCAAATCAGTCACATATTGTTATGATAAACAGCATTACAAATACAAACTAGCGTTAGTAAAAGAAACTGTTTATGGGTAAAAATTAAAACAAATACACATATTATGTAAATCGTAGTTTATTGCGACGTGTACAAATAAATAAATAATTTATATAACTAGTCAAAACTTCGGTACGGCATGAAAGGGCACGTTTTGGATGACTCGACAGAAAGTTAACGCAATATGAACTTTTTGAAATTAATCCTTTGAAATCTAAATTGCATGAACTTGTCACAAAATAGGCACTACGTTTTTGACGGTTTCGACAGGTTTAATATAGTTGGAAGTAGGCTGCGGAGGTTGGGTATTGGTAAGGGGCCAGAGGTACCGTGTAATCAGGAACTGCAGTGTAGATAAACAGTGGCGCACGATCTTCATCTTTGTACTGTAGACGAGCAGTGTATGCCATCTTATTTAGATCATTCTGTGTATTGTATTGCACTCTCTGCAACTGAGAGCCAGGCAGAAGGACATAGTATGCGCCCTGTTCACTCACCACATCGTTATCTTTAGGCTCTTCCTCATATTTTCCTTTCGTTTCACCTTCACCTTTCTTTTCTCCTTCTTCACCGTTTTTCTTTCCTTCACCTTTGAGTTCTTCTACTTCACTTTCACCTTCACCTTCAGAATCTTCATTCTTTTCCGAATTTCCATTCTCACTTCCCTTTTCGCTTTCCTCGCCATCCTTGCCTTCGCCTTCATTTTCTTCTCCTCTTTTTGTCATAATTTCGTTTCTGCGTGGTACTCCATATTCAATTTCAGGACGAGTCTCGATTCTAAATGGAGCTCCATAGCTGTCATCAGGAACACCATAAGAAGTAGATGGGGGAGCAACTTCCTGCCGAGATGGTAACTTAAATTCTTTAGAAGGTCTATAACCAGCTGCTGGGTATGGAGCTTCTTCAGCCTTCGCTTTGTCTTCGTTTCCTGAATCAGAATCTTCGAGTTCTCCTCTTGCGAATCTGTATTTAGTTTGCCTGTACCGAGGTGGTTCGGCTAAAACCATTGCAGCCAATAGCAAGACACAAATGTAGACCTTCATTTTATTTTGGTGTTTTTACTTCAACCGACCAGAGTCGAATGATGCTGTGCTCCCAAAACAGCACGCTTTTATACATATGTGGCAGACATGACTCGTCTCTAAGGAGGTTTCCGTTTATTCCGGATGTGTCATATCTCCTTCATATTCGATATTCTAGACGAGTGGGCCACGACATTGGCCTCTTAAAGCGACGATCATCGGTTGTGTAATTGATGCCGATTAGGAGCTGTCATTGTTCCCCACGAGTACGTGACCGGAAAATTTAACATGGTGGCGAACTTACGAAAACGCCTAATGTAGCATTTTAATATTCATGACTTTTGGTGAAACCGCTTTCTTTTGCAGTTACTAATTAGGTCTTTGTTAAGGAGATAGATATTGGATCTATTTTGGGTTAATGGTCAAATTGTCTGTAATCACGACTGCAGTGGTGGCGAGGTGTTAGATAATTTAAACACTTGTGTACTATCGTGCTCTATTGGCACTGTGGTATCGTTGAATGCATAATTAATGATATACTCTCCTTGGTACTCTATTAAGGCGTACTAGAATAAACGGCAACGTTTTAGCGCAATGCCTGCTCTTGAATGTTTACTTATTTTATATGAAAGAAATAATTATAGGTAACAAACATAATTAGTACAAATATCAATCTTGTGCATTGTGATTTGAATCTGTTTCCATTGTAACTTCTAGATCATCAACCACTTTATTTCTGTACAATGGAACAGTTTTGTCACGTATCATCATTTATATTAAATGTATAAAGGCAATATATTTCAAATTGATTTCAATTCATTTTTAGTTTATTTTAAACGTTGAATACAAGCTGGAGTAGACAAGTACGCCTCCAATACTGTAGTGTATTTAAATGTTCTAAACAAATGGAATTACAAGAACTTTAGACGTCAAATTTCCTGTTTACGTTCCTAGTCCTTAATAAAATATTTTATAGTAATTTTCAAACGTAGTGGGATGCCTCGCAGCTAGTTGGAGGGACGACATACGTAGGGCTGTGGGAGAAGGACTGAAGATCGTGCCCAGTGGTGTGCCTTGGAAGAAGCCTATGTCCAGCAGTGGATTGCAGTGGGCTGATGACGATGATGAATAAATTATTTTCTATAGCTTTAAATGATACTACTAATGTTACTACTACTTCTAATTGAGAATTTCCATAATGACGATTCTAACATAAACAAAAAATCTGTACTTCTTACATATAACACATAGAGGCGTTATATACATATATACAAATAAATATTAGTTTACATTCAGTGATTGGCGAATAGAAAATAGAATAATATTTACATATATATTTCGTAGGTGAAAGTAAAACAAGCGCTCGTTTGATTTATGGATAAAGTTATCAAAAATCTCGTTTAATTACAAAGACGGGACGGTGTGGCGTCACGTGACATGTTCACAGCTAACCCGGCACGGTCGTGCATGTTTATTACACGCACAAAATGGCCGTTTGACGTTTAATTACGCGGGAAAATGGCGGACGCCGCCGCCTTTTATCTGTTTTGTAAAAATAGATATTTCAAAAGAAATTATTATTGTATTTTTTATTCTGTATCCGTATAAAACAGAGCCTAACAGAGATTTAATGAGAACCGTATCGTATACGTGATGAAATTACAAAAAAATGCTTTGAACTTTCCAGATTGTTTTTACACAAATTGGAAAACTCTCATTCGGTGATTCCGACTGGTGTTTCATTTATAATATGATAAAAATAACAGAAATGCATATTTATTTGTACATATATTATTTATACTTTCGATTTTAAAGAAATTTGGGAATTTTATAAAAGTGTGTGTTATTATTTTAGTTATACATTGATGATGTCTAATGATGATTGATGACGATGATCTCTAATATATAGAAACTAGAGTTGCATAACAATTATCAGACATATCTATACTTAACTGTCTTTAGTTTCTAAGGGTAGCAATAAAACCTAAGTTTTTCAAACCAATGTTTTAGTAGAAAAATCTTAAAATTAGGAGACTATATTATCTGATTGCATTCTTAGAATGAGTGCGTAGCGGTTTCTATGTTGATTATAGCATGACTTTTACTTGTTATTGTGTAATTAATTATTTCAAATAAAATATATTCAAAAGGGCAATACACAAGTTTCCTGCTGATTCTTCTTGTGAGTAGATTAAAAAAAATATGACTATTCAAATGTGCTTGTATTGGGTTTATTTGAATAAAGATTATTTCTATTTTTAATTTCACTGACCTCACTCACTCTTTAACTGAAATATAACTTACAAAGCAAGCTGCTTGGCGGTAGATATAGATGAGATTACTGAACCTATGCCGATGACTTTTCGCAAGGTCTATATAGATACTCGATTGAGTAATACATCGCTCGAGAATCCCATGGGTTTTACATCTAGATGGTAATGGTATAGATAACATATTTAATATATAAACAAAAAAGTAAGAAGTTTGACATTGATGTTCAAGTTTAGGGTATTTAATCAGCTCACGATCACTGAAGGTTTCTTGACTTTGTGATCCGTGTTGGTTTGTTTAGGATTCAGTCGCCTCGCGTCCTAATAGAATTCGACAAAACAAAGGTCGTTGTCTTACAATAACACCTACAGCTTGTTTCCTTGTTATTTTTATATGTTATGTTGTTAGAGAACTATATATTGAAATTCGGTGGTATAAAGTAATATCTTTAAGACCTTGATGTTTGTTATAGGTATCATTATGTGCTCCTGAATATGATTCATATCAAAGTTCAAAGAGATCTTGTGATCTTCGTTATCATTGTTTAATACATAATAAGATAATAGAATAAAACAGTAACTTTATTTTATTTTACTTACGTAATTAGCCTATCGTGGTAAATTGACCACGAATTTGTCACGATAGTTTCCAGGGAGAACCACGTGGACGTCAACCTGACATTGCTAGTAATAGAGTTCACATTACTAACAATACCTTCCGTTTATTTTTTTATTTATTCTTTTGCACACAAATATGTACACATGGCGGACTTAATGCCAGATGGTATTCTGTATCAGACAACCGTCGCGTTGATCAGAGATAATAACTTTAAACTGCACAACTTTAATAATTAATACATATATATACATATACTAGCTTTTGCCCGCGGCTTCGCTCGCGTTAATTTATCCCCTTAGGGGTGGGATTTATCAAAATTCTTTCTTAGGGGATGCCTACGTCATAGTAGCTTTATGCATGCAAAGTCTCAGCCCGATCGGTTTAAAATTGACAAAGTTTCATACAAACTTCCATCCCCTATTTTATCCCCTTGGGGATAGAATTAATCAAAATCCTTTGCGGATGCGGATGGCTACATCATAACATCTACCTGCATGCCAAATTTCAGCCCGATCCGTTCAGTGGTTTGGGCTGTGCGTTGATAGATCATATATACTTGTATAAAAAATATAATTACATAAATAAACAAAATATATAAGCTTATGGATTTTAAACAAAGAAAATTCCCTACCGCCGGATAAATCTGTACTAATTCATATTTAGCTTGCTTGAGAAAGATTTTTTTAAATTCCCACGTGAACTTTCCCACGTGATAAAAATTCATTTGGAGCGATTCAACGTCATCATCGCAGCCCGGAAAACGTCTCCGTGCGTCCACGTGCTGGAAATAGGCCTCCCCCAAAGACCACGACGATCGGTCCTGCGCTGCTCGCATGCAACGCCTTCCAGCGATCATGACCAGATCGTCGGTCCATCTTGCTGGAGTCCTTCTCCCGCTGCGTCTTCCGGTCCGTAGTCGCCACTTTGACGAGCGATTCATGCAATTAACTAATAACTAGTATATGTTATATATATATTAAGTTATACCACAGAGTATATATGCTGTGTAATAATGTTGTCAAAACAAATCCGGATTGGTAGATTCAAATTCAAATTCAAATTCAAAAATCATTTATTCATGTAGGACATTTTAGCCGCTTATGAACGTCAAATTTTTACATTATAATTTTATTTCTTTCCCTACCGTCCAGTTCGGTATATAGATCCAATTGAGAAGAACTGGCAAGAAACTCAATTGTACTTTTTATATACAATGTATATTTATATAGGTGTCTATGTCTAACATAAATGAAAATTTGTCAACTATTGCCATGCACACTCGTCATTCAAGTAATCGTTTAGTGAGTAATAGGCCTTGCTCAGTAAATATGATTTAACAGATGTTTTGAATTTATTTAAGGGTAATTCCAACATATCCTTTGGTATCTTATTGTAAATTTTAATTTGTAATTTGTAAAAGATCTCGTATTCGCCGATTGTATCCGCAGCCCGCACCAAACGTATTAATATCTGATACGTTAGCTTGTCACTTGCACGTGCCTCCTCCTCTATATCTATGGAGCGAGGATAATATGATTGTTTCATAAATAAGAGAGTTTTCTTTCATCCAATCGATTATTGCGTTGTACATTCGGATTCCCACTGAATAAGTTATAAGTTCTGTTATGAGTAAAATTATAGGATTATTGAATTGATTCTACGTTTTATGTATGCATTCTATTCTACATTCACAACCAATATATACCTATGTTGATCACAAATTGATTTGATTTGATTTCATTAGATATCTGAACTATTCTTTTCAAGTTTAATCTATCTTATTTATTAAATATGTAGATAGTATTTTTTTAACAAAACGCTATATGTTTGGTTAATAAATTATCATCTATATAATTGACAAATAAAAATTTTTAGGCATAATTAACGTGGATTTACGTACGTCGGTAAAGGGTCCCTTAAACCTACACCCGGGTCACAAGTCCCGGGAACTGCTCGGAGTTTCCCTCTCAGCCAAACGATGGATCCGGCACCCGCACGGTGAATATACGGAATGTTAAGAAGTTCGTATCACACAAAATTGCTAAAATTTATAGTATCTGTAAAATGAATTGATGAAAAATTTAATATTCCGTGTTATGATGATGTTGGAATATAATTTATCACGATTTCACTCCCAAAATGTCGTAGGAAGTGACTGAGGGAACTGTAAAAATATGCGAGCGACATTATAACAAGCTACCTTTTCTTTCATGAGAACAAATCTTTACCCTTCCAATGGGAACCGACAAGTCTTGCTAAAAGAAAATAAATTTAAACAAATTTAATTTAGGCAATTTGCAAACACTCTGTCCTTATTTATAAATTTGCGGATAAAAGTTTGAATCAGTAATATTTGTCTTTGGAGTAATTTAAATGTATGTTCATTAATTCATAATTTAAAAGCCGGGCTCTTGTCTGTGGAGATCTTTTCTTTATTTTACGACGGTGACAAATAAGCATACGGCGCTTCTGATAGCAAACGACTACCGTAGCCTATGGACGCCTAAAACACCAGGTGAGTCAAGTGCGTTGCGGACCAAAATCTTGCCATTTTTCACGATATTTTCATCCATTCCATCAATATTTTTAGTTGTAAAGATATTTTAAATTTGAATAGATCTATTTGAAACTCTTATGATATGTCAACTCTACCGTCAGTTCGGAATGATTTCGAGATGAGATGAACTGACAAAAAACTCATCTTTTCAAATAAATGTTGTACATGTTTACAATCATACTGCTTCATTTTTAAATTCAAATTTGGGAGAATAGAGTGACCACCAGTATATGCTATTGCAAAAGCAAATAGTCTAATCAGTGTTCGTAACCCTAATAGACCAGTCCCCACAAGCAGCACCCTTTCACGAGCATGACGGATATAACAGGACACGCGTCCAACTTTTTCTATCTAATGTAAATTATTTAACATAGAAGCGTCATGGCTTCGAGTTAACATACTATCACAGATAAGATAATATTATATACTCATTATTGTTCAAAGAAAATAAAAAGAAAAAACAATATTAGGACGATAATAGATTGTTATGACGTAGATGATACATGTAATTTTTCTATTTAATCGTAGGAAGAACTTTCTTTAGTAATGTGAACACGTAATCTTTCCCCTACCCTTGAGTGTCTACTGCCTTTTTCAGTAGTTGCGTAAAAAATAGCAATTGATTTTGTTTCGGTCTTCGGGGTCAGTTCATTTGAAAGTCAATAAGGGTAGAAATATTATTGTCCTGGGACCTATACGTTCGTAAATTGTACGCTAAATGTGCCCAGTCTACATATATAGATAGATAGACCATGAAAGGATCTGTCTCCTTTCATGGTATAGAGAAATTATTGATTCTAAATTAGATGGCTTCGTTGGTCTAGTTCTAGTAGTTGTAGAATTGTAGAAGACATTAGACTACCCCGGTGGTCTAGCAATTTAGCACGTCGCGCCCCTACGTTCGATGGTAGGTATTCGATTCCTCGAACGGGGCAAACATTTGTATTAAAGAGTATGATTGTTTGTATCTGTCTTGGTGTTTTCTATGTATATTATGTATTAACAAAAAAAATGGTTGAGTATGTATATCATTTGTCCAGTACTCATAACACAAGCTCTGCCTAGCTTAGGACTAGATGGCGCTGTGTGAATTTATCCAGAGTTATTATTATTATTATAGTTTGTTTTTTATTCTCGAATTTCTTCAGTGTTGTAGTTTAGAGTTACTGATCATATTGGCCAAGTCATTCTAATATATTTAATGTATAGTTGCTTGTTTATTTATTATTTTTATTTACTACCTAATAACCTATATTAGGTTGCAAGTAAAGAGATTGATTGATTGCATTAAGAATGAGTGCGTAGCGGTTTCTATGTTGATTATCGCATGCCTCTTATTTTCTCTTGTTATCGTGTAATATATATAATAAAAAAAAACTAATCAAAAGAGCAACACACAAATTTCTTTCCTCTTCTTGTGATGAATCTGCGTTCCGATTGAGTGTATGAATGAATAAAAAATATAACTGTTCAAAAGTGTTTATGTTGGGTTTATTTTAATAAATAGATATTATTTCTATTTCCATTGAAAAGTAACATTGTCAAATTGGATGTTTTTTCTTTTTATCTCACCATTCTATTTTAAAATATTTTATGCAATTCCGCCAATTTTGCTTGAATTCGCAAACGGATATCGCAGGAGTTTGCACTATTCTATATTCATCCATTACAAAAATTAGCTCGAGGTCACTAATTGAATTGAAATTCCCCATTATCAGCGTGGTGTTTGCGTGATTAATCAAAATCATAACGGTTTCGCTCCGCCATTTTGTTTCGGAATTAATTACTGTCAACGCCATCTAGCGGATGTTTAGCGTAGCAAATTATTAATAGTTTAGCAAATTTCATTATAACGTACCACATTAATTATTACGGAGGCTCGTAAAGGATTATATGAGTGGTGACAATGGCTGTAGTGCTTTTAATTATTACATTAACTAAATATGATGTGATGGACAAAATGAGATATCGATATAGGGAATTCATAATTATGAGGCAGCAAACTAATATCTTTATATATAAAAGTTACATGTCATGTTTGTCTGCGATGGTCTCCTAAACTACTGAACGGATTGCAAATTTGATTTGCACATTGTGTGCAATTTGATCCAACTTGAAAGATAGGATAGCTTATATCTTAATTTATAGGTGGAATATTATTTTATTCAAGAACCTTAGCCACAGCAACGCGGGGCCGGGTCTGATAGTATGAGTATGTTTATGTTATGTTGTTCATTTAATTTGTGAATAATATTATTTTGCTTATTATAAAATAAAATATATTTCACCATAAACCATTTTATATATACATATAAATAAAATTGGAGTGTCTGTTTGTAATATTGAAATAACCATTTTTTACTACATTGCCTATGAATATACATACGGTACATACAATAAAAAACAACTTTTTACAATTTTTGTCTATCTGTCTGTCGGTCTGTTTGTTCTGGCTAATCTCTGAAATGGCTGGACCGGTTTTAACGGGACTTTTTTTGTAGGTAAATGATGTCATAAGAAGTAACTTAGGCTACTTTTATTTTAGGAAAATAAAGTTAAATTCCACGCGGACGAAGTCTCGGGAACAGCTAGTCTAATATAAAATAAATCAAAAGTCTACTTGATTAAATAATTTTCTATTCTATAAATAGCCCAAGGACAATTTAAACAGCGCCGTCTAGTCCCAAGCTAAGCAGCCCTTTATATTATGGGTACCAGACAACTGATATAAATACATAGACACTTTTTTGTACATACATACTTAATATACGAAGTTCCCATAACACAAGATCTGCTTACTACGGGGTTAGATGGCGCTGTGTTGGTTGTTCAGGGCTATTTATTTATTTATAGTATATGCAATGGAAATAAAAATATTTCCTAAAAATTATAATCATAAAGAATGTTTATATTGTTTTTATAAACATAAGTATGTAGATTAATTGCTGTAATTGGAACAATGGCGTTTTTCGGTTCATTCGACGTCATTTCCTTTTATTGGTCTTTGTTTAAGGCACTCTAACAGATCGCCTACGGCTACGACTATTGTTTTCTTTTATTTGTACTCTCGGCTCGTGAAAAGTTTTTGTGAAAAAGAGGCCGGCGATCGTATTCGCGTTTTCCTTCATTTGACGTCATAACGCTATTGAAGTTGTATTTAATATAATACATTTAATACGAACTGAATATTTGGATCGGACTTATGGATGGATCTGAAAGATGTTGAATAAACGAAGATATGTTTATTGACGATTGATAAGATGTGGAGAGTATGTAGATATGATGGGATAAAAAGCAATGATGATGACATTTAATACGAACTGAATAATCGTATTTCCATATTATTACTATAAATGTGGAAGTATGTAGATAGATAGATAAAAAGCTTTGTTTTTAAAAATTTCCATAGTTTATGCTATTCATATTTATGCTATTAAATTGTAGAATAATGTGTATAAAAATTTACAACAAAATACCTCAAACTATTAGAGAAATGTCTTTTGAAATTTTTCAAAATAGATTACGCAACTGGTTAATTGAGAGATGTTTTTATACAGTAAAAGAATTTTTAAATTTTGATGGTAAAATGAGTTAAGAATTGGATAATATTAATATAATAGTAATGACATAACAGTAATAATATTATGACTAAACATATAATGACTAAATAATAATATAGATATAATAATTTCTTAAAATTGTATAATATAATAATGTAATATGCTATCTGAAAGACAGAATTGTGTAGTTATTTACAGAAGCATAACTAATATAAAATTTTGCATGTCTTCATATAAGACGGATTGTATGGAACCAAATGTACTTTATAACATCTGTGCACACCACATTTCTCGCAAAATAAAATCATTTCATTTCATTTCGGATTTTTCCTTTTATGGCAATTGCGTAAGGTTTTACAACAAACTAGCAGAGTTTGTTCTAAATCTGCCTGAAAAAAGATTCAATGTAGTATAAAACATTTACTTTGTAAAAAAGCATATTATAAAATTGAAGAGTTCGTAAATAATAGTAATGTATTTGTAGAAAAATATTAAAATTCATATAGCGCTGTAAAATATTATCTGATTACACTAAAAATGAGTGCGTAGCGGTTTCTATGTTGATTATCGCATGCCTCTTACTTGTTATTATGTAATTATTTGTTTTAAATAACATCTATTCAAAATAACAACACACACGTTTACTTCTCATTCTCAGTGATGTGATATTATCTGTTCTCATTCTTCTTGTGATGAATCTGCGTTCCTAATGAGTGATAGAATAAAAAAAATATTACTATTCAAAAGTTATTGTATTGAGTTTATTTGAATAAAGATTATGTCTATTTCTTCTTATTATATTCTTTTTTTGATTAATGTTCTGATGAATTGTTTGACATGATACCCACAGTTACTTTTTACCATCGCATGGCTCGCCATCTACAACGAATTCATTCCCACACGCTAGAACTAAAGTGGTCTCGGACAGTGCGGTTTCAGAGGAGCTTCCTCCCGCGTACACTAAGATTGTAGAGTTCATTCTACAATCTAATCTGTCTAGGTTTTCTCACGAGACGGTTTTTTATATTAAGGTTTCTTAAGGGTCGGCAACGTGCACGTAACACCTCTAGTGTTTCAGGCGTTCGTAGGCTACTGTAACCATTTACCATCAGATGGGCCGTATGCCTGTTTGATACCATAGTAGTATAAAAAAAAAGTCTGCGTTGCGAATTAGTGGTAGAATATAAAAATACTATTTAAAAGTCCCTGTATTGAATATATTTGAACAAAGATTATGTATATTTCTATTTTTATTGTATACTATAGCTGTTCCCGCGACTTTGTCAGCGTGGAATTTAACTTTATTTGTCTAAAATAAAAGTAGCCTAAGTTACTCGTTATTACATCAGCTACCTGCCAAAAAAAGTCCTGTTAAAATCGGTCCAGCCATTTCAGAGATTAGCCGGAACAAACAAACAGACAGACAAAAATTGTAAAAAGTGTTTTTTGGTATATGTACCGTATTTATATTCATATGCATGTAATAAAAAACTGTTATTTCAATATTACAAACAGATACTCCAATTTTATTTATATGTATAGATTATTATCTGCAAAACTCATGTTGGGGTTTGTCTGCAGGCACATGTTCTCTCTTATCTACTAAATAGATGCATATCTGTCTCTCTTTTACCTTTTCGCCACATGACGGTTGAACGGATTTAACGAAAATTGACATGAAGACAGATTATACTATGAGAATAAAATTTGGTTATCTACATATACATATAAATGAAATTGGACTGTCTGTTTGTAATATTAAAATAACCGTATTTTACATTATATTACATGCATATGAATATAAGTACGGTATATACACCAAAAAACAGTATTTACAATTTTTGTCTGTCTGTCTGTCTGTCTGTTTGTTCTAGCTAATCTCTGAAATGGCTGGACTGATTTCGACGAGACTTTTTACGGCAGATAGCTGATGTAATAAGGAGTAACTTAGGGCTACTTTTATTTTAGAAAAATAAGATAATATTCTTCGAGGACGAAGTCGCAGGTGCAGCCAGTTGTTAATGAAGTAACTAAGCTAAAAATAAAATGGTTCAATGTAGATAAATCTACAAAATATATTACTTTCCGTTTATGTACTAGGTAACTGAAGTAACTGGATAACTGTAACACAAGAAGCACGACTCAGAACTTGTTAAATCTTAAAGTTTCGAAGTAACTAAAGGATTTCTTGAGAGTAGAGTAGTTTTTGTACAGGATTCAACAGAGTCAGGGTTTCAAGTGAACAGCCTGTATATAGCTAATGTTTAAAATAAACACTAAGTTTTAAACTGTGTATAAACTTGACTTATATTGTATTTGTATTTTTTTCATGTTTATACGTACAATTAGGAAAAATCATGTTAAATATATTTCTCGGCCTTCGGTGGTCTAGCAGTTTATCATATCGCTTTACGTCCGAAGGTCGCGGTTTCGATTCCTCGCACGGCACAAATATTTTGTATTCAGGAGTATTTGTATCAGTCTGGGCGTATTCTATGTATGTAATTACAAAAAAATAATATCTTAGTATTTATATCAGTTGTCTAGTACCCAGAACACAAACTCTGCTTACCGTGGGACTAGATGGCGCTGTGTTAATTGTTCAGGGTTATTTATTTATAAAATTAATGTGTGTATTAGTCTATTATTACAATTAATAGAAAAAATAAATATAAATTGTCTGTACGGTCTCGGCACTGCTGACTGCAATCTGCCACGGTAGCGCCGATACACCACACCCTTCGGCCAGTAGTCCTCCTTCATGAAGGTGGTCAGCATGTTGGTGGGAACTCGGGCCACAATTGCTTTGTAAATATTATCTTATCTCATATAGATAGCGGTTCCACTGAAACAAAATTTATATAAAATGTAGATAGATAGAATATGTTTTATTTCCATTGTAACGACTGCCCATGTTGAAGTTCGACTGAAGTCATATCGTTCAGAAAGGAGGTGGACCCTTTTTATAAGTTCTTCCGCGATTTTAAGTGCTTGGATTTGCACTCTATCGTCTACTGAGCTGTAAAGACCTGCCGCAGTCAATAGCAATAGAATAATTTTAAAAAAATTGTTGGTTACCCCTGAGATAGACAATCACATAGTTCTTATTAATTATTCTTATTTAAAATCAGAATCTAAACATACCTGCGAATACAAATTTGTATTGTGCAGGGATCAACCTAAAGACTACTGGAAAGTAGGGCAGGTACGATTTCAACAGACCACAGAGAACGTTCAAGGGCATTTTTGTATTGAATACTAAAGTAATTTTGTACGTAGTTATATATAAATATATATGTATATTTATTTTATGTTTAAATAACTTTAATATACGTAATACAGAAGTAAAAAGTACATATTGCGGACTTAACACGTAGTGTCCAGTGAACCAGTCAACCAGGGTTGTGCAGAGATAAGTTGTTGGCGGTCCAAATAATATTATATTATATATATATTTGTGTATAAAATTTTCGTGTCAGGTTGTTTGTTCGCGATGAAATTATAAATTACTGAACCTATTTTGATTAAGTTTTATATGTCCTCGGTAGGTCTGAGAATAGGTTGTTATCTATTTTTTTACCCTTAAGTCATTAGAGGAAAATATTTTTTTTGAAAAGAAAGATTTTTTTTTGTGATAATAAGGGTGGGCCTTATTATCCCAAAATAAATTTCTTTCTTTTTGACACATCTTTTTATGCATGTGTGTGTGTGCATCACACTTACTTGACATTTGTCATTATATTTCGCCCAATTTACATAATATCTTTTTAAAATTATAGCTTATATTATTCTAATGTATAAACTGTATTACTGTAAAGTTATGTTAAAATCCGCTCAGTACTTTTTGCCTGAAAGGGTAATAACCATCCATCCATACTCACAAACATACGTGTTTATAATATTAGTAAGATATCGGCATTAAAAAACAATCCTGAATTTTCAACCCTCTACCATCAACCCCCATTTTTTAAAAGCGATATTAATTTATATAGCGAAACGTTTGTAGGGTCAGCTAATATATTTTGTAATGGACCTAGATAGCCGTATTTTGGCCAAACAAGTGATGAAGGAAAAAATCAAATTGAAAAAACTCGTAACCTTGTATAAATAAATCAATAAATGTAAAGTTACCTGAGTTTCTTTAACCTTTATAATTTCAGTTCCGGAGTATAAAGTTTAAAATATCAAAAACTGCAATTTTACTCCTAAATCAACAATTCATTAGTGGATTGGCCTCGCAAATCCCTGAACAAATTAAAAGACCAAACCGATCCCATTCTAACCCGGAATATAACTTCAACAGCTACTGTAATCCTTAATTACTTTCAATTATTTGTCCCAAAGAATATTAATGAGGTCATTCCTGAATTTCCAACGTTTCAATGCCAGAAGTTTGATTGAGTTTACCATAGAAAACAAGACGAAGTGTTTGATTTTAAGGTACTCCCTAAGTTATGTAATTTGCATTAAATATTTGATTAGTCGGTGCTTTATATTTTAGGATGTAACAAAGTTCTTATTTCTACTTAAACTTCAATGTGAACCTGAAATTTCTCATGCAAAAGTGAAAATAATAACTTATTCAGCTTTAGCTATAACTTGCCTAAATCTCAAAGGTAATTCAGGCGCTATCATTTCCTATTTGAAAACGATTACATTGAATAATTTTTTGATTATATAATCAAAATTAGTGCTAATTTTTTTTTATACCACGTAGATGGCAAATAAGCGTATGACCCATCTGATGGTCATAGGTTACCGTAGCCTATGGATGCCTGGAACACCAGAGCTATTGTTCAGGCTCATTGTCGATATACCCTTCATGAAAAACCTCATGCTGTACTCTCTCGAGAAAACCTTGGCAGGTAGCTCATACCACAATCTAAGTGTACACGGGAGGAAACTGTTCTGAAACGGCACTGTTCGAGATCACTTAGGTACAGCGTGTGGGGATGAATTCCCTGTTGATGGCGAGCGGTGCGATGGTAAAAAATTACTGTTAAAAATATGAGTGCAACTGCATTTTGTAATCAATTGTTCGTATGAATACGGAAGAATACTGAATTTTACAGAAGTAACCTTTATATATTGTCTGCTTGTGGACCGGTATGTTATTTATTTCAGCCACAATGCACCTTGCTTTGTAAACTACGTTTTAATTTGATTTATATTTTACTAACTACTCGCCCCGGCTTCGTACTGGTGTACATGTATTATATATATAAACCTTTCTCTAGAATCACTCTATCTATTAAAAACTCCGCTTCAAAATCCGTTGCGTAGTTTTAAACATTTAAACATACATAGGGACGTACAGATAGCGACTTTATTTTATACTATGTAATGATTCTCTTGAATTGTACATTGACATGGAGTCTCACGGCTATCGAATTATGACGTGATATCTTAGTTTGCCGTATATATATGTAATAATAATAATAATATATGTATTTTTATTTAGGAAATATTATTGATATATAACACGCATTACAAATAGTTTAAATAAAATCGGCAGCACATATACATGTACAAACATGTACATATATTCATATAGCCATACAAATATAATAAAACAATTAGAAACCAGTATGGTACTATAAAATATAAAAGTATCTATGGAAAAACTTGGAGGACGCCTATGTCAAATCTCTACAAATTGTTCACATTCAGAATGAATAAAATAATTAAATATAAACTAACACGGTTACTTTTTTTTTTATATATAACACAGGGGACAAACGTGCATACGGCTCACCTGATGGTAAGTGATAACCGCCGCCCATGAGCACCCACAACACTATGGGAATTGCAAGTACGTTGTCGGCCTTTTAAAAAGGAATAAGCTCTTTTCTTGAAGGTTTTAATATCGTATCGGTTCGGAAATACCATTGCTGGAAGGTGATTCCACAATATGGTTGTAATGCAATTACTGCAAAATAACTGTATAATTACTGATTGGTCTATACCGGACCGTAGCTACAGTTGTGTATGAATCTGTAATCCACCGTTAAGTATATTTCAATCAGTCGCCAAAATACAACCGTCGATATACAACGTGTCGTTTTATTTAAATTTCAAAACAAAATTCCACTTCTCCCATACCAAACCAAACAGTTATATCACAATCAACTATTAGAATAATTGTAAACTTAAAAGTTAATAGTAATAAAGGCTATATTCACAGGATATCATAAGAGAGGAATTGAAGAGGTATTAACATACTACTAACTAAACGTTAATTAAGAACACCAAGAACTTGATGACGACTTGTTTTAAGAGCACAGTAATTGCTCTCCATAAGGTGTAACAACTTCGTCGTTATGACAGAACGAAGCCGAGCTCGTAACGGTACTTCCATCCAAGAATTAACTTTGGGAAATCCCGTCAAGTCCTGAAATGGAAATCATTAAACGTAATGAACAGGAACCAGCCCACAGCGTGGTAAAGTTTAGTTTTAATTGAATTTTTCTGGCGATTAATATAACATATCCTAATAATATTATAAACGTAAAAATTTGTGAGTATGGATGGATGTTTGTTAGTCTTTCACTTAAAAACCACTGAACGGATTTTGATGAAACTTTACGGAAACATAGCTTAACATATAGCATCAGAATAACATATAGGCTTTACATTACAGGCGGGCGAAACCACCCATTTAATCCCAAGTTAAGCAGAGCTTGTGTTATGGGTACTAGACGACTGATACAAATAAATAGTTTTTTTTGTAAATACATACACAATATACATAGAAAAGATCCAGACCGATACAAACAATCATACACATGAATACAAAATATTTGTGCCGTGCGAGGATCGAACCTGTGACAATCGGAAGTAAAGCGGTGTGCTAAACCGCTAGACCACCAAGGTCGTCAACTAACTTGTTTATCTAATACTAACTTTTGCTCGCAGCTTCGCTCGCGTTAATATATCCCTTTAGGGGTGGAATTTATCAAAATCCTTTCTTAGGGGATGGCTACATCATAGTAGCTTTATGCAAGCAAAGTCTCAGCCCGATCGGTTTAAAATTGACGAAGTTTCATATAAACTTTCATCCTCCATTTTATCCCCTTGGGGGTAGAATTAATCAAAATCCTTTCTTAGCGGATGCCCACGTCATAACATCTACCTGCATGCCAAATTTCTGCCTGATCCGTCCAGTGGTTTGGGCTGTGCGTTGATAGATCACTATGTCAGTCACTCTTGAATTATATATATTTAGATGTCCAAGTGCTATTCCTCAATTAGTCGTAAGAAAAGGACAAAACGCTTAGTCCTTTCGCATCACACTTACGTGTCTGCAATGAGAAGGTCCAAATTAAACATGGCTGCTGTTCAAGTAATTGCTCCTTTAATTCCATTTCTACTTTAGATGAGATGTTCACAGTTGCAACTGTGTAAGGTTTATTTCAAGAAAATCTACATTTTACTATTTGACCATTTAAAATTACTTTTTATATTACCTGCATATATTATGTTACTTAATTATGAAGTACTAATATTTAAAACTAGCTGTACCCGCGAATAAAACTTTATTTTCTGAAATAAATGTAGCCTAAGTTACTTCTTATTACATCAGCTATTTGCCAAAAAAAGTCCCGTCAAAATCGGTCCAGCCATTTCAGAGATTAGCCGGAACAAACAGATAGACAAAAATTGTAAAAAATGTTATTTTGGTGTATGTACCGTATTTATATTCATATGCATGTAGTAAAAAACGGTTATTTCAATATTACAAACATCTGTTTGTAATATTGTAATATTGGAGTATCTACTCCAATTTTATTTATATGTATAGATGTTTGCAAGATTATAGTAATTTAGTGTCTAATGTGAAAAAATATTTCTAAATATTAATGTAATTGAGTATCTAATATGATCCATATTGTATGCATTTGACTTTTGCAATAAGTGTTGTGAAATGACTATTTATAATATATTTGTAGAAACTGTATTCAGTATGAATTGTAATATTATTGTATTTTCATATTGTATATTATTTATATATTACGTTATGTTTATTATATAATGTAGGTAGATATTTATAAAACTAAATAAAACTTTATTAATATTGTAAAGGAATTTCAGTTGTTAAACTTAATAAGTTGTTTAACGACTCAATAGATGTCTATAAAAATAACGTCACTCTAGTGAATCAGATAGTATTATAGATTTTGAAATGTGAACGAAATGGTTAGTGTTTGGAAAAATAAATCTTTAAACATAATCGAAGTTTCATTTCAAAGACCTTTAACAAATGTGTAATTAATTTAAAAAAAATTGTGTGTTTGATAAGCACTTAGGTATGTCAGTAGGGGCTGCATTTATACATAGATTTGTTGTATATAAGTAGTTTATTATATTAGAAGTAAATTGCAGTCATATAATGGTATAACCAATAGTATAAAATAATTAAGAATTAGGAGCACAAGAGAAAATGTCTGTAAAGAAGTGTGTAATTTTGTAGTTTTAAATTTTCCCGCGCAAACGTAATGCGTAATGTTAAAGATTTAAGCATACATACGGACGGACAGACGGCTAGCGACTTTGTTTTATACCATGTAATGATACATACTTCGAGATACGATTAACAAGTTAGTGGCATTATGTGTGATACGCAGCAGTACAAAAAAGGTAGTAAGCGTGGAGGATTGTTTAAAGAAAAAAACAATCATTTTCAGTCTAAACCCATTTGAGTGTATGTGAAAATAATAAAAAAAAAGCAACATGGCGGCTGCCTATGCGATGTGTTACGTGGGAAGTGTTAATAATATAATATTGTGGGGAGAAGGGTATTGTTAGTAATGTAATATTATGTTATCTGTGGTAATGTGGACTGATAACCCCATTGCTAGCAATGTACCATGTCAGGTCGACCTCCACGCGATTCCCCATGGAAACCATCGTGATAAATTCCTGGTGAATTTGACGATGTGCTAACTGACCTGACCTCATGCTCATCTTATCATCCTCCACTGGTGCCCCGCCAGCGTAAACCGTTAGCGCAGGCGGGTGCACCATTCCATTATCAACCCTCAAAAAAAAATATAATATTGTAAAAAGTTTTAATATAAATCGGAGAATAAGTGAATGTAATTTGATATAAGTAACAAGGACTAATCGCGTAAAGAATAATGAAACGTGTAGGTATATCATAAAAAAATAATTTCGCCAGATTGCAACCGCTACTAAAAAAAAATTTATGAAATGCGTATTATTTGTTTTTGTACATTTATTACTCCTTTGTTATTTATTTAAAATTGTATGCAGTGACGTAGCGCGGGTTTGATTCCTCACCCGGTAGATTTGTTTTCTATATATATTATGTATGTAGTTACAATTTTTTTTACAAGTATTTATATTAGTTGCATAGTACCTATAATACATCTTCTGCTTAGATTGAAATTAGATGGCGTTGTGTGAATCATCCTGGATGGTTACTATTATTGTACTAAACATTCCTATTGTTTTTGTTACCCATCTCTTCTAGACCCATACGCACAACGATGTATTGTTCCAAAGGTAAATAAAGGCTAAAATCGTAGAACAAATGGAAGGTACAGTCCGTTTAAAAAGAGACAATGGGCAGCCGGAGGCGATCTGCCCGAGCACGGCTCCCAAACAATGCTGATAGCGACGGATGAAAATAAATAGAACTCTTGAGTGAATCGGAGAATTTTCGCTCATCCATAAAGGGACAACGATTAATCGTTCAGCTAAGTATAAAGTAATGAGCGTTAATTATTTAATTTGTGGATTATTTATTAAGGAAGGGGTCCTTTACCTTTTTGGAGGCATTTGGGAACAATCCGACGCCATTTCTCGTGAGGGAACAAGGTAATAATATAAATTTAATATTGTGATATTTGTTTCGAATTGTGATTAGATTTTTAGCAACTACCTACTTGATGGATATATATTATTTTGTCTAATTGACGATTATTGAGTTATAACTCATATTGCAATATGGCAATATTGCAATATGGGTTATAATATCCTTTTTATTTTATATTTATTTTAATTATTATTTTCACGTACCCTCAAATGGGTTAAAGCTGAAAATCTGTGTTTTGTTCCCTGAACAATGTTCCACGCTGAGTTTCGACCTTTTTGTATTGCTACAGATCACACATAATTAACACAATTTTATAAATCTTATGTTGTATTATGTATTTTTATATTCTTATGAACATGTTATGTGTGTGACTAGTAACAAACAAATAAACGATATATCTATCTATCTATCAATAGGGGTGTAGACTCAATAACGGTCGGAATTTGATCGCTATTAATGAAGATCGTAACGGTAATCAAGTTTCCACGCTTAATATTTGTGGTCTCACACATGTTAATTGTAGCGGAATTAAAAAAAATAATATAAATCTCAAGTAGTGAAATGGACTTCCGCAAAATAACACCTAAGGTGATAAAAAAATGTTTAGAGTCTATTTATAAACCTTTTTGTATGTTATTGGAAAGTTTCAGAAATGTTACGTCGATACAGCAATACTTTTATTTTATTCCTTTTTCAAATTACACTCCACATAAATTGCGTCGCTGTACATTCACGTGTGGTCGTCTCGGTCGCCTCGAACAGAGAGAGAGCAGCCCGCTCCCTCCTTGTTCCCGGCCTCTTTATATCTACTACTATTGGTGGCGGCATAATCGTGACGTCACCAACATCACGTGACTCACTATGGTTCCAAATTTGAAATGTAAGTAACAAATTAGTCAACTGAGTGTTCTTTATGTATAGAAGCTCACAATGTATACATACAATTAGGAAAAATCCCGTGATTTACCACGTTATAGTATTTTTATTGAGTTCCCAGTATTTCAACCCCCATGTTGATAGGTACAGTTCTTTTAATGTAATTGGAATGAAAAATAAGCTAAAGGCCCACATGATAGTAGTAATACGTAAAATACTAAATACTACTGCGGATGTCCTATCGAATGCAATAACGTTCATGGATTAGCAATATATCATGATACCAAATAAGTATAGAGTTTTCTATTCTATTCTCTTCAACCAGATATTTCAGAGCCTTTTCAAACGAAGCCACTTACAAAGCAAGCTGAAATAGGGATGCCGATAACTTTTTACTAAGATTGCTTATCTTAATAAAAAGTTAGTCGCTTAGGTAAAGTTCTATTTACTTTTAAACGTTCTCTTTTTTTGTTATTATTATACTACGTATTTAATTACGCTATAGTTACCAGTAGTGTGACAAGCTTGGATAAAGTCTGAAACGAAAATATTAGAGATTCTTTCAGAGTAGCTCCAATCGAGGAAAAAGTGAGAAAAAGTCCCTAACGCTAGTATGGTCATATCCAAAGACGCGAAGACTACGTGGTTAAGAAAGTGCTCAAGATACTAAACTCAACCAGAGGTAGAGGCAGGCCGCAAGCCACTTGGTGGAATAATATTAAGAAGCAGATAGACCAGGACAACCTTACTGCTCAGACAACCAAGAAGAGAGTTCTCTGGCGCAAATATACAGGGAGACCCGACCCCAGATAATCTGGGATCATAGGTTGAATTGAGAGAGATGTAAATTACACTATTGTATTAGGTCAAGACTTTTTAGCGGGTATGATGAGGCTGCTATTTTTTTTTACAGTATTCTTTTTTTGAAGGATTGAGAGTTCTGGTACAAGCAGTAGAAAAAAGGAGGTGAACGGATGAGACCAAGTTATGGCTATGTACAAATTTATATGGATGAAATATTTACAATACATATATACACAAGAAAGCCATTGGGTCTCGAATAACAAGCTTGTTATTTTCTTCTTAACGTCGTAACTAGGCAACCATGTTGCTGTGCCTTAATAGTAAATTCACCGCATCCTATTAAAATAGTTGTAAAAGTAGAAATAAATAGATAAAATATTAGAACTTCACAACATATAGACAATAACTATAATAACTATCTACAAAAATACTCGTTCCATTTGAAACCGTATGTACCGTTACCGCTGATGTAACGTGAACAGATTGCTCTTTTTAATTTGTCACAGAGCGTCCCGGATCACTCGTTACTAATGGACTGTCGATATCGGAAATTCCAACTAGGTACCCAATAAAAGTTCGGACATAAAGGAATATACTAAATGGATTCTATATCCCAGCAAATAACCTTTGTCTATTATTAAATTTGTATCCATTTTATTTACATATTCTTCCGTCTTCTGTAGGCTGGTATTATTGGATGGTTTACGAGCAGCAGCTCAAACAATTTCTTATGAAGCTGGATTGGGTTGGATTTTATTATTGTATTATTATCTATATGTATACATTTTTTTTTATGGATTATAATGGAATGGTGCCTACGGTAATGATTTGCGCTGGCAGGGTACCAGATCCCCATCATCATCCAGACCCTTCCGATCGATCCAATTTAAACGAGGATCGTAATTAAATTAATTAATTAAACCGGTTTATGTCTGTTGTCTAGTACCCATTATGAGTACTAGACAACAGATAGCTTGTAGACAACAGATAGATAGCAAGACTTGCTTACCTTGGAACTAGATGGCGTTGTGTGAATTATCCACGTTTTACTAAATTACCGTTTTTTTGTACACGAAAATTTAGCTATTTCTATATAAATACCTTCTCGGAAATAGAAGAAGAAATTGTATTTTTATATCCCTTCACAAATGAACCGGTAATAAATATTTGTTGATAATTATCAGGATACGACCCGGGTTAGTAAAAAACCGGTTTATATCTGTTGTCTAGTACCCATAACACAAGCCTTGCTTATGGAACTAGATGGCGTTGTGTGAATTATCCACGTTTTACTAAATTACTCATTTTTGAACAGAAAAATTTAGCTATCTCACTCTATATACCTTCTCGAAAATAGCAAACGAAATTGTATTTTTATATCCCTTCACAAATGAACCGGTAATAAATATTTGTTGATAATTATCAGGATACGACCCGGGTTAGTAAAAACCATTATAAATGATAATAATGTTTTTGTAGAAAATATCTAACTTAAAATTCATAGCGCTGACAATGTTATCTTATCTGATTGAACAGAGATTAAGTGCGTGGCGGTTTCTATGTTGATTGTCGCATGCCTAATCCTTGTTGTTAATTAAATATAAGTAAATCAATATTTAATTAAAAGAGCAACACTCAAGTTTCTTGCTTATTCTTCTTGTGATAAATCTGCATTCCGAATAAGCGGTACAATAAAAAAAACTTAACTATTCAAAAGTGCTTATATTAAGTTTATTTGAATAAAGATTATTTCTATTTCTATTTCCGGTTTATATCTGTTGTCTAGTACCCATAACACGAGCCTTGCTTACCTTGGAACTAGATGGCGTTGTGTGAATTATCCACGTTTTACTAAATTACTGTTTTTCTGAACAGGAAAATTTACCTATCTCTCTCTATATATCTTTTCGAAAATAGCAAATGAAATTATATTTTTATATCCCTTCATAAATGAACCGGTAATAAATATTTGTTGATAATTATCAGGATACGACCCGGGTTAGTCCAAAACCGGTTAAATGTACCGAAATGAAGGCTTTTCAATACCTGATCGATATCGAAGTTTCAGACAAAGGTGTAGAGGCATTCTCGACTCTATTACTGATACATATCCGGCAATTGATATTTATCTTACATATTAATAATTTCCTAAAGCTATTATACTTGTCTGTGATGAAGACCCTTCCTTTGAATAAATTAAAAAAATATTTAAAAATAAATATTTAAAATTAAAAAAGTTTATAACTAAGACTCGGAGTATATTATATAAACGTTCCAAAAATGGTCAGTTGCTGAAAAAAACTAGTTTAAACAATTTAAAATTGCATGATTATATTAATAAGTATAATAATAAACTAGTGGAAAGCCAAAAGTTATATGACATGGATACAAGTTACCTAACTTCAAAAATAAAGAGTTTAGAATCATCGCTTCATGATTTAAATAACAAGTATACTATCTCACAAAAACAAATCCAGGAGCATATTTTAGCAATGGATGATTTGATTGATGTCAGTAAATACAATGCTGACCGTTTTGAGTCGTTAACTAAACATTGTACATGTGATCATTCAACTTTGCCAAATAATAATTCAGTTTCAACTGTGCAGATAAATGAAGTTCAGGGGATTTGTGTCAGTGACTATAATCCTAAAAGTAGCACAATGGTGTTTTCTGACAGAATAGGCTGTAATTTTGGGTCTATATTGAAGTATCATCTTAGGGTGATGTATTAAATTACTGTATGCCAGGGGCATCATTTGCACAAATTATTAACAAAATTAAATCTACTAAAATGAATAAAATGACCACAGTTGTGTTATTTTTTGGTAATAGTATTAAATTAAATAGACAGGATATAATTAAAGGTATTCAATATTTGTTACAATTGAATGTATATAAGATTGTATTGTGCGCTCTTCCTTATACAAGTAGCCATTATTATAAAAAAATTAACAATAAGGTACATTACCTTAATAATTTATTGCATACATTGACATGTCGTCATAGTGACGTTTTTACATTTTTTGACACTAATAGTTTTATTAGTGATTTTTATTTGACAAAAGATACAATGTATCTTTCTAAATCTTCTAAGAATAAAATAGCCACTTTAGTGGCTTATAATATTGACTTCATGAACAGTTTACATGGTAAACTTCAATATAAAAATTGTGACATAACAAATGATTCTATTAATTTTTGTTTAAATAGTGATATAAGTAATTTGACTGCAGATTTAAACTGCTAACAAAGACAAAGGGAAAGCAATTAGAATTGGTAATTGTTCATCAGAACATACAAAGTTTTCCCGGCAGTGAATTAATTATACAATTATTTTTGGAAAAATACAATATTGACATTATCTGTTTCACTGAACATTGGCTTAAAGAAAGCAATATGATGTTCAGTTTAAATAATTATAATGTTGTCAGCTGCTTCAATAGAAAGTCAGTTAACAGAGGTGGGTCTATGATAATTGCAAGAAATAATATTAAAGTAAAGGAACGTGCTGACATTGTTAGACTTTCTATTGAGTGTTGTACAGAAATCTCATGTATAGAACTAGATAATTATATACTTATATGTGTTTATAGGCCTCCTAATAGTGATTATAATGTATTTGAAGAGGTGATGGAGGATATATTAAAAAAAGTATTTAATAGCAGTAAAAAAATCATTGTGTGTGGTGATTTTAACGTTGATATTCTTTGTGATACACCCACATGTACAAAAATTATTAGTTTATTTCAGTCTTTTAATTTGAGTAATGTCTTTCAGGAACCCACTCGTGTAACCGCTACGACTGCTACTTGTCTTGACAATGTTTTTGTAACTGTGAGTATATTGAAAAATTAATAATAAATAAACTTCCTTCGGATCACTGTGGTCAAGTTGTTAAGTTTAGTAATCAGACTAAAAAAAATACCAATAATAAAAGATCAAAAAGACAAATAAATGCTTACAATATTAATAAATACAAAAGCACGGTTAAATATAAATTAGACTTAGAGTTACAATCTGTCAGTCTTAATAATCCTGATATTCTTTACACCAAGTTAATTAGTCTTTTGTCAAAAGAATACCAGAATATTTTCAAGAAAAGAGAATATTGTGTTAAATCTAAATTTACAGAATGGGCAACAGTAGGAATACTTAAAAGTAGAAACATTTTATTTGATTTATATGATCAAAAAAAATATAGATTTGATGACAAATTTACGACTTATGTGAGAAATTACTCTAAAATTTTCAAACAAGTTTGTATTGCAGCTAAATCTAATTTTATAAATAAACAAATTAATCAGTCCTCTGACAAAATTAAGACCATCTGGGGAATTATAAACAAAGAAACTGGACGGTCTGAAAAAGCCTGCAATCAATTCTCATTAAATTATGACAATAAGTTAATAACAGCAACAAAAGATATAGTTCATATTTTTCAAGATTTTTTTGCTAATATTCCGATTGATATTACATCTTCTCTAGACTCATCTCCAATTCGAGCAAAAACATTACTGGAGGCTAATGTCAGCCCTTGCTCTTTAACATTTAAATTTTCACATGTCAGCCCTTTTCATGTCATAAAAATATTCAAACAGTTAAATTTAAAAAATACGGAAGATCTCTGGGACATGTCAGTTAAAGTAGTTAGTTCATTCATAGATATTGTTGCTCCTTATCTAGCTACTATTTTCAATAAATGTGTTGATAATGGCGTGTTTCCTCAATTAATGAAATTTAGCAAATTAATTCCACTCTTTAAATCTGGAGATAGATTTGAGCTAGGCAACTATAGACCAATTTCTATTTTGCCAGTTCTAAGTAAAGTATTTGAAAAGATTATGTTTAACCAAATGTTAAAATACTTCAGGGATAACGGACTGCTTCACAGTCAGCAATATGGTTTCACTGCCGGCAAGTCTACTACTGATGCAGGTGTAGCGCTTATTACACATATATTCGAATCATGGGAAAACTCACAGGATGCTCTCGGCGTTTTTTGTGACTTGTCGAAGGCGTTTGATTGCGTAGATCATGAAACACTTTTGTACAAGCTCAAATATTATGGTATTAGAGATAATGACCTAAGTCTAATGAAAACTTATCTAGAGGATAGGGTGCAAACTGTAGATATTGATGGTGTAAAGTCTAAGGGAACTAATATAAAAATGGGCGTTCCTCAAGGTTCAATATTAGGCCCATTTCTCTTTTTAATTTATATAAATGACCTTCCCTACATGGTAGAGAAAGTTGCAGATATAGTGTTATTTGCGGATGATACTTCGTTAGTGTTTAAAATTGGTCGCCAATGTAATCAATTAGACGATGTAAATTATGCTATCTCTGCTATACTAAATTGGTTCACATGTAATAATCTATTATTGAACTCCAACAAAACTAAGTGCATTAAATTCACGCTGCCTAATGTAAAACAAGTAAATACGCAGCTATTGCTTAATGATGAAATAGTAAATTTTGTTAATGATACAGTTTTTTTAGGAATAACAGTGGACTCGAAGTTACAATGGGGGCCCCATATTTCAAAATTAGCCAGTAGACTTAGTTCTGCTGCTTATGCAATTAGAAGGATAAGGCAATTAACAGACGTGGCGACGGCAAAACTTGTATATTTTAGTTATTTCCATAGCATTATGTCATATGGCATACTGCTATGGGGTAAAGCTGCCGATATAAATACTATATTTATTTTACAAAAGAGAGCCATACGTTCTATTTATGGTATGGGTTCTAGAGAGTCATTACGTCAATGCTTTAAACAATCAAATATCCTCACCGTTGCCTCACAGTACATTTATGAAAATATTATGTATACAAGGAAAAACTTAGATAGTTTCAAGAAACTTAAAGACTGTACAAGTAGAAACTTACGCAATAAAAATAAGCTAATTTTACCTAAATGCCGTCTACACAAAGTTAGTAATTCATTTTATGGTAATTGCGTAAGATTCTATAATAAACTGCCAGAGTCTACGCTAAATCTTACAGAGAGGCAATTCAAATCTTATATTAAACAAATGTTATGTAAAAAAGCCTATTATAAGATAGATGAATTTATAGATGATAGCAATATATAGCAAGAATAAGTTTATTTGCGGACAACGTTATAATTTTAATTTTCATACTGCTTTCTTGATATATGATAGCGTAGCGGCTTTTGTATTGATTGCCGCATGCATCCTTATGTAAAGTGCGAATACTGTAACTACCATATAGTAATTTTTGTAGCTGTGACGTGGTCGTGTGGAATGAGTAGTCATGCTCACTAAAATGTCCAGACATGTGGCGGCGTGGTGGGCCGGGTCAATGGGCTCCCTAAAATATGGTCGAGCGCAGTGATGGCTGGCTCATCCGTCATACTCGTGAACGAGTGCTGATTGTAGGGACTGGTCTGCTCTTATCACTACGACTGATTTAATCTTATTGCATGATTATATTTGACCCAAAAAATTAGTGCTTGTTGGTAGTTTGTATTCACACGTTTCGACTTGTAAATGTAAACTTACAAGGATTATTTAAAAGAGCAACACACAAGTTTCTTGCTCGTTCTTCTTGTGATGAGACAGCTTTCCGAACGAGTGGTAGATAAAAACAAATTGTTATGACTATTCAAAAGTGCTTAAATTAAGTTTATTTGAATAAATGATTTTCTATTCTATTCTATTCTATTCTTTTGATATATTGGGATGTCGAGGCTGGGTTTGAGAATTAAGCCTTTATTGTGTCGACTAGTTTATTATGCGAAAATGGATTTTACATTCAAATATAATGAATTTTGATTATCCTATTAATGTTATTAAGGAAGGATTTATTTTTGTTGTAGTTTTATTTTATATGTATACTTGCTACCCAACCCGGCCTTGCAGGGATGTACATATATTATACATATAAACCTTCCTCTTGATTCACTTTAACTATTAAAAAATCGCTTCAAAATTCGTTGCGTATTTTTTAAGATTTAAGCATACATTATGTAGGGACGGACAGATAGCGACAGCGACTTTGTTCTATATTATGTAATGATAGCTAAAAAGAAAATATAGAAAAATAAATATAAAAATAACCATAACAATTAACATAGCGCCATCCAGTCCCATGGTAAGCAGAGCTTTTATTATGGCTACGAAACAACTGATAAAAGTACTTAGATATTTTTCTGTAATTACATACTTAACATATATAGAAACTACCCAGACCGATACAAACAATCATACTCATGAATATAAATGCTTGCCAGTGCGAGAAATCGAACCCGCGACCATCGGTAGTAAAGCAGTGTGGTGAACCGCTAGACCATCGGGGCTGTATGATATTCCTAACTACTAACTACTACAAACTAGGTGTAGTAAGCATTAAGCTGAGTTGTATTCAGCTGAATGTCGTATAATGACGAGGCACTGCATATGACTACATACTCGACTAAAGTCTTCAAGATGTACGGTCAGTATAAAAATGTTTTTGTTTTGCACAATAATAATAATAATAAGAATAATATAATAATAATCAGTTAATAAATACCCTTGCCCCCTAATATATACCGCCAATTACAGAAGGCTGTAGTTCTAAACACATGCCGCATTGTCAGAAAATTTCTACAAACAGTTTAGGCCAACATTTATATTATAGTATATTCACCTAAAAATAGAACATTGTTATGTACTTGGATTAGGCCCGTACATACCACGATTACCATTGAAAGTCGAGAGGAAAAATAATAAACAATAATAGTAATAAAAATTCTTGACCTCAACAATATCATTACGCAGCACAACCTCTGCCACACTTGGCTAAGGCCCGTGTAGTATTACCTTCTTTTTTCTTCTAAAATTGTAGAGAAAGAAAGAGATAAGAGTAATAATATAGGGCTACTCACACAGCGCCATCTAATTTCAAGCTAAGCAGAGCCTGTGTTATTGGTACTAGACAACTGATATAAGTTTAAAACTAGTATAAAAATATTCTTTTATATTTCCTCACTAATGACATGTTTTTGTTTTGCACAATAATAATCTAGACACGCGGGAGCGTGTCACAAGTTCAAGTAAGAGAACTGGTTTAGAACTTGCGAAGGCTATAGTATAATTCGTATATGAGAACTAGCCAAGTCAGACCTTAGGCTGCAATATATTATCGTAAAATATAAAAAGAAATGATATTTTATATCGTTATAAATAAATTTCAGGTCTGACCATTGGACTTGGCACCCATTTAGATCTCACTTCTTTTGTCATTGAAGTCAACAATTAAGGCATATATCATATATTGAACTTGGCTATCATTACACGTTTATGTTTTTGATGGGATAATAATATCTCAGGACAATTCACACAGCGCCATCTAGTCTCAAGTTAGGAAGAGCTTGTGTTATGTGTATTAGACTACTGATATAAATACATAGATTCATTTTTGTAAATACATACATAATCTACATAGAAAACATCCAGACCGATACGAACAAGCATACATAAAACATACTCCTTGCATGGTACAAATGTTTGTACCGTACTAGGAATAGAAGCCGTGGCATTAAGGAATAAGTTGGTGTGTTAAATCGCTATATCACAAAGGACGTCTGATAAAAAGGACACTGTATGCTGGAAATCTAGTTTCTATATATATAGATATAGAAATTTTATAAAATTATATTTTATTTTTTTATTTTACGGTCATCTTTTGTTAACAGTCTCTCAGTTGTAACTAACTAATCAGAAATGTCTTTTTATTTTAAAGTTTGTATTAAAATTAATAGTTTTTTTATTGTACCATATTTGTTTTTACTTCACTTTTTCAGAATTCCTTTAACAAACCTCCGTAGTTCTAGTCTTTTTCTTCTATTAATATTTACGTATCATCAGTACATAGTATAAAACAAAGTCGCTGTCGCTGTCTGTGCGTCCCTATGTATGCTTAAATCTTTAAAACCAGACAATGAATTTTAATAGATAGAGTGATTCAAGCGGAAGGTTTGTATGTATAATACATGTACACCCGGGCGAAGCCGAGGCGAGTAGCTAGTATAAATATAAAAATAGATTTACTATGTAATATACTATTAAATTTTTGTGTTTTGAACTAGTTTCAGCTGTACGAAATATTTATATATAACATAGAAGTAAGTAATTTAAGAAACCAGAAGTTCAACTAAATAAATTGTGGAGCAATTCTATAATTTCAAATTAATTACTAAACCTAAAGTCCATTTCCATAATCGTGAACTCTTTCAATAGAAATCTAACTAAGTCATTAAAAAGTTTCATCGTGAATTACTCTTTCTACTGACGGTACGAGTTTAAACTGAAAAGAAGCCATTAATGTCTGAACTCGAGCGGCGTTGAGTTTGTTCAGAAACGTGTCACCCGGTCGCCATTTGTGTTCACAAACATTATTTTTTATTTATTTCAGGGCACTATGACCCATATTATGAATACCATAAAGACATACATATTGTTAGGGAAACTACTCTCTGCTACCAAAATGTTAGGGAAAATACTATGTATATATATAGGGAAAAATATTTGGAAACGTCTGTCTCGTACCTGTATGGTTCTGCGGATTTCTTGGGCTTCGGGGTCTCGAAGATATCTTCGCTAGCTTTTCAGTTTCACAGTAGGTTTAACACAGTTCTAATTTATTTTAATTCACAACAAAATGCGCGCGCGTCATGTCCGCCGTACGTTCAGTTCAGTACTACGTATGGGAGGGGAAGGAAACGTGCGGGAAGAAACTAACGGACTCTAATATAGTAATCTGTGCTTACAATGTTACAGGGTAGATTTTGAACACATATCATCATCATTACATAGTATAAAACAATGTCGCCGTCGCTGTCTGTCCGATCTATCTGCTGTACACCTATAGCATCCTGAGACCTCTGCAAACTGTCAAAATTGTGTTTCATTAAAAGTACACCAGCGTCAGATTTACCGGCTGTGAAACCAAATTGCCGATTGCGAAGCAGTCTATTTGTTTTAAAGTGTTGAAGCATTTGATTGAGCATAATTTTTTCAAACACTTTACTTCGTACTGGTAAGATAGAAATGGGCCTATAATTACCTACTTCAGTTATATCCCCCGACTTAAAAAGTGGAGTTATTTTGCTATGTATCATTAAATTGGAAAAAACACCTTCAAAAATACATTTATTGAATGAGAACGAAGATAGAGAATGAAGAATGAGAATGAAGAATGAGAATGAAGAATGAGAATGAAGAATGAGAATGAAGAATGAGAATGAAGAATGAGAATGAAGAATGAGAATGAAGAATGAGAATGAAGAATGAGAATGAAGAATGAGAATGAAGAATGAGAATGAAGAATGAGAATGAAGAATGAGAATGAAGAATGAGAATGAAGAATGAGAATGAGAATGAGAATAAAGAATGAGAATGATGAATGAGAATGAAGAATGACAATGAGGAATAAGATTGAGAATGATGAATGAGAATGATGAATGAGAATGAAGAATGAGAATGAAGAATGAGAATGAAGAATGAAGAAAGAATGAATGATGAATGAATGAATGACAAATGAATGATGAATGATGAATGTAGAATGAATGAATGATGAATGAAGAACGAAGAATGAATGAATGAAGAATGATGAATGAATGATGAATGAATGATGAATGAATGATGAATGAATGAATGATGAATGAATGATGAATGAATGATGAATGAATGATGAATGAATGATGAATGAATGAATGATGAATGAATGAATGATGAATGAATGATGAATGAATGAATGATGAATGAATGATGAATGAATGATGAATGTATGAATGATGAATGATTGAATGATGAATGAATGATGAATGAATGATGAATGAATGAATGATGAATGAGAATGAAGAATGATGAATGAATGAATGAAGAATGAGAATGATGAATGAGAATGAAGAATGACAATGAGGAATAAGATTGAGAATGATGAATGAGAATGATGAATGAGAATGAAGAATGACATTGAGAACGAAGAATAAGAATGAAGAATGAGAATGACGAATGAGAATGACAATGAGGAATAAGATTGAGAATGATGAATGAGAATGATGAATGATAATGAGGAATAAGATTGAGAATGAAGAATGAGAATGAATGAGAATGAAGAATGAGAATGAAGAATGAGAATGAAGAATGAGAATGAAGAATGAGAATGAAGAATGAGAATGAAGAATGAGAATGAAGAATGAGAATGAAGAATGAGAATGAAGAATGAGAATGAAGAATGAGAATGAAGAATGAGAATGAAGAATGAGAAGGATGAATGAGAATGAAGAATGAGAATGAAGAATGAAGAATGACAATGAGGAATAAGACTGAGAATGATGAATGAGAATGAAGAATGACAATAAAAACGAAGAATAAGAATGAAGAATGAGAATGACGAATGAGAATGAAGAATGAGAATGACAATGAGGAATAAGATTGAGAATGAGAATGAAGAATGACAATGAGAATGAAGAATGAGAATGAAGAATGAGAATGAAGAATGCGAATGAATGAATGATGAATGATTAATGAATGATGAATGACGAATGATGAATAATGAATGAATGAATGATGAATGATTAATGAATGATGAATGATTAATGAATGATGAATGATTAATGAGAATGAAGAATGACAATGAGGAATAAGATTGAGAATGATGAATGAGAATGAAGAAAGGGAATGAAGAATGATAATTAAGAATGAGAATGAGGAATGATGAATGAGAATGATTAATGAGAATGAAGAATGAGAATCATGAATGAATGAATGATGAATGATGAATGATGAATGAGAATTATGAATGAGAATGATGAATGAGAACGATGAATGAATGAATGATAAATGATGAATGATAAATGAGAATGATGAATGAATGAATGAAGAATGAGAATGACGAATGAGAATGAAGAATGACAATGAGGAATAAGATTGAGAATGAAGAATGAGAATGAGGACTAAGATTGAGAATGAAGTATGAGAATGAAGAATGAGAATGAAGAATGAGAATGAAGAATGAGAATGAAGAATGAGAATGAAGAATGAGAATGATGAATGAGAATGATGAATGAGAATGATGAATGAGAATGATGAATGAGAATGATGAATGAATCAACGGTGAATGAGAATGAAGAATGAGAATGAAGAATGACAATGAGGAATAAGATTGAGAATGATGAATGAAAATGATGAATGAATGAATGATGAATGAATGAATGATGAATGATGAATGAGAACGAAGATAGAGAATGAAGAATGAGAATGATAATGTCAATGAAGAATGAGAATTAAGAACGAGAATGAACATGTTGGTTTTATTCTTGTTTTTGTGTATGTTTGTTAATTTATTAAGGCATTGAAGGTTAGAATAGAACACTGGTTTGCATTCTTCATGATGAATGAAGAATGCAAACCATGAGAATGAGCATGAATGAAGATTGAGAATGAAGAATAAGAATGAGAATGAGAACGAAGAATGAGAATTACTCAATAAAATCCGTCATCGTGAGAAACATACTGATGCTCTAAAAATTTCAATATAAATAGACGAATTAGATATATTGGAATATTTGGTGAAGTTAGAATTGAAAAAATTTAGAATGAGAATGAGAATGATGAATGAGAATGATGAATGAGAATGATGAATGAGAATGAACAAAGAGAATGATGAATGATAATTATGAAAGAGACTGATGAATGAGAATGATGAATGAGAATGAGAATGAAGAATGAGAATGAAGAATGAGAATGAGAATGATGAATGAGAATGAGAATGATGAATGAGAATGATGAATGAATTAATGATGAATGAGAATGATGAATGACAATGATGAATGAGAATGATGAATGAGAATGATGAATGAGAATGATGAATGAGAATGAAGAATGAGAATGAAGAATAAGAATGATAATGTCAATGAACATGTTGGTTTTATTCTTGTTTTTGTGTATGTTTGTTAATTAATTCATTAAGGCAATGAAGTTTAGAATAGTATACTGGTTTGCATTCTTCATACGAATGAGCATGAATGAAGATTGAGAATGAAGAATAATAAATAAGATTGAGAATGATGAATGAGTGAATGAATAATGAGAATGAATGATGAAAAAGAATGATGAATGAATGAATGAGAACGATGAATGAATGAATGATGAATGATGAATGAGAATGAAGAATGAGAATGAAGAATGAGAATGAAGAATGAGAATGAAGAATGAGAATGAAGAATGAGAATGAAGAATGAGAATGAAGAATGAAGAATGAGAATGAAGAATGCAGAATGAAGAATGAGAATGATGAAGAATGAGAAATGAAGAAATGAAGAATGACATTGAGAATGATGAATGAGAATGAAGAAAGGGAATGAAGAATGATAATGAAGAATGAGAATGAGAATGTTGAATGAATGAATGATGAATGAATGAATGATGAATGAATGATGAATGAATGATGAATGAATGAATGATGAATGAATGAATGATGAATGAATGATGAATGAATGAATGATGAATGAATGAATGATGAATGAATGATGAATGAATGAATGATGAATGAATGATGAATGAATGAATGAATGATGAATGAATGAATGATGAATGATGATGAATGAATGATTGATGAATGAATGAATGATGAATGAATGAATGATGAATGAATGAATGATGAATGAATGAATGATGAATGAATGAATGATGAATGACAATGAGGAATAAAAATGAGAATGAAGAATAAGAATGAAGAATGAGAATGACGAATGAGAATGAAGAATGATGAATGAGAATGAAGAATGACAATGGAGAATAAAAATGAGAATGAAGAATGACAATGAGGAATAAGATTGAGAATGATGAATGAAAATGATGAATGAATGAATGATGAATGAAGTGAGAATGAAGAATGAGAATGAAGAAAGTGAATGAACAAAGTGAATGAAGAATGAGAATGTGAATGAGAATGAGAATGAGAATGTAGAATGAAGAATGAGAATGATGAATGAGAATGAAGAATGATGAATGAGAATGAATAAAGAATGTGATTGATGAATGAGAATGAAGAATGATAATGAAGAATGAGAATGAGAATGTTGAATGAATGAATAATGAATGAATGATGAATGAATCAATGATGAATGAATGAATGATGAATGAGAATGAAGAATGATAATGAAGAATGAGAATGAGAATGTTGAATGAATGAATAATGAATGAATGAATGATGTTTGAATCAATGATGAATGAATGATGAATGATGAATGAATGATGAATGAATGATGAATGAATGATGAATGAATGATGAATGAATGAATGATGAATGAATGAATGATGAATGAATGAATGATGAATGAATGATGAATGAATGATGAATGAATGAATGATGAATGAGAATGATGAATGAGAATGATGAATGATAATGAGGAATAAGATTGAGAATGAAGTATGAGAATGAAGAATGATGAATGAATGAATGAAGAATGATAATGACGAATGAGAATGAAGAATGAGAATGATGAATGAGAATGAAGAATGAATAATGGAGAATGAAGAATGAAGAATGAGAATGATAACGTCAATGAACATGTTGGTTTTATTCTTGTTTTTGTGTATGTTTGTTAATTAATTCATTAAGGCAATGAAGTTTAGAATAGTATACTGGTTTGCATTCTTCATACGAATGAGCATGAATGAAGATTGAGAATGAAGAATAAGAATGAGAATGAGAACGAAGAATGAGAATTACTCAATAAAATCCGTCATCGTGAAAAACATACTGAAGCTCTAAAAACTTCAATATAATTAGACGAATTAGATATATTGGAATATTTGGTGTTTTGGTTAGAATTATATACTGATGTAAATTTGACGCCTTCTATTCTATTCTATTCTATTCTAATAACAATTTTTAAAAAAAGGAAAGTACAAGAATAATTAATTTACATTAAACAAAAATAGGGACACAAAATATAACTGTAGTAAACCTTACAAGACTTTTCCTTCGCATAGATAAATCGTTTTAAAAAATTTGCTATGTGATTTTGAATTTAAAGTTGCGAATAGTTCACGTCTCGGAGCGTTCTATTTAGTTCACTGGTCACTGCGAACTAGCTTGTTCCCTATTAATTTCATTCAAACAAAGGCAGTAGTAGTCTACCTAATAGTGATCAGTTGCCTGTACGTCTATATTGCTTATTTTTTTAGGTTTAAGTGAACTATTAATTTCTAGTTCGCAACAATGTGTTCTTGTTTTTTTCAGCAAGAATTCTATAATATTTTATGAAATGAACTATAGAGCGGAAGACCTGCGAACTACACAAGACTCATCAATCACAAAGACATTTAAGCATAGAATTCACAAGTTCAGAATACAAATCAACCCGAAGTAATGTGCATTAGTCCGGAGATTGATTCAACTGAATTGGTCGCTAATCTACTCGCTCTAATTGATTGGAAGTGAACATCAAGAGGGAACCCTGAATTGAGATTAAAACATGTAAGATCGCGACATTTTCAAAGCTCCGCGGAAATTCAAAGGATTTTATTATTAATACTTCGTCGCGAAAGCTTCCATTTTCATTGAACCTTAAAAAAAGAAAAGAGGTTCTAAATTTAAAATTGTTGTTCATTTTCTATTTTTGTGTTTTATACGACATCTAAAGTAATATTCGTATATATTTGATGATATGTATAAAATCGAGGTTCTGGAGATCAGGAGCGTTTTGTATTTATAGAATGAAATACAGTTATGAGGTTACAACATTGATCTAAGTGCATATAAAAAAAAATGTTTTATTCGGACTACTCTAATGCTGTTGGCCGCAGCTGGCCTTTACAGCTTCACCGGATGTTATGGGGCGAGTGCAGATGACACTCCAAACCAAAGGAAGGACTTATGGAGCGGCTGAAGGCCAACTTCCGCCTGACGGATACGACTTTAGTCTGAGGGAACCACTAGGGGTTTGAACCTCGGCTCAGGCCGTCGTAACAACGGTCCCCTTTGAATTGGACGGGGGATCGATATGAGGGGACATCTACATATTATATAAGGTCATTGCCTTGCCTTTATCCCATTATTTTTGGTCGGCGCAGTATGTCATTCTCTTCTACTGCTCTCTATCGGTCGTCATATAAGAGCATATTCTTCTTTTATTCATATCATCTTTCACACAATCCATCCATCTTTTCTTAGGGCGTCCCCTCCCTTTACATCCATCCACATTCATATTATATACTTTCCATGGTCATGGTCCTCGTTCCTCCGCATAAGATGCCCATACTAGCTCAACCTATTACCTCGCAAACAAAACAAGGTATAACAAAAAAATCAAAACAGCGTGTTTTAGAAATATGTATGCAAAAATACAGCGCCATCTAGTTGTACTAGGATAAAACAATTTTGATTCGAACAATATTTAAACAACAGTATATATATAATAAGAGTATATATTGAAAAATGTGTATTTTTTTATTTCTAGTTATATTCTAAGTAAAAGAATGAATGGTAAAATAATTTTGTTTTTAAAGCGAAGTTCTTGAATAGCGCGTTTATCAAATAAACTTCTTAGCTTTATAATAAAAAAAATCGGAATGAAAGATATACAACATAGATCTTTTCTTCCAAATTATTATATGGCATTTTGTTTTACCATATAAATTAATATCTCTATTAGAATATAGGGAATGATAGTAGATTGTAGATTTGACATATCATAAGAGTCTGTAATAGATCTACATGAATAAAGATATTTTGAATTGAATTGAATTGAATCAAACTAATAGATATGTATGGTTCAATGTATTTTTAAGGTTCATTTAAAAAAAATAACAAAAATAAAAAAAAATTGGGATTCACAACCGTTATCACTAAGGGGTATGAAAAATGGTTTGTCTCTACTGAATATACTATATACACAACATTTCATATGAATCGGTGAAGCCGTTTCGGAGGAGATTTGTGTTTCAGAGAGTGTTTGTAACACTGTGACACGACAATTTTATATATTGCTTGATATGTATATCAAGAGTTTTGATTGTATGTTTTTAGGGATGATAATGGAATGGTGCACCCGCCCGCGCTGACGGTTTACGCTGGCGGGGCACCAGTGGAGGATGATAAGATGAACATGCGGTCAGGCCAGTTAGCCCCTCGTGACAAATTCACCAAGTATTTGGTTTTTGATCACGATGGCTTCCAGGGGAACCGTGTAAGAAAGAAAGAAAGAAAGAAAGAAAGAGAGAGAGAGAGAGAAAGAAAGAAAGAAAGAAGGAAAGAAAGAAAGAAAGGAAAGAAAGAAAGAACGAAAGAAAGAAAGAAAGAAAGATATAGAGAGAGAGAGAGAGAGAGAGAGAGAGAGAGAGAGAGAGAGTTAGAAAGAAAGTAAAAGAAAGAAAGAAAAAAGAAAGAAAGAAAGAAAGAAAGAAAGAAAGAAAGAAAGAAAAAAAAAGAAAGAAAAAAAAAGAAAGAAAGAAAGAAAGAAAGAAAGAAAGAAAGAAAGAGAGAAAGTAAGAAAGAAAGAAAGAAAGAAAGAAAGAAAGAAAGAAAGAAAGAAAGAAAGAAAGATAAGAAAGAAAGAAAGAAAGAAAGAAAGAAAGAAAGAATTGAAAGAGAGAGAGAGAGAGAGAGAGAGAGAGAGAGAGAGAGAGAGAGAGAGAGAAATAAAAAAAAGAAAGAAAGAAAGAAAGAAAGAAAGAAAGAAAGAAAGACTGAAAGAAATATACAAGACAAGATTGCTAGTAAGAAAGAAAGAAAGGAGAAAGAAAAGAAATCCACATAATGAAAGAAAGAAAGAAAGAAAGAAAGAAAGAAAGAAAGAAAGAAAGAAAGAAAATTGTTTATTTGGTACACTGAAAATAATTTTTAAAATTTAATTTATATTTTATATTAATAATTAGAGTACCAGTGTAGAGGTCAACCTGACATGGTACATTGCTAGTAATAAGATCCACATAATAATTAGTCCACATTATAGTCCACTTTTCCCCTATGTTTAGTAGACATGTTTAATACTCCAAACAAAATATTCAAAAGGATTCAAGCTCAGATTAAATCTGTCTATAAAATACACGAGGAAAAATACGGGCGAAAGGGTTTAGCATCTAAACAGAACTAATGCTCTTTAAATGGATTTCACAGAAGGCTAAACTTCACCCAAACATGCTGCATATAAAATGAGGTTTTGTATCTAAAGGTGGATTTAAACAAAATGATTTGTCGTTCACCAGCATTTTTCGGTTTAGTCTATACATATAAATAAAATTGGAGTGTCTGTTTGTAATATTGAAATAACCGTTTTTTACTACATGCATATGAATATAAATACGGTACATACACTAAAATAACTTTTACAATTTTTATCTGTTTGTTTGTTCCGGCTAATTTGTGGGCAATATTAATAATGGCTGGACCGATTTTGACGGGAATTTTTTTAGCTGGTAGCTGATGTAATAAGGAGTAACATAGGCTACTTTTATTTTAGAAAACTAAAGGCAAAAATCACGCGGACGAAGTCGCGGGTACAGCTAATATAAAAATAAAAGCGACGAGTAGGCTCAACTGAATTTTCGCGCTGAAATCCATCATTCCCGGATTATTCTGAGTTGTGGCATACATTTCATTGTGACAATACTTTTATTGAAATAACATTAAATTTTATTAAAATATAGACAGTTTCAAAAGAGTTAGTGATTGCACCAATAAAAGCTTACGTAACAATAACAAACTGATTTTACCTAAATGTCTTTTGGCTAAAGTTAGTAATTCGTTTTATGGAAATTGCGTAAGGTTTTACAATAAAATACCAGAGTCTGTTATAAATCTGCCAGAAAAAAGATTTAAATGTCAAATAAAAAAGTTCCTTTGCAAAAAAGCTTACTATAAAATTGAAGAATTCGTTAACGATAATAATGATTTTTATGGAAAAACTTTAAATCCATAGCACTGACAATATTATCTAATTACACTAATAATGAGTGCGTAGCGATTTCTATGTTGATTATCGCATGCCTCTTACTTGTTATACTGTAAATATTTATATAAAAAAAAACATCTATTAAAAAGAGCAACACACAAGTTTCTTGCTCGTTCTTCTTGTGGTGAATCTGCATTCCGAATGAGTGGTAGAATCAAAATATGACTATTCAAAAGTGCTTGACTGTGACTTAATTACTGGTTGCCACGGCATGCGTAAATGCTAAATAAAAGTTTTGAACGATATTTTAAGTACATCAGTATATCAACTCGAGCGTGCTGGGTGTACTACGTTAGTGTGTAATTTACCCTACTACACTGAAGAACTATTTAAACAAAACTTTGGGTTACTCTATCCAAGTTAGATTTTACGTGTTGGTCCAATTAAAAAGACGGTAGCGATGCAGGTAACTTAATATATTGTACCACAGTTAAATATATTTTACAACTAAAGAATTTATATCTTTCACAAATATTATGGTAACGAACGAAACATGTATGGCTTCTGTGCTGGGCAGCGCTCCATCTTCAGCAGCAGCATCTCTTCTTGATCGCGTACATCGTCAGTCTTCTCGTACTAGCTCCGTCTTCGGTGTCACTGATGCGCGAACTCCCACAGCCTCCTAAAATTCTCCTCCGAAAACACCAAGTCCAGGTATTACATCGGACCTTCAGTTTCTCATGGTACAGTGATCTCTACCAGTGTTACAGGTTTAGTTTGTATCGAATGTAGGAATATAAAACTATCTACTTTAACCGTATGTTTACGTAATGGCCATATTATCTTTAACTCGATTTAACTTGCACAATGGATAAACAAGTTATGCTTAACTACAGTTTATTCTTTGTTTCATTGTTTTACTACTTACATAATGAAACAAAGGAATACAGTGTATTGTTTCCGTGGTGTTGTAGTCGTTAGCACACCGTCTTATTTTGGATGATCGCAGGTTCGATTCTATCGGTTTTTTTCTATGTATATAAAGTATTACTGTTTCTCGTGGCCTTTCTGCTTCTTTTAGATAAATGTTAGATTTATTAAGATCTGTTTAATATGATTATTTATTTCCTAAAAAAATATTAATTTATATGGCAAAACAACGTTTGCCGGGACAGCTAGTATTATATAAAGGAAAAAATATGTGTAGTATAGTAAGATAATGGTATACTTGCTTATACCTTGACACCCCTCATTGTAAGGCAATGAACTTTTAAGTTATTCCTTTCAAGGCGGCTCACTTTTGTTAAATGAGCGACATGCTTGCATTCGCTATGCATTAACTTCAAACACGAGTTCGGACGTAATTTTCTTCTGATATTGGCAAAGTTATATTGAAATATAAATTTATACGACCTCATTGTAGGAGACGACATTCAATGATCCAATACAATACATGACATACCATATTGTTTCATTTATTTATTTTTCATATTGTAATTTTTTTTATAATTCAGCCGTTAAAGATCTTCAAGTTTCGGTTTTTCTTTTCCTAAAAACCAGTTCAGTATACAGATTCAATTGAGAAGAACTGAGAAAAAAACTTAACAGAATTTTTTTTTATTATTAATATTTAATATTTTATGTTATTAACGTTAACTCTGTTTCTATCTTTATACTCTCGTTTGAACCGTTGTGTGTATTTTATTATTATTTTTACTATTTCTATTTTTTATTGCAATGTATAGTGTATGTTGGGTATACAGTTCGTGTATACAGGTGACTGTTACCGATTACCATCATATGGGCTGTCGGCTTGTTTACCATTCCAATTACAAATTAATGGTAATAATAATATTATCTATTTATTTATATCAACTTTTCCATTTGGCAGTTAATCTAAATATATGTAACTCAAAGGTGACTGACATAGTGATCTATCAACGCACAGCCCAAACCACTGGACGGATCGGGCTGAAATTTGGCATGCAGGTAGATGTTATGAGGTAGGCATCCACTAAGAAAGGATTTTTATTAATTCTACCCCCAAGGGGATAAAATAAGGGATAAAAATTTGTATGAAACTTCGTCAATTTTAAACCGATCGGACTGAGAGTTTGCTTGCGTAAAGTTAATATGACGTAGGCTAAAAAACGATTTTGATAAATTCCACCCCTAAAGGAATAAATTACCGCGAGCGAAGCTGCGAGCAAAAGCTAGTATTTACATAAAATTCTTAATAATATACTTCTGAACAACATTTGTTTAATACAGCAACACTCAAGTGTCTTGCTCATTCTTGTGATGGGTCTGCGTTCTGAATGAGTGGTAGAATAAGAAAAATATGACTATTCAAAAGTGCTTATATTAAGTTTATTTGAATACACATTATTTCTGATTTATATTTTATTGCTACATACCTAATGTAGTATTATTTCTCTTCCTATTTTATACTTTTACTGCCACATCACTAATGTAGCAATATACACTGTTTCATAAACAAACATATCGTTCCATGAGGCTATAAATAGGTGGTGTACTATTCGTAGGCAGAACACGAAAGGCAACGTGCTCGTTAATCGGTTGAAAGTGAAAAATACCGCAATAAACTTTGCAGACAAACAACTTTGGTAAACAGTATGGTCCATTGTGAAATTCCACTTTTTTATGTACCTTGAATAGTAAACTGATGTTGTAACCATTAAACCTCTTATGAAAAGACTAAAAATAGGAAAGATGGCCTCGGTTTAGCACACCGCTTTATAACCGATGGTCGCGGGTTCGAATCCTGACACGGTGCAAACATTTGTATTTATGAGTATGATTGTTTGTATCGATCTGGGTGTTTTCTATGTATAATATGTATTTAAGAATAAAAAATATATCTATATATTTGTATTAGTTATGTATGTAGTACCCATAACACAAGCTTTAGCTAGTTTAACTTGAGTCTATGTAGATGGCGCAGTATGCTAAACGTCAATCCAAAACAAAAGAAGCGTGGAAGACCTCGACTTACATGGATAGACGCCATCAAAAAAGACCTAACGCGTGAAAATTTAGTCTCAATGACTATCCAGACACGAAGTCTCTTGAGATTCCTGTATGAGTTCCTATTGAGCTATATGGGCAACGGTGACCATTTACCATCAGGTTGGTCCTCAGCTTTACCCTTCCATCATCATCTGCTTCTTCCTTATGCCATTTATTTGGGGTAAGTGTAATATGTTTTTCTCTTCCATTCATCCCGTTATTTACTCCCTTTCTTACCATATCATCTTTCACACAGTCCATCCATCTCTTTTTCGGCCTTCATCTGCCCTTATCTACATTAATTATTAACATTATAACTATCCACATTTATATGTAACACCTTGCTTAAAACATTATCCATCCATCTATTGTTTACCCTTCCAATGACATAAAAAAGTTTATTTGAATAAAATGACTTATTTTCTATTATCACATTTTCGTACACGCGCAGATAAATTTTCTTAATTTCACTCTCACAAAGCAATGTCTCATTTTGTCAGCCGTTTTAATCAACATTTGGTAATTACAACGGTTAGTGCTGTGTAAAATTACATTCCTAATGTAATATAAGTCGAGCCTACGGTTCTATGTTACTATGTTATGTATTATATAAATTACTTCATGCATTTTGAATGAAATTGTGTATTGGATAGAAAGTCTATTTACTAACCCTATTTCATGGGTACCTATTACTGTCTACTGAGAGTTGAAAATAGGTACATTTTATCCAAAGTTGCACATCTTTTCACTCCGCCCTCGAACCCGCTTATCGTCAGTATGGTCAACTATACACCGAGGAGAAATATTTTTACGCAATAACGCCGCCCGCTGCACGTTCTTATTGATTTCAACAACTCCATAACAGCACCTAACCGGCATACAGGCCCATTCATTCTGTCCCTACCACGTTATCACACAAACACACGACACCGTCCTCGCGAGCGAAGACAACGACCCCAACCAAATCATATAGCGCAACCAACCTGTACGTGTCCAGGCGCTATATACCGGTGCCTTTGGTCGCAATGATCAATTCTCTGTCCAATTCAAACGGTGATCGAAATTACGACGGTCTGAGCCGAGATTCAAACCTCAGCCGTGCCCACAGACTATCTGTCGTATATGTCGTATCCGTCAGGTAGAAGTTAGCTTTCAGGCGCTCCGTAAGTACATCCGCGGGTTTAGAGTTCCATCTGCACTCGCCAACAGCATTAGAATAGGTCCAAAAAACTTTGCATGATGTAACTGTGTCTTGGTCTTCCCTTTTCCCTCTTTTCTTCTATTTTTTTTTATTGTAACATATTTTTTTCCCATGATAAAACGATCCAGTTATACCTACAATGGTTTTGTTACTCGTTGGTATAAAATCCACCTCTGTTAATTCTAAACCCATTACCCAGTTTGAGGAAAGCTCTTTACGTTGCCCGTAGCACTGTTGACGCGATGTTAATGTGTTTTCAAATTACTTCTAAAGAGCTTAATACCGACTCTGAGGGGAGGAATTATGAAACTTAATTACGATTGGAACTGATTCTGTGACAGGGCTATAATTAGGGGCGGGGAGGGGGCGGTGTTTATTGATGGCAGTGACGTTTTTGTTAAAGGATTATTGGAAATAGGACGCCATTATCGCTTCTGAGAATAAATGGGATAGTTATCTCAAATAATCACTATAAATGTACAATGTTCTTATTACTATAAATAAACAAACATACCGTTCCATGAGGCTATAAATAGGTGGTGTACTATTCGTAGGCAGAACACGAAAGGCAACGTGCTCGTTAATCGGTTGAAAGTGAAAAATACCGCAATAAACTTTGCAGACAAACAACTTTGGTAAACAGTATGGTCCATTGTGAAATTCCACTTTTTTATGTTCCTTGAATAGTAAACTGATGTTGTAGCCACTTATGGCAAGACTAAAAATAGGAAAGATGGCCTCGGTTTAGCACACCGCTTTATAACCGATGGTCGCGGGTTCGATTCCTCGCACGGCACTAACATTTTGTATTCAAGAGTATGATTGTTTGTATCGGTCTGGCTGTTTTCTATGTATAATATGTATGTATTTACAAAAAAAAAAACTATGTATATATATCAGTTATCTAGTACCCATAACACAAGCTTTAGCTAGCTTAACTTAGGTCTAGATGGCGCTGTGTGAATTGTCCTGAGATTATTATTATTATTATTTATACTTTAATCCATGCTCAAAACAATTACTTATACATAAGTAGATTCTAGTGGTCAGTCTATTCTTTCAAATTTGAATTTAAAACGAATCTGTATTATTGTAAACATGTACAACATTTATTTGAAAAGAATACGAGCTGAGTTTCTTGTCAGTTCTTCTCATCTCGATATCATTCCGAACTGACGTTAGATTTGACGTATCATAAGAGTCTGTAATAGATCTATATGAATAAAGATATTTTGAATTTGAATAATACTATTATGCATTATATACAATGTTCATACAATGTTCTAACATTATGCATACAATGTTCTTGTAAAGCCAAAGTCCATACCAGATGGAGGCAAATTGTGAGGAGTTGAGTTGAGAACTGTCTCCAAAGAGGACAATGAAGAGATACCATCTTGGAAGGATACCACTCTGTCAAGAGTGTACGATTAAAAAAGAAGAATTATGCAGTGAAATAATTAATATGACAATATATGTATATTTTCTCTTCTCTTTAATCTCAAATTACGCCGACGTCAAATAAATCGGATAAGACACAGATGATGTTCTCTTTAATCTCTATATAATAATAATATAAATAATAATAAGTTGTTTTTTTTTTTATTTTATCTTTATGGCATCGGTACGGCACAAAAGAACTACTAAATTGAGCTATAATAATATCTCAGGATATGACACATCGAACCTGCTACCGTCAAGAAGTAAGTCCTACTACTACAGCACTGCTAGAGTATATACAATAAAAAAGTAAAAGATGTATCAAGAAATGGATACATATAAATATAATTGAAGTGTCTGTTTGTATGTTCTTTTATTTTAGAAAAATTAAGTTAATCCACGTGGACGAAGCTAGTAAAAACTAAATTTCGTTCTCCGTCTATGGAATTGAAAACTTTTTTCTGCAACCTCAGAGAGAGTCCCGAGTCGCGTGTACAGCTGGTAAAAAATAAGATTTCATTCTCCGTATAATCTCCGGAATTGAAAACTTTTTTCTGCAACCTCAGAGAGTCACAAAGCAATTTACGGTTGGCAAACTCATTTGCAGGAACACAAACGTATAACTGATTGTTTAATGCTATGGCACACATAAACACTTAGTTACAGCGAATACTAAAGGAAAGATAAAAGCCATTCATTACCAGATATGAGGAAATCTCGACGCGTATTACCACCTTCATGCAGCGCGTAAATGGGAAAATGTACCATAATAGAATACATTACGGTTTGAAGTAGCTTTACACAGTATTTTCAGCCTCGATGGTCTAGCGGTTTAGCACGCCGGTTTACTTTCGATGGTCGCGGGTTCGATTCCTCGCACGGTACAAACATTTGTATTCATGAGTGTGATTGTTTGTATCGGTCTGGAAGTATTCTATGTATATATGTATGTACTTACGAAATAACCAAATATCTATGTATTTGTATCAGTTATCTAGTATCCATAACACAAGCTTTAGCTAGCTTAACTTGGGTCTAGATGGCGCTGTGTGCAATTCAGAATTCAGAGATTATTATTATATTAATACAGTTTTTAATAATAGATATAGTGATTCAAGAGGAAGGTTTATATGTTTAATACAAGAGGAAGGTATATACCCAAGCGAAGCCGGGGCAGGTAGCTAGTCATCACTACATAGTATAAAATAAAGTCGTTGTCGTTGTCTGTCTCTGTTTATGCTTAAAATTTTAAAACTACACAACAGATTTTAAAGCGATTTTTTTAAATAGGTAGAGTTATTGTAACGAAGGTGTTGCCGATGGCAACCTTTTTGATAGTTTTTATGTTTTTTATATATATTTGAATTTTATATTTTGACGTTCTGTTTTTATATACTATTTGTTTTCTTATGCCATATTGTCTTTATATTTTTGCTAGCGAGCTGATTACAGCTATTTTACCTCACCTAAGAACGTGTCTCATTTTTAACCAGTCCTTAATACAGTCCATCCTACCTTCCGTAACAGAAGGTTTATATATATATATATAATATATGTACACCCATGCGAAGCCGCGGCAGTAAACTCCCTTCATAAATCTCTTCAGTCGGTCATCGTCAAGGCTGCCAGTCATTTTTGAGAGTGCCATATTTTGCTCCCTGGTATCCGCTAGAGAAGCCAGCATAATATCGACAGATCTTGATGAAAGGTGCCTGTTTAGTAATGTCGGATAATTTTCACGGCTAGGAGGTTTGAAATAGCTAGTTAAATACAAAGTAAAGATTTTGTAGATTGTTAACAATTATGTTAAACTCAATGCCGTAATGGCAGGCACATTGTTTTGTAAATGGAGACCCTAATTAGTAATTTGGAGGGCTAATTTTGTAAATAAACAAAGTTAGGTTAATAAGGTTTCGGGGCTCTGTTTGTCCTTAAATATTTGTTAGTTTTCAACAGATTTTAAATATGAAAATATGATGACCTTATCACGACTATAGTATTTTTCAATATTAATAATAGACGGCTTTTGTGGTTTCGCTTCACTTTCGATGGTCGCGGGTTCGATGCATAACAAAATCATGTAAACATTTGTACTCATTACTTGTTTGTTTGGGTGATTATTTGAAATAAAATTAGAATGTAAAAATTTTACGTTCATAAGCGGCTAAAATGTCCTACATGAGTAAATGATTTTTGAATTTGAATTTGATTTCTTGGTGTTCCAAAATGTTTGTTAGTTCTCAACTGATTTTAAATATGAAGACCTTTCCAATACTACGGCGTTTGACGACGGTGATCTAGCGGTTTTGTACACTGCTTTACTCCCAATGGTTGTGGATTCGATTCATAAATAAACACGTTTGTAGTCATGAGTAATAAGTATGATTGTTTGTATGTTATTTCATAAAACTGTATCTGAGTACATCATTGAAATAGAAATAATCTTTATTCAAATAAACTCATTAAAAGCTATTTTGAATAATCATATTTTGATTCTACCACTCATTCGGAATGCAGATTCATCACAAGAAGAATGAGCAAGAAACTTGTGTGTTGCTCTTTTGAATAGATGTTTATTTTTAATAATAATTACAGTATAACAAGTAAGAGGCAAGCGATAATCAACATAGAAATCGCTACGCACTCATTATTAGTGTAATCAGATAATATTGTCAGTGCTATGGATTTTAAGTTTTTCTATAAAAACATTATTGTCGTTAACGACGCGGTAGTTTATTAAAAAATAATGTAATTAAATATTATATACTGTAGACTTATTTAAGACGTGCGAAGGCTTGAGAATTCTTAGAGGAGGGGAGAAGTACCCTCAAATATATATTTTTATTATTATGTAAGCTTTTTTTTTGCAAAGGAAGTGTTTTATATGACATTTGAATCTTTTTCAGGTAGATTTATAACAATCAGTTGGTCTGTCAAGTAAGTGTGATGCAGACCAAGTTTTGTGAGACAGCTAGTAAATAATATAAAATAGATTGTTACGAATAATTATACAAGGACTAAACGAGTAACAATTATTAAATCAACGCCTCAGTAATGTCTGTACCATTTCTCACCAAACGTTCTAAATAAAGCACCCTCGAAGGAACTGCGAGCTCTCGTCAAACTCATTACTGCCCTCTCAAGATGTTGGTAAAGTGGATGTACGTATTCACAACACGAACGTGTGAATACTTCAGCATACTGTTTTGTTTGTCGTTTGAAGTTTATGTAAGAGCCCTTACTAACAAAGTCGATTAAGAAAAATTTTTTTTTTGTGAATTATATATACATACGAGTTTATACGTATATTAGAGATGAACCTGATTGCTGTCTGTATGTAGACGATTATTACCGTCTACATACAGACAGCAATCAGGTTCATCTCTAATATACGTAATCAGGTAAATTGTTATTGCAAGTAATAGAACTAAAAATGATTATTGTTACAATTTTTATCTGTCTCTAGACAGATAACGAAAGCTATAAAATCTGATAAAAGCTAATTGGCTGATCGCAGATAGATAAGGAAAAAGAAAAAAAGACTTTTTGTGACAGATAAACGGGCAGACAACGTTTGTTAATTCTAATCTTAAAAACCGAGTAACCGATTAAATGATTGAGATATTTTGGCTACACGTTTGCAAAATCTAAATCCTAAAAACGACGTAACTGATTTGGGTGCTGTTGTCATTGTGACTGGAGCGGGAACACAACTACTATTTTAATTAATTATCAATTAATAGTAAAAATGTGTATTTTTCCCTCACAGCGAACAAGAAATTAACAAGAAGTCAAAAGTGACATATAAAAAAAATAGATATAAATAGATAATTTTTGAGTACGTCATATCAACATTTCAAGATTTATAACATGTGAAGACAATTATTTAAAAAAAGAAATAACAACACACTACTGAAGACAATGGCTGTATGGGCTGAATCCTTTTGCCTTTCCCTGAAAAGGAAGAAACCGAACCAAAAAAAAAAAAATATATATATATATATATAAAGTTTATAAAAAGAATAGTAGACAAGCTGCCAGCAACATTCATTTTCTGTTTGTTTTATTCAGATTGGTTTACGAATACAATATTATCAACTAGGTATTAGTTTTGGTACGAAATTATCAACTTAGCTAAGTTATTCAATAATTTAATTTAAAAATAAAAAATCTATGTCCCATTCATTTCTTTTATATTTCGGCGAATGTGCTCAGGAACTCCATAACCTCATTCCTCCAGCACCGTTCCACCACCATACAACAAGACGTAGAGAGCGGTTCCACCCATACACTGTAGACATCCCAGCTGCTCGTACCAACCGATTTGCGTCATCTTTCCTTATGCGAGCAGCTAAGGAGTGGAACTCTCTCCCAGCGTCTACATATGTTTCCAGCTTCATACAACAATAGGTCTTTCAAATCAAGAGTTAATAGGCACTACTTGAGCTTGCGTGTAATAGCTTAGACCACATAATCACTTAACTTCAGGTGAGATTGCGGTCAGACGCGCTAAAATTTAGAAATAAAAAAATTAATGGTTCGCTGTTTTGGATTGACTGGAAGAGATCTCTACCAGAGATAGCTAAGTACCTTATAAACCTCAATTAAACTATTTAAAAGTGCAACAAAAAGTATTAATTTATTTACTAATATTAATTATTATTTTCAGGTACATCACTTCCACGAAGAGTTGAAATTGGGTGAGTGCAAACTATAAATTAATAATCATTAATCAGATTAAATTTAAAAAAGATATAAGTCAAAGGAAAATACAATTTGTAGGTCTGTGGCGTAGGTATCATTAGTCAAATACTTCGAAGGGTCTATAGTAACATTGTTACGTGACCAAACATTTGCTCTCTATTTCTGTTCACAAGATGACACATACATAATGAAACGGAAAGGCCATATTTGCTAACAATTTAATGAGTTGTTCCAAAACAAAACAGGGCTCGTTTTTGTTTACAATGGCAGTAGCAATTACAGTGGGAAATTTTGTTCTCGTACTACTTTTCTGAATCATATTATTACATCAACATATGTGTATAATAAAAATATAAGTTATCGCTGTCTGTATATTTGTTAAAATGAGGACTTTTAATAACATAATAATAAACAAAACAGTAATTCTTAGAATTATTTTGTATCTATAATTGCTATACTCTATGGTTAACTGGGAGAAAATGCCTTAATCTGTTAAGTGCGCTATGTGCATCTTTGTTTTGTGTATTTGTGCATTAAAGTTTAAATCTATACATATAAATAAAATTGGAGTGTCTATTTGTAATATTGAAATAACCGTTTTTTACTACATGCACATGAATATATCGTCATAGTCGTATAATACTGACGGATCTGACTATTAGCGGTACATATACCAAAATAACATTTTTTACAATTTTTGCCTGTCTGTCTGTCGGTCTGTTTGTTCCGGCTAATCTTTGAAAAGGCTGGACCGATTTTGACGGAACTTTTTTGGCAGGTAGCTGATGCAATAAGGAGTAAATTAGGCTACGTTGATTTAAAAAATAATCTTTTATTTTAGAAAAATAAAATTAAATTCCACGCGGACGAAGTCGTGTAAATAAAATATATATCCACTACGATATTACATACGTACCTAAATTTGAAAAATTGACAATACTAGTTCTGAATTCCGGAAAATGTTGGCAAGTGGTACATGACTGCAGGTTGGCTGGAGTCCAGCACGGAGCCCTTGTACGCAATATTCGCCTGTTATCTACAGAAAGTGTGGGGATTATTAATGTTTTAGTATTTGTAGGTGCTTCCAAATATATGACGGCCTCGGTGGTTTAGCTGTTTAGCTTCGCTTTATTTCCAATGGTCGCGGGTTCGATTCCTCGCTCGGTACAAACATTGTTTGCATAGGTCTGGGTCTGGTCTATATATATTAAATTTAAATTCTAATTCAAAACATCTTTATTCATGTAGGTCTATTACAGACTGTTATGATATGTCAAATCTACATCAGTTCGGAATGATTTGGAGATGAGAAGAACTGACAATAAACTCAGCTCGTATTCTTTTCAAATACATGTTGTACATGTTTAATAATAGCAGAATAGAGTGATTGCCAGAATATGCTATTACAAAAGCAAATGGTCTAATCAGTGTTCGTAACCCGACCAGTAGTATTAAATATGTATGTATTTACGCCCTCTTATTTGCGCATCTTACCTTATACCTCTGAAATCTCACCCTTCATGTAACTCACCTTTATGTAATACACTTTACAGTAAACACAATGTAATGAAAACTGTGAAATTAGTAGTAGTGTAAGATTTATATAATTGTAGATGCATATTGGTAAATGTAACTGGCTCCTAATAAAGATAGGTGACACTGCATGTTGTCAACTCACACGGCCGGCCAGCGGTGGTTCTGGGCCAGACGGATAAGGTCTGCCTCGGTGCCACTGTTAGGCAAATTGTAACATCTCGGATGGAGTTGTACAAAAGTGGAAATTAAAGAAATATAATAATATTAAGTAAATTAAAAAAGGCACGGACGAATATGCCTGTGGAAAATTGTATTTGAAAATAAAAAAAATAAAAAAATCTCACACTTCACGAAACACATCTCATTAATAAAAAATCTTAACGTAGTATACATATGTACAAGTCTGTAAGTCTACCAAATAAACTTACTAATGTATAATAAATAGTACATTTATTTCACCTGTATACTCACTACTTATATACTACAACTAGCTTTTGCTCGCGGCTTCGCTCGCGTTGATTTATCGCCTCAGGGGTGAAATTTATCAAAATCCTTTCTTAGGAGATGCCTACGTCATAGTAGCTTTGTGCATGCAAAGTCTCAGCCTAGGTTTAAAATTGACAAAGTTTCATATAAATTTTCATCCCCTATTTTATCCCTTTGGGGGTATAATTAATCAAAATCCTTTCTTAGCGGATGCCTACGTAATAACATCTACCTGCTTGCCAAATTTCAGCCCGATCCGTCCAGTGATTTGGGCTGTGCGTTGATAGATCACTACGTCAGTCACCTTTGAGTTATGTATATTTAGATAAACAATATATTATATAGAGACACCTCATCACATCATATATAATGCTAAAGTGGTGAGGTGATAACTACCGCGCTACAGTTTTTATTATTATTATGAATATTTTATGTACTATCCTATATATACTATGTCACAAAGTCGAATGAAGCCATTTTAGTGCTATATATATTTTAATTTGTTTTTATTTATTATATATACGTACCTACTAACTGTGGCCGTGGTTTCACCCGCGTAAATTTTAATATAAATTATAGCCTATATGTTATTCTGATGAATAAGCTATATTACTGTAAAGTTTCCTCAAAATCCGTTGAGTAGTTTTTGCGTGAAAGAGTAACAAACATGCATACTCAGAAACTTTCGCGTTTAAAATATGATTAAGATTATGATATATTATATATAAATATAGCAAAATAAATATATATATATATATTTATTTTGCTTCGGGGGTAAAATATGTAAGTGAGATAGATATGTAACCGCGCAGATTACTCTGTAAAGTCAACCTCTAAATATATATATATGTGTTCTGTAAAAAAAATTGAAACAGTTTTAAACGACGAAATCGTAAATCCTTTCGCGATATGCCAAAAGTATTTTCCAACCCCAGCGAGGGTGCATTCTAATAAGTTTTATTATACATTTATATTAACAGTTATATATTTATATCGATTTTGTTCAGTTCCATTTAAGCACGAAACAAATTTATAGTAACTACGTATATAATAGTATTTTTAACTATTTTAATGCTGTTCATTAATGAAGCTGTAAAGCTACTACAAGTAGCTTTACAGCTTCATTAATGAAATAATGGTTCATAACAATGATATCCTGATTTTGCTTTCAGAGTATCTCCCAAGTAAAATTAGATTGGCTATCATCATATCATGATATTTGTGATAGTGATATCATGACATCTAGTATTTTATTGTAGACTAAATTCATTTTGTATACTACTAGCTACTTGCCTCGGCTTCGCCCGGGTGTACGTGTATTATACATATAAACCTTCCTCTTGAATATCTATTAAAAAAATCCGGTTCAAAATCCGTTTCGTAGTTTTAAAGATTTAAGCGTATATAGGGACGGACAGACAGCGACAGCGACTTTGTACTATGTAATGATTAGCAGTGGTCAGTGTCCATTGTTAGTGCAACCTCGTTGAAACGTCAAGAGACGTAAATACCTTTAGATTATTTATAAAATTCTTGTCATAATATTACCCTACTCCTACCAAACGGCTTGACAGATTTTTACGAAGTTTTATCATATTCAGTAGATCTGAGAATCGGCTACTATCTATTTTCCAGACTCCTGAGTGGTAACGGTTATCCACTAACATTTTTTTTATGTTTCGGACAAATTTTTTTTTATCATTAGGTATTAAAATTCAGACAATCCTACATTTTCACTCTTCTATCACCAACCCCTATTTTTTAATAGCGATTTTAATTTATAAAGCACTACAACGTTTGCGGGGTAAGCTAATGTACCATAAATTTATTCGTCTTTTATAAGACACTAGCTACGCCCGCGACTTCGTCCGCGTAAAATGGCGATACTTCCATAGAACCTTTCATATTCCCTTTCAACCCCTTGCAACCCTTTTTTCACATTAAAAAGTAGCCTATGTCCTTTGTCAGGGTCTAGACTATCTGTGTACCAAATTTCATTTAAATCGGTTCAAAGGTTTAGGCGTGAAAGCTAGACAGACAGGTAGACAGAGTTACTTTCGCATTTAAGCTACTATACCATATATTTATTCGTGTGAAGACCCGGTTAACAATATAAATAATGTACATTAAGCATGAAAATTGACAAATAAGTTCATTTTATACTCATGAATTTCATTATGCTATAGCGTATTTCTATAAGATGTGTATTGGTCGCTTTGTTATCGACTGTACACCCAATCACGTGAGTGCCATCCTATGTATTTGAGATAAGAAAGATACATTATAAGAGTCTATGCTTGTACAAGCGTTTATATAGATATTTAAACGGTAATGTAATATAACTTATGATAATATATTCATATATTCCTACATAAATATTAAGTATAGGATGAGATAGAAATGATAGATGTAAGTATATCAATGGCTCGTGTGAATCGATCATATAAGATCCTATGTTCATAAAATCGGTAATATTTTTAATAGAGGGGCTTTGTTATTGTTGGGAAGTCACATTCATTGTTTAATTTTCATTAAAGAATGTTATAAATTCATTTAACAATGTTTCTACAAAGTTGAAAATAAGGGATGAAAACCAAACTGTAATAAGAGATGCATATATGGGACGTGATGATTGCGGGGGAAGAAATTACAGATTTTGCTCAGCCTCCTGAATTTATCTATACATATAAATAAAATTGGAATGTCTGTTTGTAATATTAATATTATGTTATCTGTGGTAATATTGAAATAACCGTTTTTTACTACATGCGTATGAATATATGTCTGAAATGGCTGGACCGATTTTGACGAGACTTTTTTTGGCAGGTAACTGATGTAATAAGGAGTAGGTTAGGCTACTTTTATTTTAGAAAAATTCGCTTATTTCAGAAAACTAAAGTTAAATTCCACGCGGATGTGGTCGCGGGAACAGTTAGTTAATAATATGATCTGAATTACAATTTTGGTGAGTGAACAAGAAAAGTACGTTGTTTGAATCAGTTTTTTAAAGTTTGTTGTATCTAGAATTCAAAATGGATGGGTATTCTTCGGTGTTGCGTTATGTTTACTTTACCGTATGCGACAATCTACAATAATATAATATCTTAAGGGTAACTTAAATTAATTTTATATATAAACACTGGTAATAATATGAATCTTGTGTGATCAAATTCATGCGGATTTAAACCTATATATAATAAATTTATGAAGTTCAAGACTAAAGACACCAAACAGACCGAATAGTAGTAGTTGTACAGTCCTACTATTGTACACATTATACAAGTGACTCGTGACTAAGACGTTCATAATAGCGTCAGAATATCATTAGCTCTTCAGTACATATTTTTTATTTAATCAATTGAAAATATTTCCATGTAGGTCTATTAGAGACACTTATGATATATTAACGACGACCTCGGTGGTCTAGCGGTCTAGCACACCGCTTTACGACCGATGTTCGCGGGTTCGATTCCTCGCACGGCACAAACATTTGTATTCATGAGTATGATTGTTTGTATCGGTCTGGGTGTTTTCTATGTATAATTTATATGTATTTACAAAAAAAAATCTATGTATATGTATCAGTTGTCTAGTACCCATAACACAAGGTTTAGCTAGCTTAACTTGGGTCTAGATGGCGCTGTGTAAATTGTCCTGAGATTACTATATTACTTACTTACTATATTAAATCTACCATCAGTTCCTTCGTTTGGTCTGCTAATGCATAATAGTATTATTCAAATTCAAAATATCTTTATTCATGTAGGTCTATTACAGACTCTTATGATATGTCAAATCTACCATCAGTTCGGAATGATTTCGAGATGAGAATAACTGACAAGAAACTCAGCTCGTATTTTTTTTTCAAATATTATTTACAATAATACATATTCATTTTTAAATTCTAATTTGGGAGAATAGAGTGGTAACCAGCATATGCTATTATAATTTTCACAATCACCCATTCACGAGTATGACGAATGAGCCAGCCTTCATTGCACTCAACTATATTAGAGGGCATTGCACATTGACCTGCTCCACCACAAGTTTGAACTTTATAGCGAGCATGACTGTTTCAAGTTACTCCGCTACGTCATTTATACTATTTACAGCATACGCTATAACAATCACGGTTTTCACCTTTTATATTATTTAATTTATATTATTTAATTTATATTATTTATATTACAATATGTCATTAATGAATTTATAATAAGTGTTTTTTATACTAAACATTGATAACTATGTCCATAGGATTTTTTTTCAATTATTATCATTAATATTTTAAATAGTGCCCTCTCTCTCCCCCCCTTTTATATATATATTTTTGGTGCCACTGAAAACCAGCTGTATGTTCACCTAGGACATACATTAAAGCTGAGTGGAGCCATTTCAGTGCATTATTGGATGTAAAAAATGTATATTTTATGTTTATTTTTTAATTATGGTAAATTAAGTTTAATTATATGTACATTTTATTTGCTCTTTTTTTTTCGTTTGTTGTTTATATTGTATTTTTTACATTGCACTGAATAAAATATTTTTCATTCTTTCTTTTCTTTCTTTCTTTCTTTTTTCGGACTACTCTAATGCTGTTGGCCGGAGCTGGCCTTTACAGCTTCACCGGACGATAGGGTACGAGTGCAGATGGCACTCCAAACTCGCGGAAGGACTTATGGAGCGGCTGAAGGCCAACTCCCGCCTGACGGATACGACTTTAGTCTGAGGGCACCGCTAGGAATTCGAACCTTGGCTAAGGCCGTCGTAACATCGGTCCCCGTTTGAATTTGATCGGAGGGGGAATCGATTGGAATGGGGATTGATCGGAGGGGATGTCAATAGGTAAATTATATACCTCATAACAAAAGTTAAAATTGTAATTAAGTCCACGCATTGTAGTCATTCAAGTAGTTGTTTATTTTATAATAAGCTTTAGCGCATTATATAATTTCATTTTATATATTACGTATTTATGGTGATGTAGATAGATATGTATCTAACTTGTGATCCATTCAAATGTTGATCTTATTCACCGTTGGGAAACCACACCGATGTATACCATCGCCGAGATAACTTTAAGTGTGTTTTTACAAAGTTCAAAACCAAGGCAGAAAGCCAAACAGTAATAAGAAAGGAATACAAAATAATACGACACATTAGAGGTAATTGTATCGTTCCATTACAGGCGAGCCGCTTCCATTTCCCGCGAAATCTTGAGAAAGTTCTTAGACAGTCAAAGCATATTATTTTACGTTAAACATTGTTTCCATTTCTCCATTCTCCAAGAGTTTCGGGATCATCCTCCCCGTCCCCAAGTCGAGGAAACTTCTATTTAGTGATTTACGAAAATATTAATATAGATATATATTTCCTTCTTTAACTTCCTTTCATCGCTTCGCCAACTTTTGCGCCGCACAACATATAATATTCTTTGTTCATTCCGCAAAAGTTTCGCCCGCGGTTTCTAAAGAAAACAATATATCACGATTGTTTTTTCCGCCGCGAATGAACCGGCAAAACAGGATATTACGGTTTACCTGTCATTCTGTTTTGGATTATCTTCTTTTTCTTTAAATAAATAATATGAGCACATCGTCATTTTGCTGGGAGTCTGCCTTTTTTTATTTTGGGAAGATAATGGAATGGTGCACCCGCCTGCGCTAACGGTTTACGCTGGCGGGACACCAGTGGAGGATGATAAGTTGAGCATGAGGTCAGGTCAGTTAGCCCATCGTGACAAATTCACCAAGAATTTATCACGATGGTTTCCAGGGGGAACCGCGTGGAGGTCAACCTGACATGGTGCATTGCTAGTAATAGGATTATTAATCCACAATACTAACAATCCCCTTCCCCCCGGGAGTCTGGCTTAGTAATTTACTAATCCAACGCCTTAAAATAGGGATGGGATTGATCTTGAATGATGTTTTACTTCGACACCTTAAAACTGGGATAGATCTTGGCAGATTTACGACTGCGCCAATCAAACATATCTTTTTTTTGGATGATGATGGAATACTACACCTATTACCATTAAATTTATATGCTGACAAGCTTTTACCCGCGGCTTCGCTAGCGTTAATTTATCCCCTAAGTGTCCACCACTATCTTTCACACAAAATCCTTTTCTAGGAGATGCCTACGTTATAGTAGCTTTATGCATGCAAAGTCTCAGCCCGATCGGTTTAAAATTGACAAAGATTCATACAAAATTTCATCACCTATTTTATCCCTTTGGGGGTAGAATTAATCAAAATTCTTTCTTAGCGGATGCCTACGTCATAACATCTACCTGCATGCCAAATTTCAACCCGATCCGTCCAGTGGTTTGGGTTTTGCGTTGATAGATCACTACGTCAGTCACCTTTGAATTATATATATTTAGACTACCAATTGATGTTACAAACATCAATTGGTAGTCTAAATATATATACATGATTTTTGACAGGTATATTGTAGAAAATTCCTGGCATTTTAACCACGATAGCTTCCAAGAATGCGTGGAGATTAATAAAATTGGGAACTCTGTTGACAATAAGACGTCAACTAATTTATATTAGAGCCGTATATCACTTACTATTATAGCTGTTACCTGCCCCTTGGATTGGGTTTTTTTAGATAAACCATAGCCTATACATTGAGATGACGATAGATGCTGTCCAGAAGTGGGTATTTGGCGATGATGTGTCCGCTTACAGAATGATTCTACCACACATTCGGAAAGTAGAGTCAGCACACGAAAAATGAGCAAGAAACTAGGAACCTGGGAGTAGATTTAAGGATCCCGTACCAGTACCTCAATACTCACCATCAGGGCTTGTGTTTCCCTTCGTACCCAGCCAAATCTCTAGGCAGTCTTCTAGTAGTAGTGTTGCATTAGATATACGTTCTAGTTTAGAAACTTCTGTAGTTCTAGATGGACCAGGATCTTTTAGAAGACTGTAGAGAGATTTCGCTGGTATACCTTTTGTTCCCACTTCGACCACATATAAATTAACCATATAGCCATTTATTAGTTCGTAGCATTTTTATTGCGTGGTCTTTAGGTATATTTGTTTCCAGTACAGTAAAGTTTTAAATAGAACCTAACTAACGCTATCTTGATTCTCTGTGGCTACTATCTATGCTAATTTACTTTTTCCAGCAACAAAAAGTCCAGGTGCAAGTGTATAGCGTGCAGACTGCATCGATCGCCCGTTCAATAATTCACGGTCGTATTTTCCATTGAGTCATTTTGTGGCAACTAACCTGCGTCGTGCTGTACGCCATTGTTGTTTAGTCGGTAAATGAATACCAAATATGTTAGAAATATACACTATTTAAACTTACGTATTTCATTATAATATTAATAACGAAAAATTTTAAAGTTTAGAGTCTATATTGTCCTAAATTATTATTGTTCAAAATTCAAAATATCTTTATTCATGTACATCTATTACCGACTCTCATGATTTGTCAAGTCTACCGTCAGTTTGGAATGATTTCAAGATGAGATGAACTGTCAAAAAACTCAAGTCGCATTCGTTTTAAATAAATGTTGTACATATTTAAAACAATACAGATTCATTTTTTAATTCAATTTGGGAGAATAGAGTGACCATCAGCATATTATTATGCTATTGCAAAAGCAAATAGTCTAATCAGTGATCATAACCAGTGTTATTAATTTGTTTGATTTTAACCGGTTTTGCTCGTTATGTTATTAATATTATTATGGTGGGAATTGGCAACCGTTACTTAATATACGTCAACAGCAATCACAACCTTCACTCCATCATATAATGCCGTGATACCACTCCCGTGTTGCAATTTTGGAGAACAAAGATCAATTGCCTGCTTATAGAAAGAACATAGTTGACAAAACAAGCTGCTTTGTGGCAGATCTAAATAAGATATTACCTTTATTTTACCTGGGGAAAATCCTCACGGAGACCCATGGAGTCCCGCCCCGGTTATGGTAGACTACAGGACTAGGTACTGGATTGGACAGGTACTGTCGGACTCTTACTGGCTAAAAACTCTTTCACTAATTTTTAATGCCGGGGTCGCGAGGTCGCGTTAGCATTTTACAGCGGCCTCGACATTAGAATAAATTAAAAAAGTATGCGCACAAATAAACTTAAATTTAAGGAGTTTTTAATAGTCGTACTTATTTTTTTTAATCTACCACTCAATCGGAATGCTGTCTCAAGTCCTCTGTCACAAGAAGAACGAGCAATAAACATGCGTGTTGCTCTCAAGTCCTCTGTCACAAGAAGAACGAGCAATAAACATGCGTGTTGCTCTTTTAAATATTTGTCGTAACTATACTTCTTTAATAAACTTGCGAGTTAAAATAATTGTTGGAACTTTACATTTTTACATTGAAATATGTGAATACAATCTAATAGTGTTAATTCGTTGGAGCCAAAATATGAAATACACAATTAACTAATTAAATAATACGATTAAATAATATTGACAGCCTCGGTGGTCTAGTAGTTTAGCACACCGCTTTACTATCCGATGGTCGTGGGTTCGATTCCTCGCACGGTACAAACATTTTGTATTCATGAGTATGATTGTTTGTATCGCTCTGAGTGTTTTATATATATAATATGTATTTATTTACAAAAAAAAAATGTATCCATGTATTTATATCAGTTGTCTAGTACCCATAACACAAGCTCTGCTTAGCTTGGGACTAGATGGCGCTGTGTAAATTGTCCTGAGATATTATTATTATTAACTAAATAAGAGTAAATCAGTAGTAGTAGTTAGAGTAGACCAGTCCCTACAACCACCCGTTCCCTCGTTCTATAACTCAGATACAATATACGGTTTTTTTAATGGATGATAATGGAATGATGCTCCCGCCTGCGCTAACGGTTTACGCTGGCGAGGCACCAGTGAGGATGATAGGATGAGCATGAAGGTCAGATCAGTTAGCCCATCGTGACAAATTCACCAGGAATTTATCACGATGGTTCCCAGTGTAAACCGCGTGGAGATCAAACTAACAATGTACCATGCTAGAAATGGTGTCATCAATCCAGATTACTAACAATCACATTTCCTGCAAATATCTACACTTTTAACAAAGTCAAATTCGGTAAACTTTACACTAAGTTCTTCCCGTGGGTACCTCTGTCAGAGGACTATAGAAACAGGTGGGGAAACAAAAAAGCCATTTGAGGGTGTCATTCACCCCAGCAATAGATAGATCCCCATACAATCGGCTATATGATTGCATTTGGGGCGGCTCGTGCAATAATTTCGTTTGTTTTGTTTCTCATTGGCAATCTTCGTGAATTTCCGGGTTTTTTAATAATGCAATATGGTATTTCAATTTTATATCTGCTACTGAATTTACACAAACTTTCACCCCCTATTACATTCCCTTCTAGGTGATTTTTGAGATAAAAAATGTTTGTTCTTAGCAGGGGATGAGCCTAACGCATTTTTTAACATTATTTTTATATTTTTCGGTATGGCCTAAATATTTTTTTTTTAAATATAATTTTCCACAGACATATTCGTCCGTGCCTTTTTTAATTTACTTTAATATTATTATATTTCTTTAATTTCCACTTTTGTACAACTCCAGCCGAGATGTTACAATTTGCCTAACAGTGGCACCGAGGCAGACCTTATCCGTCTGGCCCAGAACCACCGCTGGCCGGCCGGGTGAGTTGACAACATGCAGTGTCACCTATCTTTATTAGGAGCCAGTTACATTTACCAATATGCATATACAATTATATAAATCTTACACTACTACTAATTTCACAGTTTTCATTACATTGTGTTGTATTGTATGAGTTCTTACATTGCATATACAAGTGGCTAAATAATAATTTGGCCTAAATATTAGTCAGAAATATAAATTATAAATAAGATTTTTGATATTTACTACATTATAAAGTTTACACACGTTACATTGCAAGACAGGTGAGGGTAAGCACAAGCTACAACGCACTAAAAAATTTACGAAAATCCAGTATTAAGGCCATTTTATTGACGTCCTCAGTGGTCGCGGGTTCGATTTCTCTAATGATGCAAGCATTTCTATTCATAAGTATGATTGAAAATCTAAGTATTTATATCAGTTATCTAGTACCCATAATACAAGCTCTGCTTTCCGTGGGACTGGATGGCGCTGTGTTAATTGTCCAGGGTTAATTTATTTATTAATATAGTTTTATGGCAAATAAAGGTGAATAAAAATCAGTACCATTACAATGTTATGATTGTATATCTATAGTATATATGAAGAATGTGTTTTAGTACAACAAATGAGATGTCATTGTATCTATCCGTTTCACTTCCCTACAACAAACGAGCAGACTGCGTATAATTCCAAGGGATTCACTAATGAGAATCATGTCATACGATATACTTACTTACGTATGATATAAAAGAAATTTGACTAAAAACGTCATCATCTGCTTCTTCCTTATCCCATTTATTTGTGGTCGGCGTAATATGTTATTCGCTTCCATTCATCCCTGTTCGCAGTCATCGAGTTATTTACTTCCTTTCTTACCATATCATCTTTCACACAGTCCATCCATCTCTTTTTCGGCCTTCCTCTGCCCTTATAACCATCCACATTCATATGTAACACCTTTCTTAAAATATTATCTTCGTTCCTACGCATTACATGTCCATACCATGATAGACGATTACTCTTCAACCTCTCTGACACCGGTGCCACTTTCATACTATCGGATCTTTTAAATAATATCTTCCTTTTTAAACTAAGTTATAAGGTACATAATAGTATTTTTTGGACTACTTCAATGCTGTCACAGCTGGCCTTTACAGATTCACCGGACGATAGAGGGCGAGTGTAGATGGCACTCCAAAGCCGCGGAAGGACTTATGGAGCGGCTAGTGTCTACACCCGCCTGACGGATATGAAATAGTACTGTAGAACTATATTTCTTCTTTGTCGATTCCTCAAGGCTGAGGGTCGTGACCACCAGGTATGCTTCTTCTAACGAAATGTATATAAGGCTCTAATCTGTGCCGTATCTGTGTGTAAATTTTGAGGGCATCTCAAACAGAATTAGTCCATTGCGGTGGGAGGAATTTTCCATCCACGTGGCCATTATATAAGCAGTTTTTCATATAGCCCTACCTCTGCCCTTTCTTCCGTCCACATGGACTACCATTATACATGTTTCCTATATTCCTATATATGACTGATATTTGATGGTGGGACAGGTCAATGTTCTCCTTCTAATATGTCTAAGTGCAATGATGGCTGACTCATCCGTCATACTCGTGAACGGGTGCTGCTTGTGGGGACTGGTCTGTTAAGGTTACGGATACGAATTAGAATATTTCCTTTTGAGAAAATTGCAATAGCTTCTGTTGCACTTTATTCTCCCTTTGAAGTTAGAAATGAATCTGTAGTAATATTCATGTACAATCTCGTTTGAAAAGAATAAGAGATGATTTCTTGTCAGTTCTTCTCAGCTTGAAAGTACTCCGAACTGACGGTAGATTTGACAGATTATAAGAGTATGTAATAGACCTACATGAATAAAGATATTATGAGATATACTAATTACAAATTTATATTTTATAATATAATCTCAAGACAATTCACACAGCATCACCTAGACACAAGTTAAGCTAGCTAAAGCTTGTTATGTTATGGGTGCTATATAACTGATCCATATAAATAGATGTTTTTTTTTGTAAATACATACATATTATACATAGAAAACACCCAGTCCGATACAAACAATCATACTCATGAATACAAATGTTTGTGCCGTGCCGAGGAATCGAACCCGCGACCACCGGTCGTAAAGCGGTGTGCTAGACCGCAAGACCACCGAGGTCGTCAAAACTTAAATAACTTCTTTTTATTAAATGATACAATGTCTCGGTTTCGGTGGTTTAACAGTTCTGAACACCGCTTTACTTCTAATGGTCGCGAGTTCGATTCCTCGCACAGTGCAAACGAGTATTCATCTCTAACTCTGTCTGATTATTTGTAACCATCTGGGTGTTTTTTATATGTGTAACTGTGTATGTATTTGGAAAATATATACATATGTGTTTATATTAGTTTGTATTTTTTACATATGTGTTTATTCAGAGTTTCTATCAGGTACAACCTTTATGAAATTTACTTCGAGTCTTACAACCGTGCAGTTATGAATTATTAACCCCTCCCCCTACCTCCCTCCCTCCCTCCCTCCCTCCACCCCTCGCGTGCCGTCACTCATTCATCATAACCAACTGGCGGTTCAAATTACAGGCCACTTCCCTGAAACAGTCCGAAATGAGCAATCGCTTAAATTTAGCCGGAAAAAGCAATGTTGCCCTTTGATAGGTCGATTCTATCAGATCCTTAGATTACATGTTTACAAATAAATCGTTGAGTAGTTTTCTTGTTCACCGGGTACCGTTAGTTTGTTTGTCATTATCATTACATAGTATAAAACAAAGTCATTGCCGCTGTCTGTCCCTATGTATGCTTAAATCTTTATATTTCATACTAGCTGTCCCAGCAAACGTTGTTTTACCTTAAAATAAAAAAAAATTAGGGGTGGACTACCCCTAACATTTAGGGGGATGAAAAAGTTTCTGTCTGTCTGTTTGTTACCTTTTCATTACTAAACTAATCCTAATTAAAACTGATTGAAGATATATTGTAATCTTGTATTATACATACAAAATGATAGATATAAATACATAGTTATTCCTTTTTGTAAACACATACATAATATATGTACATGTATAGAAAACACCCAGGCTGTTACAAACAATCATACTCTTGAATATAAATGTTTGGACCGAGAGAGGAATCGAACCTGCGACCATCGGAAGTAAGGCGGTGTGCTAAACCGCTAGACCACCGAGGCCGTCAAATGTAGTAGCAAATTGTGGTCAAGTCAAGTGTTGCGTTCAACAGGACATTGATTGTTAATTATAACTCTGACTACCCGTCGTGAAGGTATATTTATATGTTTTTTATATACCTATTAGTCTCATATTGTATAGTCATTAAAAAAAAATTAATGGAGAATTAATCGATTATTCGGTTTTCTCTTAATTGCAGTTCAGAAACGGTACAATATTTGAATTAAATCGACAACTTAACTTCCATTTGAAGAGTTCATAACTGATAGTAATGTTTTTGTTAGAGAAACTTCATAGCGCTGATAATATTATCTGATTGCACAAAGATCGAGTGCGTAGCGATTTTTATGTCGATTGTTGCATGCCTAATCCTTGCTAAGTGTATATTTAGTACTACACAGCATAAATACACAGTACTCGTTCACGAGTATGACGGATAAGCCAGCCGTCACTGCGCTCGTTCATATTTTAGGGAGCCCAATGACCCGGCCCACCACGCCGCCACAAGTCTGGAGATTTTAGTGAGCATGACAGCTCATTCCACTGGACCACGTCACAGCTACAAAAATTACTATATGGTAGTTACAGTATTCGCACTTTACATGAGGATGCATGCGGCAATGAATAAAAAAGCCGCTACGCTATCATATATCAAGAAAGCCTAAATTCATTAAGTAATCAAAAGTATTTATATTAGGTTTATTAATTAAAAGATATTAGACACAGAGTAAATAGATACCAGTAGATAGATAGATAAAATTGTAGTTGGCTTGCCATTCTCATTCATTCATAATTTAAGAGCTGTGCTCTTGTCGGTGGAGCTCCCGCCACCTTACACGATCTTCCATCAGTCCTTTTAGCTGTTGATACGATACGACTCCAACTTTTTCTTTCTTGCTTGATATAGCTGTGTCTAGGTCTTCCCCTTCATCTCTTTCCAACTATTTCTTCTTCAATAATATTGTTAATTAATTCGTCGTGTCGTATCAAGTGCTTCAATATTTTTCCCCGCTTATTCTAAGCCGTATAAAACAGTCCTAAAGCCACCTGTTTACGTAGCGCAACGAAATTACTTCACAAATACAGTAACAAATTGAGAGTGCATCCTGTGCGTAATACCCCTATTCCTACCCTAGAAGTAATCTCGAGAAGTTGCTTAGTAAACATAGCGCGGACCCCTCCGTCTTACGGCAATTGGGCGCCCTAAGCGGGGGAGAACTGTTGCAATATCAATAAACCGTATAAAATTTTCTGTGACACTAAATACTACAGCTACACTATTTATATGTTTATTTTTTAAATAAAAAAAATTGTACTGTTGACATAATTATTGTTTTTTTATTATTTGCACTCAAGTAATCAGTGGGTTGAAATTCTGCGCCACGCTGTTATGGGTTAACTAGAAGAGACCACTTATAGACAAGTCCTCCTTTATAAAAATATAATAAATTCTAAAATTATAAACAATATTTTTGTTTATTTTTTCTTGACTGATTGTGAGTATAATTGCGACATACAGTCATGTAGACTGTATGTCGCAATTATGCTAATTAAAAACAATAGTACGTTATTAGTACTTTTTAATAAAATAATCTATACATATAAATAAAATTGGAGTGTCTGTTTGTAATATTGAAATAACCATTTTTTACTACTTGCATATGAATATAAATACGGTACATACACCAAAATAACATTTTTTACAATTTTTGTTTGTCTATCTGTCGGTCTGTTTGTTCCGGCTAATCTCAGAAATGGCTGGACCGATTTTGACGGGACTTTTTTTGGCAGGAAGCTGATGTAATAAGGAGTAACTTAGGCTACTTTTATTTTTAAAAATTAAAATAAAATTCTACGCGGACGTAGTCGCTAGTTAATTAATAATAAGAGCCACAAAGCTAATTATCGTGAAAGTATAAGCACGGAAGTTGGCTACGGAACCCTAAAACGATGTAAGCTTTAATAATGCTTAATAAAAACATAATAAGTTAAGAGAACCTTGCACTCCTTCATTTTCGCAATACGGTTTCATAAGCCTCGTATAATGTTTGGTACAAGTTTAAAACGACAGCGTTTATAAAAGATAAAATAAAAGTATAGTTTTAATTTATGTGTAATTAAACTAGTTTAATATGCCAGTTTTTGTTTTGATATACAAATTAATATCGCTATTAAAAATAGGTGTTGAGTTGGGAGAAGGGTGAAACTTTAGGGTTAGTATTTCATATGAGATAACATAAAAACATAAACTAAAAAAAATATTGTTGTGTTGGGTAAACATTATATAACTTAATGGCTATGAAAAAGACTACATGCATATGAATATATATACGGTACATATACCAAAATAACATATTTTATAATTTTTGTCTATTTGTCTGTCGGTATGTTTGTTCCGGCTAATCTCTGAAATGGGTGGACCGAATTTGACGGGACTTTTTTGGCAGGTTGCTGATGTAATAAGGAGTAATATATGTAGGTAAGTAACATAACTATCTTTATCTTAGATTTTTTTTTTATTTTAGAATAAAAAAGTATAAAAATAAATTCTACGCAAACAGAGTTGTGGGAACCGCTAGTCATTTAATAAAATTCCACTAAAACAACACTTGAATAACATTATTCGCAAATTAAGTGTAGCAAACAATTGGAAAGGTAATGAAAATCTCTTAGTAGTTCGACTACTATTTTTTTAAGTGTTTGAAATAAAACAAAAGTTGTATAATAATAATAATAGTAACTTTATTGTGCAAAAAAACAAATACAAAAGGGACTTAACTAAGGTTATATATCTATATTAATTCATATATATACAATAGTTCATAACACTATTTAATACCAAGTCCAGTGCAGTAGTGTCTAAACTAGGCCTAGCCTGTATCTCAGACACCATTGCCCACCTAAAGATAACATGCTATACGATTCTTAGTAAGTATAAAAAGACAACTGGTTGGTATGGAAAGGTACGATGATAATGATGGGCTCAATTTTTCTGGTTTATTAAATCGCTATCCGCTTTTAACTTACACCACAACAATAACCATAAGGATTGGTGTGCACAGCAGGGGTTGTTTTTGTAAATACCTTTAATTAATTATTGTTCAGATGAAGTGAGTTTAAAGTATGAAATATTAAGTTTTTAACCAACAAAAATACAGTGTTGTATGGAGAGAATTTTTCATTTATCATTTTTTTTTATAATAATATTATATTTATTTATCAGAATATATGGTATGTACAATAATTAACTACATGTGTTGCCGATGGCAACCTTTTTGATAGTTTTTAATTTTTTGTTATATATATATATAAATTTATATTTTGACGTTCTGTTTTGATATACCGTTTGTTTTCTTATACCATATTCTTGATTTTTATATTTTTGCTAGTGAGCTGATTACACATATTTTACCAGATCTAGGAACGTGTCTCACTTTAAACCAGCCTTAATATAGTCCTTCGGTAACAACATTTAAGTTTCATCTACTGTTTCCAGCGTACAAATATGAATTCTGCAATCCAAGTATTAAAAAATATATTATAAATTCTAAACATTGATCATTCATTATAACTTCTTACTTTAAATACGTTATGAAATATATAAATATTTGTTTTAATTGTGGTCAGTTTGTTCTATTAACAGGCGTTAAAATGACGAGGTTGTCATTTCTATAGTATTTTAATTATACTAGCTATGTTTCGTGACGTTGTCCAAATGAATGAATGATCAGTCGTGTATCTGTCTTTAATTTCATTCGGACCATTCCAGTAGTTTAATCATGAATGAGTAATAAACATACAAACTGTTACATTTAATATTCTGCCGGCTTCAGTCTAGCGGTTTAGCACACTGATTTAAATCTGATGGTCCCAGGTTCGATTCCTCGCACGATGCAAAATTTGTGTTCATGAGTATGTTCTTTATAGCAGTATAGGTTTCGATTATGTATGTGTTTACAAAAATGTGTCTAAGTATTTATATCGATTGTCTAGTAACCATAACTCAAGCTTTAGACTAGCTTGAATGTTAATTGTCCTGAGATGTTATTATTATATAATAAATAAAAAAAAAAATGTATATATGTATTTGTAGCAGTTGTCTAGTAACCATAACACAAGTAATTCTGTCCGTCTGTCTGTCTGTCTCGCTTTCACGCCAATCCCACTGAACCGATTTAAATGAAATTTGGTACACATAATAGTCTAGAACCTGAGAAAGGATATATGCTACTTTTTAATCCGAAAAAAGGGTTGTAAGAAGTTGAAACGGGAGATGAAAAGTTATATGGAAGTATCGACCATTTACGCGGACGAAATCGCCGGTACAGTTTACCATAATTTTATTCATGTTAAAACACGGTTAATAAATTCAGTTCTATTTATTCGACAGTTCAGTTCCGTATTTAATGACTTATGACTTCACTAATTATTTAAACGATCTTCTATCAGTCCTTTTAGCTGTTGATACGACACGACTCCAACTTTTTCTTTAACTTGCTTGATATAGCTGTGTCTCGGTCTTCCCCTTCCTCTCTTTCCATCTATTTTTCCTTCAATAATGTTTCGCCCCCTATAGTGCGGTAAAGCTGAAAAGGCCAGCTGGGACTAACAGCATTACAGTAATCCGAAAAGCAATCTGGTAAGTGGCAGAAGACGAGTCTACCACTGTCTATCGAATTCATTTAGGTTTGTTATGTGGTATTTAATGATTTCACTAATTTATTTAAGGGGAAAATTATGTGGTAAACGATTGATAAGACATCTCAATTAGTGGTTAATTTGTGATGTGACAAATCATTCCAACGGAGCTCTTTGTGTATATATAGTTAACGTATAAGCATTCTGAATCACACAAAATTTTGTCTTCGTTGCGTTATACTATCTGTATTTGATAACGGAAATAATTCTAAGGTAAGGTAATACTTCAAATCTCATTAATAATAATAATAATGCCATTGCCATCTCCTCTCCTTAAGAGAATTTTTGGAAAAAAAAAAAGAAAATTATAATGTCCGCATTGTACGCCGGTTTCTCTCCCTGGGGCCCTGAACCCCGGCCGACTGTGCTTCTGCCGGGGGTAAGTTGCCATCTCCTCTCCTTAAGAGAGGAGATGAGATTTTTTTTGGAAGTTGGAAATAATAATAATATTCCGCAAATTTTTGTCTTCCACTTAAAAATTATCCATCCTCATCATTCATCATTTATACTGTCATTGTTTGGTGATTTTTACCCGCAATGATCAGTCTATTACCCCATCAAAGGGAGATATATAATATATATAAAAATCAAAATAGTAATAATAATAATCTCATCTCCTCTGCTTAAGAGGGGAGATGAGATTTTTTTTGAAGTTTAGAAATAATAATAATATTTCAGGACAATTCACACAACGCCATCTAGTTCCAGTCCCAAGCTAAGCAGAGCTTGTGTTATGGGTACTAGACAACTGATAAATACTTGGATACATTTTTTTTGCAAATAAATACATATTATACATAGAAAACACCCAGACCAATACAAACAATCATACTCATGAATACAAATGTTTGTACCGTGCGAGGAATCGAAACCGCGACCATCGGAATTATGGCGGTGTGCTAAACCCACCGAGGTCGTCAAATATAGTATTTGTCTATCTTTTTTGTGTAAGAATCTTATACTTACATCACCCTCCTTTTTTAACATTATTTCTAATTAATATATCTAAAAATGTATTTATGTACAATAAATAATATATATTTAGAAATAAAAAAATAATTAATTTCAGATGAAAATAATCGTCGTTACTCTGTGCGTATTATTCGCATTCGCCGCAGCTGATCTTAGATGGGACGAGAGCGGACAATACCGGCTGATTGAGACCGACCCACTCGCAATCCGCTCCTGGCCATTCTTACCGTCGTTGCCGTCGTTACCGTCGATACCGTCGATATCGTCCATACCGTCCTTACTGACCAAACCAATAATTCCTTACCTGCCAAAACCAATCATACCCTACCTGCCACCAGCAATCAACACGAGACTATACCAACCATATGTGTATTCATATAAGCAGATTGTGGATTAATTATATGTGGATTCACCAATTATATTCACTGTTTAAATAAAAATGATTGAGTAATAAGATTGTTGTTCTATCATTATCTGCCTTTGCAGGATACTTTCGTTTACGCAGAATCAGAATCGCGTGTGATTTAGCGCGGGGAAGTCAGCCATGACACATTTTCCATGCACAATCAGGAGCGCGCGCGATTCACGGGAAAGTTAGTCATGATTAACGTGACCAGGCGTCCCGTTTTAAACAAGACTGTCCCTTTTTATAATTACGAGTTGCGGTGTCTCCAAAACGAACTCTGGGGCGAAAAATTGCTCAGTTTTCGAAAACTCCACGAAAATTTACGTAGTTGAGCGGGCCGGTTGTGATGTTGATAATTAAGGTGAATATAAAAAAAAGTGAAAAGAGTTTCATTTAATAGCTTCACTACCTATATTAAGGCATATTTGTTCATCCGATAATACTTAACTTTTTCTGAATTGAGCTGTAAGCAACAAAGCTGTGAGCTGTCTTTTTCATTGCCTGTCTATATTTAATAGACAGGCAATGAAAAAAACAATTCCTAACAATTCCAATACGGGACAATTCATGAGCATGATTGTTTGAATCGGTCTGGGTGTTTTCTATGTATAATATGTATGTATTTACGAGATTATAAAAAAATAAAAAAAATATCTATGATTTGTATCAGTTATCTAGTACCCGCAACACAAGGTTTAGATAGAGACCTTAGACCTTAACTTGGGACTAGCTGGGGCTGTGAGAAATATCAAAAAAAAAAATTACCTGACTAGACCGCGCTGTGTGAATTGGCAAAAAAAATACCCTGGTGACTGAGGCGTCCATAGGCTGGCGTAACTATTTACCATCAGATGGACCATGAGCTTGATTTGATAGCCTACAACCAATAGAAATAGGTATAAAAATCTTTTCTCTTCTTCTGTCGAAGAATAAATGTAAATAACATACAATAATTTGAATGAATGAAAATGTATTTTATTGCCTTTAACAAATAGATTTGTTAATGAAAATGTTCTGATATTCAGACAGCGCATTATAACTGTTTCATTAATTAGCGTGACGTTAATTACAGGATATAGCATAATAATTGGTGTATAAATTATTAATATGTATAATAATATAATCTATATATATAAAAATGAATTGCTGTTCGTTAGTCACGCTAAAACTCGAGAACGGCTGAACCGATTTGGCTAATTTCAATCTTAAAATATTAAACTTCAAAAAACCTTTGACATTTTTAATTTTGAGGCGGAAAGGAGTTCGCGTGGTCAGCTAGTATTGAATAAATATCTTATAATATATAAAGTTTAAAGAAGAGTGTAGTATATAAAGTTTTAAGAATATAAATCTCATAATATACTTAGATGTCCAGGCAAACGTTGTTATGCCATATAAATTAATAACCCTATAAAAAATAGGGATTGATGATAGAAGGGTGAAAATTTAGGATTGTGTGTATTTTTGTATGTTGTATCATAAAAAAATAGAAACTAAAAATTTTGTCTAAAAAATAAAAATAAAAAATTTAGGGGTGGACTACCCGTAACATTTAGGGGGATGAAAAATAGATGTTGGCCGATTCTCAGACCTACTACGCTTACAAAATTTCATGAGAATCGGTCAAGCCGTTTCGGAGGAGTATGGGAACGAAAACTGTGACACGAAAATTTTATATGTATATAAGATAAAGATTAAATGTTTAAAAGTACGCAACGGATTTTGAAGCGGTTTTTTTAATAGATAGAGTGATTGAAGAGGAAGGTTTATATGTATAATATATGTATACCCGTGGAAAGCCGGGGTGAGTAACTAGTACTAGATAAGGTAGCTGATATTTTAGCAGCTATCTTATTTTATCTCGTACCAGATATAAGAGAGTGCAGTCTATGGGAAATCGCCGTTAGTGCGGTACAACTGCATGTTTATTTCTCTGCATCTTTTATCCCTCGGGATACGTGAGACTGCTATCGGTATTCTAAACTAGTACGGTATCCACAGATTTTATTACCATTGAGATACGAAATTGGACTTTGAAATGTATTGACTAAGAACTAAAAATACCTTTTTTATTTTTATTCAACAAAATTCAAAAGATTTCTGTTTAAAATTCAAATTCTTTTTTTTATACTTCTATGTTAGCAAACAAGCATACGGCCCACCTGATGCCAATGCTGCCCCGCCAGTGTAAACCGTTAGCGCATGCGGGTGAAGCATTCCATTATCATCTGTAAAAAAAACTATACTACCAGTCATGGGGTTCAAAAGGAGGAGGTAATATTTCAGTAAGGCCATTTTTTTTTATTGGGTTCTTTGGGCTATTGTCAGATGTTTGTAGCACCTGTAGCACTGTGACTTACACAGATCTATTGTGCTCGCCCTTTTTAAAGTTCGCTACCTAGACCCGTCAGGTACAAGAATTGAAGGATATTCTTAGGAGCGATCGTTTTTATTTCCTCGGTAAAGAGTGTAAACTTTCCAAAGGAGATATTTCGTTTACGCATGAGTGGGCTACAACCACATAGGATGTGAAGCGGCGTTTCCTCTTCAGTTTGGCAGAATCTGCAGATTCTTGTCGTGCATAGGCCTAGTTTAGCTATATGCTTGTTTAATTTGCAGTGTCCTGTGAGGGCCCTAGTAAGGCCATAAGCCCGCCGAATATTTCAAAGCCATTTCTCGTACAATGGACCGTGCTGCAATTTCAATTCATTTGAGGACTGGCTATAGTAATAGAGAAATAAATAAATAAAATAGATAGATAGATAGATATATCGTTTACTTGTTTGTTACTAGTCACACATGTGTGTGACTAGTAACAAACAAGTGTTCATGAGAATATAAAAATACATAATACAACATAAGATTTATAAAATTGTGTTTTATGTGTGATCTGTAGCAATACAAAAAGGTCGAAGCTCAGCGTGGAACATTGTTCAGGGAACAAAACACTGATTTTCAGCTTCAACCCATTTGAGGGTACGTGAAAATAATAATTAAAATAAATATAAAATAAAAAGGAGCAATATTATTAGTGATTGTCTGTGTGGTGTGTTTATAATAAAAATAATGTAAATAGTTCAGAGTATAATTTGATATAATTTTAACTGAGTGGTAAGGATCAACAAAAAGAAAAAAAAAGAAAATATTAATAAGAGTAACATAGAGAAATAAAAAACAATTTTTTTTTAACAACCTTTACCGGATATTACAACCGCTAGCCAAGAAATTTCTGTGGAATGCCTAAAAATTATTTTATTAAATATTATTTAATATTATTTTATAAATGAATAAATAATTTACAACTGTGACTGTTGAGGTAGAACTACGTAAATGTATATTATATAATTCTATACGAAACTACATTTTTACTAATATTATAAACGCGAAAGTAACTCTGTCTGTGTGTTTTTTTTTTACTACTATGTATATATACTTTATTGCACTTATTTCATTAATAAAATAAAGACAGTTATACAAAAATGTGCAAGGGCGGGTTAATTTCTGAAACAGATCTCTTCCAGCCAACCTAACGTTGTGACAGAGGTGGTAGTTAGCGGGCGACGATAGTGCTTGAGTTTTTGTAATAGATAACAATATTGTAATTTATACCTAAAAAGAAAGACATACACACTCTTACTAAATATATAAATAATAATAATAATAATAATCTCCAATCGTTATGTCGGTGAACGGTCTTATCCCAACCAATCTGGAACAACATCTCAGACGGTTGGGATTCCGGGGCGGCTCACTCCCGGGAAAGATGCAGAAAGCGGTGCTATTAGATTCTGCCCGCATTGTACGCCGGTTTCTCTCCCTGGGGCCCTGAACCCCGGCCGACTGTGCTTCTGCCGGGGGTATGTTGCTATCTCCTCTCCTTAAGAGGGGAGATGAGAATTTTTGGGAAAACAAAATAATAATAATAGAGGGTTTTGTCTGTGCAATAAAGGATTAGGTGGTTAAGACGAACAATTACCGAAAGCACATTCTGAAGGATGGCACTGTGATAGAAATCGAACCTGCGCCCATCGGAAGGCCGTCAACGGTTTAATAAAATAACAATCACATTATATACTAAAAATCGTATCAAAAAACGATTTGTTTTATAAAAGTAATATATCATTGTAATAATGACATTGTTTTGTTCTATTACACGCAGTTTATATCTATAATTACGGAAGCAATCACATACAAATTATGATATAATTAAGAATAATTCATTTTTTATCTGTAACTCTATTCATTAGCGTGTGTCGCAGTATTTTATTTTATTTTTTATTTATTTAAGTTTAATGCACAAAAACAAAATGTACATAATAATATGACGGACTTTACACCTTGCGGCGTTATCTACCAGGCAACCATGAGTGGTGCAGAGAAAGATTGTTGGCGGTGCAATAATATAAATAAGACACGTCAAAATATATACCCCTCCGATCGATCTCCCGTCCAATTCAAACGGGGATCGATATTACGACGGCTTGAGCCGAGGTTCGAACCCCTAGTGGTGCCCTCAGACTAAAGTCGTATCTGTCAGGCAGGAGTTGGGCTTCAGCTGCTCCATAAGTTCTTCCGCGGGTTTGGAGTGCCATATGCACTCGCCCCCTAACGTCCGGTGAAGCTGTAAAGGCCAGCTGCGGCCAACAGCATTAGAGTAGTCCGAAAAAAAAATATATATACTATAAGACACAATATATATGAATTTCTTTAAAAAATGATATCCATTAATAAATATTATATGTAAATAAATATTTAATGATCTGACAATCAAATTATGAGTACAGCCACAAAATTAAATGAAAAAAAATCGGAATAATAAAAAAAAAAAAATTATTCACAGAGTATACAACAGAAAACTGTAAAATATGGAGGACAGTAAACGATAACTTACAAACTCAAACCTACACATCCTTCTCAATCAAACCGACTCATCTTTCTTGGCAGTCGGGTAAATTACGTAAATTGCAGGCACAGATAGTGGAACAATATTTATAAAAAATCATAACACTGTTGAAGTGTGCCTCCGCAAGGATGTACCTACACATCCTCACCGACTCATCTTTCTCCATTTTCTTGGCAGTTGGGTAAATTGCGTAAACTGCGGGCACAGATAGTGGAACAATATTTATAAAAAATCATAACACTGTTGAAGTGTGCCTCCGCAAGGATGTACCTACACATCCTCACCGACTCATCTTTCTCCATTTTCTTGGCAGTTGGGTCAAGTCAGTTTTTGCGTGTAAGAGATCCATCCATCTATCCATATATAGTCACAAACTTTCGCGTTTATAACATTAGTACGAGTAGCCATGCTTACACGTACGCTCTTCCACGCAGGAATCGGCTTTCATATAGGAGAGAGCATGTAAAGGTACAATAAAGAACGAGAATCATTCACGCGCGATTAGGAGCACGACTGCTTGTATCTATTTTGTGCGTTCATATCCTCAGGCGTGATTGAACATATTTTAATTTACTTTGATATTTTTTCCACATATATAAAAAAATGTTGATTATTGAGAAATCTGTAATAGCATTTTCCCGCGAGCTTCTAACTTTTATGTTAGAGCATGCATGTAGCGAATTCCTTGATAGGTTTTTATACTATTTTTAAATTTTATAATAATATTCTTTGACATATTCTTTATTGTTTACTTTCTATTATATATCGCTGTCATACTAGTCGCATTTTCTTTAATCTGTGGCGAATCTACTATCATCGTGCGGCAACACCGTTGCCTAGTTACGATGGGGCAAGAATAAAATAACAGGCCTGTCATTCGAGACCGAATCACTTTCTTGTACATACCTATATATTCATTGTAAATATTTCGTAATTATAAATATGTACATAACAACAATCTGGACTCATCATTTCACCTCCTTCTTTCCCGCTGTTGCTACAAGAACACAACATAAACACAAATAATAGCGGTAACAATAAAGACGCTAAATATCTCCGTATTTTCCTCATTAAAACCCTCAGCATCTCTCACTCATCAGACACATTTGATACCTCCGCTTCATAGGTAGAAGGACCAAAATGAAGCGGAGGTATCAAATGTGTCTGATGAGTGAGAGGTGCTGAGGGTTTTAATGAGGAAAATACGGAGATTAACTAAAATGCGACTAGTATGACAGCGACATATAATAGAAAGTAAACAATAAAGAATATATCAAAGAATATTATTATAAAAGTTAAAAATAGTATAAAAACCTATCAAGGAGTTCGCTACAATACAATATGTTTGGGAACCTACTCTGCTACCAAAATGTTAGGGAATTTACTCTCTGTATATATATAGTGAAAAATGAGTGGAAGCGTCAGTATATACCTGTATGGTTCTGCGGATTTCTTGGACTTCAGGGTCTCGAAGATATCTTCGCTAGCTTTCCAGTTTCACAGTAGGTTTCACAGTTCTAATTTATTTTAATTCACAATACAATGCGCGCGCGTCATGGCCGCCTTACAGTCGGTTCAGTTCTAGGCAAGGGAGGCGAAGTGAAAGCGTGGGAACAGAAAACTAACGGACTCTAATATAATATAATATCTGTGCTTACGATGATACAGGGTAGATTTTGAACACAATAACAATAAAAGTAAATTCGTATCCCTCAAACGGGTGTTGGTCTTCAGCCGCTCGAGTCCTTCCACGAGTTCGAGTGCCATCTGCACTCGTCCCTTATCATTCAGCTGCACCATATGTAGCCTACTTTACTTTGTATTAGTACGAAGTTGCCTGCGTAGGGCCTATCTCATCAATGATTGGGAGTTCAATAATTTCAATTCACTTTATAAGCTGTGTTGTCGGTTTGCAGGGAGAGTAATTACAAAGCATAGAGTCATGACACTTAGGTCTCGCAATACATCGGAGGTAGTGAAGGCGTTGTGTTGTATTTAGTGAATTTTATTTGATAAAAAATAATAAACAGCGCCATCTAGTCCCAACCTAAGCAGATCTTGTGTTATGGGTAGTAAACATCTGATATAAAAACTTACTAATATTAAAATACTCAAAATAACATATGTACTGTGCGAGGAATTGAATCCGCGACCATCGGATGTAAAACTGTGTACTAGCGCTAGAGCACCGAACAGATATTCTGCATATACAGCTTGTTAGTGACAGTGACAAATCGGCTTACAGGATGATATAGTTGAACAATACAGTTGAATTCTTTATACATACATTTATATAATTTTCATTTAGTATCGGATTAAACTTGTTAAACTTGTAAAATCAAATCGAAATGTTTCCGATGCTTAAATGGCTTCCGATCCGCCAACGCAGAATTATTCGCCCCTTGTGTTCAGTACTATACGATCCAAACACTCCTGAGTATCTTAAGACCAAATTTATTTTTCATGGGGATATCTCTCACCGTAATCTTCGTCCGTCTAGGAATCTACTTTGGCACGTTCCTGCTCATCGTGCGAGCTTCGTCTCTAAATCTTTCATGCTTCAGGCTATTAAACACTGGAATGCTTTGCCCCTTGACATTAAATCTAGTACTACCAAATTTACCTTCAAATCCAAGTTAAGAAAACATCTTTCCAACGACTTTTGTAATTAAATTAATACATTAATATAATGCTAAATTATCTCCGGATTTCACTGTAGATATGTCTTGATTGATATCTCATTGTTGATTTGTATTTAGTATATATGTATGTATAAATTTAATATGTATATTATTATGTTTGAATCTCCTTACCTCACTGGTAGTATTAAAAATAAAAGAAAAAAACTATTTTATATTAATTTTTATTATTGAGCAATATTCGTTACATCACATCATATAAAAGATAGAAAAGGATATTGCAATCTTAAATGTGTCATTTTGAAATAAAATGTATTATTAATATTTATATATTTATTTATTTATCTTATACATACAAATATTTATAAAAATATATTTTTATTGTTATTAATTTCAGGAAGATATTTCCGTACTGAACTAAACGTATTCTCCTGGAATGAAATGTGGGTAGGGATATCCTAACGAAAGGTCGTACGCTTCAGGGTTAGCAGCCCTGTAGCCCAGAGGTAGCTGTTCAATTTCAGGGTAGTATCCATATCTGTACGATAGAGGAAGAATGGTTCTGTAGACAACTTTCTCTTCTTTCACTTCTTCTCCATAGCATCCGGCCACAGCAGCTAGGAGAATGAAAGCGAAGATCGTCTTAATCATCTGTGAATGAAGAATATTTGTAAATACTATATGTATTATTAAAATATATATATTATATATGTTTATATATAGGTAGTTGTCATGAATATGATGAGATAGCTTTCCGAATGAGCGGTAGATAAAAAAAAAACATTGTTATGACTATTCAAAAGTGCTTAAATGAATTTTCTATTCTATTCTATTCTATGATTGTTTGTATCGGTCTAGGTGTTTAATCTATAATATATATGTATTTACGAAAAATATATATGTATGCATTTGTATCAGTTCTCTATTACTCATAACACAAGCTTTAGCTAGCTTAACTTGGGTCTAGATGGCGCTGTCTGAATTATCTTGAGATTATATAGTATATATAGTTCAAGGCAAGTTGTTATTATTTAATATGAGTATATTGTTAAATTATCATTACATAGTATAAAACAAAGTCGCTGTCGCTGTCTGTCCCTATGTATGCTTAAATCTTTAAAACTATGCAACGGATTTTAAAGCGGTTTTTTTAATAGATAGAGTGATTCAAGAGGAAGGTTTGTATATATAATACATGTACACCCGAGCGAGATGGGGCGAGTAGCTAATTTAAAAGAAAAAAAAATTAATTATAAAAAAAATATTAAAATATAATTATTATTCTTTTTTTTTTCTCTTTATTTTGGCAACAAACAGTCGTTATAAAAACATATAAATATACAAATAAAAGTAATTTTTACGATAGACATTGAGTGCCGAAAATTTTTTACTTAATTTTATTTTTAGTGAGCCTAGTGGACTAAAATAAAAACAAAACAATACAAATACGAAGAAAATGAATAAGAAAAATGAGTATGAATAAGAAATAAGAGTATTACAATACAAACATTATAATAATTATAATAACAAAAATAAAAATAAAAAGGGGGTTACTTTAGTATTTCGAAAAGTTTCTTTCTGTATGTAACTAAGGTGCAACAAAACGGATACAATTCAACAAACTTTGTGTTATACATATTGATTAATTATTTATTAAATATAATTATTGTTAAAATATATAAACCAAAAAAATTTTATTGACTCCCTTAAATGCAAAATTCACATCTTTACATAGTATAAAACGAAGTTGACCGCCAATATTAAATAATGTAACAAAAAGATATATATTGTTATGTCTTACCTTGATGTTATTGTTGTAGGAACAAGAAAAAAACTTGGAATAATTACATTGCAGCAAACTTTCGTCTTAAATACTCTTTTTGATTCAATACGTTAATTTATTTTTAATTGTACGGACCATTTGTATATTGTGTGTATATACAGTTACATTTTGTCATTAAATTTATTTTGTTAACTGTACATACCTGCTAATTTCATGGGTTTTCCTCAACTATTGTTCATTGTAAATTAACTAGAACTTAAAAAAATCTATCCATTCTGTCTTCGAAATTCTTGACAATTGTTATACTATGACGTGACGACCTCGGTGGTCTAGCGGTCTAGCACACCGCTTTACGACCAATGGTCGCGGGTTCGATTCCTCGCACGGCACACACATTTGTATTCATGAGTATGATTGTTTGTATCGGTCTGGGTGTTTTCTATGTATGATATGTATGTATTTACAAAAAAAAAGTATTTATGTATATGTATCAGTTATCTAGTACCCATAACACAAGCTTTAGCTAGCTTAACTTGGGTCTAGATGGCGCTGTGAGAATTGTCCTGAGATTATTATTATTTTACTATATTTGTTGGTTATTTGTTAATCATAAATTTGTTGGTAGATTTCAAATTTTTTAATAATTTTATATTTGTATACCTATTATAAAATTTGGAATACAAGTAATACTATACTAAGTACATACGACCCTGTGTGCACATAAAGCTATCTTGCGTTAAAATGCAGTACAGTAACATAAACTTAATTGCAAAAATCTAGTATAAATATTTTTCATTCAAATATACTTAACTTAAAGTGTATTTTTTATTCTACGACTCATTCAGAACGCAGACTCATCACAGGAAGAACGAGCAAGAAACTTACTTTGCTCTTTTAAATAAATGCTGTTGTAGGTAAATAAAAAAAACCACGGAGAAGGTAATCGACAATCAACATAGACACCGCTACTCACTCATTCATTGTACAATCGGATAATATAAAATTAAGTTCTTATTATTCTAAATTAAATTATTTTGTTAAATATTAATATTTATTACGGAAACCTAACCATCGCTACTGGAAGCGTTACGATCATCTAAATAGTCCTAACCAGAGCTTGTATTATAGCCACTAGATGTCTAATAGTACTTAAATATATATTTTTTACTGTATACGCAACTAGCTAACCACGGCTTCGCACGTATTATACATCAACCTAAAATATAAACCTTATAAATATACCTTAAAAATATATAAACCTTCCTCTTGAAACTCTCTATGTACTAAAAAAATCGCTTCAAAAGCCGTTGCGTAGTTTTAAAGATATAAGCATACATAGGGACGGACAGACAGCGACAGCGACTTTCTTTTCTCTTTTATACTATGTAATGATATACATAGAAAATACCAATATAAGCAATCACACTTATAAATACAAATGTTTGTAGTCTACGAGGAATCGAACCAGCGACCATAGGAAGTAAAGTAGTGTGCTCAACCGTTAGACCACAGAGGCCATCTTTGAACGCTCTTTTATATAATAGGAATGGCAGCCAAGCTAACAGTCAACCTGATGGTAAGTGGTACCGTAGCATATGGCTAAACTAGGCCTATGCACGACAAGTATCTGCAGATTCTGCCAAACGGAAGAGGAAACGCCGCTTCACATCCTATGTGGTTGTAGCCCACTCATGCATAAACGAAATTTCTCCTTTGGAAAGTTTACACTCTTTCCCGAGGAGATAAAAACCATCGCTCCTAAGAATATCCTTCAATTCTTGTCCTTGTTGGGTCTAGGTAGCGAACTTTGAAAAAGGGCGAGCACAATAGATCTATGTAGGTCGCAGTGCTACAGGTGCTACACATCTGACAATAGCGCAAACAATCCAATAAAAAAAAAAAGTGGTAACCGTCGCCTGTACACAGGAACATCACCACGTACTTCGTATTATCATGTGACATGTTCGAATATCACAGTATTTTAACATGATGTAACCTTCAAGCTTGTAAGTAGCTATGACGTGGTCTACTGTTTTGAGTAGTCATGCTCACTAATATGTCCAGACTTGTGGCGGCGTGGTGGGCCGGGTCATTGGGCTCCCTAAAATATGGTCGAGCGCAGTGATGGCTGGCTCATCCGTTATACTCGTGAACGGATGCTGCTTATAGGGACTGGTCTGCTCTACTCACTATGACTGATTTCCTCTTATTAATTGTTTAACCAGTTGGTTATATATTCAATATTTTTTCTATTTGAGTATTTAATTGAATTAGTGCTAATTGGAGGTTAGTATTCACACATTTAAACTTAAAAATGTAAAATAATAATAAAATTATTTAAAAGAGTAGCACGCAAGTTTCTTGCTTATTCTTTTTGTGATGAGACAGCTTTCCGAATGAGCGGTAGATTAAAAAAATGTAATGACTATTCAAAAGTGCTTCAGTGTAAGTTTATTTGAATAAATGATTTTCTATTCTATTCTAATCTGCCAGAAAAAAGATTTAAATGTCAAATAAAACAGTTCCTTTGCAAAAAAGCTTACTATAAAATTGAAGAATTCGTTAACGATAATAATGTTTTTATAGAAAAACTGTAAATCAGATAATATTGTTAGTGCTATACACTAACAATATTATCTGCTTACATTAATAATGAATGCGTAGCGACTTCTATGTTGATTATCGCATGCCTCTTACTTGTTATACTGTAATTATTTATATAAAAAAAAACATCTATTAAAAAGAGCAACACACAAGTTTCTTGCTCATTCTTCTTGTGATGAATCTGCATTCCGAATGAGTGGTAGAATCAAAATATGACTATTCAACAGTGCTTGTAATGAGTTTATTTGAATAAAGATTATTTCTATTTCTATTCTATTCAAAATTACCCCTTCCGATCGTTCCCCGGTACAATTCAATACGGGGATCAAAATTACGACAGCTTGAGCTGAGGTTCGTATCCCTAACGGTGCTCTTAGTGCTTCATTTCTGTCATATAGACAGTCGTATCCGTCAGACACGAGTTGACCTTCAGCCGTTCCATAAGTCCTTCCGCGTGTTTGCAGTGCCATCTGCACTCGTCGTATCGTCCGGTGAAGTTGAAAAGGCCAGCTGAGGTCAACAGCAGTAGAATAATTCGAAAAAAAAATTGTAAATTATTCTGCACTAATTATTGCTATACCTATAACTATATTTCTTTGCAAGTTTATTCTGCACTAATTATTCCTTAAAATTTATTTCTTTTCCAGTGATGTCAGAACAATGTTGACCGTATAAAATTTTGTAGTAATATTTTTTTTTAATTTTCAGGTACCTCGATTTCCGGCTCAGGTAAGCTTCAAATAAATAAGTGGATGTTATTATTTTGGATTAAAATAATACTTTCTTTGAGTAAAATTTTATGTCTTCAATATTTTACCTTCATTCAAGGACTGCTTATATTTTTTATCTTTTACTTTTTGCCAAATTTGTTATAATATTGCGAAACCAATATGATTAATTCTATGACAACATACACATTTACATATTCATATGAATATGTACTTAAAACTATTACTGTTATATGTGACCATATAAAAAAAATGTGAAAATGCGACACTAACACCTCTATTATCAAAATTAACATTATTAACATTCATATGAAGTATTGGTGTAGCGTAAAAAAAGTCTATATAAATAAATCAATTCTGGATAGTATATTTAACATATACTAAACGTAAAATAAGAAGAAAGAAGATAAGTTGTTCAAAAGGTATGTATTTTGTATAAAAAAAAAGAAAAAAGAAGTTTCAAATTCTCTTCTTCTTATTCGATACGTTCTTGACAGAACGGTCGTGGTCATTAGACGGGGTGAGAGGCAGATGCCATCCGCCCTACGACAGCTCACCATTTCTCCATGCTGGCTTTTAATGACTGATGTTTCTTAAAGACTGTATTTTTTTATTATATTTTAATTTTAGTTACAAGGAAACTACGGTCGCTGATGATAAAAGACATAATTTGTTTCTGTTTGACAATAAAAAGGAACAAAGTACAAAATATTTAAAATGTATTTATAAAAAAATAGAATTAAGGTCTAAAATGGTGCGTTATGCACACTGGCTGTCTTTCTGGTACACTCGGAGTAGACCTTTGAAGGACACACTGGACACACGACACACGAGCTTGCAGCTCACTTCATAGTAAGTGATTACCGCCACCCATGAGCTCCCGCAACATAAGGGGAATTGCAATTGCGTTGCCGGTCTTTTAAGAAGGAATAAGCTCTTTTCTTGAAGGTTTTAATATCGTATCGGTTCGGAAATACCATTGCTAAAAGAATTCTAGAAAGAATTTTAGCGTATATTTTAAATACACTTACTTTTAATCTACCACTCATTCTGAAAACTGAGTCATCATAAAAAGAAAGAGTAAGAAATCTGCGTGTTGTTGTTTAATTCTGGTAAGTTTACGTTTTAAAGTCAAAATTAATTTATTGACATTTATATAATACTTACTACAACCTAAAATTAAAAAGCTTAAATAATATAGTACAATAACTAAAATATATTCCCCTTAGGTCCCTTTAGGCAAAGTTCCTAAAATACTGGTAGTGTTCCCTCTTTGAACAGCTAGACTAATTCTTTGTCCAAGGTAGCTGCCAGCTCTTCGGTCTTCTGTGATGTCGACTAACCTTTTCGTTACTTCTTTGAAAAGTCTTATGTCAATAAAAGTAGGGCATATAATTTAATTTATTAATTTAAAACATCTTCTGCATATAAAAATGTCATCATTATATTAGTATTCTTTTTATCAGTATCCCTACCGTTCAATTTGGATAGCTACTTCGGTTGAGGAGCACTGGTATGAATATCAACTTTATCACAGTTTTTAGAACGTATGTATAATGTAATATTATTAAGATTATATATCCCGTGCCTACAATTAAGTAGCAAAGATATAAGTGAAAGGAGTCCCTATGACCTTACCAACGGGATCTGACCTTACCTGACGACCGTAAAATTGTAACTTTTGATGACATTCAATTAGTGCAAATGTGTTCTATGAATTACAATTTTCTAAGGGTCTAAATTCAGGTGCAGAATAATGCAACTAAATGCTGCACCTGTAATAATAACAGACTAACCATCTGTGAATATAGGTATTGTGTTCTACTTTTCCTCTCAATTGTATCCTTGTGCGTTTAGAGCCTTGTCGATTATAATAAACAGCCAAGCAAGAACGCAGAATATCCTCGAAGATTTCTAAAGCGACTTTAGTGTTCCCAAGATTAAATGTTGGGAGGCCAATGCTAAGGACTTCGGGATTTCGTGAGCAGCCGTTTCTTCGGCTTTTCTTCTTCGAAGCAACCGCTACATTGAGGATTGTCCGTAGTACTATGTAATATTATTTTATCTGTGGTGTGTGATGAAGTGTTTGTTTAAAGATCTGTAGTTATTGTTCCTATAATTCCTTCCTATCTAACTTCAGTGGAATTTTTGTGATAGAAACGATACCATTTTAGATTATATTTCTCTAATCCTGTAATTTAATTTTTCTTATCTTACCTTTCATGCGAAAGATATACAAAGTATGATGCTCTACAGCTGAATTATTGTAAAACTATTGTAAAAAGTCTTTAGTAAAGATTTTTTACAAATTCCATCTCGTCGTCGTTATCGTCAAAGTCAAGGGAAATGATGAAGTATAGTAAAAAAAGTAAAATCCTTTATATACTGAATGCTTTATTACCTAATAAAAGCAGTTTTAGTACATTTAATACAATGGGTAGACGTATCTGCTTCTAGGCATAATATAGCGGCTTGTCAGGTACGGGTAGGTGTAAGGGTATACAGTACGATAAGGGTATACCGAGCGGTACGGGAAAACGAGACTACGCTTCGCTTTGTCCGGACTGTCCGCCAATGCTAGGCTGTCCGGGGCGTCCCGCTTCGCCACGCTCTCGGGGGCGTCCGGTGCGGGTGTAGCGAAGCATGCCACCACCATCGCCAACAGGAAAATGATAACGAGCTTGTTCATCTAGAAATAACATTGTATATTAATTTATAAAATAGAATCTATATAATAATACGTTAGGAAAAAACTTTGTATACCTTTTTTATACTACGATGGTGGGAAACAAGCATGCGGCCCATCTGATGTACATGGTTACCGTAGCCTATGCATACTTAATACACCACATTATACATACTACACGTCTCATAACAAATCGTTAATTGCAAAGCAGTGAATCAAATTCAGTCCACCATATGCTTCTATATATATTTGTGAATTTGTGCATTAAAGTTTTAATAAATAAATAAATAATTTAGAAAGAAAATTTTCCGTCTGAAAAGCTTTCATAGAAAACATTAAAGAAACTAAATAAATATTAATTTCTTACCTTGGTTGATGTTTTATTGTTTAGTTGGGTAACCTGCGACTTTAGTACTGTGTTCTTTCGATCAATTCCCACTATATATATACCAATTAGTAACTGTATAGTCATCTTGACTAATATTTTGTGTTATTTGTGGTTATTTAACTAATTACTAATAACGTTTAAATTAAGGTTTTATAGATAACAAAAGGTGTGAAAAATTTAACTACATATATTTTCATTTTTGTTTTTTAAGTAACGGATAAGATAATCTTATTAATATTATGAACACGAAAGTGTAAGTATAGATGTATGTTTGTTATTTTTTTCACGCAGAAACTACTCGCTTGTTTAATCGGAAACTTTTATTCTAACAAATTAGTTTTAAATTTTAATATTACGTTTTTATAACAGAATTGTATAATTTACGTACATATACTAATGTTTCCACTACTGTCGTAGTGTTATACAGAATAAAAATATATTTTTGTCGTTTCCGTACAAATAGTAATTTTTCCAGTATTAATCTACAAACCAAATTTATTTTCTTACAATCAGCTAAATAATATATGACACTATGAAAAAGTCATTTATTTTATAAAAAAGGGCAGTTAGTCTTTATTTTAGTAAAAAATAAGAAAATTTATTTTGATACAACAACCACGTATTTATTAATACCTACCTATACTTTATTAATTTTGTGTTAATGCTTTTTAATAAACACCCACACATTATTTCCGTATAACCTATAAAAATGGGTAAATAACATTAATTTCCAATAGTGCCACAACCTTATTTAAAAACTGCAAATACCTGGCATTATGTGTGTAATAATAAAATGTCATCAGAACAGAGAAACAACATTTGACATTTATTATTATTTGACATTGGACATTGACTTTAATTTTTGTAATTTATATTGTAAAACTTTAAATTGGGCTAAAAAGGACTTGTATCCAGAGCCGTGAAACAAATTAATAAAAAAATATTGTCATATTTGTCTCGCAATTGGTCAATTTAAAGAAAAAAGATTACTGTATACTCTTTTATCATAAAAAAGAATCAAAAACTATATTTTCGCGAAACGTCAACGACACATGTCATATGTCATAGTTCTTTGTGATGGATCTTTGGCGCGAACGCACGCGTAGTGTTGATTGGTTGTTAGCTAGTGACATGAAAAGATGGCGACTGCAGTTTGTTTGTCAGTGTCATTAGAATTTAACGAAATACTCCATAATCCGAAATTTGCGGATATATGTTGTCGACTCGAAATCAATATTTTTTTATGTTTTGTTATTCACATAAGGTTTCGTTCGAGTCTACCGTATCCCTTGACGAAATTATTAATATAAATAAGCTTTAGCGCTAAGCGTATTTTTTACAGGTAACTTGAATTTCCCTTCATATGAAAGTTAATATTATATTATTATTCTTTTTATGACAATACCTGAGAAGAACTGGCGAGACAGTCAAGTTTTTTTTTTTAAATATATATGTATTTCTAACTTCTATTGGTACTGTTGTATATTTCGTGCCTATAATTAAACAGATAGATATAGGAAGTTCCTATCTTACCTGACGTCTACGAGTTTAATTAAATTATAATTTTGTAAGGGTCTAAATTCAATGCATAACTTCTCCCAAGAATCAGAATAATTATTGAATGCTGCATCTGTATTAATAATAGACTGACTAGGGGTAAAATTATGTATTGTTTATTTTCCACCTTTCTTTTCAACGGGGATGACAGTATGTATTGTATGCATGTGTTCTCCACTTTTCCTCTCAATTGGATCCTTATGTGCTTAGGAATTTGTCGATTAATAACCAGCTTAGCTTAACTCCTATGCAGAAGATTTTGGTATCATCGCAGATTTGTTGCAGCGACTTTAGTGTTCCGAAGATTAAACATTAAGAAGCCAATGCTACGTATCATTGGATTCTGTGAGCGGTCATTCCTTTGGCGGCAAAGCAAGCTCGACGGGGAAGCTGTCCGTAGTACCTATATATTGTGTGTGATTTTATTTAAGGAATTTTGGCTCTTATTTATTTTTAATTTTAAAATCTTTGTATCTAATTATATTATTACAATTACTACAATTTTAAAAATCTTTTTGTCTAAGTTCTGTAGATTTTTTGTCACTGATATCATTACATAGTATAAAACAAAGCTGCTCTCGCTGTCTGTCCATCCCTATGTATGCTTAAATCTTTAAGATTACGCAACGGATTTGAAACGGTTTATTTTAATAGATAGAGTGATTCTAGAGGAAGGTTTATATGTATAATACATGTACATCCTGGTGAAGCCGGGGCGAGTAGCTAGTACGTAATGACGATTTTGAATTATATCGCTCTTATCCTTTAATCATTATCTTATTTTACCTTTCTACTAAACTGTGATTGGTACAGTTTATGCTGTAAATAATATAAATGACGTAGTGGAGTAACTTGAAACAGTCATGCTCGCTATAAAGTTCAAACCTGTGGCGGCGTGGTGGGCCGGGTCGATGTGCTCCCTCTAATATGGTGATTAGATTTTTTGTTTTTTTTTTATATAGCATATGCTGGTGTTCACTCTATTCTCCCAAATTTGAATTTAAATAAAATTGTATTATAGTAAATATGTACAACATTAAAAAATAAAATACGAGCTGAGTTTCTTGTCAGTTCTTCTCATATCGAAATCATTCCGAACTAACGGTAGATTTTACATATCATAAGAGTCTGTAATAAACCTATATGAATAAAGATATTTTTTAATTTGAATTTGAATTTTGAACTAAAACACATACATATTACAAAGCATGGTGCTCTAGAACTGAAATAGGCAGACAGATGTATCCTTGTCTGCATAGATAGACTTTTTACAAAGTCTATCATATTGTTGGTTTCGTGTAGTCAAACCTGAGGGAAACGGTAAGGTATGATAAAAAAGTAAAATCCTTTATATACTGAATGCTTTATTACCTAATAAAAGCAGTTTTAGTACATTTAATACAATGGGTAGACGTATCTGCTTCTAGGCATAATATAGCGGCTTGTCAGGTACGGGTAGGTGTAAGGATATACAGTACGGTAAGGGTACAGCGAACGGTACGGGAAAACGAGACTACGCTTCGCTTTGTCCGGACTTTCCGCTAATGCTACGCTGTCTGGGGCGTCCGGCTTCGCCACGCTCTCGGGGGCGTCCGGAGTTGGTGTGGCGAAGCATGCCACCACCATCGCCAACAGGATAATAATAACGAGCTTGTTCATCTGGAAATAATATTGTGTATTGATTTATAATAAGAATTTATATTTAAACACTAATATAATACGTGAGACAAAAACTGTGTATACCTTTTTACAAAGATATATAGAGAATAAGTGCAGAATGCTACTATTTTTTTTAATTATGTATAAAAATACATAAACTAACACACTATATGTATATACTACTATTATATATACTACCATTGTATTACATGACTGAGAATAAAACGTCGAATGCAAATCAGCGAATCGAGGTTTGTTTCTGTGCTGTTATCAAAGTAATCTATTTATGAAGCAAATCTTTGACAATATTTAATGACTTTATTGTATTTAAAGTTGCACATAGGAATTATATTATAGTAAAATAAAAAGCAAAGGCATATACTGAAATAATAAAAGTCATAAAATAATTTATATTTATTAGAAATTATTTTGAACGAAAATGCCTCAAGGTGTTAAGTCCGGCATTTGTGTATTAATAAATAAATAATTAAGAAATTAAATTTGGCGCCTAAAATAGAATACCGAAATGCCTTCGTCGAAAACATTAAAGAAACTAAATAAATTATATTTTGTTACCTTGATTGATATTTTATTATTTGGTAGAGTAGGCTGCAACTTCAGTACTGTGTTCTTTCGATTAATTTCCACTATATTTATACCAATTTATAACTGTAAAGTCATATCTCGACTAATGATTTGTGGTTATTTAACTAATGACGTTTAAATTAGGGTTATATAGATAACAAAAGGTGTGAAAAGTTTAACTATGTTTTCATTCGTGTTTTTTATATCATGGATTACCTAATTATGTTTACTCGTATGTTACAATACATACATACATTAATATCGCTGATGAAGAGGGGCATAAGTTGTAGATGGACTTTGGTGTTCACCAACTGCATTGGTCTGATGCTGATGCAGCAAAATACCATCGCCGGCAACGTGACCTCACGGTTGCAAATCTGCAACCGAAACGGGCTTCCACTCGCCACTTCTATTCTTGTCTCCATGAAGTAAAACCATTTTTATTATGAGTCAGTAATATTAATTTTAATGTATTGTAATTTTAAATAAATTTATGTTTAAATAATTTACATTTATTTTTAGATCCATATTCGGCCCTCACAGGACACTGCAAGTTGAACAAGCATATGGCTTACCGAGGCATATGCACGACAAAAATCTGCAGATTCTGCCAAACTGAAGAGGAAACGCTACTACACATCCTATGAGGTTGTGGCCCACTCATGCATAAACGAAATATCTCCCTTGTAAAGTTTACACTCTTTCCCGAGGAGATAAAAACCATCGCTCCTAAGAATATCCTTCAATTCTTGTCCCTGACGGGTCTAGGTAGCGAACTTTGAAAAAGGGAGAGCACAATAGATCTATGTAGGTCGCAGTGCTATGGTTCAGGTATCTGACAATAGCCCCTAACAACCCAATAAAAAATAAATAAAAAATAGATCCATATAAGTTTTACTCCATCGATCGGCCAGAATAGAAGTGGCGGGCGGAAGCCCGATTCGGTTGCACATATGAAATCGCGAAGTCACGTTGCCAGCACTGGTGTTCCGCTGCATCAGGGTTAGACCATTGCAGTTATGAACATCGAAGTCCATCTACAATGCATGCCGCAGTTCATCAGCCATAATAATGTACGTATTGTAACACATGAGTGAATAGTTAGGTAATATTATCTTATCCCTGATATAAAAAAACAAATGAAAACATAGTTAAACTTTTCACACCTTTTGTTATCTACTTAACCCTAATTTAAACGTCATTAGTTATATAACCACAAACTATTAGTGAAGATGACTGTATAGTTATAAATTGGTATATATATTAATGGAAATTGATCGAAAGAACACAGTACTGAAGTTGCAGCCTACTCTTAAACAATAAACAATCGACCAAGGTAAGAAATTAAAATTTGTTCAGTTATTTCTACGACATCTCATCTCAGTGATTTACTATTATTTCCCACCCCATTTTATACCAAAATTGTTTCTTCTAAATATGACATATTCATAAAATGATTGTATTTGTATATATGTAATCCCGCGAGTGAGACTTGAAGAAAAATCTTATAATATTTAATTATTTATTAACGTCTTAAAATCGTCTTACATCGTCTTACGTCGTCTTACGTCGTTCTCCACTACTCTATTCTTTTTTTTTTTAATAAAACTACAATAAAAATAAAATGCATATAACTATATGTTTCTTTGCATTTTGTTTCACTTTAATGCGCTTTTTTTGCAAACTTCAATAACAATATTAAAAAAATATAAGCAATGATAAATAAACAACCCTATACAATTCACACAACGCCATCTAGTCCCGAGCTGTGTAGAGCTTATGTTATGCGTACTAGACTGATATTATACATTTAGATGCAATTTTCTTTGTAAATGCGTATATTTACTATATACGCATTGGAAAACACCCAGATCAATACAAAAAATCATACTCATGAATATAAATGTTTGCATGTTTCCTTGAGTGCAACCGGCGCAATCAATAGTATAATAAAACGAAAAGAAATAAGTTTTAAAGACTTACTAAAGTATAATCAATTTAATAAATTTCGATTCCAGATGAACAAGCTCGTTATCATTTTCCTGTTGGCGATGGTGGTGGCATGCTTCGCTACACCCGCACCGGACGCCCCCGAGAGCGTGGCGAAGCGGGACGCCCCGATCAGCCTGGCATTGGCGGACAGTCCGGACAAAGCGAAGCGTAGTCTCGTTTTCCCGTACCGCTCGGTATACCCTTATCGTACTGTATACCCTTACACCTACCCGTACCTGACAAGCCGCTATATTATGCCTAGAAGCAGATACGTCTACCCATTGTATTAAATGTACTAAAACTGCTTTTATTAGATAATAAAGCATTGAGTATATAAAGGAATTTTACTTTTTGTACCATACTTTGCCGTTTCCCTCGGCTTTGATCACACGAAACCGTTAGATATATAGATAGATAAATACTTTATTCATAATATACAAACACATTGCATACATGAGATACAGAAATAAAAATTTTACAAATTAAAAAATGGAGGTGGCTTTACGTTTTGCAAACATGAACAGGCAACCAACTCAGCATAAGCTACAGATAAATCTGCAGTCAGCAATCAGTAATACGATGTACCGAGATAGACTATGTGAAAAGTCTAAACTCGGCAGACTGCGATACTCTGGTTGCCTATTTCAGCTGTAGAGGAACTTGCTTTGTAATTTATATTTCGTATTAAAGCTAATGTTATAATAAAGGTTAGCTAGATGATAATAAGACAAAAATCTACTGAACTAGATAATAGGAAGAATTTTAAAATTTTAATTACAGGAACTAGTAACTATAATTCGTAAGACACTACATCATACACAATAGGTACTACGCACAGCCCTCCACGTAGTTGTTGCTTTGCCGCCGAAAAAACTACCGCTCACGAAATCCAGAAGTGGTTAGTATTGGCCTCGCAGCATGTAATCTTTAGAGTAGCTCAAGAATTCTTGTGATGAGACCGGTTTCCAAATGAGCGGTGGATTAAAAGAATGATAACTATGATTTTCTTCTATTAAAAAGTGCTTAAATTAAGTTTATTGGAATAAATGACTTTCTGTTATATTCCTGAATTAGGCTCAAGAGATTGGGAGTATATATCGAGCCTACACAAAAAAATAACTGTTTCTCTAGTGAAGAACAAATCAAAAAAATTAATCCGAGAAACGGCGATAGGCTACTCCCAGCCATGTTACATTCAAATATACCGAGCTAAATATGGGCTTGTTAACTTTTTTTAAAAAGTCAGTTTGTTAACGTTGTTTACATGTCTATGTCTAATAATCCTCAAGTCAGAGACATTTTTCGGCCATTATTCCCGGTCGAATACTTCTAAGATTGTTGAGATAAATGTGTTGTAAAGTTTAGTAAAAATCAGTTCAGCTTGAGGTCCATTATCATTGCGGTTACCAGTGGTAGAAATAGGGTCTAGACTCCGTGGCATTTTTGGCTTAAATTGCTATCAAATCGTACTTGAACCTGTATAATGACGTTAAAAATAATCAGCTAGATGTACTGTGATTTATACTGTAACAGGGAATTCATTCCCACACGCTGGAACCTATGTGGTCTCGGACAGTGCGGTTCCAGAGGAATTTCCTCCCGCGTACACTTAGATTGTGGAATGAACTTCCTGCCGAGGTTTTCTCACGAGACTACAGGATGGGGTTTTTCAAGAAGGGTATATTAAGGTTTATTAAGGGTCGGCAACGCGCACGTGACACCCGTGGTGTTTCAGGCGTCCATAGACTGCGGTAACCATTTACCATCAGATGGGCCGTATGCTTGTTTGCCACTATAGTAGTTAAAAAAAAACTGTGACATATCTATATTGGCTATTAGCACGAAAATGTCATACTAAATTCAATAATTTCTACATAAATACCTAAATTTCACAGATGTTCATATGCTATTTTGATTAATTAAAATTATCAACTGGTTGTAATGTGTTTGGACACTCGTTAGCTGGAGATATTTAATTATAATTGTGTCAATTTGGCTCCTAATAATAATAGACCTTATATACCATAAGTTTAAAGACTATTTCTGTTTTTAATTATAGTTATCATATTACCATTAGCCAATCGTAAGTACATACATGCTTCTTTTTCCTTCGTTGTTATTGTCATGTATATATGTATATAGTCCCACCACTCCACAATTTCTTTCAGTCATTCAAAGGTTGACTGGAAGAAATCCCTCATTTGGGATAAGTCCGCCATTGTACATCTTATATATATATATTTTTTAAGATCGTGTACCTTTAGTTAATTTAAATGTATTTATTGTGCAATAAAGTGTTACAAACAAACAAACATATTAACTATGGACTCACTGCCCCCTTTAAATTATAGACCGTTTTGTCCCGATTATTACTTCTCAATTTTATTATACGCAGAAATTATAATAGTTTATTATTTGAGACAAATAACCATATTTATTATTATGTTTGTAATATTGAAATAACCGTTTTTACTACATGCATATGAATATATATACTGTACATATACCAAAATAATATTTTTTATAATTTTTGTCTATCTGTCTGTCGGTCTGTTTGTTCCGGCTAATCTCTGAAATGGCTGGACCGATTTTGACAGGACATTTTTTGGCAGGGAGCTGATATAATAAGGAGTAACTTACGCTACTTTGATTTTAGAAAAATAAAGTTAAATTCCACGCGGACGAAGTCGCGTGTACAGCTTGTTATAAATAAAACGAGAGTTGAGTTTTTTAATTTTATTATACAAAATATTTGTTGTTCCAAATAATCAAGAACATATAGAGAAGAAGAAGAAACAAATAATCAAGAATATAAGTTTTACAGAAGTATGTAATAGTAGTTTTCGTAAAAATCAGCGCTGCAGTGACACGCTGCGGCACCAGCTGAGTGGAAGCCCTTTCAGCTCATAGCGCGATATTAGTTTTTAAGTTTTCTACATTTTTACTCTGTATCGTCCGTCATACTCGTGAACAGGTGCTTGTGGGGACTGGTCTGTTCGGTTTATGTACACTGATTAGACTATTTGCTTTAGCAATAGCGTAATAAGCTAAAGCAAATAGTCTTACACTATTCTCCCATGTACAAGATTTATTTGAAAAGAATACGAGCTGAGTTTCTTGTCAGTTCTTCTGATCTCGATATCATTCCGAACTGACGGTACATTTGACATATCATAAGAGTCTGTAATAGACCTACATTAATAAATATATTTTGAATTTGAATTATGATACTGATTAAACGATTATTATTAAAAATTTTATTATTTTTCCTCTCGACTTTCGCCGGTAATCTTGGTAGGTACGGGCCTAAGACAAGTACATAACAATGTTCTATTTTTAGGTGAATATGCTATAATATAAATGTTGGCCTAATCTGTTTGTAGACATTTTCTAACAATGCGGCATGTGTTTAGAACTACAGCCTTCTATCTTCTTCTTAGTCGGTACACTCTTGTCAGAGTGGTCGTGGTCAACATTTTGAATCACGATGAGTGAGGTTTTTGGTAATACGGCGCCATTCGTCGCGGACTGCAGCTTTCCGGGTACATTCGTAAACTGAGCACTTAGTTGCGGCCTTGATCTGGTCTGTCCATCTCATTGGTGATCTACCACGTGGCCTGGTGCCTTCCACTTTTCCCTGCACTACGAGACGCTCTATGGAGTCATTACCACGACGAGATACGTGGCCGAAGAAGGTCAGAATGCGTGATTGCACTGTGGTTGATAGGCGCTGTCTGATGCAGAGTTCTTTTAATATGGAATCATTTGTACGAAACTTTGTCCACGATATTCCTAGCATCCGTCTCCAGCACCACATCTCTAACGCATCAACTTTCTTCTTCTCCGTTTCACGAAGAGTCCATGTCTCCGACGCATATAGGAAAATGGGGAATATTAGGCAATAAACAAGTCTAGTTTTCGTTGCCTTGGTAATGTTCCTATTACGCCAGATCTTTTTCATTTTATCCATAGCAGACCTAGTGATCGCCATACGCCGCTTGATTTCATCTATGCACCCGCCTTCATTGGATATTAACGCCCCAAGGTAAATGTATGATCGTATAACCTCGCAATTCCCTATGTGTGTGATCCCTGGTAAGTTGTTATTGGCGCGGTCAACAATCATCATTTTGGTTTTAGTGCGATTTATTTTCAATCCATATTCACGGCTTGTAGTCTCCATCTTATGCAACAGATCTTCCATGTGACGAGCACTAGTTGCGAATAAGGTCGTGTCATCCGCGTATCGTAAGTTGGAGATTCTTCTACCGCCAATCACTACTCCGTCCGTCCAATCCTCCAAGGTAACTCTCATTATCATCTCTGTATAGATGTTGAACAGTAGGGGTGAGACTATGCAACCTTGGCGTACTCCTGCATCAGGATGAAAATCATTCGACAGTGTTTCATCTGTTCTGACTGATGCTGATCCGCTCTCGTATAGACGCCTGATTAAGTGCACAAGGTGTTTCGGCGTGCCTAGATCCAGCAAAGATCTCCATAAGAGTGGCCATTTCACCGAGTCGAACGCTTTCGAGAAATCAACAAAGCAAATGTACGTAGGCTTATTGAACTCTCGCGCTTTCTCGATGATCTGTCGTACATTAAATATTTGCTCGCGGGTGCCTTTTCCTTTTACAAAACCTGCCTGTTCAGGGGCAATTTCTTTCGAGAGGAAGGTCTTAAGGCGTTTATTCAGAATGTGAAGCAGTATTTTACTTGCGTGGGATATTAAAGCAATGAGTCTATAATTACTGCACACTTTTGTGGAACCTTTCTTATGAATGGGTATGAAGATTGTATGAACCCATTCTTTTGGCCATGTACCGGTCTGCCAGATTTTATTGCATATTGTATGAAATATGTGGATACCGTGATCTCCAGCAGCCTTTATTACTTCTATCGGGATGACATCTATACCAGTAGCTTTTCCAATTTTTAGGTGTTTGATAGCGGCACGTACCTCTTCTTTAAGAATGTCTGGTTCTAATTCATTCCCTGGTTCCGTTGATGGAAATTCACATGAGTTTGGATCTTGAAACAAAGCCTTACAGTAAGTCCTCCATCTTTCAGATATCTTGTCTATTTCCGTAACCAGCTCCCCGTTAAGATTTTCTATAGCCCAGGTCTTCGATGAAAGAGTCCTTGTTAATGACCGGATCTTCCGATGGAGGTCTCTGGTTTCGTATTTGTCTGCATGGACTTCTATAGTCCTTCTATAGTTGGCAGTATATATTAGGGGCAAGTTCAGGGTATTTATTGACTGATGTATCTGTTTCGGTATGACCTGTAGTTGAGAGGACGATTTATTATTATTATTATTAACATGTACCTGTTAATAATACTACTGTTACATATCACCTGATATTCATAGTTCTGTTTTTTTTCGGACTACTCTAATATTGTTGGCCGCAGCTGGCCTTTACAGCTTCACCGGATGTTAAATAGTTCTGATCAAATATTCAGGTTTTTAGAAACGTTTATTCCTCTTGATATTCTTGGATTGTTGTAGTCTATTGGTCGGATGGTGAATCTTGGTTGTTCTGATCTGATCGTAGAACGTTCGGGCGTCGAGTCTGGGGCTGGTACAGAGAGGCATCCCACCACCATAGCGAGCAGACACAGGAATACGAGCTTGTTCATCTAGACATTTACAGATATAAATCTTTATTATTTATTAATTTATTAAAACCGTAATGAATAAATACTAATATAAAGGTGCATATGGCAGATTTACCTTATTATATAATAATTTATTCATTACAACTTATGTATATATATAACTAATGTACAGATACGTAAATAAAGGTGCGTATGACAGATTTACCTATTCATAAGTATGATTGTTCTAGGTATTTTTCTGTGTATATTACGTAAGCATTTACAAAAAAAAATCTTTTTTTTTAAATTCAATTGTATTTAGGTATATCTATTAATTTTCTAATGCCCATATCGAAATCTCAAGTTGATCTTGACTTTAACTTGACTATGGTTGTTGTTGCAATCAACCATAGTCAATAATATTCGTTAACAGTTCACACAGCGCCATCTAGTCCCGAGCTGAGTGACTAACTCTAGAATAGGTAAATCCGCCACATGTACCTATATTTTCTTATTTGTTACTACTCTAGGCTCACAATCTGTGGACAGAAAAAATCATATAATAATGGCCAGATATAAATTGAATAAAAGCTGCAATATAAAGCAAGTACTATTATACTGCAATAAGGAGTTCCAGCATTTTAATATAGATTTTATTTATTTATTTTATTTATTAACACTTTATTGCACCAGAAAGACAAACAATTAAATAAAGAACAAACAAGTAATAAGTTATAAGGTACAAAAGGCGGTCTTATCGCTTAAGCAATATCTTCCAGACAACCTTTGGGTAGAGGAGAGAAGATTTTATCGTATCGTTAGAGTGAAAAACAATATAATTTTATAAAAATATAAATTACCTTCACAGCAGAAGCACAGGATGGATATGATTGGTTTTTAAATGTTGAAACTATATATACTCACTGATTACTTATCACAACGATTTGTGGTCATTTAATAACAGTTAGAGTAAACAATTAAACTATCATAAACTATTAACTACTGTCCGGCGACTGTTACATTATTGCTGTATAAAATATAGAAATATTCTTTCAAATACTAGGTGATTACAGAAGTAATGTAACAGGTATGGGTACCTGTTACATTTTCTGGTACGATACGCCACCTGTTATAAGTAAATTTTACTTACCTGTGCAAGTACGACAATTCTTAGTTGTTGGCGACCGAGGGCAGCAAAATCTATTGATATTTTTATGATTTTTAAATTTATAGTTTTAGTTTATAATATAATTTTTGTTAGATCTACAATGAGAATTATTGGCAGTTTTATATAGTCGTTTATCTATATTAAAAAAGTATTTTATGTACATTAGTTTTATATATCACTTCTATCACTGAATTCTGCAATATTAATATCTCTTCTTATGATTTGTTATTACTCTTATTATATGTCATGTTTTTTTATACATTTTTCTTTGTGTTCTGTCTTTTCGTAGTTCGAAGCTGTATTTTAATACATTTTACTACCCAATTCTACGTGTTTTTGTTACCATTTATACACCAGTACAGTCCACCGATACGTTACAGTGGTTTCACCGTTCCGTTACACTAGTTTTCATAATATTCAAGTTCGCATATCATACTTACTAAGGTATGACTCAAGTGATTTATGAGGATTTACGAGGAGAAAGATTAGATTAATTATTTATATGTTCACGGGATCTATTATACGTATAAATAATGACTGCGTCAAATTTAAAACGGTTATTTAGTTTTGTTTAAAAATTATAAATCTAAAATAATAATAATTTGATCCTAATACTCAATATCACATTTATATAGTTGCAGAATTGTTTTATACAGTTCTATACTAAGAGATATTAAAAATAACAGTTTATTGAAATAACAGTTTTATTTTGATATGCATAACTAGTAACAATAAGTACGAGACAGTGTGTGACAATATAATATGTTATTACTTTATTTATAGATATCTAATTTTATTGAGAATGAGAATAGTTACAATTTAGAAATATTCATTGTAACCATTAGTTATTAGAAGGTTGCAATTATAAAATATTTATAAAAGTAACAGCGAGTAACTAAATATTAACCGTTATTGTTTTGTTTCGCTAAGTAATCTGCTGCTAGAGCGAGATATGCTGGTCTTGTATGGGACACAGTCACCTAGATACATCAAAATAATAATTGCATTTAATAATGTCTAGTAAGACAAATTCAATATTGTCTACTAGGCACTGCTGTATCTAAACTGTGTCACCCCACCTTACATTTTCCTACTTTTATTTAGTATATAAGATCATTATTTTTATGTACACATTGTCAGTTTATCATCATCTGTAATATACATCGTCTCGACCAGCAACATCTTATTATTCACCCGCAACAGTGGTGACCCCGACGTGATCTGGCCGACGTGATCTACCCGACGTGATCTGGCCGACGTGGTCGAGACGATACCTGGGAAAACGACGAGATCAAACAAGAAATCTCTGTCTGACGGCATCCTGCGCACCACCAACGATTACACATTTCCACCGGCTTCCCAGAAGCGGGTCTCACCGGCTCGGAAATTCAAGAGGCATAAAAGTCGTTGGCAATACTGCGCAACAAGGATCCTGCCGTGCTACTGACCCCCAGTAAACACAACTGCCTGCTGGATATAATCTCTGGACGAAAAATTGAAACTGGAAAAATAAAGCAAAAATGCTGTCTACAAAAGTACAGCCAACAGTCACCGCCGACGTCATTGCACACCTGTCGTCACTAATTGCGACACTGCGATCAGAAATTGCTGATATACGCGAAAAGCGCTCGCCACACACAAACAGACGCAGCAACTACCGATCTAGGTCAAATTCGCACCTACGGTCATTGCGTAGTCAGAAAAATGACTATTATTTATATTATATCATCGCAAATATAAAGAAAAGGCATACAAACGTGACATGCCGCGCTCCTATAGACAACCGTCGGAAAACTAGATTCGACGCAGAATAAGACGGAACGCTGTGCTGTTCATCCGTCTAACCGCCTAGCTATAACCGACTCTAACAGTGGCTATAGAATTTTGGTGGACACCGAAAGCAAAAATCTCGGTGAATAAAAAACAAGCACAGACCAAAGAGAGCGCTAGCGAAATCAAATTATTCGCCGCAAACAATTAATATGAGCAAATGCGAGTTCTTCACAAATGAGTTAGATTTTCTTGGTTATCATATAACGAGCCAAGGGATGAAACCAACGCAAGAAAAATGGCAAGCAATCGACGAGTACCCTAAACCCACGACAGTCGAAGATTTACGTCGTTATTTGGGTATAATGAATTTTTATTGTTACTAAAGTGCATAATATCTTAAATTTTACAGTTAACTTTTATATTTTTTTTTGTGTGTAATATATATATATTTTTTTCTCTCAAGGGGGGAATATCTATGGGACACAGTCACCTAGATACATCAAAATAATAATTGCATTTAATAATGTCTAGTAAGACAAATTCAATATTGTCTACTAGGCACTGCTGTATCTAAACTGTGTCACCCCACCTTACATTTTCCTACTTTTATTTAGTATATAAGATCATTATTTTTATGTACACATTGTCAGTTTATCATCATATGTAATATACATCGTCTCGACCAGCAACATCTTATTATTCACCCACAACATCTTGCAATTCTTAGATTTGGTTCCGGGGCGGGTAAACAGAAGCATACCATCACCATCGCGAGTAGAAACAGGAACACTAGCTTGTTCATCTAAAAAACAATTGCACATATAAGTTAGCATTTAATATTAAATTAAGTTTAGTATTATACTAAACTTAGTAAATACTAAGTTCGTAGATTATTGAGTTATAAAGTTATCTCTATATCTACTTACTATTATTTTAATCTATATGTTGCGAGTGAATGATACGATGTTGTTGGTTGAGACGATGTATATTACTGATGATATTTGACTGACAATATGTACATAGAAATAATGATCTTATATACTAAATAACAATAGGAAAATGTAAGGTGGGGTGACACAGTTTAGACACAGCAGTGCTTAGTAGACAATATTGAATTTGTCTTACTGGACATTATTAAATGCAATTATTATTTTGATGTATCTAGGTAACTGTGTCCCATACTATACATATAAATAAAATTGGAGTGTCTGTTTGTATGTATTGTAATGTAAACGGTAGAGACACCGAAATAACATTTTTTACAATTTTTGTCTGTTTTTCTCCCTGTCTGTTTGTTCCGGCTAATCTATGAAATAGCTGGATCCATTTCGACGGGATTTTTTTAGTAGGTAGCTGATGTCATAAGGAGTAACTTTGGCTACTTTTATTTTAGATAAATAAAGTTGAATTCCACGCAGACGAAGTCGCGGGAACAGCTAGTATAAAATAGAATAGAATAGAAAATCATTTATTCAAATAAACTTAATTTAAGCACTTTTGAATAGTCATAACAATTTGTTTTTTATCTACCACTCGTTCGGAAAGCTGTCTCATCACAAGAAGAACGAGCAAGAAACTTGTGTGTTGCTCTTTTAAATAATCCTTGTAAGTTTACATTTACAAGTCGAAACGTGTGAATACAAACTACCAACAAGCACTAATTTTTGGGTCAAATATAAATATGCAATAAGATTAAATCAGTCGTAGTGATAAGAGCAGACCAGTCCCTACAAGCAGCACTCGTTCACGAGTATGACGGATGAGCCAGCCATCACTGCGCTCGACCATATTTTAGGGAGCCCATTGACCCGGCCCACCACGCCGCCACATGTCTGGACATTTTAGTGAGCATGACTACTCATTCCACACGACCAAATAAAGTCGGTTACGCTGCTGCAGTTAGACTATATAAAGATATTATAAAATACTATTATCATTAGCCCTTTACTGTTATGGCCTAAGAAAGAAATAAATGATAGCAATATTTACTTTAATATTAATTAATAAAAATAAATGAAATTATTTTAGAATAGAATAGAATAGAAAATCATTTATTCAAATAAACTTACATTGAAGCACTTTTGAATAGTCATTACATTTTTTAATCTACCGCTCGTTCGGAAAGCTGTCTCATCACAAGAAGAACGAGCAAGAAACTTGCGTGTTGCTCTTTTAAATAATTTTATTATTACTTTACATTTTTAAGTTTAAGTGTGTGAATACAAACCACCAATTAGCACTAATTCTATTAAATACTCAAATAGAAAAAATATTGAATCTATAACCAACTGGTTAAGCAATTAATAAGAGGAAATCAGTCATAGTGATTAGAGCAGACCAGGCCCTACAAGCAGCACCCGTTCACGAGTTTCGTTTCATTATCTCATATATAAAAGTTCATACTCCTCAAAAACGGTTGACCGATTTTTATGAAATTTTATATGCATATTCAGTAGGTCTGAGAATCGGCTACTATCTATTTTTTATACCCCTAAGTGAAGGGTTGTCCCTAACATTTATTATTATTTTCTGGACTATTTTTATTTATAATGTGGCATTACAATATACATATAACCCTAAATTTTTACCCTTCTATCATTCCCCTATTTTTTAATAGCATTAACTTTTCAAATGGCAAAACAGCGTTTGTCGGGACAGCTAGTCCTTACTCCTTACTAATCTATTTATATAATTTTTTTATATTATTAATTATAAATGCGAAAGTAACTTTGTCTGTCTGTCTCACTTTCCCGCCAAAACTACGGAACCGATTTAAATGAAATTTGGTACACAGATAGTCTAGAGCCTGAGAAAGGACATAGGTTACTTTTTAATATGAAAAAGGGTTGTAAGGCATTGAAAGGGAAGTTGAAAGGTTGTATGGAAATATAAACAATTACACGGACGAAGTCGCGGGCACATCTAGTATAATATATATACACATAAGTTATGAACAATATAGTATAAATATATATACAAACTAATTACCTTCACAGCAGATGCACAGGAGAGCAATAAGTCGATTTGTTTTGAAATCTCGAAACTATATATATGAATACTAATTGGTAACTTATCATAACAATTAGAGGTTTATATTTATTGCTATTAGTAAACAATTAAATTGCCATAAGGAATTAATTTCAGCTACTGTTTTTACCACCGCTCTACTACTGTATTTCCAGGTACGATACTCTCATATTCTTAGGAGCGATGGTTTTTATCTCCTCAGGATAGAGTGTAAACTTTCCAAAGGAGATATTACGTTTGTGGCTTGGGATCCCTAAAATATGGTCGAGCGCAGTGATGGCTGGCTCATCCGTCATACTCGTGAACGAGTGATGCTTATAGGGGCTAGTCTGCTCATATCACTACGACTGATTTAATTTTATTGTGTTTTTATATTTAAGCCTAAATGAATTAGTGTTGGTTGGTAGTTTGTATTCACACGTTTGGACTTGTAAAATGTGAACTTAAAAGGATTGTTTAAAAGAGCAACACACAAGTTTCTTGTGATGAGACAGCATTCCGAATAAGCGGTAGATTTAAAAAAAAATTTTGACTATTCAAAAGTGCTTAAGTTAAGTTTATTTGAATAAATGATTTTCTATTCTATACTATTCTATGCATGAGTGTGTTATGTGTGAGTGGCGTTTCCTCTTAAGTTTGGCAAAATCTGCAGATTTTTGTTGTGCACAGGCCTAAATTTGCCATGTTTGTTTAATTCGCAGTGTCCTGTGAGAGCCCTAGTCATCATGCAGTTGTTGTTTTTACTCAATAGCTTTTGTTATTTTTTTTCGTAATCACATACATATTATAGGCATATAAAATACCCAGACCGTTACAAACAAGTGAATACAAATATTCACTTGTTTGTGCCTCGGGTTCGATTCCTCGCACGTCACAAACATTAGTATTAATTAATATGATTGTTTGTATCGGTCTGAGTGTTTTCTATATATAATATATATGTTTTTTATTATATATATGTTGTTTTTATTATATTATATATATGTATTTACGAAAAAAATATCTATGTATTTGTATTAGTTTTCTAGTACCCATAACAAAAGCTTTAACTTGGGCCTGTGTGAATTATCCTGAGATTATTATTATTATAAAGAGTACATACTCTCAGCATCTATTTTAGTATTATTGGACTATTTTCCTGTTGATGTTTAAGGTATTTGTACGGTATGAGCCAATATTCTTATATAAATCAAGTTGCCTGATGAATATAAATATTTAAAAAATACATATAATTATTGCAAAAACAAGAAGTACGTAATAAATTATACTAAAAATAGCAGTCATTTAATTTTTCTATACTTAACCAAACTATTCATAATTATCACTAAAATAAATATACATCAATTGTATTTAGTTTTTATTCATATAAAAAAGTGAGTTACAATATATGTATTTGTTAATTTTAAACTTTCGCCAATAATTTCTTTATTCACCACAAAGTTATTCGCGAAACAATAAGGTACAGGTAGTTATGAGGTTTGTTACCATGGTTAATCCAGCAATTTTATCGTTCCATCGACCTTTAATGGTCCGATTTTAGGTCTTACTTCACCATGATATAAAATATAGTCCTCAGGGAAAGAGAAACATACCGCCACGACAGCTAGCAGAAACAATATCACCAGCTTGTTCATCTAGAAAACGATATCAAATATAAGTATCGTTTAGAAAAAGTTAATAGGTCTTTTATGGGAATAGGTATAAAAATTTACAATAAGATACCAAAGGATATGTTGGAATTACCCTTAAATAAATTCAAAACATCTGTTAAATCATATTTACTGAGCAAAGCCTATTACTCACTAAACGATTACGGGAATGACGAGTGTGCATGGCAATAGTTGTTCATGCACTGAATTTTCATTTAATGTTAGACATAGACACTTATATAAAAATACATTGTAAATAAACTGGCTTTAAAAAAAAAAAGTAATTCAATTGAGTTTCTTACCAGTTCTTCTCAATTGGATCTATATACCGAACTGGACGGTAGGGAAAAAATAAAATTATAATGTAAAAATTTGACGTTCATAAGCGGCTAAAATGTCCTACATGAATAAATGATTTTTGAATTTGAATTTGAATTTGAATTTGAATATGTATGAGGGAACTTATTTTTAAAATAATCAATAATAAAACTACACATTTTACTACTAGAACAAAAAAGTAACTCGCCCTGCTTACAATAATTATGATATACATACGTACAATGTTAAATTAAAACTTAAATTAACTTAATTTTAACAAAAAAATTGTTATGATATTTTTTTGTCAACAATAAAGTGTCATATAGCAGGGTTAATTGGCAAAAAATCTTATAGTGTGAAAATAGCATTTTAAAAACAAAAACCCGGCAAAACAAAAAACCTTCCTATTGAATTACTCTGTCTATTAAAAAACCGCTTCAAAATCCGTTGCGTAGTTTTAAAGAATTAAGCATACATAGGGACGGACAGATAGCGACAGCGACTTTGTTTTATACTATGTAATAATGAAGTAAAACCAATATTATAAGATTAATACTGAAATTATTAACAGTCGAAAACCAACTACTAAAAGACTACTGCTTCTATCTTTATATCTGCCTTTACACGTACGCTTTTCGATATCCACCATTTTGCAGCCAATTATTACAAAAAGGCGCTAAAAGACGCACGATTGGAGAACGCGGGAACGCGCAAAATGGCGGCGTCTACGTACTTTCTCGCTCTCTTTTTTTACATTTACATGCGCATTCTATGCCGTGTAAAAGCCTTTTCACGCGTAAATGAATGTGCGTGTAAAGGCAGCTAATGTCTAATATGTAATAACTACTTTAGACATGATATTAACAATAATACAATTCTGTTATTGCTTTGTCTTCAACCCATTCTTCCACTGATCCCTATCGTCCGTCATATCTTACTCTCCTTTTACATACATCTTTCACGCAAATCAATTCATCTTTTCTACGGTCATCCTCTCTCTTTCTACCCATCCACGTTCATATAAATACATCCTGTCTCCTTCGCAGATAATGGCAACCTGTTACATCGCTACTTCTCTATTTATTAACTCAACTTTCAATCGTCCTCTTACATACACATCCATTATTCTCTAATTCTAATGGGGAAAGATAAATAAATACCTTTACTGCAGCTACACAATGAACATAAATATCTTTTGAAATGTTCTAACTATATATATACTCAGATAATGACTTAATACCTAACTTAATGTGATGTTAACGACGGCAGTATAATGCTTGTTTAATTTTTATTCCTATTAATATTATCACTATATTTTTATGAGATTGATATGGACCTTACACTGGTGTAGCTTGCACCATGAAGCCTAAACGGTCACAGTTGGTGTGGAATACTGGCCATTTATTTTAATCTATGATCTATTTTATAAACTTTATATTTCAAATACCAAATTCTATTCTAAATTAGCACTTTTTTCTATTGCCCCTTTTGGTTTCCCTTCCTGGCCCTAGTTAGTAGTGTTTCTTTGTAATATATTATTACTAGCCGTCCCGGCAAACGTAGTTTTGCCTTAAAATAAAAAAAAAATTTAGGGGTGGACTACCCCTAACATTTAGGGGGATGAAAAATAGATGTTGGCCGATTCTCAGACCTACTCAATACGCTCACAATATTTCATGAGAATCGGTCGCCGTTTCGGAGGAGTATGGGAACGAAAACTGTGACACGAGAATTTTATATATAAGATATACATATCCTACAATTCCCTAGTTTCCTTTATCGCCCACAGTCACTGTCTACAGGGGAGTTTCCTCCAATGCTCACTCAGATTGTGGAATGATCTCCCATTGAGGTTGTCTCTACAGATTCAGAATTGGCTTCTTGAAAAGAACATAACGTGTAATATTTATAGTTTCGGGATCGTCTGAACTTTACGAAACGGGTTACTAATCCACCATCCAAGTCATCCTTACCATCCTTGATGTCGACCTCTAGTGTCAATGTTAGCAATTTAATATGTTTACTCATTATTGACTTGCTGCTTATTCTGTATAATTTTACTATAATCCACTAGATGGAGTTGTTTCTTGTTATAGTATGTGTATATTTATAAAAAGGTGTAATTAAAGATAACAGTAATTTTTTATACTGTTTTAAACTTGACGCGGTCATTATTTATACGTATAATTAGTAAAAATCACGGGATCTTACCACGTTTTATATTTATTTGCTGAATTCCCGATATTTCGGCAGTTTTTCAACCACTTTACTAAAGAGCAGCGGGTAGATGGAAAATGAAATCTTTTTATGGGCAGACATATGCGTCTACCTTCACACGTCTTCGTTTGTTGCTACTACTGGAACTCATTCATTTCTTGTTACATATTTATTCAGTGGTTTACAAGAACGAGATACAAGTATAATGAATTCTGATTTATTAATGCATACATTTAGATTTATACGAAGAAGTTTCATGTGCAAATGTCTGATGTTATTAATAATTAATAACAGTAAACATATCACCTCACCACTGTAGCGTTATACTGGTAACTCGACGTATTCCCGTCAGGACGAGATAGAGGAGCTGTAATGCAATAATTTTGACCCTATATGTTTGGCCGAAAGTTAATGGTTAATCGAGTTATTCTAAATTTTGTGATATTTAAAAAAATATCCAATTCTGCGTCTTTACAACATTATTAAAAAACTAGATGAAAACCCGGCTTCGCTCGGGTGAAATGTGGGTAGATATTTCTGTAGTCATCGGTTCTCAAGGAATATGAAAGGTAAGCAAGGCATAGAATCGTATAGCTTCGTTCATTGTGTTTAATAAATATAGTAAATAAAAAGTGCAAAAACAAATAATTTTTATTTTAAATCAACATTCAAAATAAATTAACAAAACATATAACTTTTAAGGTTTATTCTCTGTAAACCTCTTTGTTTTAAGCACTCTCTACTTTGGCAGATATTTAAAACCAATTGCTTTATCCGAACATCTTTCCCATTCTTGATCGTCAACTAGAAGTAAATAAGTACTTATTTTATTCACTTTAAAAAGAAAACATAGAACAAAACTCACTTAAAAACACAATCTGCCTACGTACAGACCTGAATTTAACGAAATAGTCCATAATCCGAATTTTGCGGATATATGTTGTCGACTCGAAATCAATAGTTTTTTATGTTTTGTTATTCACATTATTATTCAACTACCGACCTCCGTATTTATAGACCAAAGTTAGTGTAGTAGGTCGGTCTATAAATACTAGACGGCGCTATTTAAAATATTCATAATAATCCTTACATTGGGTACTTCATTAGTACTAAAAACAAACTACCTTCTTTTAATATATTTTTAAAATATCGGATTTTTGTGCTTTTCATTTGGTCAGCTGCCTTAAATTTTCCATTGTGACATGCCTTTGTTTATTATGGGTATATGCTATCTATAGCATATACCCATTTAATGACAATGTTAGGGCTATATAATTTAATGCGATATTAACGACGGCTCTGTAAATAAAAATACTTAACTTTTATTCCCATTAACAGAGCTGTATAATTATGATAATTCTAATTATGAACTATAATTATGCAGCTCATATACCGTACACAGAAATAAGATTCAATTAGTCTTAGAATATAATATTCATTGTTTTTTAATTACTTGTACCGAAATTTGTTAATAAATCTCATTCCACAATGCTTCTCGATTTATTCCACTACCTATCCTCCTAACGTGACAATATATCTAACAGTATGACAGTTGATTGTGTTTCTGCTAAAGTAAAATATACGATGTAGAATTGTCCTCTAAAGTTAAAAAATCGCTTTCTATTCTAATTCATAGACAAATATATACAGTAAAATAAATTAAATTTTCACTATGATGGTATATTTTCACTTTGAAAAAGGGCGAGCACAATAGATCTGTGTAGGTCGCAGTGCTGCAGGTGCTACAAACATCTGACAATAGCCCACACAACCCAATAAAAAAAAAAAGATGATATATGTGTCTGTATGTCTGTATATCTTATCTGTGGTTTATATATATGTAAAATGAATTTTGTTGAGTTTCCCTTAAAATAATAATCGCGAGAATATCATTATAGTCATGAGAATATATATTGTTACTGTTTTATGAAAACTACGTATACTGAACGGATTCAAACGAAATTTAATACCTATATTTAATAAATACATTTAAACCATATTTAAAATTGAAAAGGAATATGTTTACTTGAATACATGTTTCGCCGCGGTATATCGCTTGTATTCGTATAAAGCTAAAGTCTTTGTACGTTTATTAACATTTACCGCTTCGGATGTGTATGTTATGTCTCCCTGTTTTTTTTACTACGTGTGTTATAATAAAGAATAATATTTTTAAATGTGGCCTACCAATGGCATACCGTATATGAATACATAACAGATGGTGCAGTTTCTGTACGCCAAACAGACACTGCACCATCTGTTATGTGTTCATTAAGAATCAAGATCTATTCAGCCGTTTAATTGTGAAAAGCTAATATATAGACTGCTATGCTAGATATGGATTAGTTAGGATATATGATGATGATGATGATGACGATGATGATGATGATGATGATGATGACGATGATGATATACCTGTGTGGCTGCGTCCACGATCAAGGTGTCATATAATAAACCAGTGCAATACGAACCCATGTACGTTTTACAATTTTTTTTTATAGCACAGGGGACAAACCACCTCACCGGCTCACCTGATTGTAAGTGATTACCGCCGCTCCTAAACACCCACAAGATCAGGAGAATTGCAAGTGCGTTGCCGGGCTTTTAAGAAGGAATATGCTATTTCTGAAAGGTTTCAATATCGTATCTGTTCGGAACATATATACCATTGCTGGAAGGTCATTCCAGAACGTCGTTGTGCGTGCAAAAAGTTTCTAGAAAACCGCACTATGGAGGACCGCTATTGTTATCATTTCTAACATATAGAATGTTTGTAATTGTTACGTTCATTATGTCTATTGTATCAGGAGGAATAGCCAAAAGTAGACTGTATTGATCTCGGCCTGTATATGATTAGCTTGCTTCGTTTCGGTTGTAGGATATAGATTAGGCAGTGAAATAACAAGATAAGGGTCATGACATCGTAGTTCTCAGAAATGGCATCATGTGATTAGGTGACAGTTATAGCTTATCATTAATTGGACCGTCAGTATTGGCTAATCCAATTACATAAAAAACAGGACTAGGTATTTGTGTTTCACAAAGTAATACTACTTCCACTGATTTGATGTTTTATTGTGTCCAGTATACCATTATATCCATTCAAACGAACTTGTTTTCATCTTAACCAAACGCAAATGCAGCAACTACCCACGACATTATACCTGCGACGTTTTGTAAAATATCTCTGCTAACTCTTTGGCTTGAGGGATCACCTCCTGGGATACCGGTGTTCGCGTCTGTTAACTCATCGGCGATACTAGTTTTCAAACTTAAACGGCGAGGGATAATAACTTCACCTTGGTCAGCGAAACAGGCCACCACCATCGCCAGTAGAAATACGAACATGAGCTTATTCATCTGGAAGGCAATACCAAATATGAAATCAACTTCTATCACACCAATATCTACCTTTATGTTCACATAAGTAGCATGGGACCAGCACAGGAATAATTGTTGTCGGTGATGAAGTAACACGCGAGAATATTAGTTGTTGATGAGTGTTACACTATACTCACACACTACGTATGAGAATAAGAACAATTTAATTCTTTTTATTACGTTTTTCTATATTATTTTTATATGAAGTTTAAAACACCGCTTTACTTCCAATGGTCAGGGGTTCGATTCCTAGTACGGTATAATTATTGATGTTCATGAATATGATTGTATCGGTCTGGGTGTTTTCTATGCATAATGTGTAGGTATGTATTTACGACAAAAAATCTACTTATTTGTATTAGTTAACTAGTACTCATAACATAAACTTTAGCTAGCTTAACTTGTGCCTACTTGGCGCTGTAGGAATTGTCCTGAGATAATTTTTAATCACTATTGTCTCAGCTTTTGCTGGTACTTCAAATCAGTCACACTACACACCTACTAATTAATTATTTCTTTGTTTAAATTAATCAGCCAAAAATTATAGTAAATAGCATGGACAATATTATGCGTTGTAGTACTTTTGTTTTAATGTTTACACTCATCTAAAGATGTATCAAAGAATACAACATTATTAATAGCTATTACAATGTTATAAATAATTTATTACCTTGATAACTTGTAGCTGTGCACATAAATAATGCAAGTTGTTTTGTTTTGAAATTCACGGCTTTATATATGCTCCTCAATTGATCTTAATGTGTGGCCATCATATCTATTTGCGGTTAAATTCATTACTGTTTAGGGTTCCGGATTAAAATACCACTATACATTTAAAATACCAATATCAGAAATTTCTGTATAGTACAGTATGTACAGTATGTGTATAGTACAGTTCTGATAATAGTTTTAAAATACGACAATCTCGGTGGTCTAGCATACCGTCTTATTTCCAATGGTCGCTGTGTCGATTCCTCTACGATACAAACATTTGTATTCATGTGTATTCAGTAATATTTATAGGATCGATTTTAGCTAGGAACCCAAAGTTTTGATGATGTTATTAATAATTAATAATAGTAAATATATTGTTATCACCTCACCACAGTAGCGTTATATATGATACTAGTTCTACCCGTCAAAATCTTTCCAGACATTTCAGAGATTAGCCGGAACAAAGAGACAAACAGACAGACAGACAAAAATTGTAAAAATGTTATTTTGGTGTATGTACGAGTATTATAACAATACGGTAAGTATTTCTCCTAACCTTCCTTCCTCCAAACCTACCTTCTTTCTTCTCTTCCTTCTCCTCTCTTTCTTTTTTTTGTAATACATTCAATGTTTAAAGTTTTTAGTGTGTTTTATTGTATAAATTAATTTAGTATTAAGTTAATTTTAATTGCGAATGTCGTGTGTACAATGCTATTATCTGAAAGGTTTCAATATAGTATCTATTCGGAACATATATACTATTGCTGGAAGGTGGTTCCACAACGTCGTTATGCGTGCAACAAGTTTCTAGAAAACCGCACTGTTAGCATTTCTAATAGATAGAATGTTTGTTATTATTACGTTCATTATGTTTATTGTTTCAGGAGGAATAGCCAAAGGTAGACTGTATTGATTTCCGTAGTTATCTAATTCTCACATGTTTCGGCCTGTATATGATTAGCTTGCTTCGTTTCAGTTGTAGGATATAAATTTGGCAGTGAAATAACAGGATAAGGGTCATGACATCGTAATCCTCAGAAATGGCATCATGTGACTAGGTGATAGTTATAGCTTATCATTAAGTGGACCATCAGTTTATTTGCCGATCCAATTACATAAAAAACAGGACTATGTATTTGTGTTTCACAAAGTAATACAACTTCCACTGATTTGATGTTTTATTGTGTCCACCATACCATTTGAATGGATATACATTCAAAGAAACTTGTTTTCATCTTAACCAAACGCAAATGCAGCAACTACCCACGACAGCAACTACCTGCGACGTTTTGTAAAATATCTCTGCTAACTCGTTGGCTTGAGGGATCACCGCCTGGGACACCGGTGTTGGCATCTGCTAACTCTTCGGCGATACTTCTCCCGTAACGACGGGGAACGCCATGGACTGGGACAGCAAAAAAGGCCACCACCATCGCCAGTAGGAATACGAACACAAGCTTATTCATCTGGAAGGCAATACCAAACATGAAATCAATTTCTATCACAACAATATCTGCCTTTATGTTCACATAAGTAGCATGTGACCAGCGCGGGAATAATTGTTGTCGGTGAAGAAGTAACGCGCGAGAATGTTAGTTGTTTATGAGTGTATACTCACATACTACGTATGAGAATAAGAACAACTTAATTCTTTTTAGTACGTTTTTCTATATTATTTTTATATGAAGTTTAGAACACCGCCTTACTTTCAATGGTCAGGGGTTCGATTCCCAGTACGGTGTTACTATTTGTGTTCAGGAATATGATTGTATCGGTCTGGGTATTTTTTATGGATACTGTGTATGTTTTTCAAAAAAAAAAAAACTACGTATTTGTATCAGTTATCTAGGACCCATATCACAGGCTTTAGCTAGCTTAACTTGTGCCTACATGGCGCTGTATGAATTGTCCTGAGATAATTTTTAATCCCTATTGTCTCAGCTTTTGAAGGTTTTTTGCGTATGATTGAAGTATGTGGAACTGAGGTACGCCGAGTAAAACATTATTAATATTTGGTACAAAATCGTTGGAGAGGATATAAATACTCAATACACTTAAGATCAGTCACACTACACACTAATTAATTAATTATTTCTTTGTTTAATCATCAAAAATTATAGTCAATAGCATGAACAGTATTATGAATTTTAGTACTTTGGTTTTAATGTTTATGAGTCTAAAGATGTATTAGTAACAGCTATTACTATGTTATAAATAATTTATTACCTTGATAACTTGTAGCTGTGCACACAAGTTGTAAGTTGTTTTGTTTTGATATTTCACAACTTTATATATGCTCCTCAATTGATCTTAATGTGTGGCCATCATATCTATTTGCGGTTAAATTCATTACTGCTTAGGGTTCCGGATTAAAATACCACTATACATTTAAAATACCAATATCAGAAATTTCTGTATAGTACAGTATCTACAGTATGTGTATAGTACAGTTCTGATAATAGTTTTAAAATGCGACGATCTCGGTGATCTAGCATACCGTCTTATTTCCAATGGTTGCCGTGTCGATTCCTCTACGATACAAACATTTGTATTCTGAGCAGAGGTGCGAGGACCTACCGCTATCCTCAGAATAAAATTGTTTACGTCACGCAGGAGTTGGCCTAGAGCCGCTCCATAGGTCATTGGCGGATTTCGAGTGTTCTCTGCACTTGTCTATTTTTTTTTCAGGTGCAGACGTAAAGGCCAGTCATGACCACAAACAGTAGTTACTAAAAACGCAGTGGTCAAAATTTGACCATAATAAATTTCAATAAATTTATACATTATTGAAGTTTTATTGTAAAACTATAAATGTATATTCCTATTAACCGTATAGTAAAGTATTATTATGAATTAAACATAGTTATAAACGTTATTAAAAAAAAATATTGCCTTTCTGCATTTCTCCTTCATATAAATTTTCAACGAGCCGAATTTCAGATTATTCTGTCTGTGATTCGTGAAAAAAGGCACAAGTTTCATTTGAAGTATTCATAATTACTATTATTATGGTAATAATTATGATACCGTCGTGTGTAGATACTACCGCTTAGTCGGATGTATTATCTGGAAGTATTTAATGAGGTAGTTTAAAAAGTAATAAACTTAACCGCAATGTGATATGATATGCATTAAATCATTTAGGAAGCATATATAATGTTGGATGGTTTCGGAACAAAGTAACTTGAAGCATTCGTGTTGTGCTGTGATCAAGGTAAACAATAACTTATTAACGTCATCTATTTCATTCTTATTCCATTTGTTTTTATTATATATATATGTGTATTTTGTTACAATATTCGTATTTCAGATAGGCATCTTACTAAAATTACAAATGCGGAAGTTTATGAGTGTGGATCAATGAATGGATAGATGGACGTTTGGTACTCTTTCACGCAAAAACTTGAAAATTAATTTTAATGTAACTTTACAATAATATAGCTTTTATACATCTCGCAAAAATTTAGACAACAAAAAAATTTTCCAAATTTATGGGTGATTTTCAACAGGTTCTATTTCAGTGAAAAACGGTCGTACAGAAAATGAAAAATAAGCTCTTAAAGCTTGAAAATTACAGTATTCAATTATTTTGGGTAATAATTTTTAAGAGTTCCGGTTCTCATGCACTCCTGAGATGAATCATAAAAAAAAATACATTTTGGTTTTACTCTATGGCCATGGAAATTTTTATTGAGCTACGCCAATATATGAGTCGCATAGCCTGTTTATTCAGCTTCAAAATGTGTTTTTCAGAACTCGGATACGAGCATTTCTCTCTGGGATAACGCATTTTGTATGCAAAAGGATCATTTTTCATTCAACTACCGATATCTCTGTAACTACTGGTCGCACCGCGAATGAACAACTAATTTCAATTATTGTCTGTAGAAAATTTCCTTTAAAATTTTTTGTTCACCTCTAACATTTCATTGTAAAAAGAAAAAAAATGTCTTTTTCCCTGTTTTTGGTTAATCGACTATTCTTCGCTGATATGGGCGGGAAAGTGTATATAAGAATAAATAATATAAATTTCACATGAGTTAAACCGCGGGTAAAACTATTTATATATGTTTGATGTTTTAGTGGGTAAAAATAACACTTGACCTACCCATGTTGTGCTGGGTATATTTGAATCCAACGTGGTAGCAGGCATGCCTATCGGGTTATCAAGTACCAGAGAGTTAGTCAGTCATCACTGTCATTAAATAATTACCTAAAAGGACCAATATGTGGAAACTATAAAACAAACAAAACTCTGGAAAGAATCATCTGAAGTCCATTGCTTATTTTTATATTACACAATAAAATATTAATGACGTATTACTTTGTTAGAGTACAGTATGTAAAACACTTGTGAATAACTGCTATTCTCTCTCGTTACTTCTTCATCGACAATATTTATTCTCGCGTTGAGTAGATGGGACAACGCGAGAATAAATATTGTCGATGAGACTACATGGGACTAGCCCATGCCACTTATGTGAACATAGAGGTTAGTGTCGGTGATACAGAGTTCGGTTACATGATTAATATTGACTTTCAGATGAACAAGCTTTTGTTGGTATTCCTGCTGGCGATGGTGGTGGTCTGTCTCGCTGAACCAGACCATCACCACTACCGTTTCGGTAGGAGTGTTGAAAACGTGGCAGACGCTGCTGCAAGTGTTACAGAGCACGTGGACGCTGAAGAAACAGAAATATTGGACGATATTAATCGTGTACTAGCATTTGTACTCAAAAGGCTCGGTTAAGATTTCTTTGATCGAAACAGGTTTCTTAAATTGATATAATGGACAGTATTAAATATAACATACATAATAAATGATGTATTCAGTTATATGTTTTAGTTTCTGTTATAAAAATCCATGATCTTGTTCTCTTAACCTGATTAATATAATAATAATGACAATGTACGATACCACGCCATCTAGTTTTAATCTAGTATCAAAACAAAGCTTGTGCCATGCTTACCTGTTTAACGACTAATATAAATAGGAATTTACCAGCTTTCCTATCTTCTGTCCATAGTTCAGCAATTCTCATAAGTAAAATTTTAAGGCCATGCCCTTCAAACTTTGAGATTGCCGGCTTGGAAGAAGCTAGGAACGCTTTCTTAATTGCATGCCCAGGTCAAAATTTTCCAATATCTCCAAATTCACAGCGGAGCTGGGACGACATAAGTTGTAAATTGATATACGACAACCTTTTGAGCTGTAGTACAGGTTCGGTGCGTGCTAGGCTTTTGGCCGTGGGTGCGCCTGAGGCCGGCTACTGGCTTCACGCGTACCCTTCGTCAAATACAGGAACATTTCTTGAGCCTGACACGCTCCGAATAGCAACCTGTCTACGGCTTGGGGTTCCGGTCTGCGCTCCTCACAAATGTCCCTGTGGCAGTGATGTCGACAAACTAGGACATCACGGACTGTCATGCCAAAAAAGTGCGGGCCGTTTCTCGAGACATGCCGCACTTAACGATATCATACGCCGGTCCCTTGCCACCGTCAACGTACCAAGTCTACTTGAGCCGACTGGTATTGCAAGAGACGATGGTAAGAGACCGGACGGTATGAGTTTGATTCCATGGAAGATGGGCCGGGTGCTGGTATGGGATGCAACCTGTGCAGACACGCTGGCCCCATCCCATCTACATGGAACCAACAACAGAGCTGGTGCGGCATGTGAAGCGGCTGAAAAAGCCAAAATATGTAAATACAGGGGTCTAGGCTCCGAATATGAATTTGTTCCATTCGGTGTCGAGACCCTTGGTCCGTGGGGTCCTAGCGCTATAAGACTTTTCAAAGAAATAACGAAAAGGTTGGTCGACATCACAGAAGACCGAAGAGCTGGCAGCTACCTTGGACAAAGAATTAGTCTAGCTATTCAAAGAGGGAACGCTGCCAGTATCTTCGGAACGTTGCCTAAAGGGACCACTTTTAATAATATATTTTAGTTATCATATTCTATTTTTTTTTTTTAAGCTTTTTATTTTAGTTCTTAGTTGTACAATTAGGTTATGTAAATACTAGTTATATAATAATATGTATAGTAATATAATACTACAAATGTAACACAAATTAAACTATAAATCATTAAACTTAATTTACCATAATAGGAATTCAAATTCAATTCAAAATATATTTATTCATGTAGGTCTATTACAGACTCTTATGATAAGTCAAATCTACCGTCAGTTCGGAATGATATCGAGATGTGAAGAACTGACAAGAAACTCAGCTCGTATTCTTTTCAAATAAATGTTGTACATGTTTACAATAATACACAGTCATTAAAATTGAAATTTGGGAGAATAGAGTGACCACCAGCATATGCTATCGCAAAGAACAAAAAATTTAATCAGTGTTGGCAACCTGAACAGACCAGTTCCCACAAGCAGCGCCCGTTCACGAGTATGACTGATGAGCCAGCCATCATTGCACTCAACCATATTTGAGGGAGCACATCGACCCGACCTACCACACCGCCACAAGTTTGAACTTTATAGCGAGCATGACTGTTTCAAGTTACTCCACTACGTCAATTATATTATTTACAGCACAGACTGTACCGATCACAGTTTGCACCCATTACAATATTAAATTTACTATATGTCATTACTAAATTTATAATAAGTTTCTTGAATGTTATTACATTATCTATGTCAATGGGAAAATTATATACCTCATAACAAAAGTTAAAATTGTAATTAAGTCCACACATTGTAGTCATTTAAGTAGTTGTTTATTTTATAATAAGCTATATAGCAAAGTGTATTTTTTACATGTATATTAAATTTGCCTTTACTTAAATTTAACATATTATCTGGCAATTTATTATATAAACCCGTGAAAGATGTACTTACTTTTCTGAGACGAAAACTAGAGATATTTAATTTATTTTTATTCCTTGTATTAAAAGCGTATAAGTGACTATTTTTTAGAAATAAAATTAAGTTTTTACGTACGTACGTAATATTTTCATATATATATATATATATAGAGGGAACAGTAAGGATACTTGTTTCTTTAAAGCGTTCTCTAAGAGATTCGCGACACGGTAAATTATATATTGAACGAATTGCTCTTTTTTGTAATATAAAAATTTATTCTTCATCGGCCGCTCTTCCCCACAATATAATACTATACGACATTATACTATGGAAGTAACTAAAATACACTAGCTTCGCTGTTGCAGTATTAGTCAACTGTCTAATTTTTCTGATAGCAAAAGCAGCCGGCCTAAGTCTTTTGGCCAGTGCGAATATATGTGGTCTTCACTGCAATTTATTATCTATTACAATACCAAGAAAAGAAGTCTCATCAACAAAGTCCAAAACATGATGATTCAAACTAACAGTTGTCGTTACTTGTTTTACATTTGGTAAAGAGAATTTAACATATTTTATATTTGAAGTAAATCAGTTTAGAACATCCTCAAGAGCATTATTTATATTATTAAAATCCTTTGTATTTCTTTTCACTTTGAAAATAAGTGATGTGTCATCAGCAAACAATACAATGTCAAGTATGTTTTGACACTGGTATGGTAAGTCGTTTATGTAAACAAGGAAAAGAATTGGGCCAAGAATAGAACCCTGGGGTAAACTCATTTTTATATACATATATGCCCTTGGACTTGCTTCCTTTAATGTCTACTACTACTTGAATTCTATCGCACAAATATGATCCAATGAGTTCTGAGGACTTTTCTCTAATTCCATAATGTTCTAGTTTGAGTAATAATGTCCTATGGTCAACGCAATCAAACGCTTTATTAAATAGATTTTCCAATACCTTTAATTGTAATTACTTCTTTAATATACCTAGAAAAACGTCCATATCAATACAGACTTATTACAGATTAATTAGTTTTAGCTGTATAAAATATACGATACTTAAAACCTGGTCACTACTACTGCTACGGGACAGAATTTTTTGTCTTGGTCTGTCAGGTCGTTGTGGTTAGTCGCAGGATATTTGTTGTCGCTACTTCACCCTTGAAGTTGGGAAACTTCTTACAAGTCAATACCAAAATTATGTCAACACATACCCTACTTCTTCCTGTTCTCAACTACGCTGATACCTACTATTACGACCTAAGACCTCACCGAATGAGCGTTTTTACATTGTATCAGGTTTATATTTGGATTTTGCAAACCTGACCACGTCCAAAGAGCTCAGTATACTCAATAGAGCGAAGCGGTACTTTACTGCGGACCAAAGACTCCTCTTACATAAATTACAGATTCGACGCGCATGGAGTACTGCTATAATGTTTGGGCAAGAGCACCTGGATACCAGCTCGGTCCTTTTGACTCGGTTTCGAGACGTGCTATGAGAATTGTCGATGATACCGATCTCTCTGACGGTATCAATCCACTTAGCTTGAGGCGAGACTTCGCTTCGCTTTGTGTATTCTACTGAATATACAACGGACTGCATTCGATATGATGCATATAGCTACCTTTTACCATAGCATAACTTAACATCAACTGGGAATTCATCCCCATACGCTAGAATGTAAGTGGTCTCGAACAGTGCAGTTTCAGAGGAGTTTCCTCCCACGTACGTTTAGATTGTGGAATGAACTACCTACCGAGATTTTCTCGCGAGACTGCAGCATGGGGTATTTGAAGAAGAATATGTTTCTTAAAGGTCGGCAACTACGTGCACGTTGCCGACCTTTAAGAAACCTGAAAATACCCCTGGTATTTCAGGCTTCCATTGGTTACGGTAACCATTTACCACCAGATGGGCCTTATGATTATTTGCCACCATCGTAGTATTAAGAAAAGTTAATAACGTTTAATAGAAGACCTCGGTTTTCGATCCTTGTACAATGGGATATATTTGTATTCATGAGTATGTCTGTTTGTATTAGTCTGGATGTATTGTCCACGTATATTTTAGATGTTGATATAAAAATATAACGCATTTCTATTAGGTATATACAGTTACATACATAGAGCTATAGCACGGACCCTGCTTAGTATGGGACTACGGTACGAGGTACGGTAGGTGGCATTATGTGAATCGTGCAGATAGTAATTTTTAGGTATTGTAGTACCGAGTATGATGAGACGAGATTGTATAATTGTGTTTCACAAAATTAAACAACGTCCACTGATTTGATATTTTATTGAGTCCAGTAATGAGCATGATATCCATTTAAAGAAACATGTTTTCAGGAAAACTTCGTCGAAATCTTAACCAAACGCACTAGCTACCCATGATATTACCCCTGCCACGTCTTGAAAAATATCTCTGCTAATTCTTTGGCTTGAGGGATCTTCGCCTAGGTCACCAGGATTGATGTCGCCCAAGTCTTCAGCGATACTTCTTACCATACGGGGGGACGGGCCAGGGGTTGGGCCAGCGAAACAGGTCACCACCATCGCCAGCAGGAATACGAACACGAGCTTGTTCATCTGGAAGGCAATACCAAATGTCCCAATATGTAATGTTCAAACAAGTAGTATGGGACCATCTCGGCAATAAATGATGTCAGTGAAGAAGTAACGCACGAGAGTAGCAATTCTTCACAAGGGTTATACTCTGATAAAACAAAAAACATTATTCTTCTTCTATGTTTTATATAACTGAAATGTCAAACAAGTTGACGGCCCACCTGATGGTAAGTGGTAAATGTCGCCTATATACTTACATAGCAATGTAAACATTACGTTAACATGTGACACCCACGGTACTACACAAGCTACGTCATTACTGAGAACTAAGATGCCTCTTATCCAGTAATTTCACTCCTTTATCTCACATTTCAATCGAAACACATTTTACAGAGTTGAGTGGCGGCTGTGGAAGGTGGAACTGACGTGGTGTACGATCACGTCGACTTTTTACAAAGTTTATGTCCGCAAACATGTCATTTATATCTAAATATATATAACTCAAAGGTGACTGACATAGTGATCTATCAACGCACAGCCCAAACCACTGGACGGATCGGACTGAAATTTGGCATGCAGATAGATGTTATGACGTAGGCACCCGCTAAGAAAGGATTTTGATTAATTCTACCCCCAAGGGGATAAAATAAAGGTTGAAAGTTTGTATGAAACTTCGTCAATTTTAAACCGATCGGGCTGAGACTTTGCTTGCAAAAAGCTACTATGACGTAGGTTAAGAAAGGATTTTGATAAATTTTACCCCTAAAGGGATAAATTAACGCGAGCGAAGCCGCGAGCAAAAGCTAGCTTGTTATAAAATAATTGTGGAGGATGTAAATAAGTATAGTACTTCAGATCAGTTACATTATGTATCTATTAATTAATTATTTACTTGTAAAATAAAATATTTAGAATAAATAAGCGGTAATAAATCGGGAATAAATAAGATTTTCATATGATATTTTTTGAGTTTAGGCTTAGACGACGAATAGTGTTGATAAATATTAAAATTATATAAACATAATCATTTACCTTGATCACGGCTACACACAAATGTTCCAAGTTATTTTGTTCTGAATTTTCACAACCTTATATATGGTCCTTAATAGATCTTAATTTGTGCTTATGTTATCATTTTGTGGTTAATTTTATAATTTAGGGTTCCTGATTAAAATGCCACTATGCCAAATTTCTATGCATGTATATAGTATATTACATGTGTATAAGCCTCTGTGATGGACCGCGACTCCGATGAAGGTGGCCCACTCTATAGCGGGCCCCATCTCTGCGGGTTCCCTATACGGAGCCCACTGCTCCCACTTCTTCCCTTGAGAAAGCGAGCATAAACATGCACGCGACTTCTTCGGGCCTGGTGCTATGAGATGGTATGAGTGCGCGGGTGTGGTACCCGCGTATGTCACCCCTGCTTTGTAGCGATCTAGGGGCGACTTTCGCCACCCCTGCCTCTTTGATATCTAGTAGGAAAACTGGTGTCCATCCTCTGCTCATTTATACCCATACGGCCTGATGCCTAAGTGGCCTAAGGCTGTCTCCATCTATTATATCTATTCCTGGGTGGAGCGATACCTTTAGGCAGGAGTTAGCTTTTAGCCGCTCCATAGATCCTCTCGCGGATTTAAAGGGCCCTCTACAGTCGCCCCTTTTTTCGGCAGATGAAGTTGTAAAGGTCAGCTATGACCAACAGCCAGCCAGCCATAGTTAAAAAACCTAATTCAACATTTTACATTTTTTAAGGGATTGAATATTTTTGCTTCAGGTATTAATAATAATTATGACACTATTTTAGGATCGTGTAAAGGCGCTACTACTTACTCGGATGTATTATCTGGAAGTATTTAATCAGGATATTTAAAAAGCAATAAACTTAACCGCAAACTGATATGATACGACTAAATTAGATCATTACGGGAGCATATATAATGTTGTACGGTTTCAGAAGAAAGTAACTTGAAGCATTCGTGTGTAGCTGTTATCAAGGTAACAATAAGTTATTATATTGTAATATCTGTTTAAGAAATGAAACTATAATTTCATATAAAAATTAAAAAAAAACTTTGAAATTAATATCTTACTTTGCATACCTGACCTATTAATGTAATTTATGTACAATAAATAAATACTTAATTAATAGTGTATGTAACTGGGAAATTTATTATTATCTGTTACAAGTTATTAGGAATAGACCTACACAATTTAATAATATATTTAAGCGTACTAAGGTTAAGCGCAAAAAGATGTGTTTATTTACGACATCACATTAAAAACCTCTAAATTCTCTAAAATATTATGCATGTATTATACACATAAACCTTCCTCTTGAATCACTCTATCTATTAAAAAAACCGCTTCTAAATCCGTTGCGTAGTTTTAAAGATTTAACATACATAGGGACGGACAGACAGCGACAGCGACTTTGTTTTATACTACGTAGTGATACAACGAATTTCCACGAAATATGAATGACCTGTTACTTTTTTAATAGTAAAGATTGTGTAACACCTGTGAACAACTGCTATTCTTGATGGACAATATTATTCTCGCGGTGAATACGTGTGAATACGGAGGTCGGCGTCGGTGTTATAGAAATGGGTTACATGTTTGGTATCGTCTTCCAGATGAACAAGCTCGTGTTGGTGTTCCTGCTGGCGATGGTGGTGGTCTGTCTCGCTGAACCAGACCATCACCACTACCGTTTCGGTAGGAGTGTTGAAAACGTGGCAGACGCTGCTGCAAGTGTTACAGAGCACGTGGACGCTGAAGAAACAGAAATATTGGACGATATTAATCGTGTACTAGCATTTGTACTCAAAAGGCTCGGTTAAGATTTCTTTGATCGAAACAGGTTTCTTAAATTAATATAATGGACTGTACTGGACATAATAAATGATGTATTCAGTTATATGTTTTAGTTTCTGTTATAAAAATCCATGATCTTGTTCTCTTAACCTCATTATTATAATAATAATGGCAATGTACGATACCACGCCATCTAGTTTTAATCTAGTATCAAAGCAAAGCTTGTGCCATGCATATCTGCTTAACTGCTAATAGAAATATTCCAATACCTTTATTTGTAATGAGCTCCTTAATATATCTAGAAAAACGTTCATATCAATACAAACACATATTCTTATTACTAACCCACCCAGTAATTTCTAACCCACCGAGGTCTTCTAATAGTCACAATGAATTCGGTATTTGCATAATAGTCCGCAAGTCGGACTTTTTTTTCCATTATTTCCTTTCAGTCGAAAATCTCTGAGATGGTTAAAAAAGTTGAAAGTCGGCTGCGGTTCCGAGCCTCGGTTGGGGAGCAGCATCCTCGCAATCATATAAGATAAAATCGGGTAATTCCTCACAGTTGAAATTGCTATCAAATCGTGGTTTTACCTATGTATCGAAGGTAAAAAATAGTCAGCTAGCTGTAGCGTGGTGAAATGTCAGCTAAAAACACGAACATGTAAAAAAATATAAGAAATTGATTTATTTTTATTTATTTATACTCTTCATTGCACATGATATAAAAAAATTATGAAATCAGTAAATTAACAATAGTTAACGGCTACAATAGCCAGTCTTATCGCCAAGCTTATTTATTATAACAGATTAATTAGTTTTTAAATGTAGAAAATGTACGACGCTTAAAACCTGGTCGCTACTACTTCTAGGGGACAAAATTGTTTGTCTTGATCTGTCAGGTCGTTGTGGTTAGTCGCAAGATATTTGTTGCCGCGACTTCACCCATCCTTCCTGTTCTTGACTACGCTAATATATGACCTGCTATTTAGACCTCACCGAATACCAATTAAACAAACATTCAGAGCGTCTTCATAATTTTTGTATCTAGTTTATATAAGACTACGTCTAAAAAGCTCGGTGTACTCAATAGAGCGTAGCGGTACTTCACTGCGGACCAGAGACCCCTCTTACATAAATCACAGATTCGACGCACTTGGAGTACTGCTATCATCTTTGGGCAAGAGCACCTGGATACCAGCTCGGTCCTTTTGACTCGGTTTCGAGACGTGCTATGAGAATTGTCGCTGATTCTGATCTCTGTGACGCTATCGATCCACTTAGTTTGAGACGAGGTTTCGCTTCGCTTTGTGTGTTCTACCGAATATACAACGGATTGTGTTCGACATAGTGCCTTCGGCTACCCTTTACCATCTCACCGCTTGCTATCAACAGGTAATTCATCCTCACACTATAGAATCTAAGTGATCTCGGACAGTGCGGTTTCTCTGAAATTGCACTGTCCTCCAGCCGCGTACTTAGATTGTGGGATGAACTACCTGCCGAGGTTTTCTCACGAAACTACAGATTGGGGTATTTCAAGAAGAGTATGTTTCTTAAAGGTCGGCAACGTGCACGTAATACCCCTGGTATTTCAGGCTTCCATTGGTTACGGTAACCATTTACCACCAGATGGGCCTTATGATTATTTGCCACCATCGTAGTATTAAGAAAAGTTAATAACGTTTAATAGAAGACCTCGGTTTTCGATCCTTGCACAATGGGATATATTTGTATTCATGAGTATGTCTGTTTGTATTAGTCTGGATGTATTGTCCACGTATATTTTAGATGTTGATATAAAAATATAACGCATTTCTATTAGGTATATACAGTTACATGCATAGAGCTATAGCACGGACCCTGGTTAGTATGGGACTACGGTACGAGGTACGGTAGGTGGCATTATGTGAATCGTACAGATAAGAATTTTTAGGTATTAAAGTACTGAGTGTGAACAGACGAGATTGTGTAATTGTATTTCATAAAATTAAACAACGTCCACTGATTTGATATTTTATTGTGTAAAGTAATGACCATAATATCCAATTAAAGAAATTTGTTTTCAGGAAAATTTCGTCGAAGTCTTAACCATACAAATTAAATGATACCTTTGCCAGTTCTTGCAAATCATCTCTGCTAATTCTTTGGTTTGAGGGATCTTCGCCTAGATCACCAGGATTGACGTCGCCCAAGTCTTCAGCAATACTTCTTAGCATACGGGGGGACGGGCCAGGGGCTGGGCCAGCGAAACAGGCCACCACCATCGCCAGCAGGAATACGAACACGAGCTTGTTCATCTGGAAGGCAATACCAAATGTACCAATATGTAATGTTCAAACAAGTAGTATGGGACCACCTCGGCAATAAATGATGTCAGTGAAGAAGTAACGCGCGAGAGTAGCAATTCTTCACAAGGGTTATACTCTGATAAAACAAAAAACATTATTCTTCTTCTATGTTTTATATAACTGAAATGTCAAACAAGTTGACGGCCCACCTGATGGTAAGTGGTAAATGTCGCCTACATACTTAAATAGCAATGTAAACATTACGTTAACATGTGACACCCACGATACTACACAAGCTACGTCATTACTGAGAACTAAGATGCCTCTTATCCAGTAATTTCACTCCTTTATCTCACACTTCAATCTAAACACATTTTACAGAGCTGAGTGGCGGCTGTAGAAGATGGAACTGAGGTATACCACGTGAACTTTTTACAAAGTTTATCTCCGCTAACATGTCATTAATATTTGGTATAAAATAATTGTGGAGGATATAAATAAGTATAGTACTTCAGATCAGTTACACTACGTATCTATTAATTAATTATTTTCTTGAAAAATGAAATATTAAGAAAAAAGTTAACGGTAATAAATCAGCGGACTGAATAAGATTTTTATAGGATATTTTTTTAGTTTAGACTTAGACGACGAATAGTGTCGATAAATATTAAAATTATATAAATATAATAATTTACCTTGATCACGGCTACACACAAATGATCCAAGTTATTTTGTTCTGAATTCTCACAACCTTATATATGTTCCATATATAAGGTCGTGAAATTTAAATTTAAAAAGCAATAAACTTAACCGCAAACTGATAAGATACGAATAAATTAGATCATTAGGGGAGCATATATAATGTTGTACGGTTTCAGAATCATTCGTGTGTAGCTGTTATCAAGGTAAACAATAAGTTATTATATTGTAATATCTGTTTAAGAAATGAAACCATAATTTCATACAAAAATTAAACAGAAATTTTGAAATTATTATCTGCAAAGTAAGATACCCTGACCTATTAACGTAATTCATGTAAAATAAATAAATAAATAAATACTTAATTAATACTATATGTAACTGGGAAATTTATATTATTTCTTACAAGTTATTAGGAATATACCTACACGATTGAATCCCAGATGAAGTAGTCACAGTTCTTATAAACCTTTGAAGTTGTAGCGGGTAAAAACTATACTTGACATGTCCATGTTCTGATAGGTACAGTACGTGGCAGGGGGCGGGCCCATCGCCGTTGGTCATGTTAATAATAATAATAATAATAATAATAATAAAACTCTTTATTGTGCATAAAAGAAACAAATAATTACAAAAAGGAAATAAAAAAAAAAAGAAGGATATGCAAACAAAAGGCGGCCTTATCGCTTAAAGCAATCTCTTACAGACAACCTGGGAGATAGAAGCATTGAGTAAGGGGAAGGTAGGTGGCGCACTATAAAAAGTTAGATAATATATGAATACTAAACATACATACATACAAATACCATTAATATACATACATATATATATATATATATATATATATATATATATATACATATAAATAGAATACATATACATAAATAGAATATATAATTAATTACATGTCTAACAGAACAGGACATTACAGAAAGATTTTTAATTGGAGAGAAAGTGAGATTTTACTAGTTTTTTAAAAATGGACTGGGATTGGGCAGATCTGATAGAAAGTGGCAAGGAGTTCCAAAGACGGATAGCCTGATGTTAATTGAATTATTATTGGGTTTCCAATTACCAGAGAGTCAGTCAGAATATAAATTGTCACACTAAGGTTTTCGTGTATGCTTGACTGTCACTTCCGGCCTTTTAAATCAATACATTTAATAATTACCTAAACGTGCACCAAACGTGGGAAGTATCAGACACAGAATTGTAAATGTGAATAATCTGAAGTATATCGCTTCTTTATATCCTACTAGTGACCCGCTCTGGCTTCGCACGGGTGCAATTCTAATACTAAATATACCTACCTACTACAGAATGTCTTTATAAACAACGTTTATAGCTTTTTTGTCATTAGACATGTTTTGTTTAGCGCCGTCGGCCGTCCTGTTCCGCCGCACCGCTATGTCCCTGCATTTGAAATCTGTAATATCTTCGGAAATATTAATTTAAATTTCATACTGTAAAGGGCCATATTGATCTATATTAAATGGACAATGTATTTAACGTACTTAATTGGATAAAAATTAATGCTGTATTGCTTAAAATCACTTCGTTTACGAGTGTTTTTTATGTATGTAACGCACATAGTAGTCATTTAAGTAGTCGTTTATCATACTAATATTATAAAGAGGAAAAGTTTGTTTGTTTGTTTGTATTGAATAGGCTCCGAAACTACTGGACCGATTTGAAAAATTCTTTCACCATTAAGAAGCTACACTATCCCTGAGTAACATAGGCTATATTATATTTCCAAAAAAATAGGGATCCTTACGAAATCTCCGATAATGTAACCCAAGGTGTGAAAAAATTACATAAAAAATACCTAACACCGCAAGCGCTGCGAAAACTATTGATGATAGAACAAAATGATGTTCTACAACTTTGCAGAGCATATAATTATCTATAAAAAGTGTTGCGACGGCATATGTCTATCTGTCACAGTTACGTCACAATAAGGGTTTATAAAATTAATTGAAGCGCCGCCGTTAGAAAAGTCTCTTATTTTTTATATTGGTATTAATCCTTATCAAAATAAATTACTTTATATTAACTATAGCTTCAATACCTGTGTATAACTTTTTGAATTATTCAATTCGGACATTCCATTCGAAAGATATCACGTATTTAACAATGCAAGTATTATAAAAAAAACCTACTCCTCTGTTAGCTATAAACCAAATGCAATGTAGTACGTCACTGGGGTATGGGTACACAGGTAGGGGTATACTTGCTAAGATAGTACAATCAGGGAAGATAGTGATTGCAGTTGTATCGTCAGGAATTGCTGCAACTCTCTTAAAGGGTGAAAAAACTGCTCATTCTACTTTCAAACTTCCGCTATCCGTAAATCTTGAGCAACAATCTACATGTTGATTTGATAAATTATTACAAAATGCCTCATTGATTACGTGGAATGAATGCACCATGAGCCATAAATGCTTTGGATATAACATTAAAAGATCTTAGAAACACCTCTGCTCTCATGGGCGGGATTACCTTTGTATTTGCTGGAGATTTCTGACAGTCTCTTCCTGTTATTAACATCGTCTCTCTTATGAACTTTAATTGAAAGTTTAAAATCACGGACGAATATGAGAGCTCATCTTCATGGAATGACAAATAGTGATTTCCCACAACAACTGCTTAAACTTGGGGAAGGAATTTTTCCCACTCCAAATTTAAACAGAAATTGTGATATCTTTGTGAATGAGTCCCTAGGTCAAATCGTTCATAATTTAGAAATTTTGAAAGATGCTGCATCATTGCACATTGACATCAAGAATTTGCACGAAAAAGGCTTTCATTGGTCATCTAGGGCAATAGTGTTACCTAACAATGTCAACAAAATCTGATTATTCAAAAAGTTCCCGGACAAATAAAAAATTACAAATCTATGTGACTAATATCGAAAACGCAGTTCATTATCGACAGGATTTTTTACTAAACCCTTCTGGGCTGCTACCATTCGAATTGACGTCAAAAATCGAAATTTCTCAAAAGCATGATCCAATCATGATTTACTAAGGAATTGAAGGACAATTTAATTGTAGCGACCATTACCACCGACACGGGCCACGGCAGCCGGGCAACTAGCTCATATACCAAGAATACCATTGATCCCAACTGATCTGCCAATACCATTTAAACGGCTGCAATTTCCTGTTAAAATATCTTCTATGTACTACACCTCTGTATATTTTAATCTTAAGAAACTACGTGGATTTTGATACGTTTTTTTTACTCAAGAGGAAGGTTTAGAATATATACTGTCCCACAACTGAACACGGATCTTTAAACGAGCTATAACCTTTATATTCTATGCCCACGCGGGAGAAGCCGCGGGTGGATAGCTAGTTTTATAATAAGATTTTTAGAGCAAAGTGTATTTTTACATGTATCTTAAATTTGTCTTCACTTAAATTTAACACATTATCTGGCAATTTATTATAAAAACGTATATAATGTCCAATGAAAGATGTACTTACTTTTTTGAGACGAAAACTGGGTATATTTAATTTATTTTTATTCCTTGTATTAAAAGCGTGTAAGTGACTATTTTTTAGAAATAAAATTAAGTTTTTACGTACGTACATAATATTTTCATATATATATTCAGAGGGAACAGTAAGGATACCTGTTTCTGTAAAGCGTTCTTTAAGAGATTCGCAACACGGTAAATTATATATTGAACGAATTGCTCTTTTTTGTAATATAAAAATTTATTCTTCATCGGCCGCCCTTTCCCACAATATAATACGATACGACATTGTACTATGGAAGTAACTAAGATACACTAGCTTCGCTGTTGCAGCATCAGTTAACTGTCTAATTTTTCTGATAGCAAAAGCAGCCGAGCTAAGTCTTTTGACTAGTGTGAATATATGTGGTCCCCACTGCAATTTATTATCTATTACAATACCAAGAAAAGAAATCTCATCAACGAAGTCCAAAACATGATGATTCAAACTAACAGTTGTCGATACTTGTTTTACATTTGGTAAAGAGAATTTAACACATTTTGTTTTCATTGAATTAAGCGCTAGATTATTTGAAGTAAACCAGTTTAGAACATCCTCAAGAGCATTATTTATATTATTAAAATCCTTTGTATTTCTTTATACTTTAAAAGTAAGTGATGTGTCATCAGGAAACAATACTATGTCAAGTATGTTTTAAAACTGGTATGGTAAGTAACAAGAAAAAGAAATGGGCCAAGAATAGAACCCTGGGGTACACCCATTTTTATATATGACTCCTTGGACTTGTTTCCTTTAATGTCTACTACTACTTGAATTTTATCGCGCAAATATGATCCAATGAGTTCTGAGGACTTTTCTCTAATTCCATAATGTTCTAGTTTGAGTAATAATATCCTATGGTCAACGCAATCAAACGCTTTATTAGATTTTCCAATACCTTTATTTATAATTACTTCTTTAATATACCTAGAAAAACGTCCATATCAATACAGACTTATTACAATGAATTAGTTTTAGCTGTATAAAATATACGATGCTTAAAACCTGGTCACTACTACTGCTACGGGACAGAATTTTTTGTCTTGGTCTGTCAGGTCGTTGTGGTTAGTCGCAGGATATTTGTTGCCGCTACTTCACCCCTGAAGTTGGGCAACTTCTTACAAGTCAATACCAAAATTATGCCAACGCCTATCCTACTTCTTCCTGTTCTCGACTACGCTAATACCTACTATTTAGACCTCACCGAATGAGCGTTTTCATAATTTTTGTATCAGGTTTATATCTGGATTTTGCAAATATGACCACATCCAAAGAGCTCAGTATACTCAATAGAGCGAAGCGGTACTTCACTGCGGATCAGAGACTCCTCTTACATAAATCACAGATTCGACGCGCATGGGGTACTGCTATAATGTTTGGGCAAGAGCACCTGGATACCAGCTCGGTCCTTTTGACTCGTTTTCGAGACGTGCTATGAGATTTGTCGATGATACCGATCTCTCTGACGGTATCAATCCACTTAGCTTGAGGCGAGACTTCGCTTCGCTTTGTGTATTCTACTGAATATACAACGGACTGCATTCGACATGATGCATATAGCTACCTTTTACCATAGCATAACTTAACATCAACAGGGAATTCATCCTCATACGCTAGAATGTAAGTGGTCTCGGACAGTGCAGTTTCAGAGGAGTTTCCTTCCACGTACGTTTAGATTGTGGAATGAACTACCTACCGAGATTTTCTCGCGAGACTACAGCATGGGGTATTTGAAGAAGAATATGTTTCTTAAAGGTCGGGAACACGCACGTGACACCTCTGATGTCTCAGGCTTCCATTGGTTATGGTAACCATTTACCACCAGGTGGGCCTTATGATTATTTGCCACCATCGTAGTATTAAAAAAAAAAGTTAATAACGTTTAATAGAAGACCTCGGTTTTCGATCCTTGCACAATGGGATATATTTGTATTCATGAGTATGTCTGTTTGTATTAGTCTGGATGTATTGTCCACGTATATTTTAGATGTTGATATAAAAATATAACGCATTTCTATTAGGTATATACAGTTACATACATAGAGCTATAGCACGGACCCTGCTTAGTATGGGACTACGGTACGAGGTACGGTAGGTGGCATTATGTGAATCGTGCAGATAAGAATTTTTAGGTATTTTAGTACCGAATATGATGAGACGAGATTGTATAATTGTGTTTCACAAAATTAAACAACGTCCACTGATTTGATATTTTATTGAGTCCAGTAATGAGCATGATATCCATTTAAAGAAACATGTTTTCAGGAAAACTTCGTCGAAATCTTAACCAAACGCACTAGCTACCCATGATATTACCCCTGCCACGTCTTGAAAAATATCTCTGCTAATTCTTTGGCTTGAGGGATCTTCGCCTAGGTCACCAGGATTGATGTCGCCCAAGTCTTCAGCGATACTTCTTAGCATACGGGGGGACGGGCCAGGGGCTGGGCCAGCGAAACAGGCCACCACCATCGCCAGCAGGAATACGAACACGAGCTTGTTCATCTGGAAGGCAATACCAAATGTACCAAACATATAATACCAAAAATACAATAATGTTCACTTGAGTAGCATGGGGTGGTCCCATCGGTAATTAATGATGTCAGTGAAGAAGTAACGCGCGAGAATAGCAATTCTTCACAAGGGTTATACTCTGATAAAACAAAAAACATTATTCTTCTTCTATGTTTTATATAACTGAAATGTCAAACAAGTTGACGGCCCACCTGATGGTAAGTGGTAAATGTCGCCTACATACTTAAACAGCAATGTAAACATTACGTTAACATGTGACAACCACGGTACTACACAAGCTACGTCATTACTGAGAACTAAGATGCCTCTTATCCAGTAATTTCACTCCTTTATCTCACACTTCAATCTAAACACATTTTACAGAGCTGAGTGGCGGCTGTAGAAGGTGGAACTGACGTGGTGTACGATCACGTCGACTTTTTACAAAGTTTATCTCCGCAAACATGTCATTTATATCTAAATATATGTATATAACTCAAAGGTGACTGACATAGTGATCTATCAACGCACAGCCCAAACCACTGGACGGATCGGACTGAAATTTGGCATGCAGGTAGATGTTATGACGTAGGCATCTGCTAAGAAAGGATTTTGATTAATTCTAGCCCCAAGGGAATAAAATAGGGGATGAAAGTTTGTATGAAACTTCGTCAATTTTAAACCGATCGGGCTGAGACTTTGCTTGCAAAAAGCTACTATGACGTAGGCTAAGAAAGGATTTTGATAAATTTCACCTCTAAAGGGATAAATTAACGCGAGCGAAGCCGCGAGCAAAAGCTAGCTTGTTATAAAATAATTGTGGAGGATGTAAATAAGTATAGTACTTCAGATCAGTTACATTACATATCTGTTAATTAATTATTTACTTGTAAAATAAAATATTTAGAATAAATAAACGGTAATAAATCGGGAATAAATAAGATTTTCATATGATATTTTTTGAGTTTAGACTTAGACGACGAATAGTGTTGATAAATATTAAAATTATATAAACATAATCATTTACCTTGATCACGGCTACACACAAATGTTCAAAGTTATTTTGTTCTGAATTTTCACAACCTTATATATGGTCCTTAATAGATCTTAATTTGTGCTTATGTTATCATTTTGTGGTTAATTTTACAATTTAGGGTTCCTGATCAAAATGCCACTATGTCATATTGTTCTGTATGTATAATAATGATAGAATATCAAATGTGTATAAGCTTCTGTGGTGGACCGCGACTCCGATGAAGGTGGCTCACTCTATAGCGGGCCCCATCTCTGCGGATTCCCTACACGGAGCCCCATCGAATTTCAATCCATAGCCCCATCTCTGCGGATTCCCTATGTGCGCGACTTCTTCGGGCCTAGTGCGGTGAAATAGGATCACCACGGCGTTCGTCACCCCTGCTCGGTAGCGATCTAGGGGCGTCTTTTGCCACACCTGCCTTCGTGATCTCTAGTAGGAAAACTGGTGTCCATTCCCTCCTCATTTCCATTCCATGCCCGATGCCTGAATGGATGGCCGCATCCATCCCTTAATATTGGGTAGTACGGCCGATTCCCTCAGACTTAGGTCTCATCCATCAGGGAGGAGTTAGCCTTATGCCGCTCCTTAGATCCTCCCGCGGATTTAGGGAGGAGAGCCCCCTACACTCGCCTCTTTTTTCGTCAGATAAAAATGTAAAGGCCAACTACGGCCAACAGCCTTAGAATAAAAAAATAAAAAACTAACAGCCTTAGTTAAAAAATGTAAGTAAAAATTATATCATTTTTAAAGGACTTAATATTTTTGCTTCATGTATTAATAATAGTTATTATTATGTTAATAATTACGATACTATTTCAGGCGCTACTACTTACTCGGATGTATTTAATCAAGAAAATTTAAAAAGCAATAAACTTAACCGCAAATTGATATGATACGAACAAATTAGATCATTTAGAGAACATATATAATGACGTATGGTCTCAAAACAAAGTAACTTGAAGCATTCGTGTGTAGCTGTCATCAAGGTAAGCAATAGCTTATTTTATGGTAATATCTACTACAACATCGTTTACGAAAATTAACATCAATTAATTAAGATATTAATTATTAATTCCAGTACCAGATCTATTAACGTAATTTGTGTAAAATAAACAAATAAAAACATAATCGGTATTTTATATAACTGGGAAGTTAATTATTATTTGTTTAAAGTTAATAGGAGTATACCTTCACGGCTGGTATCTCAGATAGGTTTGTAAAAGTTCTTAAAAACATTTGAAGTTGTAGTGGGTAAAAACTACACTTGGCATGCCCATGTTGTAGGAGCGAGCACATCGCCGTCGTTCGATTCCGCCGTAGTTGGATTCTAATTTTGTTTTCAATCACCAGAGAGTCAGTCAGAAATATAAATTAACACACTAAGTTTCATGTATGCTTGACTTTAACCTAACCTTTGAAGTCAACACATTCAATAATTAGGTAAACGTACACAAAACGCAGGAAGTATCAGACAAAAAATTGTATATATGAATTATCTGAAGTACATTATTTATAACTTACACAACGTATTTCCACTAAATATTAACACATTTTTTTTTTAAGTATGATAATGAAATGGTGCTCCCGCCTGCGCTAACGGTTTACGCTGGCGGGGCACCAGTGGAGGATGATAAGATGAGCATGAGGTCAGGTCAGTTAGCCCATCGTGACAAATTTAACAAGAATTTATCACGATGGTTTCCAGGGGGAACCGCGTGGAGGTCAACCTGACATGGTACATTGCTAGTAATGTGGTCATGAGTCCACATTACTAACAATCCCTTTCCCCCCCAATATTACCACATTGAATTGTTACTATATGTTTTTGTAATTTTTAAAATATTAGAAGTATAGTTTTACTTTCTCTGCTTAAATAAACTTAATTTTTACACAATTTAAGAGAAAACACGATCAAACTACTCCTTCGCAACCACCACACAACAACCACAGGTGGAAAACAAAATAGAAATATTCTTGTTTTTTTTCCAAAACTTGACACTAGGTTTTACTTGTACTCCAGTATGTGCACATTTACTTACTATATTTATTTACGCTATTAACGCAGCGTCCAGAAACGACCGTTTGGTTTTAGACGGCTATTGCCATTATGCCACATAGTGAACTTACCTTTAACGGCTATAGACGCACGTGTCCGTCAACGTGTTCACCACCTGTTTTTGTACAGTAAAGATCGTGTAATACTTGTGAACAAAGGCTATTACAAGTTGTGTACATGTTTGGTATTGGTTTCCAGATGAATAAACTCGTGTTGGTATTCCTGCTGGCGATGGTGGTGGTCTGTCTCGCTGGACCAGACCCTCGCGGGAAGTATCACCGTTTCGGTAGGAGTGTTGAAAACGTGGCAGACGCTGTTGCTAGTGTTACAGAGCACGTGGACCCTGAGGAATCAGAGATTTTGGATAAAATTAATCGTGTACTAGCATTTGTACTTAAAAGGCTCGGTTGAAATTTCTTCGAATAAAAGAAGTTTCTTTAATGAATGTCTATTTACATGTTTTACTTTTTGATCCACAAATCAATAATCTCTTAATATACTTATCTGTTCCGGCAAATGTTGTTTTGCCGTATAAATTAAAATCGCTTATAAAAAATTGTGGTTGGTGATATAAGGGTGAAAATTTTGGGTTGTATGTATTTTATAATGACACATTATAAAAAAATTTAAAAAAATGTCAAAGGTGGACAACCCTTATCATTTAGGGGTATGGAAAATCAATAGTAGCCGACTCTCTGACCTACTAAATATGCATGTAAAATTTCATAAAAATCGATCAAGCCGCGTCGGAGGAGTATGGTAACATTATGATACGATAATTTTATATGTATAGATATATAATTTGTACGTATTATAACAAAGTTGCGGTTACGTTGATTGCTTTTTAAATTACATAATTAAATTACTATTAGATATTATAAACAACCAACTAAGACATATCCGGGTTTCTCATTTTGAAGTGTCCTAATGTTATACCTATATGTTTACAAGAGGTAGTTTGATAAAAATCGACTGCATAAGTGCCACTTATTTCAGTCGCTAACCACCTGTGGTTTAGTTGTAGGGTATGGATTAGGATATGATAGCGTAGCGGCTTCTGTATTGATTGCCGCATCCATCTTTATGTAAAGTGCGAATACTGTAACTAATATAATAAATTTAAATAAGTAGCTATGACGAGGTCGAGTGGAATGAGTAGTCATTCTTACTAAAATGTCCAGACAGTTGGCGGCGTGGTGGGCCGGGTCATTGGGCTCCCTAAAATATGAGCTTAGTGATGGCTGGCTCCTCCGTCTTACTCGTGAACGAGTGCACTTGTAGGGACTGGTCTGCTCTTATCACTACGTCTGATTTCATTTTATTGTGTTTTTATATTTGAGCCTAAATGAATTAGTGCTGGTTGGTAGTTTGTATTCGCACGTTTCGATTTGTAAAATGTGAACTTACAAGGATTGTTTAAAAGAGCAATACTCAAGGTTCTTGCTTATTCTTCTTGTGATGAGACGACTTTCCGAGTAAGCGGTAGATTAAAAAAAAAAATTGACTATTCGAAAGTGCTTAAATTAAGTTTATTTGAATAAATTATTTTCTATTCTAGGTGGAAAATTACAGGATAAAAACCATGGTATCCTAGTTCTCTAGAATGGAAACGTATGAGTGGTAACATTTTTTTTTCGGACTACTCTAACGCTTTTAGGGTACGAGTGCATATGACACTCTAAACCAAAGGAAGGACTTATGGAGCGGCTGAAGGCTACGGATACCCTTTAGTCGGATACACTTTAGTCTGAGGGCACCGCTAGAGGTTCGAACTCGGCTCAGACCGTCGTAATTTCGATCCCCGTTTGAATTAGACGGGGGATCGATCGGAGGGGGCTGTTCCCTCCTCGTTCCCTTCCTCTTCATGTCGATTGTCGACCACGTGGCTGACTATTGTTTTAAATTTGAAATGTAACAAATTACTCAACTGAGTATTCTTTATATATTGTCTTATTGTTTTTCTTATCCAGTAATGGTATTTGTGAACCGATACGATATTGAAACCTTCATTAAAAGTGCTTGTTCCTTCTTAAATGGCCGGCTATACTAATTGATGCAAATACATAGATTTTTTTTTGTAAATACATACAAAATATCCCGACGGACTCAAACAATTATACTCATGAGTACAAAGGTTTGTATAGTGCAAGGAATAGAACCCGCGACCATTAACCACTAGACCATTAAGCCCGTGTTTGCAATAAAATTTTATTTTATAAATCGGAAATAAAATAAATTTCCGATTTCGTCGTAAATTCATACCAATCAATTTAATTAATTTTTGTTGGTTCAATTTAATCTATTGTTCTATAATTGGTTATCGATGAAGCAATATTTATTCATATATTGTGGCTGATGGTTATTTAATTGTATTCATATTTAAACTACAAAATCATTAAGAGGTAATTAAACTTTATTGTATAGTGATAGTGAATATACTCCATATTCATAACTGCGTATTGCTGCAGAGACATGGACCCTTAAAGCCGAAAATATAGGCAAAGAGTTGATGCCTTTGAAATGTGGTGCTGGCGTCGACTATTGAGGATACCGTGGACAGCCCACAGTACAAACGTCTTTGTACTAATAGAGCTCAAATTGGAAGATTCACAGCGGCTGTCTTCTACTTGTCTGCAGCGCATTGTGCGATACTTCGGACATATCGCGCGGAGGGATGTAGACAATATGGAGAGACTGAAGATAGAAGGTTAAAAACGTCGAGGCCGAAGTCCCATCCGATGGTCAGATCAAATATCACGTCAACTGAACATTACTGTCAGCGCCGCAATACATCAGGCATCTAAGCGCAGTAGATGGCGACGGCTAGTCGACAAGATAGTATAGAGTCACGATCCTCAGCAGTGAGGGAACGATTAAGAAGAAGAAGAACTGCATATTTATAGTTTTTGTGTTCTAGAACAAAGTCGTGTTGCTGTCTGAAGGGTGAGATATGACAGTGAAATTACAGGGTTTGTGGCATAACAACTTATTCCTCAAGAATGGCAATGTATGAAGATACTACGGCAATCGCAATGTATTCCTAAATTTCCGTGGATTTTCTTGTATATAAGTTATCAAATTTTATTCGATGGATCTGTTTTCTTGTGGATTTTTTTATTTAATAGAATGGCAATGGCATATTTAAACGAACGACGGCAAGAGACAGACAAATAAGACAAAACTACTCGATTAAATTGGAGACTTCGATAATAAACCTTCCGACTTGACGGAGTCTAATAATTTCTCCGGTTTTTTAAAAAAAAGACTTCCCTGTTCTAAGAAGAAATTATGGTCACGCTTGTTCTTTCCATTCCTATCTGTAATGCGAATGCGTATTCGGCAGGATATAACAGGAAAAGAACTGAATCAATATAAGTTTAGTAAAATCAGCCGATATACAAGCTGATTGTCCTCTAACCAGGGACTAACCTCGTCAATAACTTCCTCTCGTTCGAAAACTTCCAAAATGGTTAAGACTGTTAAGAAGAATGGTATTATGAAGCTTAGTGAAAGGCAGCTCCAAGGATGGGTTGAGAAAAAATCACTAATCATTCAACAGAAAAATAGGCCGTATGCATTGTGTCTTTAAACTTCATATCAGTTCCTATTTAGGATTCCTTTTTTAACAAGTTAGATACAAAATATACATATACATACATATATTAAATGCATATTCTATTTGTAAACTTCCTCAAGAATTTGTCTATCAAATAGAAAAATGTTTGTTCAAATTAAATTAGTTTTTCCAAGTTTTCAACTTTATTCCTGAATCGGTATTGATGTAAGCTAGCACAGCTTGTTCAAATTCACTTTATTTTCTTACTTACTTTTGAAGAAGACCAAGAAAATCATTTCTATCATTCCAAATTGAAGAACAGACGGTTTCATCTTTAATATTATTCAGGATATTTAATTGTATCACTAATTTTATCTCGGGAATAGAAGCTACATTATCTCAAACGCCGTCTGCCTTTAAGTCGAATGGTTTAACAAAACTCCAATAAATCCATACTATCAGTAACACCTGCTTGATACCGGCTTGAATATTAATTTATCAATGCTTCTTCAACTGCTATAATCCGGTTCTATTTGGCGAGTTAATTGCTCAATTGGATAAGTACTTAGTGAATGCTTAGTCTGGTAAAAGATTCCGAGAATATTTTGAAATTTTACTTATGGTTAATTGTATTATTGATCGTCATTTCATATTTTGGTGGAGATATACATGTACATAGACTACTCTTTAACTCGGATAATTATGGTCACTCAAAATCTAGGACAGTAAGTGAAAAGGTTTTTTTACTGTCTTCTGTTCCCGTTCAAAGTATGTGATTAAAGACACTATGCTTCAATTTTATAGTATATTTTATAATTTGCAATTTTGCCTAAGGATATATTTTTGAAGTGCAATATCACTTAATAAAATCGCCGTATAAGAGAAATTCCATTCCAAATCATGCTTATGTTCAAAATTATTTGTAACCAGTGTAGCACACTCTTTTTCAGAGATATTTGTCTTATAAGTTTATATTCGATTACTTTCATTTAATTTAATTATCATGCCATCTATAGTTCTGTTATAAAATAAAAAGGTACTAGAATTGACCCCTGAGGTACTCCTATTCAGTATTAGGGCATATTAAAAGGTATGAGAGTGAAATACAATTATATAACATTTTTCCATTATTTTATTCCATTATGTTTTGTTTTCATACAAATATTTACGAGTTACCAATTCAAACATAAACAAAATATCGTCTTTCTACGTCAAATACTACAACGTGTTGTAGAAGTAACAGCTACAACACCAGATGAAGTTTACGAGTTGCGTAGACATATATGTATACATTAATATACTACGTAACAGTTGATATTTGATTTATACAATTATGTTAAGTTAATTGAAAAGGTTCATAATATTGTAATTAAACATCAAAACGAGAAACATTCTCATATTATTATTGGTAATGGACTATAAATTGGAATGTGAGGCAAGATGGGTGGAAGTAGAGGCACGAATGACGGCTCGGGTACCGGGACGGCAAGGCAGGTCATCACCATCGCGATCAGGAACACCAACACGAGATTGCTCAGCTGGAAAGCAATGGCAAACATTCATTAACTTACTAACATTATAGATACTTATTATACATAATACATATATTATACATAATACATATATTATACATAATACATATATTATACATAATACATAATAGAAACTTATTTAATGTAGATAAGTTTGTGAGTGTGGATGGATGGATGTTTGTTACTCCTTCACACAAAAACTACAGCAATATCAAACATAATTTTTTTTACTTTTTCACACAAAATCTAGTAAATGGTTTTAATGAAACTTTACAATATTATCAAATTATATATAAATCAAATAATTTGATCATGTAGGACATTTTAGCTGCATATGAAAGTCAAGTTTTTGTATTAATATTTTTCTCCCTACAGTTCAGTTCAGTATACAGATTCAAATGAGAAGAACTGGCAAGAAACTTAATTAAATTTCTCTAAAGCCAGTCTATTTAAACTTCATGTGTCACAATATTTGTTACCATACTCCTCTAAAACGGCTTGACCGATTTTTATGAATTTTTATATGCATATTCAGTAGCTCTGAGAGTCGGCTACTATCTACTGTTCATTCATTATTGTCCCCTAATATTTTTTTTTTTGCACAAATTATTTTTTTTTTTATTAAAATGTGGCAATACAAAATACATACAGCACAAATTTTATACTTTTCGAACACCAACCTCTATTTTTTAATACTGATTTCAATTTATATAGCAAATCAATGATTGCTGGATCAGTAGTAATATATACATAAAACAATTTCGTAATAATTATACTTAAATTTATAATTTATTCTGGTAAATAATATTGTTATTGTGTTTTGGTTTAATATATAATTAGCGATTTTAATTTATATGGCAAAACTACGTTTGCTGGGTTAGCAAGTAATATATATTGTATATATAAAATATTTATACTTATATTTATAATTTATTCTGATTGTAATTGTGTTTCGGTTTAATAAATCATTTATATTATAAGAAAGTATAGTTACCATGATTGCAGATACTTAAACAGGTAAGACAGACTGATTGAAGGTGCTTCGTTTGGAAATCAACAAGCTATATATACTCAACAAATTATAATAATTAGGTATTTTTGTGGTTTTACGTTCATTACGTTTTGGGGTTCCTAAATCTTATCTATACATACAAATAAAATTGGAGTGTCTGTTTGTAATATTAAAATAACCGTTTTTTACTACATGCGTATAAATACGGTACATATACCAAAATAATATTTTTTACAACTTTTGTCTGTCTGTCTGTTTGTTCCGGCTAATCTCTGAAATGGCAGGACCGATTATGACGGAACTTTTTTGACAGGTAGGTGATGTAATAAGGAGTAACTTAGGCTAGTTTTACTTTAGAAAAATCTTTTATTTCGCGACGAAGTCGCTGGAACAGCTGGTTAATATTATATTATAAATGCGAATGTTTGTGAGTATGGATGTACGTTTGTTACTATTTCACGCTAAAACTACTGACCGGATTTTGATGAAACTTTACAGTAATATAGCTTATATATTAGAAAAGCACATGGATAAATTAAAAAAAAATATTAGCATTCTGCATCCATTTTCTACATCTTACGTATAAAATTGTCGTGTCACAATGTTAGTTACCATACTCTTCCGAAACGACTTGGCCGATTTTTATGAAATTTTATATGCATATAGTATGTCTGATAATCGGGTACTACCTATTTTTTTATACCCCTAAGTGCTAAGGGTTAACTAACGTTTTTTTTATTTTTCGACCATCTGGCATTAAACAATACATACAACCCTAAATTTTCAACCTTCTACCACCAACCCCTATTTATTAAGAACAATATTAGTACTGAAATTTATCGTAAAACAACGTTTGCCGGGACAGCTAGTAAACTACAATTGTGCGAAATTTTACACTTTTCGGTCCGCCCCATTTGCGTAGAAAGGGGTACAAAGTTTTTACTATAAGTATAATGATGTATACAAGAATACATTTTTTTATTATTTCGATTTAAGGAAATCTTCACGAGTTTGTAACGATTTGAACCATAAAGTAATGTATGTGTTTTCCTAATCACATTTTCATAAAACTAATTCGTATTACACAGTAAAAACCAACGATCAACAATTAAAATCATATTTGCATTTCTAGGTAAAGTAAAAAGAAATTTTAATTTATTGGACTCAAGGTTGAATTTGCAATGTAAATGAATAATAGTGATGCCATCCTGTATGTCTGATGCAAATGGCGGTCTTCCACCAAAAAAAAAAATCTGGATAAACGTATTTACAGATTTTTATGCCACGCACCACCACGTATCACCTTCCAGCAATGGTATTTCCGAACCGATACGATATTCAATATCGTATATATATAATAATACCTTCAAGAAAAGAGCTTATTCCTTTTTAAAAGGCCGGCAATGCACTGGAAATTCTCCTGGTGTTGCAGGTGCTCATCACTTACCATCACCATCATGGGCGGCGGTAATCACTTACCATCAGGTGAGCAGCAAGAGTATTAGAGTAGTTCGAAAAAAAATAGATCCATGCAGGTCACAGCTACTAGCAATAGCACTAAACCGCCCAAAAAATATATATATATTTATTTTTTTAATTATATAAGTATATAATGTACTAGTTGACCCGCGCGACATCGCCTGCCTGACACTTATTTGATATTTATCATTATATTTTGCCCAATTTATATACTATCTTTTTAAATTACAGCCATGTGTTATTTGATGTATAACCTACATTTGCTGTAAAGTTTCATTAAAATCCGTTCAGTAGATTTTACGTGAAAGAGTAACAAATATCCATCCATACTAAAAAAATATCGCGTTTATAATATTAACTGAGCTAGTTAATATTGGCGTGGACTAATTAAACTTTGAATTAATTAAATGTGGAATAATTTGACTTTATTTTTCTAAAATAAAAGTAGCCTAAGTTACTCCTTATTACATCACCTACCTGCCAAAAAAATGTCCCGGCATAATCAGTCCAGCCATTTAAGAGATTAGCCGAACCAAACAGACAGACAGACAAAAATTGTAAAAAATGTTATTTTGGTTTATAATAATAATAATAATCTCAGGACAATTCACACAGCGCCATCTAGACCCGAATTAAGCTATCTAAACCTTGTATTACGGGTACTAGATAACTGATACAAGTACATAGATTTTTTTTTTCGTAAATACATACATATTATACATAGAAAACACCCAGACCGACACAAACAATCATACTCATGAATACAAATGTTTGTGCCGTGCGAGGAATCGAACCCGCGACCATAGAACGTAAAGCGGTGTACTAGACCGCTAGACCACCGAGGTCGTCAAATATTGTAAGTATTATTGTAATTTTATTGTAACTGGAATATTACATGAAACTTCATGTAATATTTCGGTTTTCATCTCAATTCAACAACACTCCAATCTTAGATAGAGGCTGTATACTCTCAATTACTTCGGTAAACAAGCACCGCTGAAGGGTCAATCCATCTATTGCTAGTGTAACCACATTTGTGAAAATTTTGAAGATTTATAAAAATATCGGCAATAAAAACTAGCTACTGGCTAAGCCCAATTTTTTTTCACTTTACAAATTTAAAGAATTGTAGATTTTATTTCCAATATGCAATAAAATAAAATATGATAAAAGAAGAGTATGTTCAGAAATGACGACCGATAGAGACCAGTGGAAGAGAATGACATATTGCGACGACCACAAATAATGGGATAACGGCAAGGCAATGATGATGATGCAATAAAATACGGGAATGATGAATATGACGAGAATCATGTCTTATGGAAAGTGTATAATATGAATGTGGATGGATGTAATGGGAGGGGACACCCTAAGAAAAGATGGATGGATTGCGTGAAAGATGATATGAGTAAAAGAAGAGTATCTTCAGAAATGACGACCGATAGAGAGCAGTGGAAGAGAATTACATACTGCGCCGACCACAAATAATGTGATAAAGGCAAGGAAATGATGATGATGCAATAAAATACGGGAATGATGAATATGACGAGAATCATATTTTATGGAAAGTGTATAATATGAATGTGGATGGATGTAAAGGGAGGGGACGCCCTAAGAAAAGATGGATGGATTGTGTGAAAGATGATATGAGTAAAAGAAGAGTATGCTCAGATATGACGGCCGATAGAGAGCAGTGGAAGAGAATGACATACTGCGCCGACCACAAATAATGGGATAAAGGCAAGGCAATGATGATGATGCAATAAAATACGGGAATGATGAATATGACGACAATCATGTCTTATGGAAAGTGTATAATATGAATGTGGATGGATGTAAAGGGAGGGGACGCCCTAAGAAAATATGGATGGATTGTGAGAAAGATGATGTGAATAAAAGAAGAGTATGTTCAGATATGACGACCGATAGAGAGCAGTGGAAGAGAATGACATACTGCGCCGACCCCAAATAATGGGATAAAGGCAAGGCAATGATGATGATGCAATAAAATACGGGAATGATGAATATGACGAGAATCATATTTTATGGAAAGTGTATAATATGAATGTGGATGGATGTAAAGGGAGGGGACGCCCTAAGAAAATATGGATGGATTGTGAGAAAGATGATGTGAATAAAAGAAGAGTATGTTCAGATATGACGACCGATAGAGAGCAGTGGAAGAGAATGACATACTGCGCCGACCCCAAATAATGGGATAAAGGCAAGGCAATGATGATGATGCAATAAAATACGGGAATGATGAATATGACGAGAATCATATTTTATGGAAAGTGTATAATATGAATGTGGATGGATGTAAAGGGAGGGGACGCCCTAAGAAAAGATGGATGGATTGTGAGAAAGATGATATGAATAAAAGAAGAGTATGATCAGATATGACGACCGATAGAGAGCAGTGGAAGAGAATGACATACTGCGCCGACCCCAAATAATGGGATAAAGGCAAGGCAATGATGATGATGCAATAAAATACGGGAATGATGAATATGACGAGAATCATATTTTATGGAAAGTGTATAATATGAATGTGGATGGATGTAAAGGGAGGGGACGCCCTAAGAAAAGATGGATGGATTGTGAGAAAGATGATATGAATAAAAGAAGAGTATGATCAGATATGACGACCGATAGAGAGCAGTGGAAGAGAATGACATACTGCGCCAACCACAAATAATGGGATAAAGGCAAGGCAATGATGATGATGCAATAAAATACGCGAATGATGAATATGACGAGAATCATGTCTTATGGAAAGTGTATAATATGAATGTGGATGGATGTAAAGGGAGGGGACGCCCTAAGAAAAGATGGATGGACTGTGTGAAAGATGATATGAGTAAAAGAAGAGTATGTTCAGATATGCCGACGATAGAGAGCAGTGGAAGAGAATGACATACTGCGCCAACCACAAATAATGGGATAAAGGCAAGGCAATGATGATGATGCAATAAAATACGGGAATGATGAATATGACGAGAATCATATTTTATGGAAAGTGTATAATATGAATGTGGATGGATGTAAAGGGAGGGGACGCACTAAGAAAAGATGGATGGATTGTGAGAAAGATGATATGAGTAAAAGAAGAGTATGTTCAGATATGCCGACGATAGAGAGCAGTGGAAGAGAATGACATACTGCGCCGACCACAAATAATGGGATAACGGCAAGGCAATGATGAGGATGCAACAAAATACGGGACTATTACTATAGAAAAATATAAATATTTATATTCCTTTAATATTACCGTATTTTATTACATATAGGAAATAAATATATGTTACTAGCTACCCGCTTCGGCTTCGCCCGGGTGTACATCTATTATAAATATAAACCTTCCTCTTGAATCTCTCTATCTATTAAAAAAACCGCTTCAAAATCCGTTGCGTAGTTTTAAAGACTTAAGCATACATAAGGACGGACAGACAGCTACAGCGCCTTTGTTTTATACTATGTAATGATTATTAATAGAGGAACAAATCTCATGACCTGTTATGTGACTCATGTAAATATATATTTAAAAAAAACTAGTTTTACTTGATATATCGTATCGTATCGTATGTTGGACTCCATTCTCCGCAATTAGCCTCTCATTCGGGCCGTTGTGCGTGTAGAGCCAGACTACTAAAGTAGCCAGCCAAGCTCCTCCCAAAAGCGCAGAAGACTCCTGGTGTCTTCGCAGGCTTCACGGAGCGACCTCACCGTTCCGAGGATTTGTTTTCGTTGTTGGGCCACTGCCGTGCACTCCAGGATTACGTGAGCCGCCGTTTCTTCAGCTTCAAAGCAGCCCCGACAAAGGGGGCTGTCTGTAGCATCAATTTTGTATAAGTGTTTGTTTAAGGAACAATGGCCCGTTATTGTCCCTATCATTATTTTGAGGTTTTGTCTATCTAGATTAAGTAGACGTGTTGTTAACCGATGGTTCGTTTTTGGAATTGCCACTTTAGATTGTTTGCAATCAGTGGTTAGGTTCCATCTTTGGTTTTGTATTTCGGTGGATCTCTGGCGAATCCAGGTGCGAAATTGCGAGAATGGTATTGGCATAAGCGGGAGGGGGCCTGCAACCACCATACCGGATCCTACTCTCGCTAGTTCGTCCGCGGCGTCATTGCCATATGATCCGCTGTGCCCCTTTATCCACTGGATAATTACTCCGTTGTGCGTTGCAATTTTTTCCAGGGCGATGTGGCACTCGATTATTAGTTTGTTGTTGGATTTTCTGTTCTGTAGTGCTTTAAGCACGGCTGCACTGTCCGATATGAATTTAATGTTGAAATTGTTGACCCCTAACCTGTACACGGCTTTTGCTGCCTCGGTCAGGGCAACACATTCGCACTGAAAGATCGAACTGTGTTTGCCGAGCGGTATAGATATGTTCATGTTGAGGTCAAGGGAATGTGCCCCAGCTCCTGAACCGTTCTGTGTTTTGGAGTCATCTGTGTAAATGCGTAGTTCATTTACTGCAGATTGGTCCCTTTCCTCCTCCTTCAATTGTATTTGGTATTTCCTGTTAAACGAGTGGTATGCTTGAGTTCTGTCACACGGAGCGGCAATCAAAGGTTCATATTCGATTGCTTGGTTCGATTGATTGGTTGGTTGTGTGAGAACTGTAATGGTTTTTGCCCCATAGACCAAGATGGTATAATCTTGTGGCAGCTATAGCTGCTTCTTGCTGTATGTATAGGTCAAGGGGTGTAATGTTAAGGGCTATTTCCATTGCCATTGTTGGGGTTGTTTTCATACATCCAATAACTGAGGAGCACGCATTTACTTGATATAATCAATAAAACTATTTTTTTATATTTCTTATTTGATGATACATTTTTCTATCCTTACATAGTATAAAACAAAGGCGCTGTAGCTGTCTGTCCGTCCCTATGTATGCTTAAGTCTTTAAAACTACGCAACTGATTTTGAAGCGGTTTTTTTTTAATAAATAGAGTGATTTAAAATGGAGTTTTATATATATAATAGATTTACACACGAGCGAAGTCGGAGTGGGTAGATAGTAACATATATTTTTTATTTCCCATATATAATAAAATATTGGAATATTAGAAGAATATAAATATATTAAATATTAAATTAAAATATTTACGTATAATTAAAATAAACACTATTATTTTTAGATAGATAGATAGAATGTATTTTATCTATAACATACATTAAAGAAGATATCATCATCATCATCATCACCGCAGCCCGGAAGACGTCCACTTTTGGAAGATATAACAATATATTAAAGAACACATGTATAGTTATATTAAGGCGACCTTATTGCTGAAAACAATCTTTTCAAGACAACGTTTGGGAAACGGATTTCAATCGAATATGTAGCTAATAGCTAGCAAATAGGAGAAAAGTAAAAAATAACAAACATATATATATAAACTAGTTACTAGCCCCGGCTTCGCAAGGGTGCACATGTATTATATACATAAACCGCTTCAAAATCCGTTGCGTAGTTAAAGATTTAAGCATACATAGGGAAGGACAGACAGCGATAGCGACTTTGTTTTATAATATGTAGTGATAGTGATATAAATTAAAACGTACGTAATATATATTTATATACTTACTGCTTTTAAAATCGATCCTCTAATTTCGGATTAAACAAGTGGAGGAAAAAAAACTACACGTTTCTTGGAGGGAAAGGCTCTCAAGAGAAAAATCAAGTCCCATTTTCATGGACATCCCATTTTCATTGCAATTGTTGTCACCCTAGCGTATAGTTTACACTATACTCTAGAGAACTTAGAAGGGTTACGGTAAGGACTCCCAAGGGCTCTCCCACCAAGTGTTGAGGTACGAACTGCCCTCGAAGTGTGTTTAGATCTTATGGTTGGGAGTTATACGTTCAGTAATAGACTTAGAGTATTTGAATTTCAGATTGCATTTACCCTGTTGTTATATTAACGTTTGTATTTAAGATGAGCATGCATATGGAACTTAAATGACCTTCGATTATTTATTTTAAGGTCCTCTAGGATAGGGTTGTCAAAACCAGAAGCCTAAAATGTTTTTGATAAAGTTAAGAAATCTTTAAATTGTAAAGTATAATATCGAAGAAAATTATGGATTTCGTCTTACTTCCGATGGTCTCGGGTTCGATTCCTCCCACGGTACAAATATTTGTATTCACGAGTAGGATTGTTTGTATCGGTCTGGGTTTTAATGACCTTATATTCTTTATTTTAAGTTCTGCCAGGACTTAAAATAAAGAATATAGGGTTGTCAAAACCAGTTTAGGGTTTATCGGACAGGAATCCTAAAATATTTCTGATATAAAGTTAACAAGGAGATGATACCGATTAATATTTTAGGTTTCGTCTTACTTCTGATGATCGCGGGTTTGACTCTACATGTACAAATTTCCTCATATTCATCTTTTGTCCACCACCCTCCTGCAGGAGATAGGGTACTTTATCGGGGGTTTTACTATATAGGATATTTAGGATATTAGAAGTATAACGATGTGATGTATATAGCGACATGTTAGTTAAAACCGAATGCTAATTCGAGAAATGAAGAATTTTCTTCCATTTTTATTTATTGACTAATGGTGCGCTAATGGTTTACGCTGGCGGGGTACCAGTGAAGAATGATAAGATGAGCATGAGGTCAGGTCAGTTGGCACATCATGGAAAATTTACCAGAAATTTATTACAATGGTATATACGTGAAGATGGACATGTCCCGGGACATTGCTAGCAATTTACTAGTTAGTTTAGTTACTAACAATTCCCCCTTTCTTAAATTAGATTTTACTCCTGTGTTCATGCAAACCGTTTTACTCTAAATATCCCACGGGAACTGGGCTCACACAGGGGAGTACCTACGGGTTAGTTTGTAACTGAGCTCTCTTCATTAATTCAGCCAACTTTAATAATTATCCATGTGTCAGTCATACTGGGTATGGTACAAGTATATAGCGGAAAGCGTTTACTAAATGTAGTTTGAATAATTTTATGTGATGATTAGAGCAGCCAATATTTGGTCCCAATCTATGGCCTGTGAACAGTCCAAGCACTGCCAGAGTATCATTGCTTTGTCTTTCTCTTTATTACTAAGTTGGCAGTCCTTTATCAATAACGACTTAAGGAAAACTGAAATAAACGACTCGACGATCCGGGACAGATGTGCCTGATGAAGAAGGACTAGGAGAGCCGACCACAAATGAAATGGGGAAAGGTTAAGCAGAGAGAGAGAGAGAGAGAAGGAGAGAGCCTTACCTTTATCCCATTATTTTGGATCGGCGCAGTATGTCTTCTTTTCCACTGATCCCTATCGTCGTCATATCTCAGCTTACTCTCATTTAATACTTATCTTTCACACAATCCCTCCATTTTTTGTCGGTCATCCTTTCATTTTTTGCCTTCTCGCCATCGCTACCACAAAGCCTTAAGACCAAGGTTTATAACCAGTGCGTCCTACCTGTTATGACATACGGTGCCGAAACGTGGACACTGACGATACGACTGGTCCACCAACTCAAAGTCGCTCAACGAGCTATGGAAAGGGAAAGCTATGCTTGGATTTTCTCTGAGGGATCAAATCCGTAACGAAGTAATTCGCCAGAGAACTAGGGTCACCGACATAGCTCTTGGTATTTGCAAGGAAAGTGGTAGTGGGTGGTCATATCTGTCGTAGAAACGATGCTCACTGGAGTAGGCGCGTTCTAGAGTGGAGACCGCGAATTGGCAAACGTAGTGTAGGACGCCCCGCAGCTAGGTGGAGCGACGACATACGTAGGGTTGCGGGTAAAAAATGGAAGAGAAGGCCTGAAGATCGTGCCCAGTGGCGTACCTTGGGATAGGCCTATGTCTAGCAGTGGACTGCAGTGGGCTGATGATGATGATGATGATGATCCTTTCATTTTCCATACATCCACGTTCATGTTAAATATTTCTTTGAAACATGGTCATTTTTCAGTTTTCTCACTGTAGATTTTTGCTTGGAAATCGCTACCTCTTAAAAACTTGTACCACACAATTTTGTCTATGAGATATGGTAGCTACAAATCAGCTAGTCCTGAGTTCTGAGTATAACGAATTTGGAAGTTAAATTACTTACAAACTATTCATTTATGTGTTGCAATATAGCTTCCCAGTTTTGTTGTTCGAAAACTTGACCTTAGGGGAAGTGATTATTAGTCATGGGTCATCCCATGCATAGATATATAAGATTTCCATACAAGTTGAGGACTCTTTGAGGTCTCCCATGAAAGTATTATAATTAATTCTAGATTTGTATTAACAATAACCCGGTACAATTCACTAGTGGCCATCTAGTCCGAAGTTAGGCAGTGCTTGTGTTATAGGTACTAGGTAGAATATTTTTTTTTGTATATATTTTATATAAGAAACACCCAGACCAATAGAAACAATCAACAAATTATAATACTGTGCGAGCAATCAAACCCACGAACGTCGGAAGTAAGGCGGTATGCTAAACCGTTAGACCACCTTCTGTAGGACTGCAATTTATCCGGATAATTTTGTGCGTTTTTCCAGAAACTTCTTTGCGACGCTCAACCGCATTTTGAAGACGGCTTGACTGATTTTTATGAAATTTTATAAGCTTATTCAGAAGGTCTGAGATTCGGCTACTATCTATTTTTCATGCCCCTAAGTGACAAGGGTTACTTATAAATATTTTTTATTTTTTGAACATTTTTTTTATAATGTGACACTAAAATATACATACAACCCTAAATTTTCACCCTTCTATCGCCAACTCCTATTTTTACTATTGATTTTAATATATCGCGCGAAACAACGTTTGTGGGGTCAGCAAGTATTATATATATATATATGTATATATAATATACTATATTGTCTGTACCCAATTGTACTAACAGATAATATATTATTGTTGTAATGTTGGACAATACATCATACTTACAAATAGACGGGAGCCCCGACGTGTTGGATTATCGCTACCCATACAAACAATCTACGGGATTATGTTCATGGGGCCACGACACACGCTGACGCTGAAGCGGAAGCGGGAACTTATAGCGAAGATGTTTCGAACTAGCACGCTACATCGTGCGTCGTTTATAGACGTTGCGGCACCCTCAGATCAAAGTCGTGTCCGTCAGGGCGTTCAGCCGCAATCCGTGGGTTTGCAGTGCCATCTAGCATTAATTAGAAATTACAAACAGACAGTAAAATTAATTATTTTTAGTAATAATAACAATATCCCTGGACAATTCATAATGCCATCCAGTCTCTCGGTAAGCAGAGCTAGTGTTCTGGGTACTAGAAACTGATATAAATACTTAGATTTTTTTATAAATACGAGTACATACATATATAGACATGTTCTCTGTTGGAAGTATATACATCGCTTTATTTATTGTTAAGATTCAATAAAATTTTTTGATGTATTAAAAAAAACAACACGCAAGTTTCTCGGACATTCTTCTTGTGATGAGACAGCTTTGCAAATGAACGGTAGATTACAAAAATAATAATAATAATCTCATAACAATAATCTCAAGACAATTCACATAGCGCCATCTAGACCCAAGTTAAGCTAGCTAAAGCTTGTGTTATGGGTACTAGACAACTGATACAAATACAAACAATCATACTCATGAATACAAATGTTTGTACCGTGCGAGGAATCTCGCGACCTTCGGAAGTAAAGCAGTGTGCTTAGTGAGGCCGTACAATTTTTGATTGATTTTATTTAAAATATTAATATACACGAGTGATAACAAGAAATACTGAATCGCCACTTTCATGGCCCTCAAGACGTTCAAACATTCAGCAAATTGTTTCTCGTGTGGTCAAGTGACGTCGCGCGTCAACATGATGGAGGTCACGTCGTCACATTGTTGGTCCGTCGAGCCGGATAAAACATAAAACGCATGTAACATAACGAAACATGATGAGACAACTCTATTGTCGGATGAAAGGGATATTCCGGAATTATTCTGCAGCTTCCTTTGTATCGTTGCCTTCCCATTCAAATGTATATTGTAAGATCCTGCCGCGGAAAGGTCTCTGATACAATTAATGTTTATCAAATAAATGTACGTTTCCTTCCTTTTTATACCGGATTTACCTTTGTTGTGTTGTACGTTTGACATGATTGCAATGTTCATATTTTTATGCGATTACAATGGCAAATAAAATAGCGTGTTACTTTTTTTAAGATAATATATAATATATAGTCTTAACGGATTCTTAAATAAAAGGATTCTTGCAAAATATATATAACTAACTGTGCCCGCGACTTCGTCCGTGTGTTGTGTTGTGTGAATTGTATTCATTCAAAAATTTTGTTTGATTTTAATTAGCATTTATATTGAAAATAATTTATGCGGAGGAACGTGGATCATGTCTTATGGAAAGTGTATAATATGAATGTAGATGGATGTAAAGGGAGGGGACGCCCTAAGAAAAGATGGATGGATTGTGTGAAAGATGATATGAATAAAAGAAGAGTATGTTCAGATACGACGGCCGATAGAGATCAGTGGAAGAGAATGACATACTGCGCCGACCACAAATAATGAGATAAAGGCAAGGCAAGGCAAGGCAATGATGATTGAAAATTTAATAAAATACAAAATCACTCTTCTTTTATAGAGTCAAATAAAATGACGAGTCTCATAAACAAATATCAAATGCAACATTTATTAAGCTGTAATGAAAATATTTAATTTTCACGCTCACTGTGAATACATAGAATTAGCGTGTTTCGCTAAGAAATATTCTCAAAATTAAGGTAGCGAGTGAGCACGCTCTGATCTCATTTCCCTGTACGTTAGCGTTTATTTTCCGGAAAATTCCGGTTCGTACCGGCCGAGTACCGGTTCGTACCGGTGTGCGCATAAACTCCCGACGTGACAAGTGTGTACGTGACTTTAGTTGCTGGTAGTAGACTGGTAATAATTTTAGATATTTAAATACGCTTATCCTTAATAATATAGAACAAGTTATTGCTCTCTTTGGGTTATGAAGAAACAAGGGCTGTGAAAAAATTATATCGAGATTTCTTTGTGCAAGCTGACGGCCTCGGTGGTCTAGCGGTTTAGCACACCTATGGTCACGGGTTCGATTCCTCGGTGCAAACATTTGTATTCATGAGTATAATTGTTTGTATCGTTATGGATGTTTTCTATATATATTATGTATCAACACTTGTCTAATACCTATAACACCGTGGGACTAGATTGAGATGTATCTATTATCCAGGGATTTTTTTTTAATACGATGGTGGCAATCATGCATACGGCCCATCTGATGGTAAATGGTTACTGTAGCCTATGAACGCCTGAAACACCAGGGGTGTCACGTGCGCGTTGCCGACCCTTAAGAAACCTTAATATACCCTTCTTAAAAAACCCCATGCTGCAGTCTCGTGGTCTCTTGTTAATATCACAATTATTTTTATAATAGACGAATCTAAATATAATATAATAGAATCTAATTACTCACTCTCTAGGACATTTGTGATATTATAACACCTAGTAACGTAAATCGCGCGTGTTTTTATCTCGATTCCTTTGTGTATTAATCTATACATATAAATAAAATTAGACTGTCTGTTTGTAATATTAAAATACCTGTTTTTTACTACACACATATGAATTTAAATATGGTACATACAACAAAATATATTTTTTTTTAATTTTTGTCTGTCTGTCTGACTGTTTGTACCGGCTAATCTCCGAAATGGCTGGACCGATTTTGACCGGACTGATATTGGCAGGCAGCTGATGTAATAAGGAGTAACTTAGCCTAATTTTATTTTAAAAAAATAAAGTTAAATTCCACGCGAACAAAACTAAAAACTAGTTATTTAATAAATAAATCTACTGAATACATCATTTTATAATAGACTTAAATGTAAATATTATAGAATTGAATATCCCACGCACTACTTGTGATATATAACACCTAGTGACGTAAATTACGCGTCTTTTTATCTCGATTCCTTTGTGTATTAATAGAAAATAAATCGAATAACCTTTGTGCTCAGTGTTTGCACTGTGACAGTAATCAGAGGTAGAGAGCACCTCGCTCTACTTGCGTATCTTTATCTATACATATACCTAAATAAAATTGGAGTGTCTGTTTGTAATATTGAAATAAGCGTTTTTTACTACATGCATATGAATATATATACGGTACATATACCAAAATAATATTTTTTATAATTTTTGTCTGTCTGTCTGTCGGTCTGTTTGTTCGGGCTAATCTCTGAAATGGCTGGACCGATTTTGACGGGACTTTTTTTGGCAGGTAGCAGTAATAAGGAGTAACTCATGCTACTTTTTTTTTTAGAAAAATAAAGTTAAATTCCACGCGGACGAGGTCTCGGGAACAGCTAGTATAGTATAAAATGAAGCCACCGCCGCTGTCTGTACGTTTATATCTTTTAAATTACGCAACGGATTTTAATGCAGTTTTCAGCAATAGATAGAGTGATTCAAGAGGAAGGTTTACATATATGTATAACTCACACGGCTTCGTCTGCGTGGAATTTAAATTTAATTTTCTAAACTAAAAGTGGCCTAAGTTACTCCTTATTACATCAGCTATCTGCTAAAAAAAGTCCCGTCAAAATCGGTCCAGCCATTTCAGAGATTAGCCGGAACAAACAGACCGATAGACAGACGGACAAAAATTATAAAGAATGTTATTTTGGTGTATGTACCGTATCGTGTCATATGCATGTAGTATAAAATGGTTATTTCAATATTACAAACACATTCTAATTTTATTTATATGTATAGATATATGAGTGTTATACTATAAAGCAAGCCTAGGAAATTCAAAGATTTCTGCATGCAAAGCCGGGACGTGTCGCTAATCTTTACATAGTACGAGTATGAAACAAGTCTGTACTGTCTGTACGCTTATATCTTTGAAACTACGCAACGGATTTTTATGCAGTTTTCAGCAATAGATAGAGTGATTCAAGAGAAAGGTTTATATGTATAATACATGAGTGTTATATTATAGAGCAAGCCGAGAAATTGAAAGATTTCTAATGCATGCAATCCAAACAGGTCGCTGATTTTTACGTAATATAAAACAAAATGGCCGCCGCTGCCTGTTCGCTTATATATTTTGATTTTGTTACGCAACGGATTTTAATTTAATTTTTAATGTAGTTTTCAGTAATAAATAGAGTAATAGCAAAATTTCTTTATAATCTTCTACTTTCTATACTAGAACGGGTATCTAAAGATGCACTAGCAGGCTTCTACCAGATTTATCTCGTAGAAAGAGAAGAATTAGTGGTGAAGGTGAGTGGTGAGGTACGTCGGCAAATGGCCTTATACACAAAAGCATGTCTTCGAATAAAATCTTTATACAGTATAAAACAAAGTTATATTTGTATGTGTATTTGTATGTATGTACGTACGTGTATGTAGTTATTTTTATATATTTATTAATATTATGTATTATAGTTTATAAGTATATTCGCATATGTATTTATATTTAATGATATTAAAGTGATCTTAGTTTTATTTTAATTTTTAGATTTCAATTTCAATTTTTTTAATGCACCGTCTACATGAATCTCTGTTTGCCCAATGGTTGACTGGGAGAAAATGCCTCAAGGTGTTAAGTCCGGCATGTGCACCTTTCTTTATGTATTTGTGCATTGAAGTTTTAATAATTAAATAAATAAATGTAAAACTAAGTTACCGCAGCTGTCTGTTCGCTTATATCTCTTAAATTACTCAACGGATTTTAATGCAGTTTTCAGCAATAGATAGAGTGATTCAAGAGGAAGGTTTATATGTATAATACATAAGTGTTATAATATAGAGCAAGCCGAGAAATTGAAAGATTTCTAATGCATGCAATCCAAACAGGTCGCTGATTTTTACGTAATATAAAACAAAATGGCCGCCGCTGCCTGTTCGCTTATATATTTTGATTTTGTTACGCAACGGATTTTATGTAGTTTTCAGTAATAAATAGAGTAATAGCAAAATTTCTTTATAACCTTCTACTTTCTATACTAGAACGGGTATCTAAAGATGCACTAGCAGGCTTCTACCAAATTTATCTCGTAGAAAGAGAAGAATTAGTGGTGAAGGTGAGTGGTGAGGTACGTCGGCAAATGGCCTTATACCCAAAAGCATGCCTTCGAATCGAATGAATCGAATGAAAAAAATTACGAGCTGAGTTTCTTGTCAGTTCTTTCATCTCGATATCATTCCGAACTCGGTAGATTTGACATATCATAAGAGTCTGTAATAGACCTACATGAATAAAGATATTTTGAATTTGAATTTGAATTTGAATCTTAATAAAATCTTTATATAGTAAAAAACAAAATCACCGCCGCTGTTAGTACGCCTAGATCTATTAAATGGCGCAACGGATTTTAATGCAGTTTTCAGTAATAGACAGATCAATTCAAGAGGAATATTTATATGTATAATACATAAGTGTTATAATATAGAGCAAGTCGAGAAATTGAAAGATTTCTAATGCATGCAAAGCCAAACAGGTCGCTATTTTTTACGTAGTATAAAACAAAATGGCCGCCGCTGCCTGTTCACTTATATATTTTGAATTACGCAACGGATTTTAATGTAGTTTTCAGTAATAAATAGAGTAATTCAAGAGGAAGATTGTGTATAATAGTTGTACACCCGTGCAAAACCAGAGAGGGTAGCTAGTATAGTGTAAAACAAAATCCGCTGACTGAAGAATCGGTTGTTATCTATTTATACCCATTAAAGATAAGAGTTACTAGATTTTTTTTTTAATATTGTGACATAATTTTAGTATTTTTTTCACATTTTTTTATGATTTGGTATTCTTTATTCTATCAGTTGTCTAGTACCCATAACGCAATGCTTAGCTTGGGACTAGATGGCGCTGTGTAATTTGTCCTGGGTTAACATTATTACCAGTTTCTCCTCCTCATATACTTATTCTATTGAAGGCTAAAATAAATAGAGTTTATATACTATTTAATTTAATAAGGTTTCGTATATAAAACTTCACATCGTAGCGTTGCCTTTTAGAAATATAAGCAGATATAAAATCTTAAAACATACAGGTATAACCTAAGAAGGTGCAGTTTTATTTGGCTTCCAAGAATGAAACCCTAAAATGTTCAACTCAAACGAACAAACTATTCCTTCCTGTGCTCTGTTTGAAACAACCTCACTGGAACGCTACAAAGAAAGTTTCGAGACATATTTTGTTACTACTAGTAATATTTCAGTGACTCCAAAATTCCAATTTTGCAGAAATCGACTTTAAAACAGTATGCTTTAAAGTCGATTTTCAAAAATGTAGCATTTGAGTAAAGATATTTCGGTAGGCGTACGACATGCTGAAGTGATTCTGCATCAGAGGACAGAGAAACGACCTATGTATGACTGCTCTTGACTATTTGGAATTGAAGAAATTTTATCGATACACGTACCTGCGGGAATTGGTGTAGGTTAGAAGGAAAATATTGGACCGACTTCGAAAAAGGAGTTTTGAGTTTTTTTTAGTGACATAATAAAAGCTTATGTAATAATAACAAACTGGTTTTAATTGAATGCCGTTTAACTAAAGTGAGTAATTCGTTATAAGGTAATTGCGTAAGATTTTAGTAATCTACCAGAGTCTGTTCTAAATCTGCCTGAAAAAAGATTCAAATGTTGTTTAAAATAATTTCTCTGTAAAAGTGCTAGCTATAACATTTAAGACTTTGTAAATGATAGTAATGTTTTTTGTAGAAAAAAACTTAAAATTCACACCGCTGACAATATAAGCTGATTGCACTAGGAATGAGTGCGTAGCGGTTTCTATATTGATTATCATTGTGTAATTATTTATTTAAAATAACATCTATCAATAGAGTAATACACAAGTTTCTTGCTCTTCTTCTTGTAATGTTAAAAAAAACATTGACATGTATAATTTATAAATATATCATTAATACGAAATTGACATACTCATATTATAAATAATGTACTTACTTAATATTGACTAACGAATAATAACCAAAATTGACATCTGTTTTGTCTGTTGCATGTCAGAAATGACAAAATGTGATAAACTAATTCTGAATACCTTAAAAACCACATATGTACCAAATTTTAGGCAATAAATATTCATTTCCTTTCATTTCAATGAGTTTACGTTTCGAATGAGTGGTAGAATTAAAATCTTACTTAACTTGGGTTTTATGTATTTGTATGAGTTATGGGTAAGCTGAAGCTTGTATTATGGGTACTAGACCCATAACACGAGCTTTCGCTAGCTTAACTTGGGTCTAGATAGCGCTGTGTGAATGTACATTCATAGTCATAACGATATCACATGGCGTATGGCACTTGGGGGTAATGTACGTTTCTAATAGTGAAAGAATTTTCGAAATCGGATCAATAGAACCGGAGAGCACCAACAAACATACAAACTTTACCTCTTTATAATATTAGCCCAACTCTTGCTCTATAGTATCGGGAATAATGTACCTTTCTAACAGTGAGAGAATCTTTAAAATCGCAGCAGAAGAAACGGATTTTACCGTAAACAAACATACACTTTATATAATATAATATTAGTATATATACAGAGTAAAGAATCGTGGTCAACAAAGAAGTCATGATTTATCTGGTTTCCTGCCTCGTATTCCAAGCACGTAACTATAGGAATAAGAAATCCTAAATAAAGTATTTATATAATCTGATACTTTACATTCTGGTCACGAAGTGGCATTTCGCACGCAATATTAATTGTTAAAAATTTTTGTTTCACTAATTCTTACCCGACTTTATATAGACAGGTAATAATAATAAGACGTAAATGACAAAACATCTATCACGTAAATTAAAAGCTCACAATATATACACTCATTATTTCTTATATATTGTCATTGTTTGGTGATTTTTACCCGCAATGACAAGTCTATCACCCTATCAAAGGAAAAACGGAGATATATATTATACTATATGTCCCGGCAAACGTTGTTTTACCTTAAAATAAAAAAAAATTAGGGGTGGACTACCCCTAACATTTAGGGGGATGAAAAATAGATGTTGGCCGATTCTCAGACCTACTCAATACGCTCACAAAATTTCATGAGAATCCATCAAGCCGATTCGGAGGAGTATGGGAACGAAAACTGTGATTTGAGAATTTTATATATAAGATATACATAAAAAAAACAATAATCACTACATAAAACAAAGTCGCTGTCGCTGTCTGTCCGTCATTATGTATGCTTAAATCTTTAAAACTACGCAACGGATTTTTAGGTGTTTTTTTTAACAGATAGAGTGATTCTAGAGGAAGGTTTATATGTATAATACATGTACATCCGGGCGAAGCCGGGACAGGTAGCTAGTAATAATAATAATCTTGGGACATGACGACCTCGGTGGTACAGCGGTCTAGCACACCGCTTTCCATCCGATGGTCGCGGGTTCGATTCCTCGCACGGCACAAACATTTGTATTCATGAGTATGATTGATTTGTCTGGGTGTTTTCTATGTATAATATGTATGTATGTACAAAAAAAAATATCTATGTATTTGTATCAGTTATCTAGTACCCATAACACAAGCTTTAGCTAGCTTAACTTAGGTCTAGATGGCGCTGTGTGAATTGTCCTGAGATTATTATTATTATCTTGGGACATATAGTAATATAAACCTTCCTTTTAAATCACTATATCTATTGTTGAAAACTCCATTAAATACATTTGGCAATTTAAAAAATATAAGTGAACAGACAACGATGGCGATTTACAATTATTGAAACTATTATTTATATTTAGTTACTTGAAGTGCCCGCGATTTTACCCACTTTAAATTTCTATATAAAATATAGTCTATTAAATATTGTAACGGGTGAAAACTGTGATTGGTACAGTTTATGCTGTAAATAATATAAATGACGTAGTGGAGTAACTTGAAACAGTCATGCTCGCTATAAAGTTCAAACTTGTGGCGGCGTGGTGGGCCGGGTCGATGTGCTCCCTCTAATATGGTTGAGTGCAATGATGGCTGGCTCATCCGTCATACTCGTGAACGGGTGCTGCTTGTGGGGACTGGTCTGTTCAGGTTGCGTACACTGATTAGATTTTTTTTTTTTTTTTCAATAGCATATGCTGGTGGTCACTCTATTCTCCCAAATTTGAATTTAAAATAAAATTGTATTATTGTAAATATGTACAACAGTAAAAAAAATACGAGCTGTTTCTTGTCAGTTCATCTCATCTCGAAATCATTCCGAACTGACGGTAGATTTCACGTATCATAAGAGTCAGTAATAGACCTATATGAATAAAGATATTTTGAATTTGAATTTGAGTCTACGTGTTATTCAGACGTATAAGCTATATATCAGAAAAGTTTCATCAAAATGCGTTCAGTAGTTTTTCCGTGAAGGAGTAACAAACATCAATATTTACAAACTTTCGCATTTATAATATGAATAAGATTGAAGTTCAGTTACTTTTAATAATTTATAGTAGTAGAAAGTAATATACAAATATTACAAAAAATTGCAGGTTAATAAATTATCTCGACTCTCAATATATAGCAAGAATAAGTTTATTTGCGGACAACGTTATAATTTCTTTTTCATACTGCTTTCTTGATATATGATAGCGTAGCAGCTTTTGTATTGATTGCCGCATGCATCCTCATGTAAAGTGCGAATACTGTAACTACCATATAGTAATTTTAAGTAGCTATGACGAGGTCGAGTGGAGTGAGTAGTCATGCTTACTAAAATATCCAGATATGTAGCGGTGTGGTGGACCGGGTCTTTGGGCTCCCTAAAATATGGTCGAGCGCAGTGATGGCTGGCTCATCCGTCATACTCGTGAACGAGTGCTGCTTGTAGGGACTGGTCTGCTCTTATCACTACGACTGATTTAATCTTATTGTGTTTTTATATTTGAACCTAAATAAATTAGTGCTGGTTGGTAGTTTGTATTCACACGTTTCGACTTGTAAAATGTGAACTTACAAGGACTGTTTAAAACAGCGACTAACAAGTTTCTTGCTTATTCTTCTTATGATGAGACGGTTTCCCGAATGAGCGGTAGATTAAAAAAAAATTGTTGACTATTCAAGTGTGCTTAAATGAAGTTTATTTGAAAAAATGATTTTTTATTCTATTCTATTTATAAGACACAGTTACGTAAGTACAGTAAGACAAATTCAATATTGTCTACTAAGCACTGCTGTGTCTAAACTGTGTCACATAAATGCAATTATTATTTTCATGTATCTAGGTAACTGTGTCCCATACTATTCTATTCTATTAGAATAGTTAAAAATATATTTTTTTTGTTGTTACAGGTTGACCGCTAGGACGGTGAGCGGCGACAGCTTGATGGGGCGGTGACGCAGCATGCGCCGAGTGCCGCTCGCCGCTGTACTGCGGCTGCTCTTGCTGGCAGGTGAGTACTAACAATTAGTTAGGTTCAATTAGTTTAGTAATGTTTCTTAACAGTTTAGTAAGGCTTCCAAAACAGTAAACCCGGCGGTTATTGCCCTCGAAGTTGATGCCGGGACCCCGAGGCCCCAATCTTCATCTCTCTAGAGGTGCGGATGACCAGTGTATATAGTTAGTTCCCGTGACTGCTGCCCACGTGTATGCTGTGGTAATAGAATAGTGTAGAAAATTCTTTATCCAAATAAATTAAAATTTAATGATAATACGATGATAGTATTATCTGTAAGTAATTTAGTACTTGTGACGTTCTGTCCAAGATTATACATATTACTAGCTTTGGCCCGCGGCTTCGCTCGTGTTAATTTATCCCCTTAGGGATGGAATTTATCAAAATCCTTTCTTAGGGGATGCCTACGTCATAGTAGCTTTATGCATGCAAAGTCTCAGCCTGATCGGTTTAAGATTGACAGAGTTTCATATAAACTTTCATCCCCTATTTTATCCTTTTTGGGGATAGAATTAATCAAAATCCTTTCTTAGTGGTTGCCTACGTCATAACATCTACCTGCATGACAAATTTCAGCCCAATCCGTCCAGTGGTTTGGGCTGTGCGTTGATAGATCACTATGTCAGTCACCTTTGAGTTATATATATTTAAACTTGTAATTTTATTTTGCTTAGTAAACTGAACTTCAATGTTAATATCGACTTATGTATGTTGACGATATGTATGTATGTTGACGACTTCGGTGGTCTAGCGGTCTAGCACACCACTTTACGACCGATGGTCGCGTGTTCGATTCCTCGCACGGCACAAACATTCGTGTTCATAAGTATGATTGTTTGTATCAGTCTGGGTATTTTCTATGTATAATATGTATGTATTTACAAAAAAATATCTATGTATATGTATCAGTTATCTAGTACTCATAACACAAGCTTTAACTAGCTTAACTTGGGTCTAGATGGCGCTGCGTGAATTGTCCTGAGATTATTATTATTATTATTAATATCATTTAAATTAAATAATGTAATACAATAATATTTTCACAAAGTGCCTCTAAATCTTTTTATTTATGGCAATATAGCGTCACAGCATCTAATTTATGTAAACATTATGACACTAGGCATCAATTATAAGAAGACCTCCCACTTTTCAGCGTTTATTCAGTGGTTTAAGGAAATTTTAAGAAGAAAATGAGGGAGTAGAGATCGAATTGCGTTGGCGGTAATACAAGCGTCGGCAGTAGGGTTACCAAATCGTTTTTATTGTAACGGGACAGACTTTCAAGAATGTTTAAAAATACTGATTTTAATTTTAATGAAGGTCAAATAGATTTTAATGTATTTTTTGTTTTTTTCTTCTTGTTGTTTACAGTATATAAATTCATATTCATAGCTACACAAGTAAGAGAGAATAACCATGATATTAATCAAAAACAAAGAGAAGTGAAGCAAAAACTTTGTTGTCCTTTTTACGGAAATTACGCGGACCGAGGAGTATGAAATTTAGTACGCGTATAGTTTATATAGACGTGAAGTGCAGAATGCTATTATTCTTTTTAAATCATGCATAAAAAATACATCAAATCAATAAAAAAACATTACACACACTACCATTTACCAGAGTTTCAAATTAGGTTACAAAAAACATTACTACGGATGTATGTACTTTGTATGTATGTATGATTGTAAATATATTCTTATATGTGTATATATAAGATTATAAAAATTTTTGGATTTCGTATATATACTCATATTAATAACATTTCTTTAATATTGTTACCACTGTTACATCTCTATCAGACGGAAATCTAAACGCTCCTCTAGGAGAAAAAGATGAGCTCGCTTTTCAGTGATAAGGCCGCCTGTTGTTACCTCTTCGTCTTGTTTATTACTGTGTTTCTTATCATTTTATACACAATTGTGTATGTATCTGTATTTTCTGTGAGAGGAACAATAAAGAGTTTCATTTATTCATTCACTAATTCATACTATATATTTTCAAAAACACGCATAGTTTTTGACAATAGAACCTAAATGTTGTTTAAATTTAGAATTTGAAATTATTATGGTCGAATTTCAACCACTGGGTAACTAGTTTTTATAAGTCACGGCTTGTCCTCGTACAATATTTATGTAAGTAGTATGGAATATCCGGAAGAATACAGCACGGTTGGTAACTGTAGTCGGTAAACACATCAATTATGTCTGTTTTATTTGGAGAATGTTCTTACTCCGTTTGTTTGCAAATTAGATTTGGATTACTATTGTACTTTGATCATAAATGTCACGATACAGTCAACGTTTCATTTTTAAATCTGATTTAATTATTTTTTATTAAACGGTAATTGCGTATTTGCACTAGCTGTGCCTGCGCCTCCGTCTGCATTTTATAGTGACCTTGATCAAATAAAGTAATAATCAGTTATATAAGCGATTCTAAAATTTTCATATTTCTAGCTTCAAAAATGTAAATTTTCCATACAAACTCATCTCATTACAATTTTCGGAAAACTGTCTCATCACAATAAGAATGAGCAAGAGACTTGCGTGTTGCAAGTTTACAAGCAAACAATCATACTCATGAATACAAATGTCTGTGCCGTGCGAGAAATCGAACCCGCAACCATTGGAAGAAAAGCGATATCAGATTGATGATAAAGACATTCAGCGATGGACCTAATCAGATAGGTATTCGTATTTTATCCTTATTCCACGAGTCGTAAAAGTGTATATAGTTTCTCTTTCCCTCGGCTTCATTCCTGCCAGTTATCAGAATCTGAAAACTGTAAAATTAATGTGTCTGCTACTCCGCCTAGTCTATTCTCTCTTGCCTAATGGATATTATATTTTAGCACACCTAGATTGAACATATTATTTTCTGGAATAGAATAGACAAGAAATTAATCAGTTCAATTATTTACGATCTAGCTGGATATATCGGCGTCGCACGAGTTTGAATTCTATGCATAATATATTTTAAATACAATAACGTGTGTGTTCGTCTACTTGTTATATTTTCGAGACAAACAGTCCAATAGAATTTGATAAAATTAGACTTGGAGACAGATTTTTATCTCAAAAGTTTATTGTGTCTCGAATAAATTTAATACAAAATAGTACAGCATTTGGAGTGTTAGCAGTGTCATCTGCACTCACTCACTCTCTATCATCCGATGAAACTATATAGGCCAGCTATAGCTAACAGTATTAGAATAGTTCGAAATAAAAAACATTATTAGCTAAATAGATAGAATATATTATATTTATATAAAAAAAACATCTATTCAAAAGAGCAACACACAAGTTTCTTGCTCATTCTTCTTGTGATGAATTTGCATTCCGAATGAGTGGTAGAATCAAAATCTGACTATTCAAAAGTGCTTGTAATAAAATCATTTGAATAAAGATTATTTCTATTTCTATTAATTGAATAAAGGTTAAATTAATTTCTATTAATTTCTATTTCTATTTCTATTAATAAACTGAAACCCACAATAGCAGCTTTCTGACCTCACGGTACGTAATTTTTCATGATTTCATTTATATAGAAGTTATTGATTACTTTGCACTCTCAGATTATGAAGGGTAGCTTCATTTCATAATCTTGAAGATTTTTAGATGAATTACTCGGAGTCACACGTTATTGAAATGATAAAGTCTTGAGGGAAATACGGCTTTCAAAATGGTACGTACAAGATTACAGCGAGATTCGTTCTCGGTTTAATATAATGTTGTACACAATGCTTGGATTTTGTATGATGGAGTGGGAAAATGTACAGAAAATTACTGGAAACTAACGCTGTTTTTATTCAATTCAGTTTAAATTTAATTCAAAATATCTCTCATGTAGGTTCATTACACACTCCTATGATGATAATGACATGTCAAATCCGTCAGTTCGGAATGATTTCGAGATGAGAAGAACTGACAAGAAACTCAGCTCGTATTCTTTTCAAATAAATGTTGTACATGTTTACAATAATACAGATTCATTTTAAATTCAAATTTGGAAGAATATAGTGACCACCAGCATATGCTATTGCAAAGGCAAATAGTCTAATCAGTGTTCGTAACCCGAACAGACCAGTCTCCACAAACTGGATTTATGATTTATATGGAAACTAGGTATATGTGTATAAACCTTCCTCTTTACGATATGTATGTATATAAACCTTTACGGTATGTATGTATATAAACCTTCCGCTTGAATCACTCTATCTATTTAAAAAAACCGCTTCAATATCCGTTGCGTAGTTTTAAAGATTTAAGCATACATAGGGACAGACAGTGACAGCGACTTTGTTTTATACTATGTAATGATTATATTAGTAATATTATAAACGCGAAAGATTGTGAGTATGAATGAATGGATGTTTGTTAGTCTTTCACGCAAAAATTATACAACGGATTTTGATGAAATTTTACAGTAATATACAACTTTGTTTTTATCTGTTTATGATCTTTATTTACCATAAAATTATTCGTGTTAAGACCCGGTTAACGATATAAATAATGTATATTAAACTCGAAAGTTAAATATATAACTATTGATATTATAACATCTTATTAATATTATAAACGAGATACGATATTGTGTGTGAGTATGAATGGACGTTTGTTGTGTTATAAAAAAAAAAAAGTTCGTGAGTATGAATGGATGTTTGTTACTCTTTCACGCATAAACTACTGAACGGTGTTTGATGAAACTTTACAGTAATATAACTTATACTTCAATATAACATTTGCGACGAAACCGCAGGAACAGCTAGTGTTAAATATAACGTGAATTGAAATGTATGTAGTATCATTAATATTTTATTTTTTAAATAAGAATCGTTTTTAACAAATCCATCTAAAATGTCATCCGCACTAAGTTACATCTCTTGGGGTATAACTTGAAGCCAGCTCTTTCAAGTTAGGGGTGAACTTTGAAAAACTGGTATGTGAATACAGTCGGAATTGTTACAGAGGAGTCGAACAAAAACTCCTATAGAGTTGACGTGCGAACAAAGTTCCAAGTGAAATAGATGGGAGCAGTCACGCTATGAATATTCAATGCTCAATATTCTGTAGTTTAAGTATTTCAAGTTAAGTCTTTGATATGTGAAGGGTTTCACGAGTCATCATGTACAAAAGAATTCGGTTATTACCTTTAGAAAAGTATATCTTTGATATGAAAAATGGTTAAGAAGTTAATGGTCCTTTTTATAGAGAATGTTAAGTTTGAAACTATGTAGTTTTTCCTCCATACATCTTAACTTCTTACACAGACTGATATCTCGGAAAAATAATAATGACTCTGGATAATTCACACATCGCCATCTAGTCCCAAGCAAAGCAGATCATGCTTTATTGCTACTAAGTGATACAAATACTTAGATACATTGTTTTCTAAATAACATACATAATATTATTTGATTGCACTAAGAATAAGTGCGTAAGGTCTCTATACTTATCATCGCGTGCCTCGTACTTGTTATTGTGACGGTAGGGGAAAAAATAAAATTATAATGTAAAAAATTTAACATTCATAAGCGGCTAAAATGTCCTACATGAATAAATGACTTTTGAATTCGAATTTGAATTTGTGATTATTTATTTTAAAATATATGACTATTCAAAAGTGTTTGTATTGAATTAATTTGAATAAAGATTATTTCCAATCTATACTATTTATGGACCACCTGGTTTGTACTGTACTCTGGAAAGAATCGAACCCGCGACCATCGAAAAATAAGGCAATGTTTCTGAAACATTCAGTTTCTAATTTAATTCATCTTGTCTTATAAATTATACACGCGAAAGTTTGTGAATATCGATGGATGTTTGTTACTCTTTTACGAAGAAACTACTGATCGGATTTTGATGAAAATTTACAGTAATATAGCTTATACATCAGAATAACACTTAGGCTATAAATTTTGCGCGGGTACAGCTAGTACCTATACTTTATTACATATAATTAGCACACAGCTTATACGGAAGAAGTTATAAGAACTTCTGTGCTTTAAAATGACCTAGATAACTTTAGCACAAAAACTTTGTATAAAGAGTCTTTTGTCTTATTCAAGTCTAAGTTTTAATAAGGTTGTAAATTTGCTCATTAAATTTTATAATTTATTCCAGTCTTTCGAGTATAGAAAACTAATATAGACTAGATAATAACAAAATTGACGAATAGATAATCAACTTATTCTAGCTCTGGAAAAGTTTTATTATTTTCGATCAAGTTTTCTTTAAAATGATATGAAGTGACAAGATATTCTAATAGTTTAATTGGTGTTGTAGATTTTAGTTAAAAGGGCTAAGATTTAGATAAATGTTAACACCAAAGTTCATATTTCAATCTGGTATATTCATATCTACCAGGTTGATTCTGGTATATCATTTTCTATATAATTTTGTGTCTGGGTGAACCCGCGGGCACAGCTAGTACCTCACAAAAAGGAACTCATTTAAATCTATTTGCATTCTATTTTTAGACCCATCAAAAGTACATTTAGTTTATAATAATAATATCAGGACAATTCACACAGCGCCATATATATGTATAGAAAACATCCCGACCGATACAAACAATCATTCTCATGAATACAAAAGTTTGTGCCATGCAAGGAATTGAACCCACGACCATTGAAAGCAAGGCGGTGTGCTAAACCGCTAGACCACCAAGGCCATCTGAGTAAATAAAGTCTATAATAACACATTTTTCTTCATCAGGTGGCGCCAACTTTGTCAATCCGTACAATAGTGACGCTGTTGACCTCAACCAAGTATGGGTGGACATACCAATGTCGCTCGTTGCACTTGGCGGCGATGTACGAATACACGTCCACGGCGTATCCGGCACTTCCTCGCTGAGGGTCCAGCTCGCACGAGAAGACGACGACGGCAAACTCCAACTTGCTACCATCCCCCTCGCTCTCGACTCGGAGAGCCGGATGACCCTCCCCTGCGGATATTTCTCAAGAGGGGGCACTTATTATCTAGAAATAATATCCGATGCTAAAGATAACTTCGTGGAGGACTATGATGCTACTAATTCTAGTGACAATTTTAGAGTCAAGAGAGATGATGGTGGGATAATAGAAACTGGTGATAGTGTTGTCAAGTCTTGGAAGTTCGATGTGTTGTGGCCTTCAGCCAAGTTGGATGTGACTCCGGAGCAGATTCAGACGTACCCTGAGAGGCAGGTGACTGCTATCCTAGAGTTTCCGAGGGTAGTGTGTACCCCTGTGGAGTCGAGTGCAGACTTTTGGTTAGAACTGTTGTATTGTGGACATTCTAGTGGTGGTGCTGTGTTATGTGATGGCAAGAATACGAGCTCGCATGCTCACGTCTTATATTCTGAACAGGTTAGTCTATTCATTTAGTTCTTAGATATAATTTCCAATATCTTTGTGATCTAGGGGTGTGATTAAGAAAACCGCTTTAGTTCCGACCGATCGCTCCCCTGTCCAATTAAAACTGTGATCGAAATTACGACGGCCCGAGGTTCAAACTCCTAGCGGTGCCCTCATACTAAAGTCAAATCCGTCAGGCAGGAGTTGCCTTCCAGCCGCTCCATGAGTCCTTCCGCGATTTTGGAATGCCATCTACAATAGCCCCCTATCGTATCGTTCGGTGAAGCTGTAAAGGCCAGCGGCGCCAACAGCATTAGAGTAGTTCTAAGAAAGCAGACATCACGTCATCATGTGACAACAGTGGTATTCGATCCGAGCGACTAAGGTAGCAAGTCCTCATACCCTGTAAGTGCCCTGCTATCTATTATCATTGAAAATAAAACAATGATTACAAAGCTATTTGAGGATGAAATAGGTAAGTCAAAGGTACCCACGCAGACTATGAAAATACCGCAAAATTGTTACCTATACAGAAGATATTGGCTAATGGCTGGATCACTTCCAGATGCACGGGTTTCCTGGCAGAAGAACGATGACGCTGCGTTGTGAGCTATTCGGGCAGGCTGGAGACTATGCGTTGACCTTAAGGCCAGCAGCTGCAGCTGGTCCACAAGACTTGGCAGCTGCATTTATTAAGGTATGTGGAATATAGAATTAGTTCATTCATCCAATCATAATTTTGTTCATGATTATCTATACATTAATATGTTGAATAATAATATCTCCTACCCACCAAGTCCCAAGCTAAGCAGAACTTGTGAAAATACATATTATACATAGATAATGCCCAGACCGATACAAACAATAATACTCATGAATACAAATGTTTGTACCGTGCGAGAAATGGAACCCACGACCATCGGAGGTAAACCGCTAGACCACCGAGGCCGTCAGTCATTAGTGTGAATGAATGTATAATAATGATTAATAATAATTATGTTATGTATTAAGTTGGATGATGTTTTTTTTAATGTCATCACATTAAGAAAGATATCGTTCAACGTAGATCTACGTATACTGTTTTTTTTTAATGTAACTGGAATGGGAAACATGCTTTTGGATCACCTGATGGAAAATATTGTCATATAACAAACTTGTCGATGACTCCGATATAATAATAATAATAATATATAATAATAATAATAACAACGTCGTCTCCATATATTTTTTTATACGGTGATAAACCACGGGAATCATGAAGTTGATATAGAAACCTTCAAGAAAAGACCTTATTCCTTTTTAAAAGGAATGTTTACTCCAAAATCATGGGTAATCATTTACCATTGAGCCGCAAGTTTTTTTCATAAGCTCATATACATTTCGCTGGGTATATTTTTATCAACTCATATTTTGCTACGTAATTTTTTACGGCAGTGTCCTGTCTCCATATATTTATATATCGTAGGAATAATATATTAATATTGCAATTCTATACGAAAGACAATGATAGAATGATACAATAAACAGTATATAATAATGACCTAAAAATATAAATTAAAAACAAAAAAATATCCAATTTCGGTCGGAATCACTTTCTACGACGGAAGGTATTTCCAGATTAAACGATCCGTCACGATATAGTGACATCTGCACCTTCAAGAAAAGACCTTATTGCCGAAAAAACACGTAAAAACATGCCACTCGCGCTGCCAGTCCTTTGACTCGCGCACGAAAAACCGACAATCGAGGGAGCGCCGGGCAGCGCGAGTGGCAGCGCCAATGGCATGGGGAGTGTTTCCACTCGTGTTTACACTCTCGCGCTGCTCACTCCCTGCCCACACGGGCTGAGTGTAAATTAGGCATAAAGGCCAGCTGCGGCCAACAGCATTAGAGTCCGAAAAAAAACTAAGACGTCGATGAACGACAATGCTTTAATTGCCATTTAAATTGCTATTGTGAAGAAATAAATCAAATTACGAATAGTTCATTTCTAAAGTAGTCAAAATATGATATGTTAAACTATAGAATGTTCATAGCCGATCGTCGAAAAAGGTTCGACCGGGTTATTTTCCGGCATCTCTTCATAAAGGTCACCGCGTATAAAATGCTCGATAAATATTTAGTTGGGCGCAAGTTAGTCCATATTTTATTCGACGCGCCTCACCCTCTATTCGGTTTCAAAATATTTATGGCCAGTGTATTTAATTCGTACAAAAACTCCTTGCCCAGTAAAAGGTATTCTACGTTTATTGAGATTCATTGCTTTTAGTACTAATAGAATACGGAAATATTTTATGGGGCTTTTTCTGTTGAATGCCGTGTTCGTCAAACCATAAACAATTTTATGTATTTCGTTGATATTTTTTGAACAAGAAATAGAATAGAATAGAATAGAATAGAATAGAATAGAGAATAGAATAGAATAGAATAGAATAGAATAGAATAGAAGAATAGAATAGAATAGAATAGAATAGAATAGAATAGAATAGAATAGAATAGAATAGAATAGAAAATAATTTCTTCACATAAACTTAAGCACTTTTGAATAGTCAACATTTTTTTAAATCTACCGCTTATTCGGAAAGCTGTCTCATCACAAGAAGAATAAGCAAGAAACTTGTGTGTTGCTCTTTTAAACAATCCTTGTAAGTTCACATTTTACAAGTCGAAACGTGTGAATACAAACTACCAACCAGCACTAATTTATTTAGGCTCAAATATAAAAACACAATAAGATTAAATCAGTCGTAGTTATAGGAGCAGACTAGTCCCTACAAGCAGCACTCGTTCACGAGTATGACGGATGAGCCAGCCATCACTGCGCTCGACCATATTTTAGGGAGCCCAAAGACCCCGCCCACTACGCCGCCACATTTTAGTGAGCATGACTACTCAATCCACTCGACCACGTCACAGCTACAAAAATTACTATATGGTAGTTACAGTATTCGCACTTTACATGAGGGCATGCATCCTCATGCATCCTCTGTAACAATAAATACAATGCAATCAATACAAAAGCCAAAATGCTAGATTTATTCGCTGAGAGTCTTGTCTTGTATTCGTATTTTTTATATAACAGAAATGGAAAACTGACTAATGGTCTGCTTGAATCTCCAGTTACAAGTAAAAGAAAAATGGTTGTATCTTTGATAACTCTTAATCTAGGAGTTGTATAGAATTAAGCATCGTAATATGCAACTAAAGTATAAACAAAATTGTGTAAATCGTAAAATTGATTTCTATAATCAATATCCTAAGGTCATAAATAGAAAAACATATATGAATGTTATATGCATGATATACCACCATGCCAGGCCATGATTAGCGAGCCCTACGGATATCACGTTATCATATGACGACCGTGATACTCATGCGTTACAATTTCGGAGGACCAAAATGTTATGCACTTGAGAAGAAAAGTGTAAAAAAAGTAAGTGAGAACAGGCAGTGAAAATAGAGAATTACTATCTTACTAATACTATAAACGCGGTAGTTTGTGAGTATGGAGGGATGGACGTTACTCTTTCACGTAAAAACTATGAATGGATTTTAATAAAACTTTACAATAATATAGCTTATACATTAGAATAACACATAGTCTACAAATTTCAAGCGGATGAAACCATAGGCAGCTGCTATTAATATAATTTATAGATATACTTACTAAACTGTCGTCATATATTAAATATTTCTTTAACATCTTATTATAAAATAAATGAATATTCGCATTCCAATTTTAAAATTAAAAATATTACATATATTATCAAGGAGTTTTATTCGAAATTCAAATAGATGCTTATTCGTCTATTTGAATTTCGATTGCGTCATAAGCAGCCAGGTAATTATTGAGCAAGTAATCACTACGTTTTTACGATATCTGTAAACTGCTATAACATTGGTCTGTATAGAGGGTCATTATTAATGGTAATTCGCTTCATAACACCATATTTTTTTAAGCATATGTGGTATTTACCTTTCTCAATGTTTTGACTAGGTTGCACTAACCGTAGTTACGAGCTCCCTTAGTCTAATTTTTATCGAATAAAATAGAACGAAGTATATATTTATTCAAAGTTGTTATAAGAACACTTACGTATACGTTACGTTTGTACAGTATTTTTTTTATTCTTCCGCCACATTCGGAATACAGATTCTGTCTTCACTTTTGCTTTTTCATCTGAATAACACAACACTCAACAAAAACGGCAATAAAAATTGTGACTTATTCCCTATATCTTTAAATTGATATTCAAATAAAACAAGTTGATATAAAATATTTTATCAGTATAGAAAACTTTGCAATTCTCATTGTGTTTTCTTTTAAAATTCGCTCAAAACTCTGAAGTTATTATCATTATATTTTACGCAGCCATTACTTAACTTTGTGGGTAAGCAATCTGCATAAAAGTTTATTTGTAATAAATGAGTACTAGAATGGCGGTTGGTTTATTATTTTTTTCTTTACAACGCTTATTTTTATTAGGCACATAAAACAGCAAGACTACATTTACCTTATGAGATAGGTAAAGGAACACAGACCATACAGCTTTATAATAATTATATGAGTATCGTCACGCGCTACACGTGTGGAGAATAAAATGTTTCTTTTTTAATTACTTTCATGTATAGAATCAGCGAGCCTATCCGGATTCTTTATGCTATACACCATGGAGCATTATGTTGATAAGATTTGATACTAACTGGCCTTATGAAATCTCAAAATTACTGTTAATACAGGCTAAAATTTTATTCAAAATCAAATGATTCCATAGGTTTTTAGAATGAATATATTGTTCTAAGTGACGCGAGACTTTTGAATTTGATATATAGTTTTTTCAAATTTATAAAGTTATAAAAATAATTCGATCCATTTAGGCCAAATTGTATCCTCGCCAAAACGAAATTTCGATATTTAAAGAAAAGTTAAATGTATTCCAAATTCAAATTAAAATAATATATAACAAATATGTTCGCGCCAATTTTTGAATACTCGTTTAATAAATTAAATGGTCGTAAAAATAACGACCGATTGCCATAGAAGAAAAGAAGAAGAAGAAGAATAAATTACAATTCTTATTTATTAGCATAATTATTGAATTAAATTAATTATTAATTGTGTTTTAAATGAATTTAAAGCCAGTTTAGAAAATACTCAAATATATAATTGTACAACTAAAATATTTTTTTTTTCTGAAAAGCAATGTATCATATTTTTTATACAAGTAGTGTGAATAATTTTGTTGTATGTTCATAACCATTTCTATTGTGAATAGAATAGAATAGAATAAAATTCTTTATTCAAATAAACTTACACGGAAGTACTTTTGAATAATTATTACTCCTCGGACGACCTCGGTGGTCTAGTGATTTAGCACACCGCTTTACCTCCGATGGTCACGGGTTCGATGCCACGCACGGCACAAACATTTGTATTCATGAGTATGATTGTTTGTGTCGGTCTGGGTGTTTTCTATGTATAATATGTAAGTATTTACGAAAAAAAATATATCTATGTATTTGTATCAGTTGTCTAGTACCCATAACACAAGCTTTAGCTTGCTTAACTTGGGTCTAGATGGCGCTGTGTGAATTGTCCTGAGATTATTATTATTATTTTTGTAATCTACCGTTCATTTGGAAAGCTGTCTCATCACAAGAAGAACGTGCAAAAAACTTGCGCGTTGTTTTTTTTAATACAACAAACACTTTTATTGAATCTTAACTATAAATAAAGCGATGTAAATACTTCAAACAGAGAAACTTTGTATTTGTATTCATGAGTATGATTATTTGTATTGGTCTGGGTGTTTTCTATGTATATTACGTATATATTTACAAAAAAAAAAATCTATATCAGTTGTCTAGTACCCATAACGCAAGCTCTGTTTACCGTGGGACTAGATGGGGCTGTGTTAATTATTATTTATTTATATGTAGGTACATATGTATATCTGTTACATTCACACAAATGTAATATTTCATATTCTTGTTCTTTCTCTCTTATCCAGTTTAATATTTTCTTTTTATGCAGGCGGATTGGTCAGAACAATTTGTTCTGAATGTCCACGGCGGTTCAGTGCTGCCGTGCGGTGACGGGGTACGGGTTCTGTTCCAGTATCCGGAGTGCGTGCTCGATGGTGCTGATAGAGTCAGGGTTTTTGGTCGTGATGCAGACAGGCTCCGATACGTGGCTGAAAGACGGGTCAGAAGGTAAGATCATGTGGTTCTACACTAGTTTTTAAACGCGACTTCGATTGCGTTCAGAGACATACTGATTAAAAAGAATTTAAGTGTGTCTATGCCTTTTTACGATACGTGTTAAATTTTATTGCCAATGTTTGTGTTTAAAAAACATTGCATAAAAATGGAATTTGTTGATGTGGTTATAAATGAACTAGCTAGTGTGTATGTTGGAATAGAACAAAAGTCGATTTAGCGGTATGCAATTAAAGTTTTTCAAAGTTATATTCATTACATTGATCACTTTAGCTTTAAACCAATCAAACGAATCATGGTATGATTATAAGAGGTCTGGCCAACATTGATTTAAATTTATTTTAAAGTGATCATAGATTAAGAATTTCAATTCTAAACGGTTATTAGAATATTATGGGAATAAATTAAAAGGTTAGCATGATATAAAGAAAAAATAATAAGAGCACTGGCCTTATGTCTGTGGGGGTTTTTTTTTATTAAAATAAATGTTTTCCTTCATGCCTACATGAAGGAAAACATGTAGGTATATATATAACAGGCCAAAATAAAGGGTTTTGGTAATGCCAGTTTGGTTAGGCGAGCACAATAGATCTATGTAGGTCGCAGTGCTACAGGTGCTACAAACATCTGACAATAGCCCAACAACCCAATAAAAAAAAATGCCAGTAACGGATGTTTTTGGGTTCTTGTTCGTAACATAAAAATGTGCTGATACGATATTGAAACCTTCAAGAAAAGAGCTTATTCCTTTTTAAAAGGCCGACAACGTATTTGCAATTCCTTTGGTGTTGCGGGTGCTCATGAGCGGTGGTAATCATTTCCCATCAGGTAAGCCGCAAGCGCGTTTGTCCCCTGTGAAAGAAAAATGCTGTATATCATGAAAAAAAAAACAAAAATGTTTATTTCTTTAAAAAACAATCTAAATATATATAACTCAAAGGTGACTGACATAGTGATCTATCACCGCACAGCCCAAACCACTGGACGAATCGGACTGAAGTTTAGCATGCAAGTAGATGTCATGACGTAGGCATCCGCAAAGAAAGGATTTTGATTAATTCTACCCCCAAGGAGATAAAATAGGGGGTGAAAGTTTGTATGAAACTTTGTCATAGACTTTGCATGCATAAAGATATTATGACTTAGGCATTCCCTAAGAAAGGATTTTGATAAATTCCACCCCTAAGGGGATAAATTAACGCGAGCGAAGCCGCGGGCAAAAGCTAGTTCAGTTATAATAACACAGTGTTGAGATGATCTAGTAAGCATAGCATAACAATATATCCGTAGCGCTCCCGAATATACTACGTACATTCCACTCTTCTATATGCATTGATATATATGGTTTTTTAAAGATTATTTAAGACATTACCGCTAAAAAGAATCCATTTATCGTATCTCCTCAGTTTCAAGACACTCTCCTTGATGTGAAGCCAAATCTCGAGGTCCTTGGCGTTAATATATCCAGTGAAGTTCAGTTTTGCGGTCATTTGGAGGACAAGGCTAAAATAGCCTCAAAAAAGCTTGGTGTGCTCAGTAGAGTAAGACGGTATTTCACGGCGGCCCATCGCTTGCAATTATACAAGGCGCAGATCCGGCCGCATATGGAATACTGTTCTCATCTCTGGGCGGGAGCACCACAATACCAGCTACTTCCATTTGACCGCATTCAGAACCGAGCAGCCAGAATCATTGGTAATCAACGTCTATGTGACAGACTCGACCCATTGGCTTTGCGGCGAGATATTGCATCTCTGTGCATTTCCTACCGCATATATCACGGGGAGTGTTCTTCGGATTAAAAGCTGCTGAGTTCACCACCGTACCACCCGCCAGAAACTGAAATACCATCCTGATCATCTGGATGAATGGCGGTCTTCCACAGTACGGTTTTCTAGAAATGCCCCGCACAACCACATGGAATCACCTTCCAGCAATGGTATTTCCGAACCGATACGATATTGAAACCTTCAAGAAAAGAGCTTATTCCTTTTTTTTATAATTGCCGGTAATCTACAACATTAGCCGCAGGTTCGTTTTTTTATAAAAAAAATCCGTATTTTTAATAATTGCCACTAATAATTTTATTATTAAGTAAATGTTTTCCTTCATGTAGGGGTCAACATACAGCGTCATTCGACTGTCGACTGTTCAGTGAACGTTACCCAGAGTACTGCTTCGTGTATGTGTCTCAGGCTGTAACAGGGGCGGTTGCTGATGTGAGGATGGACTGCTTACCAACATCTCCACTCTCAGGTCAGTAAAGAACCATAGCTAGTGGTTTGGTGATAGAGAAACTAACTCAGATTGTTACTGTGATAAATATACTAATATACATATATAACTATACAAGAGATAAATATATAATAATAATAATAATCTCAAGACAATTCACACAGCGCCATCTAGACCCAAGTTAAGCAAGTTAAAGCTTGTGTTAAGGGTGTTAGATGTCTCATACAAATACATAGATATTATATCTATGTATTTGTATCAGTTATCTAACACCGTTATCTTTTCATAAGTACAGTTCAGACCGATACAAACAATCTTATGAATGCAATCGTTTGTGCCGTGTTAGGAATCGAACCCGCGACCATCGGACGAAAAGTAGTGTCCTTTACCGCTAGACCACCGAGGCCGTTAAATAATCACCTCTTAAGTTACGATAAGTCAATAATTATATAAATATAGTAATAATAATCTCTAGCTTAGTTTTTACAATTTAAGTTAATTTTAGAGGCACCAAGAGGATGTCAATACAATCCGTGGGTTGATGCCCCTTGGGTTTATGCCGAGTATAGTGCTTTGCCACGAGGCCCCAACTCCAGGGTTGATGCCAGGGTTAGGGGTTTTGAGGCCCTAACCTTGACCCCCCTAGGGGGTTCCACAAGATCAGTGTCAGTCATTTTAATGTGTATATATTGCTTTGCCACGAGGCCCCAACTCCGGGGTTGATGCCAGGGTAAAGGGTTTTGAGGCCCTAACCTTGACCCCCCTAGGGGGTTCCACAAGATCAGTGAGTCATTTTAATGTGTAATGCGCTCGGCAGCAGACGGTGGAGCGGGTGGATGGGGCGAGTGGTCCCCGTGGTCAGCGTGCCCCGCGCCCGCGCGGTGCTCCACGCGGACCCGCAGCCGCCACAGATTCTGTGATTCCCCGGCCCCGGCCTACGGGGCCAAATATTGTGAGGTATATTAATAATAAACATTTATTAAATTAATATAGTATACTATAGTACACTAAATAATTTTACAAGTACGCTCTTAAACAAGAGTTCTTTCGCTCAAAGAATGTGAGGCAAAGAGAACGAGAAGGACTGCGTGCGTCACCAGCTCGCGCATTCAGTCGACTTTTTGAAATAATTATATATAATTATTTATCATTGAAAGTTTATAAATCTTAGACGTGTCTGTCTTTTTTAAATATAATAATAATATCAGGACAATTCACACAGCGCCATCTAGACCCAATTTAAGCTAGCTAAAGCTTGTGTTATGGGTACTAGATAACTGATACATATACATAGATATTTTTTTTTGTAAATACATACATAATTAATTGTCATTGAATATTTATAAATCTTAATTGTGTTTTTTTTGGGAAAATATAATCTGTGGAAAAAAAAATTAAAAGACATTGATTTGGTATCCGCTCAATGACGCGCGAAAGAGTAAATATAAAAAAAAAAAAGAAAAAAGCAGTCAGTCGTGATTGGGCGTGCTGGCTTTCCTGCCTAAAACGTGCGCGCTAGACCTAGATATTTCTAAGAAATCATTAATAACAATCAAATCTCTGGATCTACTGAACCAATTAGAATTACCAATTTAGATTTTTTTATTCGTTACACAGTTCGTTTATCGAGAAATGTTATGGGCTATATAATATCACGCTACGACCATTAGGAGCCGAGCTGCAATCAAAAATATTGTAAAAATGGGCAAAATGTAACACAGACGAAGTTGCACGTGTCAGTTAGTTATAATCTATACATATAAATAAAATTGGAGTGTCTGTTTGTAATATTGAAATAACCTATTTTTATTACGTGCACCAAAATAACAGTTTTTACAATTTTTGTCTGTTTGTTCCGGCTAATCTCTGAAATGGCTGGACCGATTTTGACGGGACTTTTTTTGGCAAGTAGCTGATATAATAAGGAGTAACTTAGCCCAAGTTACTTTTATTTTAGAAAAATAAAGTTAAATTCCACGCGGACAAAGTCGCGGGAATAGTTAGTTATAAATAAACTTAATTCGTCTTGTTACTATCGTAGTTTTCATTGTTGACGATATCTCCTAGATACACTATTTTGACGTTGCGTTGCGTGGCAACTGTTTTATCAATAAATACCCAATATTCGCGGCGTATGTCACACGTTATCTGCATTATTATTTATTTTTAATGTGAATTGGTATTGAAACATGGCACCGAAAAAAGATAAAGGAAAAGGTAAAGAAGAAGAACAAAAAACCGGTGGTTTTACAGAAGTTGAGAGGACATTCTTGGAGTTACAAGTCGCCGAGTGTAATAGAAAAATCGCAAGACTACGCTCGGCTGTTGATGAATATGAACAACGTAATGATGAACTACAAAAGGCTTACGATAAATTAGATGAAGATAGAGCTGATATTATTGCTTATTTAAAGAAAACATTAAATCTTAAGAATGATGAAAATAATGAACTGAAGGATAAAGTTAAAGGCCTCGAAGAGACAAGGGAGATTGAAACGGCTCAGTTTAAGGAAACTGTTGCCGAGTTAGAAAAAAACTTTACATTGATGAAAGATCAGTTAACATCAGAAAATAAATTACTGGCAGGCAAATTAAATACGCTTGAAGAATTCAGAGCTATACGAGATGATTTAATGCGTAAGTTTGAAAAACAAGAACAGGATTTCAAAGATCAAGAAATGAAATATAAGAGAATTATATACGATGCAGAAAAGAAATTTGTAATTGGTAAAGATAAATTGAAGAAAGAAATGGAAGCACGGTTATTGCAACTAGCACAAGATTTTCAAGATGCCACTGAATTAAGAATAGCTGCTTCTACGCATAGAGTGATAAGAGAAAACATAGCAATAAATAACGAATTAGATAATATTTTATCTACACAAGCAAAATTAGCAGAACAAAACGAAAAGTTTAAGGAGAATGAAAAAGCTGCTCGCGTAGCTAAAGAATTAGCTGAAGAAGAAAGAGACAAGGCTATTAATAAAAATGTTGTACAGCTGAAGGTGATAGATCAGCTAACTACAGCTTTTCAAGAAATGAAGAAGAATAAGGCATTCTCTGATAAAAGAAACTATGATTTTGAAACTCAACAAGCTAAAATACAAAAATTAACTAAAGAAAACGAAAATCTTTCCATACAAGTTCGTATTTTAGAACAAAATTTACATGCACGTATGACTGATCAGAATAAATCTTCAGTAGAATCATCAAAAGTAGCAAAAGAATGTGCCAAACTTAAAAGTATTCTCAAAGAGGCAGCAATTGCTGTACAAGCTGCTTTAAAATTAGATAATTGGGCAACAACGGATCCTACTAGAGAAATAATGGACAGGCAAAGTCTATTATCACGTTTGCTTACTATAATAACACAGTACAGAGAAATCCAACGTGCGGAGTCTATGGATACTTTAGGTTCCTTTGGTAAAGTTTATGAAGAAGGTGACCTTGGATTTATTCCGAAACCTTTACCAAAGAAATCGGCCATATCTACGACTGCGTCGTTCGCATCGAGAGAGTCCTTGAAAGTTGAAAAACGTAGCACTTCTGCTATGTCTATTTCTTCATCTTCTCTTGGCAGTATGAAAACTATTCCTAGTGTGAAACTCATACCTCCATCATCTGATATTCAGGTAATCCCTAAGGATAGTGTCCCATCATTTATAACATCTGCTAAATCTACGGAAAGCGAGAGTGTAGAAGAAGGATCAGAGAGTGAAGAATTGACAGACATGGAAAAAATGTTGGCAGCGAGTAAATTAGAAATACAAAAATCTATTATGAAGGATTTGGAATATTCCCAAGTTGCAATGCATTCACAAGCTAAAGCTGATGATGAACCTGAGAAAACATCAAAATCTGCGATAATTTTTGAAGAAGGTGAAGCAGCAGGAGAAGAGGATGTAGAAGATGAACATACTACAGAGGGTGAGAAAGTACCAAAAGATACTGATGATAAACAAGAAAAGACTGAGGATCAAGTAGAGGAAAAGACAGAAGGTACTGAGTGAAGTGTTTGTTTAAATTTGTGTGTTTAGTGTGCTTTAAATACGCGTTATATTTTTATATCAAAAACATTTACACGTAAAAATAATTTCTTGTCGTATTTTTTATAATAAATATTAAGTAAAAATGGAGTATTTTCTTATAACTATTACGAATAAGTATTTTTGTTCCTATAAAAATGCATACTAGTGCACAATGTTTTCACAAGCAATGAGATGTTTATGATATATGATCTAATAATCGTGATTGATATTAGATTAGTGAATATTTTTGTAGTGCCATTTCTAAAAGGTAATGAAAATTAAGAATTAATATTTGAAACGTATATTAGATTATTCAAAAATATCTTGTAACAGATATCCTAACTCTACCTATGTTTTGTTCTTTTCATTCAAATTAATTCATTTAAGTCATAAAATAATGATTTAAATTATAAGAGACTTTATTTCTAGTGCATACAGAGGTTTGTATCTTATTGTAACTTTAGTATGACTAGACTATGATTTAGTATGAAATTCGAACAACTTTATTCAAATAAATTTGATTTAAACCCTTTTAACAGTGTTTTTTATTGTATCTACTACATTCTAAATGCAGATGGAAACAAGAAGAATGGACAAAAGTTTTAAAAAAAGTTCTGTAAAAGAACAAATTTTCTACAAGTTTATGTTTAAGATTATGTCCAGCCGTGGACTGCAGTAGGCTGATGATAATGATATTTATTCTAATCTTACCAGTTATTTAAACTAATCGCTAAGTCGTCAAAATTTGATCATAATAACTTCAAACATTATTAAGGTTGTATTGTCAAATATTCGCTTCACGTGTATAATATATAGATTACTTTGATAACCGCACCAAAACAATCCTCGATTCGCTGATTTCACAATTAACAATATTGACATTATTTGTCATTGAGTTATTGTTATCGGTCGTGTAATATAATGATAGTGTAATGTTTTATTTATTGACATAATGTAATTTTTAAGCCTAATTATAAAAATACTAACATTCTGCACTCCTTCTTTATAAAAACTTTAAGTGTGCTAAATTTCATACTCCTTCGTCCGCGCAGTTTTTGCAAAAAGGGGTACAAAATTTTAATTCACGTATTAATATTATGATCCTTCTTTCAAAGAGTAAAGAAAGTATACTTTCCTTTAAACAGGGTAATGCAGTGCAACTAGCAGCTTGTGAGTGCACTGCACCGACTTGGGCTGGTGATTCTCCAACTGTGGTGACAGAAGTCGGTCCCAGGTGCCGCTGTGGATGCGTACTACACTTAGCTCCAGCCGCGAGATTGTTGGCAGGGTCAGCTCGCGCCTGTCCTGCAAGATCCTTTTGGTTGCTACAAGTATGTATATTTGGTCTAAAGTAAGTTTTATTATTGTAATTTAACTTTACTGTTGTGACTATAAAATCACTTCATCAAAAAAATAATCAGCGGTCTTTATCAAAATAACTACTATCATATGTACGATTTTAGGCAAACTGTATATGTAGGATAGTCCACACAGTGCCATCTAGTCCTAAGTTAGGCTGAGCTGGAACAATTCTGGGTTTTCGGGTAATATCTATATGACAATCACAATCACACTCAGGATTATCTAAAACTTAATTTAGTGTAACACAGATATTGAATACAGAGTTTGGCTACTGCTTATAAATTACAATTTAGTTTATCAATATATAGTAGATTTCATCTGATATCAATAAATGATATATGTGGTTTCAATATCTGATACTGTAACCCAATAAGTAGATAGCGATATCAATGCCGACTAAAAGCACCTATACTACTACCTATGCCTAATTAGTAAGAATACATAATTTGTACATGTTTGATGAAATTAGTAAAGGATCAAAGTAATTGGTTCAGAGTTGACGAATATATCTGGTAACATATATATTCAAATTACAGAGAAATTAGAAACCTTCTCCATAATAATATCTGTTGAATGTAAAACTAATATAGCATTCGCAAGCAAAAGCTAATTCGCAATGTTATTTCATACTAGCCTTGCCCGCGACTATCTAACCCAAAAAAGACAAAGAAAAATGTCTAATCGTTCTAGCTTCAAAAATTACGATATTTTGTACAAATTTTCTTTCCCTATTTTATTTTACTCCCTTAAGGGTAACATTATTACAAATTTTAAATATCATGTTTAAATTTAAATAACAGCCCAGAATATGGGTATCATGGTTCTAGATTTAAAAATGACGATACTTCTATACAATCTTTTAACTCCCCTTTCAAGCCCTCACAACCCTTTCTTCGAATTAAAAAGTAGCCTATGCCCTCTCTCAGGGTCTATACTAAGGGTCTGTACTAAATTTCATTTAAATCGATTCTGTAGTTTTGACGTGAAAGCGAGACAGACAGATAGATAGAGTTAATTTATAATATTAGTATAAGAATAATTCCGAAATTTAACATTATTTTAACAAGTTAAAAGTCATTCACACCTTAATTAGTCGACTAGATCACATACTTAAGACAAAAAAGTAAAATGATGTGACAAATAATATAAACTGTAACTACAGATGACATAAACTGACTAGTTACTATGAAAATTAATCTAATAATATTAATATAATAATATCTACAGCAACATAACAATAACAAGTCAATAATCTCTATAAATGCCGCGTACAAACAACCGATTAAATTGGAATACGGTGTAGTTAATTTCAGAGCTTGCTAATCAATTGTTAGTATATTACTGAACGTTAATTTAACTTGTAATTGTTAACACAAGGTATCCTTGTTACGGTTTTGATTACAATAGTTCAAAAACTCTCCTGTTGTACATATAAACGTACCAATTTACTGTACTGTAACGAACGTACTGTTTTGTTTGGGCATACAATTGATTTATTAAATTAAAAGTTTCCTGAAACACAATACAGAATAAAATGTGCTGTAATAGAATTAAATTCCAACCAGTTTTCCAAACTAATATGACATCAACAGCTAGTTCAATCTATCTTGAAACTTAGCATTCACGGACAGTGCGGTTTCAAAGGAATTTCTCCCGCGCACACTTAGATTATGGAATGAACTACCTAACAAAAGTTATCAAGATTTATTAAGGGTAGATTACTGTAAACGTATACCATCAGATGTGCCATATGCTTGTTAGTATTGTGGTATAAAATAGAATACTATACGCTATAAATTTCAATAATATGTTTTTAAAAAACAGTTTCGTTTAATGTTCTCGAGAAAGAGATATATGCACTGTGTAAAGGATAATATAGCAAGAAAAGGAGTAAATAACGGAGATAACTGCGAGAGAACAGGTATGAATGGAAGAAAAGAATATATCACGCCGGATAAGGAAGAAGCAGATGATGAAGATTTCATTTGACGTTGTTGTTCTATTGCATACTCAAACAAAGATGTCGAAAATTTTGTAGCCTATTAAGTTCTGTTACTTACTAAAGAATGTTCTAAAAATGCTCTTAGTCTTCATCTGTTTCAGCTGATTACATTGTATATAAACTCGTTCCATCACCATGTCTCATACCATCGGTTTTGTCAACATTTTAACCATAACGACCTCAAACATTATAAAGTTAGCGAGTGCTTACTAAAAGACGAAGTAATGTCGCATATAACGAAGTTACGAACAGCCAATATGAGTTCGAGGCTCGTCGTTGGGCCATCAAGCGATTTTCGAATTTGATTCCGATAAAAGCGTGCTCCAAGCAGAAAGTTTATATGATACCTATTCGAATTTTGTAAAGTTTTAATTTATCTAATAACTTTACTAGGTGTAAGTTGTGCATGAAATTGTTAGTGTCTTTAGACTGTTGCAACTGCAATGATCTTGTTCGTTTTTAGTATCAACTTATATAAAAGAAGGACCTTTACTTGCCAGTACATTTAGTTTTATTTCATTTATTTGTTTATACCTTGTTTTTGTAAAAAAAACTACTTAAAGTTCATAGCGCTGACAATATCATCTGATTGCACTAGAAATGAGCGCGTAGCTGTTTCTATATTGATTATAGCATACTTCTTCCTTCTTAACACCTTCTAACACCTTTTCAAAAGAGCAATACGCAAGTTTTTTTGCTCATTCTTCTTGTGATGAATTTGCGTACCGAATGAGTGGTAGAATAAAAAAATATGACTATTCAAAAGTGCTTGTATTGAGTTTATTCGAATAAAGTTTCATTCTAATTATATTTCTTATACTCCATAATGTTACAGTAGTCATTGTATTATATTATTCTTAGGCTGAAGAAGGACTAGTGGTGCGCCTGCGCATGGAAGCAGTTAGACTACCATGTGCTGGACAGGCGCTGAGGGCGCGCGATGGAGACTCCCTGGGTTCACCTCTGCTGGCGTCTTGGGATGGCCCTGACAGCACTGCTGTGGTATAGACAACAAATATTATGATTATTCGTAACTGTAATTTCTTGTTGGTCTATATTTCTTAGTCAAACCTCTAGCGGTTGTTACTAATTTATTTTGGTGGTTTGGTATTAGAAGTGGTACATTAAATTTGGTCAGGGCGAAAATGCAAAAGTTAGTAGATTTTTGTATAATATGGAGGCAAGATTCCTTAGTCTTTTGTAATGGTACGATACTTACCACGTATAGTACAATGTAGTTGGTGACGTCGTCTATGTTGTTTATGTACGTAGATGACGGTTGCAACATTGCAGTAGTAGGAGCTTTTTTCTCAGGATAATTCACACAGCGCCAGTGCGGTGCTAAACCGCTAGATTCCGAGACCGTCGTTTCAATAATACTGAATATATAAAAATAATAATAAGTGAATGCTCTAGAGAACCACGATATTTGTGTACTATTCTTGACTTTAACTTGACTTGACTTGATTGTGTTATTAAATATAATATTTTTAAACAGGCTGGTGATATAGAAGCGACTACAGATAGTACTGGAGTGCTGGAGATAGCTGGTGGTCGACATATACTTGTTGAACTACGGTCCGGTGATACCAGCGAACGGTGCGCTGGAGGATTTCTTGCGCATGCGACGCAGATTGGTATGATTATAAAAACTAATAAATAAATAATGGTTTAATGCCAAAAATATACTTATGCTACAGAATATAAAGATTAAGTTAACTTCTTTTTACTTGTAAAATCAAAAACATTAGTTCATGTAACATTAGGTGTGATACGTATTTTTTATGTTTCATCTTCTCTTTTTTGTCTAATTGAAGAAATACATTATTCTTTGTAAATATAATAGTTCTAAAGTCGTATTTTATTCATAAATTCCTTCCATTGATAAGACATTTATTAGATCATCATGTATGCAGTGAATTTGTTTTGTCATTGAAATGATTTTCTGCATTTTTATCATTTAGTTTAAATAAAAATGTCCCAAATATTTTTTCCTTTTTTCCTGACCCTCTTCCATATTCTTACTATCTCTTTGACACTCATATATTCTATCAATCTCACTCGTTAATCTTCATTTACTCTCGCTTCTGTTATACTATCTCGTTATTATAAATCTTATTCACCTGTTACTGGTGGTACGTGCATGTGAGAATGAGAGAGGTTCTCATTCTCACATGCACAGACCACCAGTGTCTAGAACTCAATACAAATTTCCAGAACCAATTCGCAACGTGTCAGCTGCGTGGGCCTCAATAAGTACCACAAATTGGTGGCACAACGGAGGCGGCGCTCGCGGCGTCGCAGTCACGTTAGCGGCCACCGCCGCTCTAGCCGCTTTATGTTTAGCGCTGCATTCAGCACATCGGACTCGTGCGTACCAACGAGCTGCTGATAAGGACTCGCTTACTGACAGCGATGGTAAGAGCTTGATGACTGTTTTACTATAATGGAATGTTGGAAGGATAAGGAGGAATGGAGTGGAAGGATTGCTAAACATTGACAATAATTCCCATTATTGTCAATAAGAGCCGGGTCCTCGGGCTCCCTAAAATATTGTCGAGCACTGTGATGGCTGGCTCCGTCATACTCGTAAACGAGTGCTGATGCTCGAGTGCAGTGATGGCTGGCTCATCCGTCATGTTAGTGAACGAGTGCTGTGTGATGGGTAGCTCATCCGTCATACTCGTAAACGAGTGCTGATGCTCGAGTGCAGTGATGGCTGGCTCATCCGTCATACTAGTGAACGAGTGCTGCTTCTAGGAACTGGTCTGCTCTAATCACTACGACTGACTTATTTAGTTATTCAACCAGTTGGTTGTATATTTAATATTTTCTCTATTTCAATATTTAATTGTAATTAGTATTAGTTGTGTTTTTCACTATGCGGTGCTGACAACCATGTTCTATATTCAAGTACTTTGTTGTATTTTTATTTAAAATATTATTATATTGCTAGTTACTTCTTCCCAAAAGAATGTCTGCTGGTCTAGCGGCGTAGTTATCAGTATTATCAACCATATGCATGTAGTAAAAAACGGTTATTTCAATATTACAAAGAGACTCCAATTTTATTTATATGTATAGATTATAAATAAATGGAAGATGGATTATATGTCTATATATTCTAAATTGTTGAATTTTTCTGACTGCTATATATAGTATAGTTTACATGTGACATTTCTTTGAGAAAAATCTCACAAGGAAATTGAAAAACGTGACGTGTTCACGTAAAATATTTACGTTTTAGTACGATAAAATTCATTGCTACACATCGAGTGTTAGATATTCTATCTAACACAGATTCTATCTATCTTAAATAGTTTTACTAGATTTTTTTTACATCCGAATTAAAAGTACATACATACATCTATACATATAAATAAATAAATGTTTGTAATATTGAAATAACCGTTTTTTACTACATGTATATGAATAGAAATACGGTACATACACCCAAAAATTTTTTTTACAATATTTGTCTGTCTATTTGTTTCGGCTAATCTCTGAAATCGCTAGACCGATTCTGACGGGACTCTTTTTGGCAGGTTACTGATGTAATAAAGAGTAACTTAGGTTACTACTTTTATTTTAGGAAAAATATTTTTTAACATAAAGTTAAATTTCCTAGTTAAATTCCCTAGACAATACACTCACCAATGTATAGTCCTACTATATAGCATATACCATATCAAGTTGACCTCCACGCGGTTTCCCTGGAAACCATCAGTACATATTCTTGGAGAATTTTTCTAGATGGGCTTACAAATCTGACTTCAATCTCATCTTATCATCCTCCACAGGTGCCCCGCCAGCATATACCCTTAGCATAGGGTGCATCATTACATTGTCAACCATTAAAATAAAGTCTTAAGATAAACAGAGCTTGTATTATGGGTACCAAGCAACTGATATAAATACTTAGATATGTTTTTGTAAATACATACATAATATACATAGAAAACACCCAGACCGATACAAACTATCATACTAATGAATACAAATGTTTGCACCGTGCTAGGAATTGAACTCGCGACCATTGAAAGTAAAGTGGTGTGCTAAACCGTTAGACCTAGAATTATTTTGTTAATTCCGCTACCATTACCATTTCACACATCATCATCATCATCATCGCAGCCCGTAAGACGTCCACTGCTGGATATAGGCCTCCCCCAAAGATCTCCACGACGATCGGTCCTGCACTACTCGCATCCAATGCCTTCCAGCGATCTTGACCAGATCGTCGGTCCACCTCGCTGGAGGCCTTCCCACGCTGCGTCCTCCGGTCCGTGGTCGCTACTCCAGGACTTTACTGTCCCAACGGCCATCTGTCCTACGAGATATGTGCCCTGCCCATTGCCTCTTCAGTTTTGCAATTCTTCGGGCTATCTCGGTCACTCTGGTTTTTCTGCGGATCTCCTCATTTCTGATTCGATCACGCAGAGTAACTCCGAGTATAGTCACATTTCACACATATTCATTGCGAAAATCTGACCACCGTTACTAGAAATTGACTTCCGCAAAATTACATATATAATTCTAGAGATACATATGTGTACAATATGTGACCATTATCAGTAAAAGCGACGGATGAAAGACGACTGCATGCAACTGAAATGCGAATGTTGAGGTGGATGTGTGGTGTGACAAGAATGGATAAGATAAAGAATGAATACATTAGAGGAAGTATGAAAGTGGCCCCGGTGTCAGAGAGGTTGAAGAGTAATCGACTATCATGGTCTGGACATGTAATGTATAGGAATGAGGATAATATTTTAAGACAGGTGTTACATATGAATGTGGATGGTTATAAGGGCAGAGGAAGGCCGAAAAAGAGATGGATGGACTGCGTGAAAGATGATATGGTAAGAAAGGAAGTAAATAACGCGATGACTGCGAACAGGGATGAATGGAAGAGAAAAACATATTACGCCGACCCAAATAATGGGATAAGGAAGAAGCAGATGATGATGTGACAGAAAATTAACATTATCTATCTAATATTTTCCTTTCTTTTGTCTAGCATGCTCAGCTTCACTAGAACTTGGTGGAGCTACAGCTGGCTCTCGAAGCACGCTCCTGTCGGAGGTGGTTGGTGGTGGGGTCTCGTTACGGCGTCTTCTACCTTCAGGGAAGACCAGGCACACGAGGCTGAGGGATTCAGATCGGGCTTCCGAGACTGTTGAACAGAGGTAAGTTGGCATCTTAAGGTTCATGTTATATATAAAACTAGCTTTTGCCCGCGACTTCGCTCGCGTTAATTTATCCCCTTAGGTGAGGAATTTATCAAAATCCTTTACTAAGGGGATGCCTACGTCATAGTAGATTTATGCATGCAAAGTCTTAGCCCGATCGGTTTAAAATTGACAAAGTTTCATACAAACTTTCAACCCCTATTTTATCGCTTTGGGGGTAGAATTAATCAGAATCCTTTCTTAGCGGATGCCTACGTCATAACATCTACCTGCATGACAAATTTCAGCCCGATCCGTCCAGTGGTTTGGGCTGTGCGTTGATAGATCACAATGGCAGTCACCTTTGAGTTATATATATATATAGATTCTCGTGTCACAATGTTAGTTACCATACTCCACCGAAATGGTTTGACCAATTTTTATGAAATTTTATATGCATTTTCAGTAGGCCTGAGAATCGGTTACTATCTATTTTTCATACCCCTAAGTAATAAGGGTTGTCCACACCTAACATTTTCTATTCTTATACAATTTTTTTTTTATGATATGGCATTAAAAAATAAGTACAACCCCGAATGTCTATCACCGTTGTGTCTATCAACAACCTCTATTTTTTAATAGCAATATTAGTATTGAAATTTATATGGCAAAACAACGTTTGCTGGGATCAGCTAGTCTTATATATAAAATTCTCGTGTCACAATCTTAGTTACCTACCTACCTTACTATACTCCTCCGAAACGTTTTGACCGATTTTTATGAAATCTTATATGCATATTCAATAGGTCTAAGAATAGGCTACTGTCTATTTTACATACCCCTAAGTGATAAGGGTTGTGCATCCCTAATATTTATTACTATACTTACTACTATATTACTTTCTAAATGATTACTTAAATGACAACAGTTGTTCATGCACTGGATTTTCATTTAATGTTAGATATAAGCACCTACATAAGTAAACAATATAAATAAACTGTCTTTAAAAAGAAGAAAAAAGAAACTCAATAGAGTTTATAGTTCTTGCCAGTTCTTCTAAATTGAATCTGTATACTGAACTGGACGATGAGAAAATAAATATTACAAAAATAACTGTAAGGCCTCCAACAAGGTTGGACCGACGATCTGGTCAAGATCGCTGGAAGGCGTTGGATGCGAGCAGCGCAGGACCGACCGTCCTAGAGGTCTTTGGGGGAGGCCTTTGTTCAGCAGTGGACGTCTTCCATGCTGAAATGATGATGATCATCATAAGCGGCTAATATGTCCTACATGAATAAATGATATTGGATTTGATTTCATAACAATCTTACAGTTACATTTTAAATGTGAACTTACAAGGATTATTTAAAAGAGCAACACAAAATTATTCTTGCTCATTCTTCTTATGATGAGACAGCTCCGAATGAGCGGTAGTTAAAAAAATGTTATGACTATTCAAAAGTGCTTAAATTAAGTTTATTTGAATAAATGATTTTCTTTTCTATAATATTATTCTATTCTATTGACAATATATCTTTTAAACCGATTCAAATTAATTACCAATACTTACAGCCCAATTGTCAAGTAGGAGGGTGAACACAAAGTAAAACTTGTATAAAGTAGTTAATAACAAAGAGCTCCCTCTTAATATATGTAGTGCTATTGTTTTGACACGTATCGCCTCTAGAACACGATGGAGTACCTTGTTATATGTTTATTGTTTTCAATAACTTCATTACGAAAAATACAGCAAACTTTTTCATTGATGATATTTGTTTTCATTTTTAACTAGCTGTTCCCGCGAATCTAACTTTAGTTTTGTTATTACACTTGAATAAAACTTTAAGAGCACATACAAAAAAATACTTTTTATTAAACACCCGAAAACGGACAACTGAATTTTTAAATATTTGTAAGACCAAAAACTGCATTGTAATTATTCTTTGATAATATTACTTTATTTTTACTATTGAATTATTATTTTATTCTTAAAACCTTTAAATATGGAATTATATTGTTTTTCTAAACTTGGATTATTATGTTATCCTATGTCTATTAAATTATCCGTCATACTCGTGAACGATTGGTCGCCTCTAATTACTACGACTGATTTACTCTTATTCAGTTACCCAACCAGTAATTACTTAACCTGTTTTAATATTTTGACACTAATCAATTACTGATAGTTGGTATCCAAACACTTTTCAAATTATTTAAAAAACTTTATCTGAATAAAGAATTATCTATTTTTAAAATCACTAGTATCCTGACGACTTAGGCGTAATGCCGGTTAGTCAGGGAGAGAAACACCTCAATGCCTACAATATTCACAATTACCTATTTCTTATTTGTTTTTATATCAATATAAACACTTTCGCTCCAAAACTCCCGCTGCTTCCGTTCTATCGTCCGTCATCCACTTGTCAATGTCACATAGATTACTTTGGCTCTGGCCTCTGACGTTCCGTTTCAGGTTACATGATTATTGACTTTACCATTTTTAATTAATGGTGCGTCACACGATAGTTAACAGTCGGCCATCCTGCAATAGTGTCTGGCCCAGACACATAGGTAACTGATGAGCGTAGTCATGCTTATCAAAGGATATAGTGTCTACAGGATCATATAACAAATACTAAACTAAATAAATTAAAGATACACATTACTTTCATAACATTGACTATCTTAGTATACTGTCAAAGGTTTACAATCTAAAATCAATACTAACAGAGCTAAGTTTCGGCATGCATTCAGAATTGCACAAAATATAACATAACATATATTAATTTACATAATCCAAATCACCCAAAAACATGAACAACCTTTTAGAGTAACAAACAATTATTTGGCGGTGAATGACTTCTATGAGTGAGACTGTAACATATAATGTAAGTTTCCGATCTTATGAACATTGCATTTTTTTTTATACCTCCAAAATAGAACTTGACATTTCTCATCATGAATATTTTAACGGATAAATTTAACATATCACATTACAAAAGGTAAAACTTAATTACCTACATATATAGAAAAAATATATAAAGAGAAAGTAATATTCTCGTGACATAAAATTAGAACAAAATCGCTGCCTGCCTTCACCTAACCATTAGAAAATAACAGGTCAATATTATTCAAGTGGTTCTAATACCCTCAATACTACTACTACTATTTTACTTCGACGATACTCTTGATTTACCAGAGAATTATTTTAATATAACATAATTCATTGAATTTCAGTTATGATTTACTTAATAATACCATCAGCTCACTGGTCAAGTAATCTATTGCATCCTTTGAACCCTGTACATTTAGGGGACTATAAATGATTGTAGATACTGATCTCAATTTTCTTTACAACACCAGTTTAACATAAACCAAAACCCACTGTTCCAGATTAATGTGAAATAGAAATAATCTTTATTCAAATAAACTTAATATAAGCACTTTTGAGTAGTCAAGTTTTTTTTTAATCTATCGCTTATTCGGAACGCAGATTCATCACAAGAAGAATAAACAAGAAACCTGTGTGTTGCTCTTTTAAATAAATATTGATTTACTTATATTTAATTAACAACAAGGATTAGGCATGCGGCAATCAACATAAAAACTGCTACGCACTTAATCTCCGTTCAATCAGACAACATTGACAGAGCTATGAATTTCAAGTTAGATATTTTCTAAAAAACATTGATTTATAAATAATGATGACATTTATAAATTCTTCAATTTTATAATAAGCTTTTTTTTTACAAAGAAAATATTTTATGACACATTTGATTTCTTTTTCTGGCAAATTGAGTACAGACTCTGGGAGTTCGTTGCAAAACCTTGCGCAATTTCCATAAAACGAATTACTAACTTTCGTCAAATGAACGTGAGTTTAGTAAGCCTACTATTCACTTTATATTTAATCGATGGTATTCGTAGCCACTTCGGCCATCCAACGTTATCGAAGGGCCTCATTCGATATTATCATAACAGTTAACATCGGGTAATATAATAAAATTAAAATCATATAAAATTTAGTTTGAGATAATTTACATACTTAAAATATGAAAGTTGCCACTGACAACTACACATTACATTTCAACATCATGAATTCAGTCTTTGTTATATTTTTCCGCCTTAAGTTGTATCACTTAATTTTTCACACCAGGTACTAGTCAGCATCTCTGCAAACACGGCTGCCTAGCTAATTAGTGAAATACCTGTTAAAACAAAACATTAAAAAAATGCCACCGCTTGCCCACTATGAGCTACGGTCTCAATAGATCTGGATTTTATTAGACTCAGCCACCGCTTGCCCACACAAGGAGCTACGGCCTCAAACTGGTCAGATTCTCATTAGACTCAGCCACCGCTTGCCCACACAAGGAGCTACGGCCTCAAACTGGTCAGATTCTCATTAGACTCAGCCACCGCTTGCCGCCACAAGGAACTACGGCCTCCAACTGAAACACATCAAATATTTAACAACTGGTCATTTTCTCAATGAGGCATTCACCGCTTGCGCACGCAAGGAGTTACGGCCTCCAACTAGTCATATTCTTTATGGTACTATGCTATTTTTACTTCAGCCTCAAGTGATCTACATTGCAACTCAACTATGGGTTATATGCACTCCCATCAAATTTTACTTTTTATTCTATTACATTTTTTAAGAACTGGATTTCCTGGTTCCATTTTACTATTTCTCCAACGCTTTAAAGGACTTTATAATATTTAATCATAAGTTAATTCAATTTAATTATGTACCAAATTCGAATTATATATCTGGTTGATATATATCTATCAATTTCTGAACGAACTTGCAATATATTACTACCACATACCCTACTCCTATTATTATCTACCAAATCTTGAGTAGCATCAACAAAAAGCGAGTCGTTCGTTGTACGTCGCATTGAGCACACGCGGATCCCCATTTTCTCCGTGAACTAACGTATACGGAACCATTAGCCGCGATCTCAGCGCAATCATCTCATCAGTATATCATCAAATCTAAATCACCATCATTTACCTTAAAATCCATAAATCGTATTCATAGTCATATTATTATTATATTAATCTCATAATTTCATCAAAGTATTGCAAATCATTTTTCATTGTCATATCAACCGCCCGTTCTATTAGCCATTTTGATCATAATTCAGCTTGTCATCGATTGTAACTCATCATTGTATCTACTAGCATTCCTTAATATTTCAGATCTATTCGTTCATGTACAACTCTTCACCGAGTATATTTACCGACTATTTTCCATCGAGGTGTATCAAATTTTACCTTGTGATCGTCCTTACTACAATCTTGCAGTGTAACTATCTTGTACACCCCGAGCGCTTTATTCATAATATTTCTAAAGTGTCTGTATACGGTGTCTGGGTTCTATAAATTAGCACCTCTTCTAATTCCCCATTAATTACAACACATTTTCTAAAATATTCTGCGTATTCGGCTGTAACTTTCTGCTTACTAGCAGACCATGTTATCAAGCCATTAGTTGTATTTAAATTTCAGACACATAAAATCAGTTCTGAAAGGATTAATTTCAATTTAAACTATTTAGTTAGTACAATAGTCAATCCGATTTCTCCAAAGGGCGTTCAGCCACACATACAACTGCATATAGGTGCTCAGACTAATCTATGGAATCAAATGCCCAGCATTTGATTGCGTTGATCATTATTTATAAAAATTTTAACTTCCGTCGTCGTCAAAGACAACGCTTTACATTTAATTCAATCTTATTTATCTGATGAATATCAACCAAATATTTGAAAACAACATCACCGTTATTATTATAAACTTCCAATATCTCTACACCTGTAATTTTGTACGATTCAACATTAAAACACCCTCACTTATTTAATACATCCGTTCTCGTATGCTATGCAAGTGACAACATCAATTCTTATATGTTGATGAGTTCACTATTAAAAGCCTTAGTTAACACTTTTATTTTACTTCAACTCAACAATTATGTCAAAAGTTACAATGGTCTAAATACAACACATCCAATCTCATATTCAAGTCAATTGAGTCAACATGTATACCAACAATTCTTACATGCTCGTTAATTTAGCATTATACGCTTCGATTATTCTCTTTTTTTTTTTTTTTTTAATCAATTAAAATCTTAATAGATACAATATCTCAAGATTTAACAAAGGTTAACTAGAAATTAATAAAATTGGCAAAACCATCTACAACAGTAATTTATAACTGTAAACTGTAATCCTTAACAATATTTAACTTTCTTATATCTTAACTTTCATTTATATCCTCTAGTAACTTTTCTTATATATTCCTGGGATTAAATTGACAGATATAGCCTTACTTCCACAACTTATATTCTCTCTCATTTTATTTGCATTGGATATAAAGGTCTCTTAAAACAGTTATAGGTTCAATAGGATTCTTTCAACTTAAATCTAGTATACCCATGTATACTTTTCAAAACTTTAATGCTCATACATTTAACAACAATCAATTGTCCTTTTGTTTTTTTTTCTTTTTTTAACTACCTGTGCTTCTTAAATTTGTATTCACTATAATACCATTATAATTAAACAACAATGGCTCAGCTCGCAAACATTTTCTTAACAAATACTTCTCTATAACATGTAAAATTTACAACTTAGACCATGCAGTATTTATTTTTTATTCTACATATATGCTATTCATAAAGTAGTTTATTATCCATCAGTAAACCATATAAAAATCTCATACATTGCGCCAGTATCCATATTCATAAACCAGCTCGTCCATACTGACTATCCACGTCTCTCCCTATGGAAGTTTGCATCCAGTCTTTTCCTGCTGTTTATTTTTTTTTCTTATGTCATCTGCTTATCTTTTTTTTCTGCTGTCCTATTTTTCTTTTGTCTGTCGTCTCTGCCATTTTCTTATATATATATATTCTTTGGCTATCACTGGTCTCTTGGCTTATAAATTTTTCATTTCATTATATGGCGTCATACAATCCAATCAATCACAATACTATTTAAATGTTAAATAGGCATTACTATATGTATTTATACCTGTACATATGATACAATCTTGTCTGTCTGTGTCTCATAATTTTCCTCTATAATAATTTTAAAGCTTATGTACTTTGAATATCTTAACATTGTCTCCCACAGAGATTAATTAATAATAACTAATTAATATACAGAAACTTCATTAGTCAAATCATAAAATATTTTATAATCCTGTAGTATACAAATACATAAAAGGTAAGTTACATAAACCATTTAAAAATAGTATCCAATTTTTCCTTTCTCCTCTATTTCACCATATCACAGTTTACATGTATTCACTTAATTCTCTCCCATCTGTCCATACCTATATACAACAAAAGAGTGCTATGCACTCATTTATTTCCATTTTCCTGCCATAATATCTGAATTATAAAGTTTAATATCCAAATTTCACAATTCTAGACCACACTGTTTGACACAATCCATGTGCTAACTTCAAGATGAGTTCATTATTAACTCATGAATGCTTTAAATCAGTTATTATCATCTTCTGATATACATTTATTTATATTAATATTCAATAATATATTCTATATATTCTATTTTTTTTTTTATTATCTGTACTTCACAAATATATAATACAATTTGAATTTAAACAATTATGATTTCCTCCTTGGTTGACATTTCAATTCCAATACAGATTTAACAATGAATCTGTCCACTTTATAGTTTCTTAGTACTGTCATTCTACAAATGACACTAAATAATAAAACTCAATGGATAACTTAAGCTCAGATCCTTGCAGCAAATCTTCAGTTCATTAGCTTATGCAGTACACAAGATTGGACAATATAGCAATACATTGCAATATATTACAATAGTCTATTTTCATTATTGTGATAACAATTGTCTTATGTTGTACATATTCATATTATAAAATCATGACATTTTGTGCTTGTATGGAGAGTTATAACTCATCAAAAGGCAAATACTCTCACTGTTGCGAGTCAATATATATATCTGAAACATTCTGTATGTACACAAATATTAACTTATTTCCAAAAACTTTTATTCATATTCATAACACTAATAGTAAATTTAAAGACAAACTTGTTGCTCAAGTATTGTTTAGAAAATTCAACAGGTTTCTTGTACAATCAATAATACAATCAAGAGCCAACAACATTCATTTCTGGCTTTACCAAAAGCTTTTCTTTAGGTTAAAAGACAACTTCATAAATTATAAAACTAAACTAAAGTCAACAGGTCTTTTGTAAAATCAAGACCCAACAACATCCATTTCTGGCTTTACCAAAAGCCTTTCTTTAGGTTAAAAGACAACTTCATAGTTTACAAAACTGAACCATGTAAGAATAGTCTTACCTGTAATCTATCACTTTCTAACATGTCACATATTAATTGGGTGCTTATAAATTCCAACAATCACTTACTAAACATTGTCTCAAATGACAAATGTACATAGCTACAGGTACCTGCACAGGACCTTTAAGTACCTTTATTGCTCAACAATGGCTGCTAAGGGTCATTTTAATGAATTTCAAGAGAAGCATCAAAGAAGTGAACCAATTGCTCAAACATATAATACATTCAATATGAGCATACATATAATATATAATTCCAGCATAATATGACACCTTTGAGGAATTGGATATCATCTCTAGGTGCTTTTTCAACACATTAATAATCAATATCATATGATTATGATAACCTCGAGGATCCTAATAGATCTCAATTGGATTTTATACTAATTAATAATTAAATAAGGAACTATTAATAATAATAGTTTACAGTTATTCGGTTTTTAACATTGGAGTTTACTACCAATTGTTAGCCATTGCTATATATATATACATATATAGATATACATTTATAAAATTCAAAACACAGCAAGAAATAAATATAATAATTGTACTATCAGAGTTAAATACTATTTTCACTGAGAGCTTCACAGCTAATCCTGAGATAGCATCTAAAATGTCTTTAATATGTAATATTATGAAATATAACATGTTATGTAGCTTGTATCAGTTTATGTCAACAATATACTGTGTCTATCTATATTAATATGCTTTATTAATTCATTAATAAACACATATCAAAGTATCAACCAATATAATATATATATGACAGTATCTCAATTTGGGAATATAACCACAATCAAGAATATACCTGGACTATGCCTGTGATTGTCATTTATCTGAAATGGGATCATCAAGCATATATGTGTACCTATGTAAAGAAATAATAACAATTCTCAATTCAATTCACGTAGAACAAACACACAAAACTGAACAGTAAGTTTGACTAATTTACTGTGAATTAGCAACAAACTCAGCAATACCATTACACTGTTTATATGTATAACATGGTATGTGTTCTCATGTTCAACCTGTATGTCAACATAGTTGATGTAACTGTTTCTAATCTGTTGATATCCTATCATACTCTATCATAGGCATTAATAACATAACAATAGTTACTCTGTATTTTAAACTAATTAGATATCCATGTTGTTTTATACTTAATGTATTCATAATACTTCTTTCTTAGGTATATTGTATACCTCAATATCGTGCTACATGTCATGTCATTACTCTCGCAAGTTATCGTACATACTATCTATTTAATATGTAGAAAGCAATTCATCCAAAAGTTCAATAAAACAAGTGAGATACTGCGTTTAATGGTATGCGTGTTATTAACGTAAATTCACTTACCACAACTTCTAGTCAGAATTACCTTACGGTAGAATTTGTAGGCGGGATTGGTACCGCTTCTGAACTTTTAAAATCACTAGTATCCTGACGACTTAGGCGTAATGCCGGTTAGTCAGGGAGAGAAACACCTCAATGCCTACAATATTCACAATTACCTATTTCTTATTTGTTTTTATATCAATATAAACACTTTCGCTCCAAAACTCCCGCTGCTTCCGTTCAATCGTCCGTCATCCACTTGTCAATGTCACATAGATTACTTTGGCTCTGGCCTCTGACGTTCCGTTTCAGGTTACATGATTATTGACTTTACCATTTTTAATTAATGGTGCGTCACACGATAGTTAACACTATTCTATTCTATTACGAATGTTCATGCTATTATTTCTTTTATATTTTTCGGACTACTCTAATGCTGTTGGCCGCAGCTGGCCTTTACAGCTTCACCGGGCGATAGGGGCCAAGTGCAGATGACACTCCGCGGAAGGACTTATGGAGCGGCTGAAGGCCAACTTCAATTTTTTCGGACTACTCTAATGCTGTTGGCCGCAGCTGGCCTTTACAGCTTCACCGGACGTTATGGGGCGAGTGCAGATGGCACTACAAACCCGCGGAAGGACTTATGGAGCGGCTGAAGGCCAACTCCTGCCCGACGGATACGACTTTAGTCTGAGGGCACCACTAGGGATTCGAACCTCGGCTCAGGTCGTCGTAATTTCGATCCCCGTTTGAATTGGACGGGGGATCGATCGGAGGGGGCTATTATTTCGTATACGTGAAATATTATATACCATTCACGCTCGGAAACTTTAATAGCGAGTTTTAGAACAGTATTTACCATATTAAATTGCATGCTACGAGTCTCTATGTGCAGAAGAAAGATATTAGGGTGACGGCACCAATTATGGACATTTTAAGCAGACGATTTCTTGTTTCTTTGAATAACATCAGATTTTTTGAGTGAACATGGATGACAGTTAGTAGGCAAATATATTAATAAACAAAGAATACAATAAACTTACTACTGTTTACTACAAACCGATACATTTTGCAAAAAAAATAGAAAAAATAGGAGATCGCTAAACCCCAGTGATATACATCTGAAATCTAGTAATGGACACCCAATTATGGACTATCCCTGAACTATGTATCCCCAATTAAGAACATCCATTTATGGACACAGAATATGTATTATCAATAGTATTGACAGGAAATTAAATAAAAGTTTGTCAAAAGGAAGATGGATTAAATAAAAACATTGTTACTTTCAGTCTTTAATCATTCGACTTTTCAAAGTAGGCTTTTCAGTCTTTAGCAACTTACCCATAAAAGAAATATTACGTACTCTTCATACTAATAAACATAAACAATTTAATATAAAAGAATTCCACTTCAAGTTTAACTTTCATTTATAAATGGTGATGGAATAATTACACCTAATACAGTCTCTAACGGGTGCTTTTGTGGCGTTGATGTTATACGGTCTTCAGTGGTATTTTCATTTATGGAACTAGGGGCTATAAAATTTCCAGTGCCTGATGTCGAAGGCTGCACTTCATTGGAAGCTACAGCAACATCTGTCTGAGATGTCGGCGTCACTTGGATTACGCTCTGACTATATGGCATAATTTTGTCTAATACAGATTCCAAAGGTTGCTCTTGTGGCATTGAACGGTTGTTAGTGGACTTTTCATTTAAGTGGCTAGAAGCTATAACATTGTCAGTACCCGATGTCGAAGGCTGCACTTTATTTGAAGCTACAGCTAAATCTGTCTGAGATGTCGGATCTAGTTGGATAACGCTCTGGCTCAAATGTTTATTTTTGGCCCAAATCACGTACAATGACTCATCTTCTGGATGTAAAAACTCTTGTAAAGTGTCTCTATCCTTGTAATACATTTTATTGAAAAGTTCTAACTTTTGGGGTGAAAAAAGCTTAATTTTTTCTTTATCTAAATATTTCATAAACTCACTTTGTTTTGGGTCATGCTCTTTTTGGGTTAAATTTTTGTTTTTTATTTTGCTCATATCAATATAATCCGATCCAAATGGGTACAAACCTCCAGCTCTGAACCCGCTTTGGATACAGTCTTTTGAAATTGTAGCTAATGAATTTCGTAATACTTGGGCGAAATTTTCCTTTTTTAATATTTGTCCAAGGTGATCTAGCTGCCATCTTGAAACTTCTTTTCGCCAAGCTACCTTTAAGGGACGAAACACTGCCAAGTCCATAGGTTGCAGAATGTGCGTCGAATTCGGGTATAATGCTATTATCTCTATGCCATGTTCTGAACAATAATTTGACAAATGCAACGTTAGGTGTGATTTATGTCCATCTAAGAAAAATAGAACAGGCTTTTTTATGTTTTCCTGTTGTAGCCAAGGATCGAAAATATTTGTGATAAATTCATAAAAGGTGCTTCCGCACATCCACCCCGATTCTGATTTTCCTATTCCCCAATCACCGGGAACGCTCGCTGATATGTGCGCCGGTACTCTTTCATATTTGAAAACAATCATAGGGGGAGCAAGTTGTCCCGAAGCATTAGCTGTTACAAGAACAGTAAGGTTCTCTTTTTCGTCTCCACTAAAGTTATAAAGGTGTTTTTCACCCCGTTTGCAAAGCACTCGGCCTGCTTTTGGTGACAAAAAGAAAGCACTTTCATCAGTATTAAAAACTCGGCTTGGATCTTTCAAAATGTCTTTGAGGCCTCTTTATTCTAAATATGAGTCGATTTCAGAAAACCATTTTCGCAAAGCTTCTTCACATACATCGTCTCTCGATTTGGAAAGATTTTGCGCGGTTTTCTCGACGATATCTGGGTGCCTCTTTAAAAAAGATTGAAACCATTTTTTCCCTGGCTTATTATTAGTAAAAGGACTAGGTCTCCCTTGCTCGACAATTATTTTTTGTACGCTTTCCATTAATAATTCACGATTTACTGGAAAATGTTTTTCGCTCATTGCTACTAACCATTTCACTAAAATGTCTTCTTCGGCTTTTGAAAGAACTGTTTGTGGCCCCATTGCACACTCCAAAGGACTTTTGCCCGATATTTTATTATATAGTGTAATACGCGGAACACCCCACCTCTTTGCTGCCGTAGCAATCTTCTCTCCTGTCTGACTGCTTCAACAGCTTGCCCCATCTGCTCAGGGGTGTAATCTTTTTTTGGCGCCATCTACGAAATCCAGTGGTACCAATTATAGACACAAAAAATTATCCAATCTTGGACACATGTTCATTACTGGTAGAAGTTGTCCAAAATAAAAATCACGACTAAATAAATAATTGTTATGACATAAAGAATTATTTTAAGCGACATTCTCACAAAATACTCTAAAAGTTAACTTTCGACACATGTCCATTACTAGAGGTTTCGATAATCTAGAAACCAGTAATGAACATCTCGTAAAAAATATTAAAATATTGAATCTACCGGTTTACGTTAATTTTAATTTTCTTTTAAAATCCTTTAACTTTAAGTAAAATAACATGATTGTACAGGAAACAACAAAGACATTGAAGTAATTTTCAAAAAACAATACTCACTCTCTTAACGATTTTCACAATAAAACAGATTTTTGTTTGCGACAACCAACACGACAAATTTAACGGTCAGTCATTTTGAAGCAAAATGGCCGTTTTCGATGACATTTGACATTATGACAGCTAAAAGGTGGACGTTTGAGTTAAGGTGTTGCTGGAGCAAAAATAAGTGTGTTCTAGCTTAATATTTAATTATTATTTTTTAAGTGTCCATAAAAGGGTCTTGTTCATTATTGGTGCCGTCACCCTAGCTTAATATTGCCGGGGTAGTCTTAGTATGCATTGCTAACGATGCCATTTAAGTTTCTTTTGTATGCTTCATCAAATATTCATTATAACTGCTACCGTATGGCTGCACTATATGGATTTATTTGTACAAGCGTTCTGGCAAAAGTAAACGATGTCTCAGACGAAGAGGTAGGACGATTTAAGGGTAGTAACCTACTACCCTAATGTTTTCCTTAACCATGTTAGTCGTTAGGGTAGTAACCTACTACCCTACTACCCTAACTACTACCCTATGTTTTCCTTCACCATGTTAGTCGTTAGAAAAACATCGGACAGAAGAACGTATTGGTCTGGGTGTATTCTATGTTATATTATGTACTAGCTGTACCTGCGACTTCGACCGGAATTTAACTTTATTTTTCTAAAATAAACGTAGCTTAAGTTACTCCTTATTACATCAGCTACCTGCCAATAAAAGTCCCGTCAAAATCGGTCCAGCCATTTCAGAGATTAGCCGGAACAAACACACAGATAAGAATTGTAAAAAATGTTATTTTGGTGTATGTACTGTATCTATATTCATATTCATATAGTAAAAAACGGTTATTTCAATATTACAAACAGACGCTCCAATTTTATTTATATGTATAGATATATTAACATAATATCTAACTGTACCTATCAGTCGTCTAGTACCTATAACACAAGCTCTGCTTAGCTTGGGACTATAAAGTAAATTACTAGAGCTGGTAACATTATTTTAAAATTTAACATTTAAACCTGTCAATTTAGTTTCCGATATTCAAAAACAGACTATCTATATATGGTGCTTGATAAATTGTACTGGGTTATTATTATTAATCTTAAGAAATCTCTTTCACGTTGCTATATTTAACGAAGTGCATATTACGTCTTTGTGTAAATTTATTATATTATAATTGTGCAATCCTTACTTCATGACATAGTATATAACAAAGTCGCGGTCGCTGTTTGTACGTCCTTATCTATGCTTAAATCTTTAAACAATGTTTTTAATTGAGCAACTGATTTTGAAGCGGTTTTTTTAAATAGATAGAGTGATTCTGGACGAAGGTTTATATGTATAATACGTATACACCCGGGCGAAGCCAGGGCGAGTAGCTAGTAATATTAGAAATGTGAAATTAGTGATATTTGGCACGTTTTCACGTAAAAATTACTAAACCGATCATCATGAAATTTTGTACACATGTTATTCGAGGTATTAGAATTAAGATAGGATACTTTTTATTAAAAAACATATATTTTTTTATAAAAAAAACACAAAAAGGAAATATTTACATTCTACTACTTCAGCGCCATCTAGCAGCCAAAAAGCTAGTACAACAGAAATTAATAAATAAATATATTTTAACAGAGAAGAAGAAGAAGATCAAAACACAGACGTTGAAGAACAAGCTGATAATATAAGCGTTGCGAGCGCTGTGAGCGTACCCAGTGTTGTCAGTCAGGCTACTGTTACTCCGGAGTCTGTGTCTGCGAGCAGCGCACCAGTTGTCCGGAATAACATCGCTCTATCACCGATAAAACGCTCTCGTACTGTATCTGCGACGAATGTCAATGTGCAAGAGGTAAGCTTGTAGATATTATCTTATTTATGTTCATCATCATCATCATCAATGTCTCTATCCACTGTTGGATATAGGCCTTTCGCAAAGACTTCCACCATGTGCGCTCTTCCACCTTCCGCATCCATACACTCCCGGCCACCTTCGTAATGTCGTTGCTTCATCTTGCAGGAGTGCGCCCGACACTCCGTCGACCCATACACAGCCTCCACTCCATAACCTTTCTTCCCCATCTATCATCATTTATGTTCATTATCATCATCATCGCAGCCCGGAAGACGTTCACTGCTGGACATAGGCCTCCCCCAAAGATCTCCACGTCGATCGGTCATGCGCTGCTCGCATCCAATGCCTTCTAGCGATCTTGACTAGATCGTCGGTCCACCTTGCTGGAGGCCTTCCCACGCTGCGTCTTCCGGTCCGTGGTCGCCACTCGAGGACTTTACTGCCACAACGGCCATCTGTCTTACGAGCTATGTGCCATGCCTATTGCCACTTCAGAGTCGCAATTCTTCGGTCTATGTCGGTCACTCTGTTTTTGTCTGGTTCAATCATTTATGTTATCAATAATGAATTATAAATTATTCGTATCATAAGTTTGAATAGATTTTTCCTTCATGATATCTTATGATAATTTTGTACACATTTTCTCATTACATACAGTTGGGAAGGTGTGTGATGGCACTAAATTATTTGGATAGTTAAATATTGTGTATATGTGTGTAATTATTTAATTATTGTGTGTATGTGTATAATTATTGTGTGTACATTATATATAATTACTATATATTACACATTAATTAAAAGGAAAATATTAAGTTTATACCTAATACTATTTGCTAAATAGTCTACGAAAATATGTTCTTAAGTGAGCTGTAAAGCTCGCTCAGTAGATATGATGTAAAGAAATACATATTTGTTTTTTTATTAGGTTACTTCACCACCTCAGCAATCAAGCAACAGTGAGACGGTGACTGCTGAGCTCAGCACAAGCATAACGAGTATAAGTGAGAGGGACAGTTGTAGCGAGAAAGACAGAGACAGCGTGTGGGAGAAGGATAGGAGTGTAAGTCGCGCCTCGTCTTCTACATCTGCTGCCACTCTCACCAACGTAAGTAATAACTACAATTAGTTTGAGAAAATCATTATTCCAATAATTCACCTCATTCTCTCACATATGTATAACAGAAAAAGTTATTAAGCAAGTAATAAAAAAAGTCTATAATCAAAAACAAGAACTTTTTCTCCAAACATTTATAATAATTTTTGATATTGCAAAAATGGTTTACTCTTTTCTGTACCCGGAATAAAGTATAACTTTTTACCGAAACATAACTTGTTTATAATTTTACATTAAACATTATTACAACATAAAAGAATATTACTTAGTTATCGGAAGAAAATTTAAACAGATAAGTTGGCTTCGATTGACGGCCCTGTGGTCTTGCGGTATATCACTCTTTTCTTTTCACTTGGTCCAGACGCTCTAAGTTAAAGAATAAACACAAATTCAATTTTATGTACCCAATAATGTACATTGTGTTATAAGAAGAAATTCAAACAGATATCTCAGCCTCTATAGAATGCCTCGGTAGTCTAGCTAGCTTCTAGTAAAGTATACCACTTTTAAAATATTTACCACTTGGTCCTCATTACTAACAGATTCTCAACATCTGAGCTAGACCCTAACTTAGAATAGAAGAGGAAATAATCAAATTATTTCTCTTTTAAATAAATTTACAATAAATCGAAATTCAAATAAACTTTCATTTCAGGATTTTTTTTTAACTACCTTTAATATGAAATGCATGTTTAAACAACAAGAATAAGCAAGAAACCTGCCTGTTTCTCTTTTAAACAAATATTTATACAACTTTAGATTTTTCAGCGACGACCTCGGTGGGTCATGAACATGATTGTTTGTATCGGTCTGAGTGTTTTCTATGTATAATATATATGTATTTACGAAAAAACAATACTATGTATTTGTATCAGTTATCTATAATACAAGCTTCAGCTAGCTTAACTTGGGTCTAGATGGCGCTGTGTGAATTGTACTGAGATTATTATTATTATTATTATTGTGTAAAATTTTACGCCAATATATGTTATCAAATAACATGAAATCAAAGTAGTCATAATATATATATAATATAAAATATAAAAATAGTTGAGTAACAAAATAAATCAGTCATAGTAATCATAACAGACCAGCCTCTACAAACAAACAGCTGACCCCTTCACGAACAGGAGTGTTGACATAATATTCTAATACCGATATCACAGGAAAATACAATATATCTATATTATTAAGTCTAGCCCTATAAATCAGGATATTGTTATTTTAGGGATGGTACTCTCCAGCTCTCAGTGGAGTATCAGCCGCCAGGATCCGTGATAATCCTAAGCATACAAAAGAGAGTTGCAACCGTCGTCTCCTAAAGTCTGATCTGAGTCTGACTTCACATCCTGAAATGGAGATCGACTATTACGATTACGAAGTTAATAATGCTGGTAAGTTAGTCTATAGTATAACTATTTATGTAAATAGTTTATAATATATATGTAGGTTATATGAAAATATGAAGGATGGATGCATAGTAGATAATTAATTTCATTTATACACTAAAAACTTCCAGATTTCCAAATCGTTCAAACTCGCTGAGATCGTTGTGAGTCAAATTAACCAAAAACTAGAACATATTGCAGAGTGGTCGGATGATCTAGTTTTGATTTCGTCCAATACTAAATTCATAGTTTACATTTATTTCGTAATTGTTATTTGTTATAATTCTTTATAGTTCAGTACGTACTACACGTGTTAATAGATAGCAGTTTATTATTGTATTCAATATAATTTCTGAGAGACGTTATGTAGAATTAAGTCTACAGTTGATAAAATCTGTAACTGATGATGTAAATGGCGCTGATAATGATGAATATTTTTGCATAATAGTATGTTACATTAATTGCATAACATCATTACAATTTCTTTAATGATGACATTGTTGCAGGTTCAGTTCCAGGCTCGTACCTCGGAATGGATCCGGCATTTTTAGTCTGGATCCCGCCTCTAGAAGAAGGAGATATAATTAAGGAGATCGACAATAGCAAAGCACCTGTTTACGAAGTAAGTTGAATTAATTTTAAAACCCATGGTCACAGTAAATATAATTTATTCACAGAGTACCTTTCAACCTCTTGTGCATGTCATATTTTTATCACTATCCCTACCTAGTTCAGGTAGCTACATCAGTTGAGAAGAATTGGAAAGAAACATTACTGGCACATTATATATATCATTATTTACATGATTTACTAGTATATTTTATGAATGAAATAAACCTGATATTTAAAAATATGTTTTAAACTAATACACGAAGACATTATAAGAATCGAAAATACAAATCTATAGATGGTATTCATAATAATAAAGGAATAAAGTTTTTATTTTAAATAATGGTAATATTGTAAATGATGTAAAAAGTACAGTACTTACACCAATCTACGGTGTAACTGAATTCTAAATGAATTATAATCGTGCACAGTTTTAGTCATTGCAAAATACACCCAAATAAGTAAATAATTAGAATAGCAAATAACAATTATTGCAAATTGTAGTATTATTAGGATTTTAACTAATTATATCATTTACATAACTTAATTGTACAATTACAACCTAAAATTAAAAAGCTTAAAAAATATAATACAATAACTGAAATATATTATTACTAGCTGTCCCGGCAAACGTTGTTTTGCCATATAAATTAATAACGCTATAAAAAAATAGAGGTTGATGATAGAAGGGTGAAAATTTAGGATTGTATGTATTTTTGTATGTTGTATCATAAAAAAATAGAAACTAAAAATTGTGTCTAAAAATTAAAAAATAAAAAATTAGGGGTGGACTATCGCTAACATTTAGGGGGATGAAAAATAGATGTTGGCCGATTCTCAGACCTACTCAATACTCTCACAAAATTTCATGAGAATCGGTCAAGCCGTTTTGGAGGAGTATGGGAACGAAAACTGTGACACGAGAATTTTATATATGAGAAAAGGCGTCCCTTTAGGATAATTAGAATATATTTTTAAATGAGTTTCTTGCCATTTCTTCTCAACTGTCATCTTCACATGAATTGAAATAAAAGTGAAAGTTTCCGTTTAGGTAGGTTTTAATGAAATATAAATAAAATAACGTGCACAACTAAGTGGCTAAATTATGCTATATATACATAAAGACATGTAAATTTGAATATTATATGTATATACGTACTTATATATGTCACACCTAGTACAATAATGGATTAACTAAAGGTACAAACTTTGTAATATCCACTCTAAACTTTTAGCTTTAAAGTCCATTTTCAGTAATATCACCACGTTTATCTTATAATAAAGTGACCATTTATTCTTTGACTCAAAACGGGACATTGGTTTATTTAGGACCATTAACAGATAGTCAATGAAATAAACACCCTTTAATTTGTTCAAATAAAGTTAGCTTAAAAATTATGAATTTAAAAACATACCTGATAAATATAATAAGTAAGTAAATTTTGTTTATTTGTCTTTATCGTTATATAATATATTTAATTATATAGCTGGTAAAAATTTTAAGTAAGAACGAAACTTTTGGCATGATTTTTTTATATTCACCTTAATTATCAACATCACAACCGGCTCGAATACTGAAATTTCTCGTGATTTTAAAATGGGACAACTTTGCGTCCCAGATTTCGTTTCCGGGATACCGTAATTATAAAAAGGGACAGTCCCATTCAAAACGGGACGTCTGGTCACGCTATCGTATAATGACATGAAAATGTTGATGGTCCTATATGTTTGGAAATTATTCGGCGCGCATCCCTCACGTCACAGTCAGCTATAAAATTTGCAAACTTTCTAATGCGTGTTTTGAAAATTAATATCTGTTTTCAACATGGGTTAATTTAAAGCATAACGGTTTACTTATTAATTAAACCTAAAATTTAAACAGTTCAATAGTCTAATATATTGCTCTATAATAAAAGCCTTTTACATAGATAAAATTGATATTGTGGCGAATTTCTTATAATCACGCGGCAAAAGTGTCGCCAAGTTACAATGCGAACAAGAAAAATTTCAAACAACAAAACAACCCTGTCATAGGCAGAGATGCCATATGTATGCCATTCTCTGCCAGAAAGCATTTTCTACAAAAAACGAGCTTAGTGCCATAGCAATAAATTTGCCTTTTGTACACTTATTATTGTCCAATTTTTACTGTATTGTTCTTTATTTTAAGAATAAAAAAGAGTATGTCCTGCTTTTTGTTAACTGTTGAAAAATATATAATACTTTGTTATAGGAAGTGATACCAAAAGAACTACGACCAGATCCTGGGAGTAACACAGAGTCTCCCGAGGAACGACCTACGTCAAGCACTCTTAGAAGGAATCCTGACAATCGCTGCAACAGATCTAATGAGTCTATCAAATCAATACGTAAAGTCATTGACAGAGGAAACATAATAACTCCTCTTAATTTCAGCATAAGTGATTTGCAAAACTCGCCAAAATTGACAAAGAGGAATAAAAGAAAGAAGGACGATAATCCCGTGACGATACCCATGAAAGACTTGACATTAACCAGATCCCCTGTAAGAGTACACAGAAGGGAAATTAGAAGTAATGATTTCGATAATTCGTCTACTTTGAAACGAGTCAATGATACAGCAAGAGAAACTAATGCAGACACATTGAAGCGAACAGATTTCTCAGACATAAAGTTTGCTGATGAAAATTCTGATTCGTCGAATGAGATCAAATTTGCTGATGACTCGCCAGATAGCAATAGACTCGTTGATAAATTTGATGTCAAAGCTTAAGAAGCAGTAAGATTTTATAACAATAATCCCCTCTATAACACGATATATGCGTTCGGCGTTGTAGCAAAATGTGTTGAACGAGTCTTCTCATATAACACCTTTATAGGCGTTATGCAAGATTACGAATGAAATAAGTGCGTTTACTTAAAATCAAACTAAGAATATTTTAAATAACAAACTAATATACGTGTAATTAAAAACTGTTATATTCAATTAGAACAAATAATACCAAAAACAGTTTTATTACATGTTTATTCGCTATCAGAGCTATCTGAAATAATGTTCTATCGACATTAATTTTAGGAGTATGATCAAAAAGTTTCATCTGTCAAAGTATAAATTTCGCAGTACAGAAATATCATGAAAACGCGTTGTACCGTGGTATAGGGGGAATTATTTCTTCATTTGTATCTATTTAGACTTCTTACATGCTATTAGAAAGACATGATTTTAGTTTATGACGTGTAATATGTTACGATTGTTTAAATATAAGGACCAATCTGTATAAAACGACATATATTCTCTTTCATATCATCAGATCGTCTATCATTATAGGTATATATATTTTTAACAGATTCTCATTCCATAATATATAATGTAGCAAAGTATAAAGTTTTATAATCAACAATTGTTTCTCATGATATCGTAGAACTGTAGAATCATTGTGCGTAGATTTTTCACAGAACCTCTTCGTTGCTTTGCACTATATATAATCATTACACATTAATAAATCAAGGTAGAAAATGTAAGTTTCAGTTTTTGCAATATGTTGATTGGATGGTTTAGCAGTTTAGCGCACCGCTTCTCTTTCGACGGTCGTGGGTTTTATTCCTCACACGGTACTAATATTTGGGAGTATTATTATTATATCGGTCGAGGTTTTTCCTATATATGTATCCGTTAACAAAAACCAAAATATGGCTTTGGTTTTTATAATAGAAAATTAACAAGTAATTTAGTGTCTAAATAATGATATTTAGTTAATTTCTACTTTGATTTGTTTATGTACATCATCGCATAGAGTTAAAGTGTCTATGCACGAGAATTTGGCGTCTGGTCTATCAGATGTAGGGTCATAACAAAATGGCACATAAAGCGAGCAATTGCGAACCGACGGCCTCGGTAGTCTAATGGTTTAATACACTGCCTTATTTCCGATGGTCGTGTACATATTATATATAGAAAACCTATATATAATATGCATATATTTGGAAAAAAAAATCTATGTATTTGTATCAGATATCTAGTACTCATAACACAAGCTTTAGTTAGCTTAACTTGGGTCTAGATGGTGCTGTGTTATTTGTCCTGAGATTATTATTATTATCTACAGTGATTTTTTTTTAGTTTTTAGTTTCGAACCAGTATTTAGGAATCCATAATGCAAATACGTTAACCATACAATGTTTGTAATCCCAAATAAAAGTTTTAAATAAGATATAATATAGTTGATAATATTATATACTGATATACAGCTTATTGGTATACTTGTGTAGAGAAACAACCCCACTTGTAGGCCAGATCGATTAGATGCCAACTTCTCAAGTATATCCGCTTTTAGGGTATCGTATCATCACCAATTTGCTCGTAGAAAAAAATATTAAGTAATAAATATTAATAATAATTCGAAGTTAGTATACACCTTCGGGGAGTGCAATATAAAGAGAAAATCTTATTCTAAAAGTTACCCTATTGCGATGTAATTAAATGCAGTATTGTGCGATGTGGCAATAATAACAATAATAACCCAATATTCTAGTCAATGTTGCCAATAACTTAATTTATTTATACATTATTTTTTATATGCGTTTTGTTTGTTAAGTTATCAACGTTCATACCGAAGTCTCGTAAGTTATGCATAATATGTTAATTATCAAAAACATGCTACAGAGTTTCTGTATAGGATATACGCCCCCTCCGATCGATCCCCGTCTAATTCAACGGGGATCGATGTTACGACGGCCTGAGCCGACCCAACCCCTAGTGGTGCCCTCAGACTAAAGTCGTATCCGTCAGGTGGAAGTTGGCCTTCAGCCGCTTCATAAGTCCTTCCGCGGGTTTGGAGTGCAATCTGCACTCGCCTCCTATCGTCTGGTGAAACTGTAAAGGCCAGCTGCGGCCAACAGCATTAGAGTAGTCCGAAAAAAAATGATATACGAGTATAGACGTATATATATATATAGACGAAAGAAGTGTGTACACACTACACACTTCTCGATTTATTATTTGAGAAGAATTTCTTCCTTAAAAAAAACAAAACAATATTGATGTTCTAAGGATGACATTCTATTTTCAATTCGAATAATATTATTTTTAATATACATTTAATGGCTAGTTGCAATCGCCAACATTCATAGAAATAAAAAAAACAAATATTGTAATTTTGAAAATGTACTCTCAATGCAGTTGCGAGACTTTGGTAAAGAACATGCTTATACGCCATATGACCAAATGTAACAAAACAAATTACCAAATAGTATATACAGTATTGTAGACAACTTTACAGTTCGTAATAGTTGATTTATAACTTGTAACATAACAGGAAAAAAAATTATAACAACTTTCTTCTGACTTTCCTGCGACCTGTGGGCAATCCCACTTTGTAATATCGTATTTGTTTTTACCATAAAGCGAACAGCGATAGAGTTACTGTCAGATGGATATCCTATTTTGCGAGAGATTGCTATTCCGATGTTATACAACTACTCTATGGTTTTCTTAATCTTAAGTTTAATTACACTCAGTCATTTCTGAATTCTTCTTATCTATGAAATTATCTTGATATTCCAATTGTCATTTAATTTTTTAAACTTACGTATTTAATATACATTATTTATACTGTTAACTAGATCTTAACACGAATAATTTTGGTAAATAAAGGTATTTACTTCTCTCGACGCTTGACTAGGTTGCTCTAGCCGTGGTCACGAGCTGACTGCCCTGATGTTTTTTATATGATTTTATTTATATGTATAGGTAAAAGTATTTATACTTTTACCTATACATATAAATAAAATTGGAATGAATATTGAAATAACCGTTTTTTACTACATGCATATGAATATAAATACGGTACGTACACCAAAAAACCACTTTTTACAATTTTTGTCGGTTTGTTTGTTCCGGCTTATCTCTGAAATGTCGAGACCGATTTTGACGGGACTTTTATTGGCAGGTAGCTGATGTAATAAGGAGTAACTTAGGCTACTTTTATTTTAGAAAAATATACTTAAATGCCACGGACGAAGTCACGAGTGCAGCTCGTTTACCATAAAATTATTCATGTAAAGACTCGATTAATAATACATATAATCTTAGTTTCATTACTAATATTATATGTATTATTATATAATTGATACTAATGTATTTGGTATTTGTTTTCGTACTTACTAATATTATATGTATTATTACATAATTGATACTAATGTATTTGGTATTTGTTTTCGTACATTTAGTCACAACGTGGACTAAATTTAATTATTACAGAGAATATTGCATTTATTTAACTGTAATTTAAATTTAGCGGTAAGTAATTATAGTGTGTTACTTTTTAATATTATTGTAAAACCATTTAGCAATATCCTATAGGTTTTAAGTGAATGATGTTATTTCAAATGTTTTATTTAGTAATTAATGATGCCATTAACGTTTTTATTTTGTATTTTATATTCCTGTTTTATTTCTATAGCCATATTACCAATGATCCTTTCTTACCTGAAACAGATAGGGCAGAGTAGTAATAAATGTTCAAATTGGTATAGAACGAGGTAAGGAAGTTCCTTTAATAATATAGGACTATTCATAAAGAAATATCAAGTCAAAACTAGTGATTTATGGAACTAAATAAGCGCCAAGAAGTAAAATGGAAAATTGAAACTAAATTTTAGAATCTAATAGCGCAGTCACGTGATCAATTTAGTATGTAAGAAATATTGAAAAAAAAACTGATTTCTACTTTGTTTCTTGTTGAATGTGAAGTGGTTCAATTGAGATGAGAATTCTACATGAGTTATGGCTAAGGAGTTATTTTTTATTAAAAAATTGAAATTGCAAATTTCATGCGATACTAAAGCAAAAATTAATAAAATAAATGTAAGTTCTAAGTCATTCAAATTTACATATCCTAAGCTACATCCAGTATTCTGGATTTATGTTAAGTTGTGATATGGTAAGTATGGTAGCTTAAGGTAGGTATAGCTTGATCTAGATGTAGCTTGATTATGAGAATTTTATTTAATCTTTTGCTACTGCTCGTGTCTACGCACTCAACGCACCGCTCCGCGGCCTGCGGGGGTGGTGCTGCGCATCGGCAACTGCGGCCGGTGGCGGACACCGGCACTTCTTGTCCGACCGGCATCGACACTTACCGGCTTACAAATAATCCCTCCATTCTAAATTTTATCTGAATCTGTCCGTTGTTCATAACAGTTTTTATATTAAACCTATTAATACAGTCCACTAGTTTCATTGGCTATCCAGGACGTAACAGCTCGAATACTCATTGACTGAGAATCTTATTATAATTATAAAAGTTTGAATAGATGAATAGATGTTTGTAATTATTTAATGCAAAAACCACTGAACGGATTTTGATGAAACTTTACAGTAATATAGCTGTTACTGGCAGCTTGTCTACCATTCTTTTTATAAACTTAATATTTTTTATATCTATTTTTTATTTGTCACTTTTGACTAACTAATATTGTTTTGTTACTTCTTGCTGTGATCCCTTTTTGGAAGAATACACATTTTTACTAGTATTAGTATCTGGTTTTTATTAATATAAGTAGTTGTGTTCTCGCTCCAGTAACAATAGCTTATACAGAATAAAATATCTTAATCTTAATAATATTATAAAAACGAAAGTTTGTAAGTATGGATGTTTTTTACTCTTTCACACAAAAACTACAGGATAGATTTTGATAAAAGTTTACAGTAATATAGTTTATGCATCAGGACAATATATAGGCATTTTTTTATTGAAATGTCACTGTTTGGGAAACTACTCTGCTACCAAAATGTTAGGGAATTTACTTTTATTTTAATAAGTGGAAGCGTCAGTCACGTACCTGTATGGTTCTGCGGATTTCTTGGGCTTCAGGGTCTCGAAGATATCTTCGCTAGCTTTCCAGTTTCACAGTAGGTTTCACAGTTCTAATTTATTTTAATTCACAACACAATGCGCGCGCGTCATGGCCGCCGTACAGTCGGTTCAGTACTAGTTAGGGAGGGGAAGGGAACGCGCGGGAACAGAAAACTAACGGACTCTAATATAATATAATATCTGTGCTTACGATGATACAGGGTAGATTTTGAACAGTCACGCTGGTGAAACCGCGGGAACTAGTAAGCTTTAAATTGCATGGGTGAAGGCGTAGTCATTAATAAAAGTGCTATTAGGTTAAATGTTGCCCGATTACCGCATAAAATTACTTGAGGCATGCAATATTGGCAGGCATAGGTTAGACATCCGATTAATTGACAAATTGCGACCATATTAAATTCCTATCAGATAAAGTGCTTATGAGAATGCCTGAGGCCGCGTGGAACTTTGCTTGGAGCAAAATAGCATAGTTTCGCGTACGTTCAAACATTTGGTAGAATAAATGTGGACTTAAAGAGAATGTAAGTAGATATCAGAATTATTCTATAACTATAACTGTAGTGGATAACTTTGCTGTTCGGAAAAAATTAGGCCATATTTGACGGCAATGATGGTCTAGCGGTTTAGCAAACTTTATTTCCGAAGGTCGCGGGTTCGATTCCTCGCACGGTAACATTTGTATTCATGAGTACGATTGTTTGTATCGTCTGGGTATTTTCTATGTACATTACATATGCATTTACAAAAAAATGTGTTTATGTATCAGTTGTCTACCCATAACACAAGCTCTGCTTAACTTGGGACTAGATGGCGCTGTGTGAATTGACCTGAAATATTATTAATACTATAGTATATCACGTTGAAGTATGTATTTTTTAATATATTATAATGGGATGGTACACTCGGATGTCCTAACGGTTTACCCTGGCGTGGCACTGTGGAGTATGACAATCTTCTCTGAACTGATCTGACCTCACGTTCATCTGAACGTGAGGTCAGATCAGTTAGCACATCATAGCAAATTCAGCAGGAATTTATACAGATAGTTTACAGAAGGAATCAACCTGAATCAACCTGGAATGTAAATCAACCTGACATACTACATTGCTAGCGTGTGAATTGTTGAATATCCTGAACTATTATTATTATTTATATATTATATGAAGTAGAAGTATGTATTTATTAATGGATGATAATGAAATGGTGCACCCACCAGCGCTAAAGGTTTACCGTGGCGGGGCACTGGGAAGGATGATAAGATGAACGTGAGGTCAGGTCAGTTAGCACATCGTAGCAAATTCAGCAGGAATTTATACAGATAGTTTACAGAGGAAATCGCATGGAAATCTACCTGACATACTGCATTGCTAGCAATGGGTTCATCAGTTCACATTACTAACATATCCAGGCCCTCCCTATCGTATGTATTTACCAATAAAAAATACTTTGAATTTTGTCTGAGATAAAAAAAAAGAGATTTGAATTAATATATATAACATTAACTATTTGCGGGCGAAAAACCGTCAAAATTCCAACTGTTTCACAGATTAGCAAGAACAAACAGACAGACATAAAATTTATTAAAAAAAAAAATTAAGTGCTTATATAAATCGTTTAGTAAAAAGCTATGAATTATATAAGTAATTTAAGTTACTTATAATATTAGCTACTTGCAAGCGAAAGTGCCGTCAAAATGGCAACTGTTCTGTTCCAAATTAGTATTACAAACACTATCTGTTCAATTCCATTTATTTGTATATTCGTAGATAAATTCTCTAATACGACTTAATCTTATTTTTCCTGCACTCTAAACAAATTCACTTGCCATACTTTATCATTTACATTAACATGTGAACAAACTTTATACAGTACATACATTTTAGACGAGCTTTCACGTACTTACCTACTTAAAGCTGCGCTTTGGCACCAAATGAGAAACAAATAGCTAACTATGTTGTCACACTGTTAATTGGAAAGTAAAGTAAACTGGTAGATAAATAGACTAAGTTAGCTAACACACTTATCCAGGAGGGAACTCAATTTCTAGTTAGATATACTCGTATACCTACCCAGGTCTCGCCCAGGGACAGCAGGTAATTAGTTCCGGCAACGCTCAGCGCAGGTGGAACTGGTAAATATAAGCAAGTTATATTAATACATGATGCAAAAACTTTGTACATATTTAATTGAATTAGGTTAATTCGCGGAAGTCTATTTTACTCCTTAATGAATTTATATTATTCTGTTTAATTCCGATAAAAATAGAATGTGTGAGACTACAAATATTTTGATGATCAAATTTGGTTGCCGAAGTGTCAATACTAGGCTTCCAAGCTATATCAGAACTCCAGTCAATGCCTGATGATGCCTCGTTCAGAGGCGAAACACGTGTCGCGATATGGGTGTAGACTCAATAACGGTCGGAATTTGATCACTGGAGAAGGTCGTAGCGCTGGTTACACATGCTCACACATGCTAATTGTAGCGGAATTAAACAAAATAATATAAATTCATTAAGTAGCAAAAACTTATTATTTTTTAGACTATTGATTGATATAATAATAATATAATAATAATAATAATTTATTTCATGTGTATAGATGTTTTACTATATGTAAAATGACATTTTTTTTTAATCATATCAACAATCAAATATTCTTATTTATATATTTCTTTCTTTGAGCATGGACGAAATGGGCTGGGATCTCTTTGTAGAATGTAAATCTTGTAAGCATAATTAAACACTATGTGATAGGAGATCACACACTTCAACCATATTTATTATTATATTAAGAATTTGTTTCTGTTTGTACATTTTAAAAGACTGTGTGTGTGTGTGTGTGTGTGTGTATGTATATTTAAGTGTGGAAAGAAAAAGGGTTGTTAGGGGTTGAACGGGGAGATGAAGGGTTGTATGGATGTGTCGTGTGTGTATTTTTAGGCTGTTGATTAACTATATGTAAATATGACATTCAAAGTTTGTGACAATGTTAATCTTAAGGGGGTAAAATAAAATATGGGATGAAAATTACTTTATTTGTCATTTTTGAAACTAGAATATTTTTTCTTTCTTTGATCAAGATCATGGACGAAATCGCGGCTACAGCTAGTACTTTATATAAAGTCCCTCTTTGTAGAATGAAAACTTGCGTTTTAGGGGGGAAGGAAGTGGGGGAAGGGGGGGGGGGAAAGAGGGGGTTAGTAATGTGAACTGATGATCTTATTGCTAGCAATGTACCATGTCAGGTTGACCTCCACGCGATTACCTTTGGAAACTAACGTGATAAATTCTTAGTGAAATTGTCACGATGTGCTATATGACCTACTCAATACCGTACATACACCAAAATAACATTTTTTACAATTTTGTCTGTCTGTCTGTCTGTTTGTTCCGGCTAATCTCTGAAATGGCTGGACAGATTTTGACGGGACTTTTATTGGCAGGTAGCTGATGTAATAAGGAGTAACTTAGCCTACATTTATTTTAGAAAAATAAAGATACACGCGGACGAAGTCGCGAGTGCAGCTTAGTCATCATTCATAAGAACACACTTCTTTATAATACAGTTATATCTAAAGATAACAATACTTCTGACTACACTACCTAGCAAAATAGCCATGATGTCTACGGCCACCTTCACATTCATCCCCACACGCTAGAACCCAAGTGGTCTCGGACAGTGCGGAGGAGCTTCCTCTCGCTTACACTTAGATTGTGGAATAACTTACCTGCCGAGATTTTCTCTCGAGACGGGGGGCTGGGGTTTTTCGAGAAGGGTATATTAAGGTTTTTTTAGGATCGACAACACACATGTGGTGTTTGAGGCGTCCATAGGCTACGGTAACCATTTACCATCAGATGAGCCGTATGCTTGTTTGCCACCATCGTAGTATAAAAACGATCGTGAATATATTTTGTAGCGAGAGAATGTGGAAGCTTGCCAAACGTAGCCATTTCCATGAAGCAAGCAATACTGAATTGGAAATTGGAAATTCCTCGGCCATCCATTTATAATACGTCACAGCCAAAGGTTACTGTTACAAATATTGAGAAATGTATAGTTTTTTATTTCATGCATAGTTGTTAGTGACTTTCCAATAGCCTCCAGATTATTTCATGCGAGTATTAAAGTTCAAAGCATTGCATACATATGCATGCATGCACAATGCATTTATAAAAAACAAAAAACAGCAATATTCATAATATTAATACTACATTTAAAGACAAACTTGCTGTATCCAAGTATCGTTTAGAAAAAGTCAATAGGTCTTTTATGGGAACAGGTATAAAATTTTACAATAAGATACCAAAGGATATATTGGAATTACCCTTAAATAAATTCAAAACATCTGTTAAATCATATTTATTGAGCAAGGCCTATTACAGAGCGTGCATGGCAATAGTTTTCATGTTCGGTATTTCATGAGATTAAGTGGCGCTGTATGGATTGTCTATTATTTTGTTTATTATTACTATCTAATATATAAAATTCTCGTGTCACAGTTTTCGTTCCCATACTCCTCCGAAACGGCTTGACCGATTCTCATGAAATTTTGTGAGCGTATTGAGTAGGTCTGAGAATCGCTCAACATCTATTTTTCATCCCCCTAAATGTTAGGGGTAGTCAACCCCTATTTTTTGTATTTTAAGGCAAAACAACGTTTGCCGGGACCGCTAGTATACATATATATTCTCTAATGGAACTCGTTATAATAGATAGCATCTACAAGATAACCTTTCTATATTCCGTAAATAGATATAGGTGCTGTAACAAAATTAATAGAACAAAAACGAACAGAGAAAAGTAATTACTTAACAGAATCTATAGCTATAAATATACAGTAGTATAACAAAATTATAAATATATAAAATTATAAATTTTATTAACAGTTTTTCACTAAATACTTATAAAAGTATATACTTGACTTTCATAAAGAAATTAATATTAAAATTAATTATACAAAAAGTTTGTCGGTCAGCTTGCTGTTGCTAATCTCTGAAACGGCCAGACTGATATCAACGAGACCTCACTCGCAGATGTGTAATGTAATAAGCAATAACTTATGCTACTTTTATTTTAGAAATTTTATTTATTTTAATAAAAAAAATGTAAATTCCACAGGTAATAAATCGTTAGTCCATGCGATGCCACATGCAGTCTACAGCTAGAGGACTGCTTATTTATAGTTATATAAAAAAAGTGGTTTATTGCTAATCCATTACTTACTCTGAATTGAACAGAGATTAAGTGCGTAGCGGTTTCTATATTAATTGTCGCATGCCTAATCCTTGTTCATGTGTAATTACTTAGAACAACAGTAATTTAAAATAGCAACACGCAGGTTTCTTTCTCATTCTTCTTGTGACGAGTCTGCGTTCCGAATGAGTGGTAGAATATAAAAATGTGACTATTCAGAAGTGCTTATATTAAGTTTATTTGAATAAAGATTATTTCTTTATCTATCTATTATAAAGATTAACTTAGATTGTTTTTACTCTCTTCTAACTGGTCTAGATAGCGGTTACAAATTACTCAAACCCAGAATTTTCACACAAGAAACTTCCGTCTAATTTCTAGCCTTAATTAAATTAATGCATCAAATGATTGAAGAAACCCTATCTGGCATTACGAGGGAGGCGACCTAATTCTAGACCCAGCAAAAACTGTAACAAATGATCTTTCTAAATGTTATGCTCGAGGATTTATAGTAGACTAGATGTGACTTCGCCACCTTACTGACTGGGTCTATATGGCTGGCGTGTACCATCAGCCCGGTCGGGTGCACCATTCCATATTCGGCCGCAAAATATTATATGGACTCATGAATTTATGTTTAAGGCGACGCATCGCAAATATTGACCTCAGATACCTTAACTTTTCTCAGCAATTACAAATCCTTCGAGGCTGATATTAGTTAGAATCAAAATATGACTATTCAAAAGTGCTTGTAATGAGTTTATTTGAATAAAGATTATTTCTATTTCTATTTCTGACGACCTCGGTGGTCTAGCGGTCTAGCACACCGCTTTACGACCGATGGTCGCGGGTTCGATTCCTCGCACGGCACAAACATTTGTATTCATGAGTATGATTGTTTGTATCGGTCTGGGTGTTTTCTATGTATAATATGTATGTATTTACGAAAATGTATTTGTATCAGTTATTTAGTAGCCATAACACAAGCTTTAGGTAGCTTAACTTGGGTCTAGATGGCGCTGTCTGAATTGTCCTGAGATTATTAGTATTATTATTATTATTATTTAAGGATCTACAGTATATTCTGTACACTTTAGATCCTTAAATAATAATAACTACAAATCTTTAAATTTCTCAGCTTGTTCTATACTACTTACACATGTCTTATATATATAATATTTCTATTTCTCCAAAGAGTGTGTCAGTTCCACCACATCTATATATTGGGTGGAGTCCGAGTGGGCATTAATCCCGCTCATTCTCCGGGAAGTTAACTGCGAGCGACCGCATTACTTCCGCCCGGTGCCCACCACACAAGTAAAAGAGTCATAAAATAGAGCATTCCTCAATATAACTAATTGAATATATCTTGATAATTATAAATGCAAAAGTGATTTTCTTTCTTTGTTCGGTTTCTTACGCTTTTATGGCTTAATCTTATGGAGATTCAGTGGATATTGTGAAGGACATATCAAGAGATCAAGACTTGGAGAGCAAAAGAAAACGGCACCGGCAAACGGCATCAGTTATACTATATTTATCAATATATACTCACATATGTAAAAACAATATAGTGTTATAAAAACTATAGACAATTAAAAAGAAATATGACTATTCAAAAGTGCTTGTAATGAGTTTATTTGAATAAAGATTATTTCTATTTTTTTCTATATGTAATACAGCAGGAAATATAATTTAATCTGATTTTCATCACAGTTGCACGTTACTGAGATTATTAGTATTATTATTATTATTATTTAAGGATCTACAATATATTCTGTACACTTTAGATCCTTAAATAATAATATTTCTCAGCTTCTTCTATACATCTATATATTAGGTGGAGTAGTGGGCATTAATCCCGCTCAATAACTTATAACTTAGCAACAAGAACACTAATTTGAAATATGATGCACTATACTTTATATTTCACAATCAATGTACCCTAAATACATTACATTTAATATACTCTACATTTAATACACTCTACATTTAATATACTCTACATTTAATATACTCTACATTTAATATACTCTACATTTAATATACTCTACATTTAATATACTCTACATGTTGTCTACGCAGCGAAATCAAATTTTAAGTTATCGGCCAATAGCGGGTACCCTGCGAACGAGCGAGAAGCGAGGACGCGTCGGATGGGTGACCGTTGAGTCATTCCAATTCGACGTCACGCAGCCTATTATTTCACTCTTAAATATTTCAATGTTATACTTTTATTCGTTAAATAAATTAAATGTTTATAATATATAAAAATATAAAACTCCTTGAAGAGCACCTAACATTACTGTGGGACACCTGACCAGAGCAAACATCACATAAAACAATAAACAGAAGCGTAAACAATGGCAGCAGAATACACATCCAAAATTAATTTCTGTTATTACACTAATTATTAGTCCTAATAACATACCTAATATAAAACAATACATAAAAAAGTAAACAATAGTATCAAACACCCACCCATAGGTTGGCATCCTTTTTGTGGATACTAGACAACTGATGTGAATGATTTCTTTTATTGTCAACTCGTACATATTATACATAGAAAACACCCAGACCGATACAAACAATCAGACTCATGAATACAAATGTTTGTACCGTGTAAGGAATCGAACCCGTGACGTGATCTGAGGCGGTGAAACCACTGGACCACCGATGCCGTCAAATACATACACTGTTTTTAGAATATTTTTAAATTCTATTACCAATACTCTGCTTAGTTTCGAGGTAAATGGCGTTATATGAGCTGCAGAGTTATATTTAGAGTTAGTTATATTTCAGAGTTATATCTTGACGACCTCGGTGGTCTAGCGGTCTAGCATACCGCTTTACGTCCGATGGTCGCGGGTTCGATTCCTCGCACGGCACAAACATTTGTATTCATGAGTATGATTGTTTGTATCGGTATGGGTATTTTCTATGTATAATATGTATGTATTTACGAAAAAAAAATTATCTATGTATTTGTATCAGTTGTCTAGGACCCATAACACAAGCTTTAGCTAGCTTAACTTGGGTCTAGATGGCGCTGTGTGAATTGTCCTGAGATTATTATTATTATTATATTTATTCATAGAAATTACCAACTATTTGTAAGACCGACCCTCAACGTACAATAACGTCCCAGTGGCCGACTGAAGTAAATTGGATCCAAACTCGGTTTGTCTCCACGTAATGGAGTACCTAATACAGTAAATTAGATAGAGAGGGGTGGAATAAGTTATTTCGTGTACCCACTACATTAAATAACTGTAGTACTGTATTTGACGGCCTCGGTGGTCCAGCTGTTTATCACACTGCTTTTTTCCAACTAGCTACTCACCTCGGCTTCGCTCGGGTGTACATATATTATACATATAAACGTTTCTCTTGAATCACTCTATCTATTAAAAAAACCGCTTCCAAATCCGTTGCGTAGTTTTAAAGATTTAAGCTTACATAGGGACGGACAGACAGTGACGGCGACTTTGTTTTACACTATGTAGTGATGTTCCATTCCTCGGACGGTAGAAACATTTTCTTACTGAGTTTATACATTTTTTCTTCGGTCTACTCTAATATAACAAGAGCCCGCAGGCTAGCCTTTACAGCTCCACCGGGTGATAAGGGGCGAGTGCAGATGGCATTCCAAACCCGCGGAAGGACTTATGGAGCAACTAAAGGCCAACCCCCTCCTGACGGATACGACTTTAGTCTGAGGACACCACTAGGGGTTCGAACCTCAGCTCGGGCCGTCGTAATTTCGATCCCCATTTGAATTGGACGGGGGATCGATCGGAGTGGAACGTCCCAGTGGCCGACTGAAGTAACTTGGATCCAAACTCGGTTTGTCTCCACGTGATGGAGTAACTAATACAGTAAATTAGATAGAGAGGGGTGGAATAAGTTATTTCGTGTACCTACTACGTTAAATAACTGTAGCACTGTATTTGACGGCCTCGGTGGTCCAGCTGTTTAGCATACTGCTTTATTTCCAATGGTCACGAGTATGATTCCCCGGACGGTAGAAACATTTCCTTCCTGAGTTTTTACATTTTTTTTTTCGGACTACTCTAATATTGTTAGCTAGCCTTTACAGCTCCACAGGATGATAAGGGACGAGTGCAGATGGCATTCCAAACCCGCGGAAGGACTTATGGAGCAACTAAAGGCCAACCCCCTCCTGACGGATACGACTTTAGTCTGAGGACACCACTAGGGGTTCGAACCTCAGCTCAGGCCGTCGTAATTTCGATCCCCATTCGACTCCCCGCATCTACACATATATACTCTTTTGTTTATTGTTAAACTCTGTAGTCAAATTGAGAATTAATTAATATTGTTTGTTTTTAATATTATTTTAGTTTTATTGAATGTTAAATTAATTATAGTCAATTTTTAAACTATATATAAATAAAACTTTCAACAGACGGTATCAAATAACCTGAGATTAACTATAAACGTTTCTCTTTGAGCTCTCTACGAGACATCTTCACGGTAGCATCCCAGACAGCTTCCGATCTCACGTCGGCTTACGTCTAGCCCCATCGTTATACTCCTATCTTGTGAGAAGTACAGTTTTGCACCGTATTACAATGCAGCTTGACTCGGATTTAAATGTATTTTATTTACTGTGTACTTTTAGTATGAGGTCTGAATCTTGAACTTAGAGTATGGATTAAAATAAAATGTTAACTACTATATACTTTCTTTGGTTTATATTTATGCTAATTTTATGATTAATATAATATAAGTCTATATTAATATAACTCTTTAGAGTCATTAGAAAGATTTGTAAATCTATACGTATAAATAAAATTGGAGTGTCTGTTAGTAATATTGAAATAACCGTTTTTTACTAGATGCATATGAATATAAATACGGTACATACACCAAAATTACATTTTTAACAATTTATGTCTGTCTGTTTGTTTGTTCCGGCTAATCTCTGAAACGGCGGGACCGACTTTGACGGGACTTTTTTTTGCAGGTAGTTGATGTAATAAAGCGTAACTTAGGCTACTTTTATTTTAGAAATTTTCTATTATTTTAGAAAAATAAAGTTAATCCCACGCGGACGAAGTCGCGGGAATAGCTAGTTAAAAATAAAAAGAGTATTTGAAAATGGATTTCTTCTTGTTGTATATGGTTTTCCTCTTGTACCTTATTATTCCTTGTAACATAATAATAAATAATTTTCTAATGTAATATAAACTACTATATATTTATATTATTTAAAGTTATCGAAAAGGTTGTAGTTTCTAATAAAATATTTTAGCTTGTATGGTTGTACATAGTTTTCTTTATTTATGTGTTAATATGTCAAATAAAAATAGTTAAAAAAATATTTCATCAAAAGTCCAGTATGAGGTAATATGGCTACTTAAAAAAAAACTGGTCTTAATAAGTTAACGCAAGAGTAAAATAATATAAAAATCAATCGGATTTGAATGATAAAAGAATAAACATTTTTAACAAAAAAAGAAACCAACTCCAAAATCTCGAAATTAAAACTGAAACTATACTCTTTAAACTAAAAAAAGTTATTTCAAATCGATTTATCAATGACGGAGTTATGAAGTAAAACATTGTAAAAATACTGCCGATTTGAGAGCCTCCTTTTTGAAGTCGGGTAAAAACTAAGAAGAACTAAAAAAGAAAGTGAACGTTATATCAAAATTCCTTCTTATACCTATTGTAATAAAACTGCAGATGTCCTAGAAAGTAGACGAGAGCACGTCACACTGTCTCAAATTGTTTCCTGCAGGAACTAACCGCACTGGAGTGCTTGAAAGGGAGGGGGTACTAATTGCATCCCCACCTGACCCCGTAATTACAAACCACGGAAGGATTATAGCGGTGAATCCTGGATTTGTACTGAAACCGGCTCCTTTGAATGTACAGAGATGTTCCTGAATCGTAGTAGCCATTTCAGTTTGATGGCATATAATTATGTTGGGAATGAAGCGTGAAGAATATTCTTACCCTTAATTAGTGTTTTTGATTTGGTAGCAAACAGGAATACGACCCACCTGATGGTAAATGGTACCCGTAGCCTATGGATGTCTAAAACACTAGGGGTGTTACACGTTGCCGACCCTTAACAAAACTTAATATACCTTTCTTGAAAAACCCCATGCTGTAGTCTCGTGAGAAAACCTCGGCAGGACGTTCATTCCACAGTCCAAGACTAAGTGTCAAACAAAGTCCGAATTTGTTAGATATCACGATTTTTTCAAGAAATTATAATCTATACATATAAATAAAATTGGAGTGTCTGTTTGTAATATTGAAATAACCGTTTCTTACTACATGCATATGGATATAAATATGGTACAGACACCAAAATCACATTATTCACAATTGGTCTGTCTGTCTGTCTGTTTGTTGCGACTAATCTCTGAAATGGCTGGACCGATTTTGAAGGGAGTTTTATTGGCAAGTAGCTGATGAAATAAGACGTAACTTCGGCTACTTTTTAGAAAAATAATGTTAAATTCCATACGGACGTCGTCGCGAGTACAGCTATACAGCATGTGTACATTTATTGCTGCTCAGGTCAGTATGAACGATCCATTAATCTAAAAGGTTACAAAAAATCGGAGTTAGCGAGTTCATTTAGTGGAATTTTAATGGAAAGGTCCGGACGATTATCGTTCAACAACAATGAGTAATTTCCGAAAGTTTACACTCAATTTCACTCTTCTGCGTCGTTGGATGGGCGTTTTGAATAATTTTTGAGACGACATTCAAGTATGGCAGTATGGATATTGTATTTGACCTTTTACTTTTTAAAAATGAACCATGTATTCTCTATAAATGATGTTTTATGCAATATTTCACAGGGGAAATAAGCGTGAAATCGTTTTTTTTGATAGAAACTTTCTAAATATGAAGTCGTTTGTTGTGATATAAATTATTTATTTATTGATAATAATAATAATAAACAGATATAGTCTGTCGCGTTCTAAATGCTACAACAGTATAAAAATGAATATCATAACGAAAAATAAAGTAACGATAAGTCTCTCATGTCATGTCCTGCCCTCAGTACTAATCACCAGGTTCAGTTCCGAATGAGTGGTAGAATAAAAAAAATGTGACTATTCAAAAATGCTTACATGAAGTTTATTTGAATAAAGTCTATTTCTATTTGTATCATTTTAAACAGAGTATACCGTTATCACAAGCAGATGTATAAATCAATTTTTTTTTTAATTAGTATACAGTTATTACTTATTCCTATTTGACTATAATTAATGAAGCCTCCTGTAATAAAATGCCTGTGCCAAGAGTGGAGCCTCTACTTTATTCATATAAGTATTTATACATATTTGACGACCTCGGTGGTCTAGCGGTCTAGCATACCGCTTTACGACCGATGGTCGCGGGTTCGATTCCTCGCACGGCACAAACATTTGTATTCATGAGTATGATTGTTTGTATCGGTCTATGTATAATATGTATGTATTTACGAAAAAAAAATATCTATGTATTTGTATCAGTTGTCTAGGACCCATAACACAAGCTTTAGCTAGCTTAACTTGGGTCTAGATGGCGCTGTGTGAATTGTCCTGAGATTATTATTATTATTATTATTATACATATATACACATACATATAAGTATATATTATACATATAAATCTTCCTCCTGAATCACTCTATCTATTAAAAATAATCGCTTCAAAATCCGATGCGTAGTTTTAAAGATTTAAGCATACATAAGGATAGACAGACAACGACAGCGACTTCATTTTATACTATGTAGTAACGATTATACCTCCTATTATTTAGACGGCCTCGGAGGTAGCAGTTTAGCAGACCGCTTTACTTCCGATGGTCGCGAGTTCGATTCCTCGCACGGTGCAAACATTTGTATTTATGAATATTATTGTTTGTCAAATATCAAAATATGACTACTCAAAAGTGCTTGTAATGAGTTTATTTGAATAAAGATTATTTCTATTTCTAGGAAAGCTGAATCCAAAGTCAATATAACTATCTATATAAATACATAGAGTGGATTTTAAAATTTATTTCATTCCGTTTGTGCGAGTGAAACATGAACCACTTAAACGAAGGTTCCACTAAAGCTATTTACGACTTTTTGAGGGTCATCCCTTCCATGTCCTTAATACCCACATAACATAAAGCGAGACCCGACTGTACGGAGCTCGGGTCCAAATAAACAAGAATGGACCTTCATTAGGGATGCGAAAATTTAATCAATTATGAATAGAGTCGATTATTGTATTCGATTTTATGACTTAAAATACCGAATGAATATTCATATTATTTTATCGATGTTGATGATTATTTTAATAGATATAACACTCTAAAAAAATACCTTTCTTTATCAATTACAATAGAATAGAATAGAATAGAATAGAATAGAAAGTTATTTGTATAATAATAGAAATTATTATTATACAAATAAACTTAATTTAAGCACTTTTGAATAGTCAACATTTTTTTAAATCTACCGCTTATTCGGAAAGCTGTCGCATCACAAGAAGAATAAGCAAGAAACTTGTGTGTTGCTCTTTTAAACAATCCTTGTAAGTGTAATGTAGGTAATTGTGATTCCTTTTTGTAACTAAATATGTAGGTAGATATTTGTGTGACGCTCTCATTAAAATAAGATATCACTGGTTACGGACGTGTTTTATTTATTACATTGGCGACGAGAATTTTTAATGCAAAAAACGGAAGAATATACTGTTAAATTGGAAGTTAGTGACGAAACACGTGGAATACAATGTGCATATAATGTCGATCGGAAAAATTGTAGATTTTGACATTTAGACGGGCAACTGGACGGCTTACGTGGAGCGGTTAGAAATGTATTTTCTAACAAATAATAGAAAAGACAGTGTTGAATTACCAATATTAATATCCGTAATGGGGGAAAGTGCATATGAATTGTTATCGACACTTGTAAATCCAAAAAAACACTAGTATATCGAAGCAGTGGAGCTATTGCGTCATCACTTCCAACCGAAGCCATCGCCGTTGGCAGAACGATACAAGTTTACACAGCGGCGACAAACAGACAACGAATCCATCAGTGATTATGTAGCAGTTTTAAAGAAGCTGTGTAAAAATTGTGATTTTGGCAGCACACTGGAGGATAATATAAGAGACCAATTGGTATGTGGTATTCGAAGTGACGTCATCAGACAACGGTTGTTTGCAGAGGAAAAATTAATTACCTACGAAAAAGCGGTGACGTTGGCAGGCTCGTTAGAAGCGGCGGAACGGGATGCGTCCCTTGTCGATTCAGGCAAATACTCATCAGAATTAACCAATAATGCAGTCGGCGGGACCAGCGGGCTGCATACCATGGGATCATTCATAAGCCAGCGCGGCGGTAATAGGACACGACCGGCGACAACAAACGCAAGGCCAGGGGGCGGCATGGTGCCCCGTATTATTGATATTTGCGGGTCATGCGGAGGACGAGATCACTTAGCAAATAACTGCAAATTTATCAGTTATGTCTGCAGTAAGTGCGGTACGACAGGCCATTTGCGTCGAGTCTGTCCCATGGAGAGGCTAACGTCTGGAAGTGGCGGAAGGGAACACCGACAACGTCAGCAACGCGGAATTACAAGAGATCGGCGTGGTTCACGATATAACAATATCGGCGCAGGTGGCGTGCGAAATACGAATTTTATTGGAAATGCCGGATCAATCGACAGCGACGAGATAGCAGATGAAGACAGCCTAGAGGAGGAGCCAGTAATGCAGATGTCGTTATCGCAATACAAACCGGTGAGCATTTATTTAACTGTAGATAATAGGGACTTATTTATGGAAATTGATACGGGTTCCGCACTTTCGTGTATAAGTAAAGAAACATATAATTGTAATTTTGGTCACCTACCATTACTAAAATGTCAAGTAATATTAACATTTTACGACGGAACTAAAGTCTGTCCTTTAGGGTATTGTGAGGTACAAGTGAAATATAAAGGTTGCTCAAAAATATTAGATTTATATGTAATTAATAATGGTACTACGACTCTGGTGGGCCGACAGTGGTTGGCAGAGTTAAATATAGAAATACCAAAGTTCCGTTCCCATACGGTACATGTACCAAAATTATTTTATTTGAATACGCCGACCGCTGTAAATAAATTATTTTCCAGCTACGCTGAGCTGTTCGACGGTGCGGTAGGCCGCTATACTGGCGGCGCGGCGCGGCTGCAGGTGCGCGAGGGCGCCGCGCCCGTGTTCTGCCGCGCGCGCCCCCTGCCGTATGCGTTGCGCGAGCGCGTCGACGCGGAGCTCGATGCCATGCTGCGCGGCGGCGCGGCGGCGTCATCGAACCGGTCGACTCCTCGGACTGGGCCACGCCGTTAGTTGTTGTCAATAAGTCGGACGGAGCCATACGAATATGTGCCGATTATAAGGTAACTCTGAATCGCGTCTTATCTGTCGACAAGTATCCGTTACCGAAAATAGATGATCTGTTTTCAAATTTGGGTAGTAGCAAATATTTTAGCAAAATTGACCTATCCCAAGCGTATATGCAAATCGAATTAGATGATACAAAAAAATACACGGTAATAAACACACATAGGGGGCTGTTTGTTTATGATAGATTAGTTTATGGCCTTTCCTCTAGCCCGGGAATATTTCAACGTATTATGGCAAACCTATTCAAGGATATACCGGGTGTCGTAACTTTCCTGGATGATGTGTTGATAGCTACTCGAGAAGACTCAATAGAAAGGCACCTATTAACATTGCATAAAGTATTAAGTAGGTTAAAAGAGCACGGATTAAAATTAAAAAAAGAAAAGTGCTCATTTTTTGTCAACAAAGTTAAATATTTGGGATATATAATTGATAAAGACGGTATACATGCAGATCCGGACAAGGTGACCCCTATATTAAATATGGCTATCCCGAGGGATATATCGGAATTGAGATCGTTTATAGGTATGGTTAATTTTTACAGCCGTTTCATTAAGAATTTAAGTATGGACTTACATCCACTTTATTATTTGTTAAAAAAAGATATTTTATGGGAGTGGGGTAAACGGCAACAGTACGCATTCGATAAAGTAAAACGTAGACTGAGCGAAACGGCTGCGCTGTGTCACTACGAGCCGGAGGCCGCGCTCATAGTGACCTGCGACGCGAGCGCGCGTGGGCTGGGCGCGGTACTGGCGCAGCGCACTGCCGACGGCGAGCGGCCGGTCATGTTTGCGTCGCGGGCGCTCACGCCAGCCGAGCTAAACTATAGTCAGATCCAGAAAGAAGCCTTGGCCATAGTGTTCGCTGTTAAGAAATTTCATCAATATCTGTATGGTCGCCCGTTTAAATTGCGAACCGATCACAAGCCATTAGTTACTATTTTTGGACCACAGCACGGTATACCCAGCATGACTGCGAGCAGATTACAACGATGGGCGCTCATACTAACCGCTTATGATTTTGATATTGAATATGTCCGTTCTAGTGAAAATGTGGCTGATGCCTTGTCTAGAATGATAATGACCTACAAGGAAATCGGCTCAGGAGACGGGCAGGAGTGTCCAGAACAAACTTATCTACATTTCGCATCTGAGGCTCTGTTGCTTGATTATAATCGATTAAAAATTGAGACGGCAAGAGACTCGACACTGAGCAGAGTCTTAAGTTACTTAAAAGACGGCTGGCCGTCTGAGGTTGAAATAAAAGAATTGAAACCCTTTTTTAATAGACGTCACGAACTTTATGAGGAACTGGGTTGTATAATGTGGGGCCACAGGGTTGTGATTCCAAAAGCGTGTACAGAAAGAGTTTTAAACGAATTGCACGATGCTCATATGGGCATAAATAAAAGTAAGCAGTTAGCTCGCAGCTATGTGTGGTGGCCCGGCGTGGACGAGGCCGTGGAGGCGGTATGCCGCGCCTGCGAGGTGTGCGCGAGCGTGGCTGATGCGCCAGAGCGGCATACACCACGCTCTTGGCCTTGGCCAGAGCGACCTTGGACTCGTTTACATTTGGATTTTTTAGGCCCGCTAGAGGGAGCTACTTACCTTGTTACGGTCGATTCTTACTCTAAGTGGATAGAAATATCAAAAGTTTCCTCTACCTCAGCGAACTGTGTTATAGGCATATTAAGAACAATGTGGGCACGTTTTGGGATTCCAAAACAAATCGTTAGCGACAATGGGCCCCCCTTTTCGAGTGCAGAATTTGCTTCGTTTCTAAAGTATAATGGCGTAGAACATGTATTCTCATCACCTTACCATCCGGCATCGAATGGGGCGGCTGAGAATGCGGAGCGAATTTGTAAGAGGGTTATTAAGAAGGCAAACATACAACGCTTAGACGTCATTACCGCACTCAATAGATACTTGTTAATTTACCGTAATACTGAACATTGCACAACAGGGGAAAGTCCAGCTAAACTTCTCCAGGGGCGTTCATTGCGTACACGGCTCGATGTGTTGAAACCGGAGCGGGGTGAACGCGTACGCCGCGAGCAACTGAGGCAAGAAAGTGCCGCGGGAGGCACTATACGTAGCTTCGAACCGGGATCGTGTATATGGTATAGAAATTATAAGAAGGGAACGGCTATTTGGTTGAAGGGAAAAATAGATAAAAGATTGGGACAAACGGATTATAATATCATTACCACCGATAATACAATTATTCATAGACACGTCGACCAGATAAGATCGCGGTCGGTTACCTTAACGGATACTAGTAGTACGTCTAAAGGAGATGCGAAGCGATCATACTTAATATACCCGGGAGATATAGTGGCGACAGCTGACGGCGAGGTAACTAGCTCCGACCGGAGCCCGCGGCATGAGCTCGGGGCGCGGGCGGGCGGCGGCGCGGACGCGGCGACCTCGCCGCAGGCGGGTCCGGCGCCGGCGTCGGACCCCTCCGTTTCGGAGATACCCAGTCGCAGGCCGCACCGTAACCGTATACCGACTCGTAGATATGGCATTGAATTCGATTAGTTATGTTTATGTCTATTAAAGTAAATATGAAATAGAAAGGTTATTTATAAGCATTACCTATAAATGATGTTATATCATGATGTATCTTTTTAGTAAGTTTTATTTTATATTTTGTTTATTTTATAGTTGTGTACTTAGATGTTATAGTATATAAGTCTAGTATGTAGTATTAGATATTGGTGGAGATGTAATGTAGGTAATTGTGATTCCTTTTTGTAACTAAATATGTAGGTAGATATTTGTGTGACGCTCTCATTAAAATAAGATATCACTGGTTACGGACGTGTTTCATTTATTACAGTAAGTTCACATTTTACAAGTCGAAACGTGTGAATACAAACTACCAACCAGCACTAATTTATGTAGGCTCAAATATAAAAACACAATAAGATTAATCAGTCGTAGTGATAAGAGCAGACCAGTCCCTACAAGCAGCACTCGTTCACGAGTATGACGGATGAGCCAGCCATCACTGCGCTCGACCATATTTTAGGGAGGGACCAATTTCTTACATATGTCACATGATGAGTACGAGATGCTGTTCATATATATATATAGGCGCCGGTTGCTCCTTACTTGTGTAAGAAGCACTAATTAAGATGGACTGTGTCTTTGAGGCCAGCTACCGCAAGGGAAACCCCAAGTAGCGCCTGTGACTTGTGACACGAGTGTAGGTTTAAAAATATATTTTTAAATTATCGGATTTTTTCTAAAATAATGATGTGAATTCTAACACTTGGCTTGATAGCCATTCGAATTACATAAAAACATCAGATTACTGGCTGTGCCCCGATTTCACCAGCGTTGAATTTTAATGTAGAAACTTCAATTTTTTATTGACTCCTTGATAAGACACGCCACACCAAACCATAACTTATGACCACGAACCTTTCCGAGCAGCTTCTTTAGAACTGTGAGCGTACACTTTATAATTTTGCTTATTGTAGTGTTCTTAAATAGAGGATATTTCTATGTATTACACCTGCGTATCGCGACAGATCAGACAGGCATTTTGATCGATCCAAATTGAAATATATGTTATTCTGGTGTATAAGCTATATTACTGTAAAGTTTCATCAAAATCCGTTCAGTAGTTTTTGCGTGAATGAGGAACGACCATACTCACAAACTTTCACCTTTATAATATTATTATATTATATTAAGATTAATATAAAAAAAATAATCAATATATACGTGTGTACTTACAAAAAGAATATCTAAGTATTTGTATCAGTTGTCTAGTACCCATAGCATAACCTCTCTTAGCTTAGTACTAGATGGCGCTGTACGAATTGTCTAGGGTTACTATTATTATTGTAGGCGTTATATTTTTAATTCCAAACTCCATTCAGTAGTTTTTACGTGAAAGAGTAACAAACATCCATACTCATAAAGCTTCGAGTTGATAATATTAATGGGATGAAAAAATCGATTGTAATGGTAACACCAAAATCGATTTTTATAGAGCATGTCACATCCCTAACTGCGGCGATCTAGCTTATTAGGGTGAATACACACAGCTCGTCCCATTTCGAATAACAAAAGGAATGTCTCCAGTAACGAATTAATTGTGAAATCCGATAACTTGAAATTGGATTTTCTTGCTCTGAAATACCTACGAAGGAAATCTTTAGTAACAATAATATAATATTAATTTGTTGTATATAACAGTAGTATATTAAAATAATAGTAAATTGCAGACATAAATAGTATGTAGAACAGTATAAAATAATTAAGAATCAGGAGCAAAGCAATTTATCAGGATGTTTGTAGAAGCCATTTTGTTGTCTTTAGTTTTCCCGCGCAAACGTAATGCGCCACAGATTCACAATATTGCACGGCGCGCAGCCGCAGTAGGAAGACGAGCGCGTCATAGCTGTATGCGCGATGTTAATATACGATAATACTTACATATTACACGAGTAATATGTAAGTTTTTTCGTAAATCTATATATATATATATATATATATACATATAACTCAAAGGTGACTGACTGACATAGTGATCTATCAACGCACAGCCCAAACCACTGGACGGATCGGGCTGAAATTTGGCATGCAGGTAGATGTTATGAGGTAGGCATCTGCTAAGAAAGGATTTTGATAAATTCCACCCCTAAGGGGATAAATTAACGCGAGCGAAGCCGCGGGCAAAAGCTAGTAAAAGAGAAAACCCAGACCGATACAAACAATCATACGCATAAATACAAATGTTTGTGCCGTGCGAGGAATCGAAGCGCCGCGGCATAGGAAACGCGACGTGCTAAACAACTAAACCATCGAGACCATCAAATGTTAAACACATGTTTTAGACAAATTACAAATAATGTGATGCATCACGTTAGATGTTATTAAACTATTTATTCTACAATAAGGAGTTTGATAGCAAAGAAAATTTACTCTCAAAGGTACTACGTAACAATGTTTTTTATGGCTTCGTAAGTAACAGGTCGTAAATAATTCAACAGTACCGTATCTGATCGGATAACCGGCTGGTTGTACACTGGTGTTCGATCCTATCCGCTTTACGGTACAGAATTAAAGTTTTACAAGGCTCTCTGCATTTTATTTTAGATTTATTTGTAACTAACTTCTGACAGAGCATCTTGTCCTAAAGATTTAGTGTCCCGGCTTAGCTTGAAAGATCATAAATTCAAATTGGGCTATCAAAAAGATAAATAACACTGCACGGCTATTATTTATATGATTATTATTATTATTTGTAAATTATTTATTACAAGCAATCGTACCCATTTATGCAAATGTTTGCACCGTCAGAGGACTCGATTCCACGACCATCAGAAGTAAAGCAGCGTGCTAAACCAATAGACCATTGAGACCGTCAAATGATAATCGGAAAAAATAACAATAAAATTTACAAATAAAACGCCTTTCGACCTGGCAAACATTAGTTTTAATATTTTAACATTCACAACTGCGTTGAAAAGCTGACGGTTACAAAAAGGGTACATTATGAGTTCATGAATATTTCAATGTTCTAACATTATACAGTAGATACGGTCCTGAAAAACCGTAATTAGTACCCGGAAGAGCATTGAATTCATCCCCGCATAGGGTAGATAGCGGAAAATATGAAGCTAAAACTGCGGAGGGTACGTTTTTAAAAATGATCTCTTTAAAAATTGCCCTATTTTGTGAATGTCATATATTTTGGTCCCGTAAATGTTTTGATAGCCAACCTAAAAAAAATACATGACACCTGATGGTAAGTGGTAACTGTTAAGGACTTATCTGTCTTATCCTGTAATTTCACTGCCTAATCTGCACCCTACAGCCAGAACTCAGCATACAAAGCAAGTTGCTTGGTATCTATAATGATATATTGGTATATATAATGATATATTATAACTAGCAGACCCGGCCACGTGTTGCAGTAGCTAAGGCTATAAATTGAGATATAAGCTATCCTATCTTTCAAGTTGGACCAAATTGCACACAATGTGCAAATCAAAATTGCAATAGGTTCAGTAGTTTAGGAGTCTATCGCGGACAAACAACGTGACATGTAATTTTTATATATAAAGATAATACACTTGAAGCCTTCTAATGCAGTTTTAGATTCATTTCCTATTTATATCCTTTTGTTTTTATACTACATTATCAAAGAAGCGACGAACTATTGCATTATTTATGTATATATTTTATATATCTCCCTTTGATAGGGTGTTAAACTTGTCATTGCAGGTGAAAATCACCAAACGATGACAATTATAAAGGAAATGATTATGATGATAAAAATTTGCGGACTACATGTGTTTAGAATTATTCCTCTTCGTTCGATTACTCTACGTTAATCTCCTACCCTTTGCATTATTTATTATTATTATCATCATCGTCATCGCCGTCATCATCATCATCACCATCATCATCATCATCATCATCACAATCATCATCATCATCATCATTATTATTAGTTTCGAATCCTAAATGTAATAGTTTACGATTTACACATGCTTTTATATTCTGTAGAGCAAATCTGGTAACAATAAAATCACATCCACTCAAGAACAGGAAACTATTTGATATGATTAATATTTGTCTCGGGTACGGTGAAGGGGTGTAGATGTTATTAATTATTTCGCTTTGCTAAATGCCTCGTATAATTTTCTATATAATACGGGCGGATCTGTTTCCATTAATTATAATAATTCAAATGTTGTATGTGCTATGGACACGGATAATAGACTTAGCTATTTTATGACGTCTACTTGAAGTAGGTATAGATATATATAAGTATCTATTATAGTAGGTATATATAAGTATCTATAGATATCTATCTATATCGTCGGTTAAATAGAAAAAGGGCAGTTATTAAAAATATACATTTCATAAATAGACATGACAAGAGAAACATTTAAAGTTTTTAAATTTATTTAACACATATTTTCCTTTAAAGTTTTAAATTTACACAGAAATATTATATATCATATTAAAAGTATTTAGATAATGATTAAGACGGCGTGGTTAATTTAATTGACTTATATAAGAGGAGGCAAATCTAGCTTCTAATTTTGAAAAATGTCATTTTTCTATTTAGTCGACGATATGTAAACAAATAGAAATAGAAATAGAAATAGAAAATCATTTATTCAAATAAACTTAATTTAAGCACTTTTGAATAGTCATAACAATTTGTTTTTTATCTACCACTCGTTCGGATGACAAATGGATAAAATTAAAGTTTATGTTTGTAATCTTAAAATAATAGATTCCTAATAAATGTATATGGAAATACATATTGCGGTATTTACATAAAAAATATTTATTAATTTTGCGGACACAAATTTACTGTTTGTTCTTGTTAATCTCTGAAACCAATTTGTCACTCACTGATATCTAATGTTATAAGGAGTAATATTATAGCCTATTTTAATTTTACAAATATTATTTACTTTAATAAAAACAAGAAAGTTTAATTCCATGAGTACTAAGTTGTCAGGTAATGGCAAAAAAATTAACTATTTGAAAGAACTTTTTCATCGCGTCAAATAACTAGAATCTTTCAAATCAGTGTAGTAGTTTTAAAATCTATTTAGTGCAATAAACTATTCCCTCTTTTTAGATTACAGATTTATAGATTAGTATATCTATAAATCTATAGTCTAAAAAGAGGGAACTTAAACTATATATCAGAGCTATGAACTATAATACGAGTAAATCCATCCCGGGATCAGATGACACGCCAATAACTGAACGTCTACAACTGTATTATTCAGTGAATACATCCACACAGCTTGTAAAGTGAAGCAATCAAAGGAAATATAAGTCAGCGAGATCCTGGGAACAAGAGGGAATTGAGATATTTGTTTAGTTATATACAGATGTCGTATACAGATATATTTGAAAGAATTTGTTACAGATGCCAATATCGATGTTAGATCATATAAATCTGCAAATCTTATCTTATCTAAATATATATAACTCAAAGGATTCTCAGGCCTACTAAATATGCATATAAAATTTCATAAAAATCGGTCAAGCCGTTTCGGAGGTGTATGGTAACTAATATTGAGACGCGAGAATCTAAATATATATAACTCAAATGTGACTGACATAGTGATCTACCAACGCACAGCCCAAACCACTGGACGGATCGGGCTGAAATTTGGCATGCAGGTAGATGTTATGACGTACGCATCCGCTAAGAAAGGATTTTGATTATTTCTACCCCCAAGGGGATAAAATAGGGGATGAAAGTTTGTATGAAACTTTGTCAATTTTAAACCGATCGCGCTGAGACTTTGCATGCATAAAGCTACTATAACGTAGGCATCCCCATAGAAAGGATCATGATGATAAATTAACGCAAACGAAGCCGCGGATAAAAGCTAGTTTATATAATACAGGCGAAAGTTTGTAAGTATGGATGTTTGTTACTCTTTCACGCAAATACTACTGAACGGATTTTGATGATACCTTACAGTAATAGCACAGATAATATAATATTACATACAGATACCCCATCCCATACAAGAAAATGGTTCCTTCCTAACTCGGGCTATTCTTCGGGCTATTTTATTTCGCCGCCGTAGGCGCTAGATGTCGCTATATCTGAAGCAGTTCGGATTACTAGTGGGTGATTAGTAATAAAGCATGAAAATAGATGGCAGAGAATTCGGTCTACATGACATCTGTTTTGCAAAGATACGTACATAATAGATATATAACTGTATCGAACTCCTGATTGGGTACAATCGAAAATTCAATGTAGGTATAATATTGTTCGCTGACAGTCTACAGACACGGCTAATGTACCTATGTATCTATGTACTATGTTACAGTTACTTTTTTACATTAGGCATGTGTGGCTTTTTTTCTCCCGACGAAGATACATATGTCGTAACGCGTCTGCACTAAAATCGGGCTATCGGTTAAGGAGTATAGTAGCTCCTTAACGAATAGCCCGATTTTAATACGGTTTTTTTTATTTAAATTGTTATGTGATAGTGATAGATTTTAGCTATAATCAATTGATGTGCATATGGGTACCTCATATAATTTTCAGTGTATAATTATTTCTCAATATGTAGTTAATTATGGTAAACTGGCAATTTGTAAAACTGAAAATAATATCTGCAAACCATCAATCTGTTATATGTAGGTTCTTTCAGGGATACTACATCGGTGCTAATGACATGTAGGTTATTTTGATGTTATACCTATTTGTAGAACCTTCGATATCTACAAACTACGCCTTTACTGCTAGTTTTTTGGTATTCATGTAAGTTGTTATTCAGTTGAAATTAAGCTGCGAAATTACAGGATATTTGGACATAACATCTATGTTCTCCGGAATGATAACGTATGCGGGATATAGCGGGCACGACATGATGACGTAATGCTGTTTAATAATATATGTGTATGTATGTACGTCGGATAGCGTCGTGGTTGGATGGATCGTCAGCTTATTTACCATTTCAGTTAATAATAGTAGGTAGTAACTTTTGACAATATGGATGAAGGAGGGTAACGGTGATGATGATGAGATCAATAATGACTGTTGACGATAGTGACGGTGGTATTTATTTATGACCACCATAAAATTCATCATTGGCAGTATTCTCAACATTATCATCATTGTTCATCATGATGATTGAGATCAAATTAATTAATTGATTAAAAAAGTAGCAAGTATTAGGTAGGTACTAAGTCCTTATATGACTTAAATACAAGGTTCTGGGATGCTCTGATATACTACAGTCTCTAGATTTTGTTTCTTATTAGTATTCCACGACCAAAGTTTTTTGATGTAAATGGGAATTATTATACACATTGCATTAAAAAATATATATGATTACCATCTAATACAAAATCATTATGTAGTAAATAATTCCTGACATTTTAAATCGAATGAGGTGAAACTAACATTGCATGAACACAACACTTGAAGATCATAACATTTTTATTTCAGGTAATAAAACACTTTTTAATAATTTATTAATCACAGAATAAACAATTGTTAATAATTTACAATAATATTTCTTTCACTGCTTGTCTGTTATACCACTAAAACTTCAAACACTTCTGTTATTTTTATATTATATTCCAAATAAATCAATATCAAGACATAATATTTCATCAAAATCATTTCATAATTAATTCCTGGTGGTACACAAAATATTCCTGGATTTGTTGATGAAGCAATATAATAATAATCATGAGCTTAAATCATAAACTTATTTGCAGTCGGTTACACATAATATAATTACTTGGAATTTCTTCTCATCACTAGTCCGTTGCTTTCTTACTTATTTAATTATTATATTATTAATTGCATTGTGATTAATAATTTACAGATTTTTCTTCTGCTTTTTTCTCTTATTTTTACTTGCATTATTATTTTATACAGTAAAATGTTCATATATATATATATATATATATATATAAATATCCCCTTGGGCACTTTGTGGCTCAGACGTGCCGTATAGGTAGTTTTTTGTTGATCCGGAGGCCTTTTGTTGATCTAATGCCAGCTGACCATATATAAATGTTGATCCGTTTTGAGCCACAACTGTCACGACGAGTAATAATAATAATTAAGCGATTTATACACGATTTTATACAAATCCACCTTTTTGGCATACGAGCAGTTCTTGATCCAATTCAAACGGGCCAATCAGGGTGCAGCATTTGCCAAGGGCTTCCTCATTGGCACGTTTGGGCTACTACATTATGGCTACAGTAACTTAATAATGTCTAGCTAGTATTTCAAGAATAATAGTCTATCTAATCTAAATATTTATAGAAATCAGTCTGGAGTAACGTGACTCCAGATCAAACCTCAATACTTATTATTTTTTGGACGGGAATCTTTTCTTTTGTAACAAAGTTACTGAGCGAATAAAGAGAAGACGCAACGGCGGATCCAGGGGGGAGCGTCATGGAGGTCATGGGAGTCATGGGGGCGTCATGACTCTCCTCCCCCTTAGCCCAGGACTTAGGTAGACCACTAATTGAACTAAAAAATAATGAAACAGCAAATTTTTTTTTCGGAGTGTTGGTGCAGTAGTATTAATTATAATTAAACATTGTTACTTAAAACATAACAGTTAAAGTACTATAACAGTAAAAGCAAAATAGGTATTTTCAAAATACTTTTTCAAAATAAATTACCCTTTGAGTTTTTGTCCAAACCTCAGATATTTTATTTATTTTAGGTATATCAATCATTACATAGTATAGTATAAAACAAAGTCGCTGTCGCATCTAACAAGTACATAAATAAAGAAACAAGACTTTTTGGCTCTGAATATATTTCAAAAATCAATTACTTGTGTTAATCAATTTATATACTCGTTCTTATTTCATAGTACTTGTTTTGATCCGAATATATACAGATACCGTAACGGTCTATTAATTATGAATTTATTATACCTAACCTAGATATTTTATTTTGACGAAACTCCGTGTAGTAGTAGTATCCGATAAGGGTATGCGAACCCTAAGTATTATTTCAAAATGACCAGTAATTTCGAAGAAATAAGCCTTTGAATTTCAAATCAACTTACCAAACGGACGCTCAAGGTTCGATTCCCGCCACCGATTTTTTTTTGTTATTTTTTTTTTTGTCTTTATTCTAATTTTAAATTAACTATTTTAATAATTAAATGAATTTAATCGAACAAAACGTTGTTAAGTATTCAATTAATTTTAATTTACATTACCTATTGTACTTTCTAAATTGTAAAGCAGCTAACAATTATAGTAAGATCTTATAAATAACTAACACAACAAGTAAAACATTTTAAATGTATTTTCTTTATTATTACAAATATTTTTTATGCATAATATAATAGTTAATATCTAATAAATACATAATGATCTGATAATCAAATTATAAGTACAGTCTCAAATTGAAAGTAAGAAAAACAGAAAATATAGAGAGAACTATAGGGATATAACAGAAAGATGTGAAAAATGGAGAAGGACAGTAAAAAAGTTACAAATTTAAATAATGTTGCCGCAATTTCTGTTTAAATGAATTTATTACATTATTATATATATTAGGCATACGACTAGCCTTATGACTGTTACTTTTTTTTAATATATACATCTATACATGTAAATAAAATTGGAGTGTCTGTTTGTAATATTGAAATAACCGTTTTTACTACTTGCATATGAATATAAATCCGGTACATACACCAAAATAACATATTTTACAAGTTTTGTCTGTCTGTCTGTCTGTTTGTTCCGGCTAATCTCTGAAATAGCTGGACCGATTTTGACGGGACTTTTTTTGGCAAGTAGCTGATGTAATAAGGAGTAACTTACGCTACTGTTATTTTAGAAAAATAAAATAAAATTTCACGCGGACGAAGTCGCTGGGGCCAGCTAGTCTATAGATATACCGAGATTTAATATTTAAGTTGCTATTATGTTGTTGACAAAATTTTACTGTAATGTTACTATTACGTTATCCTACACAATTTGTATTATTTTGGATGAATAAATAAATAAATAAATAATAATCTATACATCTATACATATAAATAAAATTGGAGTGTCTGTTTGTAATATTGAAATAACCGTTTTTTACTACATGCATATGAATATATATAAGGTACATATACCAAAATAACAATTTTTATAATTTTAGTCTGTCTGTCTGTCGGTCTGTTTGTTCCGACTAATCTCTGAAATGGCTGGACCGATTTTGACGGTACTTCTTTTGGCAGGTAGCTGATTTATAAGGAGTAACTTAGGTTACTTTTATTTTAGAAAAATAAAGTTTAATTCCACGCGGACGAAGTCGCGGGAACAGCTTGTTTTTAATAAAAACATCTTTTTTGTGGTACTTGAGAATGTTGAAGCCTGTTGTTTGTAATATTGAAATAACCGTTTTTTACTACTTGCATATGAATATAAATACGGTACATAATACACCAAAATAACATATTTTACAATTTTTGTCCGTCTGTCTGTTTGTTCCGGCTAATCTCTGAAATGGCTGGACCGATTTTGACGGGACTTTTTTTGGCAGGTAGCTGATGTAATAAGGCTACTACCTAGTAACTTAGGCTACTTTTATTTTAGAAAAATAAAGTTAAAAACCACGTGGACGAAGTCGCGGGAACAGCTACTGTATAATATATTAGAGATACCTACGTGTTTTTTTATTGATGACTAGCTGTACACGGGATTTCGTCCGTGTGGAATTTAACTTTATTTTTCTAAAATATAAGAAGTTAAATTCCACGCGGTATAGCTAGTTGTCGGTAGTCTAGAGATTTAGCTAGCACACTGCTTTGATTCCTGCTTGGTGGTCGAGGGTTCGATTCCTCGCACGCTGCAAACATTTGTATTCATGAGTATGATTGTTTGTAACGGTCTGGGTGTTTTCTATGTATAGATAATATATATGTATTTACGAAAAAAAATCTTTGTATTTATATCAGTTGTCTAGTACCCATAACATAATCTTCAGCTAGCTTAACTTGGGTCTAGATGAAGCTGTGTGAATTGTCCTGAGATTACTATTATTATTAATTGGTACACAGGTAAACTACTAACTAGGCCATATTGGTGTTGTTTGTTATGGTGAAAAAACTAGTATGTATATAAGTTACACGTACAATTTCAAAGACTTATTTCTTCAAAACTACTGGCTATTCTGAAATAAAACTTTAGGGTTTGTATATGTAATGTTTGCATATAAAATATGATTAAAGGTTACCAGTGTATTTACACTTTTACTGAACAAACAGAGTTGTTTAATAGTGAAAATATTGTGTGGAAGACATCAATTACTTTCAGTACATGTATAGCTTTTCTCTTTTCCTAATTATTATTATTATTAAGTTTAAAGTGGTTGAATTTTACGTAAGGGGTATTTATACATTATTTCTAATTTACCATTTATTTTAAGTTTTTTAAACTCTATTCATCGAGACCTATCTAATGAGTCCAAACACGATATTTCTGCTGTACATAAGTTTTCGAAGAGTATGTTCATCATCTGATAATACTGGTGCCAGCATGAAGTCAAGGTTAACAGATAACTAATTACTTTTATTTCGTCAAAATCTTTAGATTACGTATAATAAATTCATAATATCGCTACCTATTCAAATCAAAACAAGTATTAGGTACTTCATGTACTAGTATATAAATTCATCAACACACAAGTAAATGATTTTTAAATATATTCAGAGCCAAAAAATCTTTGTGCATTTAAAAAAATTGCCGATACGGATTCACTATTGCAGGAAATTGTTGAAAAAATATATATCGCGTATAGGTATCGACTACTATCGACGAATACATTTGGCAACAACGCGCAACATATGCGATGTTGCCGTTCCGGCCAAGACCATGCCGGAACGGCAACATCGCATATTAGAATACAAAGATAGTGATAGAAAGAGAGAGACAGTGGAATCAGCAATATCTACGGATCGTGGCTGGATCAACTAAGTGTGCAAGTTTATATAAATGTATATATATATATATATATACATTTGTCTTTAATTCAAAGGAAATATAAATAATGAACGCATCACATTTAAAACAGTATAAATAGTTAATAATTTAATAATAAGTTAATAGTTTAATAAGTACGTACGTAATATTATCACATGGTAACAGCACGTATTATGGCAAAAATAAACATCGGCTGATTTGAAAAGATTTATTATAGTAATAATAGTAATCTCAGGACAATTCACACAGCTTCATCTAGACCCAAGTTAAGCTAGCTGAAGATTATGTTATGGGTACTAGACAACTGATATAAATACAAAGATTTTTTTTCGTAAATACATATATATTATCTATACATAGAAAACACCCAGACCGTTACAAACAATCATACTCATGAATACAAATATTTGCAGCGTGCGAGGAATCGAACCCTCGACCACCAAGCAGGAATCAAAGCAGTGTGCTAGCTAAATCGCTAGACTACCGACAACTAGCTGTACCGCGTGGAATTTAACTTCTTATATTTTAGAAAAATAAAGTTAAATTCCACACGGACGAAATCCCGTGTACAGCTAGTCATCAATAAAAAAACACGTAGGTATCTCTAATATATTATACAGTAGCTGTTCCCGCGACTTCGTCCACGTGGTTTTTAACTTTATTTTTCTAAAATAAAAGTAGCCTAAGTTACTAGGTAGTAGCCTTATTACATCAGCTACCTGCCAAAAAAAAGTCCCGTCAAAATCGGTCCAGCCATTTCAGAGATTAGCCGGAACAAACAGACAGACGGACAAAAATTGTAAAATATGTTATTTTGGTGTATTATGTACCGTATTTATATTCATATGCAAGTAGTAAAAAACGGTTATTTCAATATTACAAACAACAGGCTTCAACATTCTCAAGTACCACAAAAAAGATGTTTTTATTAAAAACAAGCTGTTCCCGCGACTTCGTCCGCGTGGAATTAAACTTTATTTTTCTAAAATAAAAGTAACCTAAGTTACTCCTTATAAATCAGCTACCTGCCAAAAAGAAGTACCGTCAAAATCGGTCCAGCCATTTCAGAGATTAGCCGGAACAAACAGACCGACAGACAGACAGACTAAAATTATAAAAATTGTTATTTTGGTATATGTACCTTATATATATTCATATGCATGTAGTAAAAAACGGTTATTTCAATATTACAAACAGACACTCCAATTTTATTTGTATGTATAGATGTATAGATTATTATTTATTTATTTATTTATTCATCCAAAATAATACAAATTGTGTAGGATAACGTAATAGTAACATTACAGTAAAATTTTGTCAACAACATAATAGCAACTTAAATATTAAATCTCGGTATATCTATAGACTAGCTGGCCCCAGCGACTTCGTCCGCGTGAAATTTTATTTTATTTTTCTAAAATAACAGTAGCGTAAGTTACTCCTTATTACATCAGCTACTTGCCAAAAAAAGTCCCGTCAAAATCGGTCCAGCTATTTCAGAGATTAGCCGGAACAAACAGACAGACAGACAGACAAAACTTGTAAAATATGTTATTTTGGTGTATGTACCGGATTTATATTCATATGCAAGTAGTAAAAACGGTTATTTCAATATTACAAACAGACACTCCAATTTTATTTACATGTATAGATGTATAGATTAAAAAAAAGTAACAGTCATAAGGCTAGTCGTATGCCTAATATATATAATAATGTAATAAATTCATTTAAACAGAAATTGCGGGAATATTATTTAAATTTGTAACTTTTTTACTGTCCTTCTCCATTTTTCACATCTTTCTGTTATATCCCTATAGTTCTCTCTATATTTTCTGTTTTTCTTACTTTCAATTTGAGACTGTACTTATAATTTGATTATCAGATCATTATGTATTTATTAGATATTAACTATTATATTATGCATAAAAAATATTTGTAATAATAAAGAAAATACATTTAAAATGTTTTACTTGTTGTGTTAGTTATTTATAAGATCTTACTATAATTGTTAGCTGCTTTACAATTTAGAAAGTACAATAGGTAATGTAAATTAAAATTAATTGAATACTTAACAACGTTTTGTTCGATTAAATTCATTTAATTATTAAAATAGTTAATTTAAAATTAGAATAAAGACAAAAAAAAAAATAACAAAAAAAAATCGGTGGCGGGAATCGAACCTTGAGCGTCCGTTTGGTAAGTTGATTTGAAATTCAAAGGCTTATTTCTTCGAAATTACTGGTCATTTTGAAATAATACTTAGGGTTCGCATACCCTTATCGGATACTACTACTACACGGAGTTTCGTCAAAATAAAATATCTAGGTTAGGTATAATAAATTCATAATTAATAGACCGTTACGGTATCTGTATATATTCGGATCAAAACAAGTACTATGAAATAAGAACGAGTATATAAATTGATTAACACAAGTAATTGATTTTTGAAATATATTCAGAGCCAAAAAGTCTTGTTTCTTTATTTATGTACTTGTTAGATGCGACAGCGACTTTGTTTTATACTATACTATGTAATGATTGATATACCTAAAATAAATAAAATATCTGAGGTTTGGACAAAAACTCAAAGGGTAATTTATTTTGAAAAAGTATTTTGAAAATACCTATTTTGCTTTTAGTGTTATAGTACTTTAACTGTTATGTTTTAAGTAACAATGTTTAATTATAATTAATACTACTGCACCAACACTCCGATCGTGCAAAAAAATTTGCTGTTTCATTATTTTTTAGTACAATTAGTGGTCTACCTAAATCCTGGGCTAAGGGGGGAGAGTCATGACGCCCCCATGACTCCCATGACCTCCATGACGCTCCCCCTTGGATCCGCCGTTGCGTCTTCTCTTTATTCGCTCAGTAACTTTGTTACAAAAGAAAAGATTCCCGTCCAAAAAATAATAAGTATTGAGGTTTGATCTGGAGTCACGTTACTCCAGACTGATTTCTATAAATATTTAGATTAGATAGACTATTATTCTTGAAATACTAGCTAGACATTATTAAGTTACTGTAGCCATAATGTAGTAGCCCAAACGTGCCAATGAGGAAGCCCTTGGCAAATGCTGCACCCTGATTGGCCCGTTTGAATTGGATCAAGAACTGCTCGTATGCCAAAAAGGTGGATTTGTATAAAATCGTGTATAAATCGCTTAATTATTATTATTACTCGTCGTGACAGTTGTGGCTCAAAACGGATCAACATTTATATATGGTCAGCTGGCATTAGATCAACAAAAGGCCTCCGGATCAACAAGTGAAAAAGGATCAACAAAAAACTACCTATACGGCACGTCTGAGCCACAAAGTGCCCAAGGGGATATTTATATATATATATATATATATATATATATATATATATATATTTCTTATTCTTTTGAACTCCTGTTCTTTACAGTAAAAATGTTATTTATCTTCATCTGAATGACTAGGAGATTTAGAATATCATCTCTTATTTGTTTAAACTTTGTTCAGTATTAAGTTGTTGATGTCAGGAAAATCTGAAAACAATATCATATACCATGTTACATTTTCATGAACTTACATGAATGAATTTACATGAAAGTAACTAAACTGTAACCTTATTAGCACAATAAACATATTATTCATACATCATATTCATTCAGTTCTAATAAAATATAAAAATAATACTACTGTTTAGTACTTTATTTTGATTAATAATTTTCAGTATTTTCTCAATCAATCAAAAATTATAAAATCAGTGTTAGTTTTTTGAAGTTACATTCATAACAATAATAAAAACATAATAATACCACATTAAAGCGGTCACCAAGTACCTATGTTTATTATATTTTAATATGAAAGATACACACGCATACATATGCAAGTTTTTAACAACTTATAGTTATACCTGGTATGAGATAATCCTCAAAGACACGATAGTTTACTAAATATTTGTAGTAGTCCTTAGACACATTTAAATTATTGAGTTTGACAAAAAAATAAGAAGTTCAATGAACTCTGAACAGGAACAATTCAAAAGTTGAAGTACATACTTAACTTAAATGATGAAAAAAGAGAAAAAATCCAATGCTAGTGAAAATATGTTTTAAGCATTTGACTTAAAGTCGTTTATCCTATTCTTTTATTCCTATATTTTATATTTTTAATATTTCATGTATGTTGCCAGTACTCGTCATTTCGATATAATAAAAAAATATGGACCAACCTGCGATTTTAAATCGATATTTTTATTTGTGATGAAATCTAATAATATAAATTATGAATAACCTACCCTCGAATGGAGATATTAAAAAACTAATTATCATGAATAGTAGGTACTAGGATCAGATCAGTATATCATAGTATTATGAATGATTATCGTTTCAAAACCTTGTACAATTTAGTAAGGTTGAAAATATCCTTCTACAAAAGCAAAATTCGAGTATTTGTAAAGTTTCTTATGAGTATTTTAAAAAATTCGAGGATCCTCATATTTAGCTATCAATGTCAGTAATTTAGATACCATATAACACTTGTTTATTGAGGTTTCATAAAGGTATAGCTGACCTTATATACTCTATACCACATTCAATTCTCATTCATTAAATTACAATAAGTAGGTATTTATTTTTTTTTTTAATAGAAGAACTATATCACTAATGTCATTAATTGCTATAATTACCAGGGTGACCGCGTGGAGGTTGATATAATAGAGTACACTTATATCAGATCAATCTAATTAATATTTCCCTCTTCAAGTTTCGAAGTTATGAGCGAACAGATAAATATATAGTACTTGCATACCTGTCAAAATCTCTCTATTTTACCGTCGTCGAGTAAAAATTATGCATTGCAATTCGTTCCAAATATGAGTATAATACAAAATGATGAAATTTTACTGTTTGCAAAGACTAATTAAAAGCACCATCGAATAATGCGTTGTAATATCCTGTTATCGATTATTCGAAAAAATCGATAAATCTATGCATTTATTTTTAATATGGCAACACTTTCTAAATAAGTATTACTGGAATAATATGGTTTTCTTGTTTAGCTGTTTTATATTTACTTAAACTTTTTTTATGTTTAATTTATCATAATAATATAGTAAGTACTTATTATTTGAAAATATAAAATAAACATTTAAAATACGGTGATACAAATGAAAACAGCGCCATCTATGAAAGTATTTTGGAAACAATAAGCCCCAATTAGCAATGATTAAATTGTAAACAAATACAGGGCAACAACAAAATGAGTAAATATATGAAAATTACTTTTCAAAACGCATTATTTCATTTTAACATCTATATATGACTTTTTAAAAATAGATTAAACCTTTTTAAAAACATAGTTTTGGGTTTTAAACGATTACAAAACAATGTTGAATTCCATTCGATACCAATGACGCCATCTAAATCCGTTTTTCGAACTAAAAATGGCTACTATGCCATTGATCCCCACTGGTAATAGTAACACATCAAAGTAACATATAGGCTATAAATTTCATGCGGCTGAATCCGCGGGCGCAGTTACTACCTCTATAATTAACGGTTTCTCTGAGAAATCCAACGTATGCCAGTCCTAACGGATAAATGCGGATAAATGGGGTAACCAATATCCCGACTTTACCTCCCTCATTATGGCTCTTAACAAATTAAGTGCTGCTTTTTTGCCTCTAATTTAACGCTCCCCGGCTCTACAAGACTTTGTTGTTTGTTTAATGTTGTTGGTAAGCCGATTAAACATTTGCTCTGTATATAATGTATCAGTGTACAGAGATAATCCTAATGAGTATGCCAAGAGAATTTGTTCTTTAACTTATGTATTACTAGCTGTTCCCTTGAAACGTCCGCGTGGAACTTTATTTTATTTTTCTATAAAGTAGCCTAAGTTACTCCTTATTACTTCAGCTAACTGCCAAAAAAAGGTTCGTCAAAATCGGTCCAGCCATTTCGGAGATTAGACGGAACAAACAGACAGACAGACAAAAAATGTAAAAAAAATTATTTTGGTGTATGTGCCGTATTTATATTCATATGCATGTAGTAAAAAACGGTTATTTCAATATTACAAACAGACACTCCAATTTTATTTACATGTATAGATTATAATTTCTTAAAAAAATCGTGATATCTAACAAATTCGGATTTGCTAATTAGGATTTCTACAACACAATTTTACAAAAAGAAGCTCATATTAAAAATAAAATTCAAAATTCAAAATATCTTTATTCATGTATTACATGTATTACAGGCTCTTATGATATGTCAAATCTACCATCAGTTCGGATTGATTTCGAGATGAGAAGGACTGGTAACAAACTCTGCTCGTATTCTTTTCATATTAATATTATACATGTTTACAGTAATACAGATTAATCTTCTAAATATATATAACTCAAAGGTGACTGACATAGTGATCTATCAACGCACAGCCCAAACCACTGGACGGATCGGGCTGAAATTTGGCATGCAGATAGATGTTATGACGTAGGCATCCGCTAAGAAAGCATTTTGATTAAATCTATCCCCAAAGGGATAAAATAGGGGATGAAAGTTTGTATGAAACTTTGTCAATTTTAAACCAATCGGGCTGAGACTTTGCATGCATAAAGCTACTAGGATTTTGACAAATTCCACCCCTAAGGGGATAAATTAACGAAAGCGAATCCGCGAAATATAAACATGGGAGAATTGACTGACTAAGAATATCTATACCTTTTTTTTTATTTAAACTCTTTATTGCACCAGACAAAGAAAACACACAAAATGATATAATACATAAACTGATACAAAAGGTGGTGTTATCGCTAAGCAATCTCTTCCAGAGTACCAGGAGAGAAAGTAACATTAAGATAAGAAAGGGGTAGGTGGTAATGAACATAAAAATATACATATATATTGTACATAAATATATCTATTAATATATGTAATAAAATATACATACATATACATAATGATGCACATATCTTCAGAAAGTATGAAGGGAACTGTGAGACAAAGAGAGAGAGAAAGAGACCAATGAGACCAACAAGAGATACACTATGAGGTTACAATTATTATAACTTACAAAAAATTCAGGTATATGGTGTTGACTTACTTACTGGTTGCCACGGCATGCGTAAATGTTTACAGAAGTTTATATATGTATACATATTTATCTTTTCATTTTATTCTAGTTTATATATATATATGTATATACCCATTTTTTTTATTTATTATTTTTTTTATATTATTGAGAGGGGACGCCCTAAGAAAAGATGAATGGATTGTGTGAAAGATAATATGAATAAAAGAAGAGTATGCTCAGATATGACGACCGATAGAGAGCAGTGGAAGAGAATGACATACTGCGCCGACCACAAATAATGGTATAAAGGCAAGGCAATGATGGCAATGATTATTTATATGTGTATGAATATTAAAATTTTAATTTTAACTTAAAGGGAAAGAAAATTGGGATTTGACAGAGACTTTGAAACTAGCAAGTGACTGAATGCTTCGAATGCAAGGGGGGAGTGCGTTCCATAACCTGACAGAAAAGAATTTAGAATAGAAAGAAGTGGAATGAGAGGGACATTTGAGACTTATATTTTTAATCTATCTTTTTTTTGCCACGCACAACCACATTGTGGAATCACCTTCCAGCAATGGTATTTCCGAACCGATACGATATTGAAACCTTCAAGAAAAGAGCTTATTCCTTTTTAAAAGGCCGACAACGTACTTGCAATTGCCCTGGTGTTGCGGGTGCTCATGGGCGGCGGTAATCACTTACCATCACGTGATCCGCTCGCTCGTTTGTCCCCTGTGTTGTAAAAAAAAAACACTGAGGTTGTTAACACTACGTCAGAGATAGCTACTGAGAATTTTTATGGCTTCGAACATATCTTTATAGTACAGTACCTAGTATAATGTACGAGATATTGGGTATTTTGTGGCGAATCCCGGCGGAAATTGTGTTCCGCGTCCGTCACATAACGCCTTCAGCTATTTCGAATCGTATTTTGAAATCCTCGCTTCCTGAACGATGAAATTGAAAAGCATATATCAGTGCAAATGTTCTAAAAAAAATATTGTCACCATTCTTTTGTCTATTGTCATTATAGTAAAAAAATATAGTGTAGTAGTCCTTTGTCCATTCCTATTATATAGTCATATAATCATATACATCTAAATATATATAACTCAAAGGTGACTGACGTAGTGATCTATCAACGCACAGTCCAAACCACTGGACGGATCGGGCTGAAATTTGGCATGCAGATAGATGTTATGACGTAGGCATCCACTAAGAAAGGATTTTGATTAAATCTACCCCCAAGGGGATAAATTAACGCGAGCGAAGCCACGGGCAAAAGCTAGTTAGCATGCCTTGCGGTAACACTATAAGTTCAGCTCATTAGTTGTTTAGTTTAAAAATTTGAAAAGGTTAGATTGTAAAGCACGTCCGTGTTTTATTTTATGGAATTTATCAATCAAGCCAGCCCGCCTGATGGTAAGAGGTTGGTATATGATTACAAGCTTCAGGAATCTATGGTGTTTTATTCACCAGTCTAAGAGAGGTTTGGAAAATCCCCAGAATCCAGTAGAAGACGTGTACTGGCAGAAATAAGAGGTAGAAAATAGTACCTACCGACCTACCTATAGGGCTAACTTAATGATGAGCTGAAGGCTTTAGGTGCACTTAAGGCCTAAGGAACCGAAGCAAGGACGAAGGCACCTTTGACCTTGACTCCGATTCCATGCACTACCAGAAGTTTGTTTCAGAATTAGAACTCACTGGACACGTGAATTTACACAGATTGCAACTCCACTCTTATTGGTAGTAGTATATAGCCAATGATACTCAGAAATAAAGGGACTTTCTATTGGTAAAATAATTTTCGAAATCAGTTCAGTAGATTTAGAGATTACCCATTACAATATCAGAAATGTAGATAATATTAGTATACATAATAAAATAAACTAGAAATTCAAATAAACTTAAATTAATACACTTTTGAATAGTCATACTTATTTTTTTTATCTACAGCTCATTCGAAAAGCCGTCTCATCACAAAGGAGATAAGCAAGAAACTTGCTGTAATCTCTGTTGACCGCATATCAACTTTCAAAATACTTTTCCATCATACCTCATCTGATGTAGTGAGATTGAATAGAACTTTTTCAATTCAATCAATAATGTTGAACGAGTTTTTTTTTCATTATCTTCCGAGATACGAGTATCTGAATTGTCGAAAAGTTGAACAAGTTTATTCTCGCCCTTAACTTTTTAAATAAGCACGTAAAAACATTGTAAAGATAAGGGTTTGAAAGTTTAATACGCGTTGACACGATATAGATCAGTGTCCAAAGAATATACTTAACTAGCTGTTTTACACGACTCCTTTCACTTGTTTTTTTTTAATCCAGGATAGCCTATTTCCTTGCAAAATCCGTTGAGCCGTTTAGTCGTGAAAATGTTACTATTATTGTTGGCAGTTTAATATAATTAAATATATTGCTGAAAAAGGGGCGAACACAATAGATCTATGTAGGTCGCAGTGTTATAGGTCCAACCACCTGACAATAGCCTAAATAACCCAATAAAAAAAACTGTTATCCGTTATCATTATCATTACATAGTATAAAACCAATTCGCTGTCTGTCCGTATCTATTAGAGCAAGAGCCCGCGACGGCCAGACATACGTCTTATTAGTAACTGTGAAAGTTTGTATATATGTGTCCCCAACAAAGGTAAGAACGAAATTTCAGCTTTAATAAAATAACGTAAGTTTCTTCATAAAATAATATTGTTTAGGGGTGTCCGGCGGGGGTTTGGAACTATACTAAGTGTCTGGCAATGAGCAGAGTAAGTTATAATACTGCTACGAACAATATATGAAAGTAATTAGTGTCTTAAAATAAAGAATTTGATATGAAAATTTTCACACCTTTGTCACCATTACCTGCTAAAGGAACCACGATTCAGGTTTCATGTTTGGGGATCGTTCTTACCTGTGTTGGGGACACACATTTACTTATAAGACGTAAGACTGGCCGTCGTGGGCTCTTGGGCTATATGTATGCTTATCTCTATCTTTAAAACTACGCAACGGTTCAGTTTGCGAACACTGATTAGATTTTTTTATTTTTTTTATATAGCATATGCTGGTGGTCACTCTATTCTCCCAAATTTGAACTTAAATGAAATAGTATTATTGTAAATATGTACAACATTAAAAAAAAATACGAACTGAGTTTCTTGTCAGTTCTTCTCATCTCGAAATCATTCAGAACTGACGGTAGATTTGACATATCATAAGAGTCTGTAATAGACCTACATGAATAAAGATAAAAAAACGGATTTTGAAGTGGTTTTTTTTAATAGACTGAGTGTTTCAAGAGGAAGGTTTATATATATATAACACATGTATACCCGTCCGAAGCCAGGGCGAGTAGTATGGTATAAAATGTACAGACAAAGTCAGCGGTAACAGGTAGTAAATAAAATAAAGATCGTTCCTGTAATATGGCAATCAACATTTTTAAGTTTACAGCGGTTTTATTTCCCGACGGTCTCAAGTAGAAGCTTTTTAACAAATGAAATCCCCATTCCGCTCGTATTCGGACCGAAGTGCTGGGATTTCATGAGAATGTGCCCGTAAAACCGTTTTATTGCTGTAAAAATAATTATTTTGATGTCCGTGCCGCGGCTTGTTCAAGAAATGTACGTAACATTTCATGTTATACAGCTATAGCCTTCGTTCCCAGATTTTCTTAACCTTTTTTGAGTACACGAACCCTTAGAAATAAAGCACTTTTTTTTTATTAGAACACCAAGAATGTAATAGTGTAAACCACATTAACACAATTATATTATATGTAACAGACCAGCTACTCGTCCTGGCTTCGCACGGGTGAACAAGTAGTATATATATAAAATTCAAAATTCAAAAATCATTTATTCATGTAGGACATTTTAGCCGCTTATGAACGTCAAATTTTTACATTATAATTTTATTTTTTCCCTACCTTTTTTATTTTTTTTCCCTACCTAAAACTTCCTGTAGAATCATTCTATCTATTAAAAAAACCGCTTCAAAATACGTTGCGTAGTTTTAAAGATTTAAGCATACATAGGGACAGACAGCGACAGCAACTCTATTTTTTACTATGTAATGATGATTATAATTAATACGAACTATTTAACAAAAAACACAGGAATACATTTCCTAATAATTATTTCACTATTGTAAAATAACTAAGGTAAAAATAATCATAGTGAAATTAAACACAATGGAATATAATCAAATATTAAAAAAAAAAACAATACACCACAGCGTTTAAAAAATGTTTAATAACATAGTGGGCGATAAAGGAAACCAGGGAGTTGAAGGATATATATATATATATATTGTATATATTAATATTATAAAGAAACACTACTAACTAGGGCCAGGAAGGGAAACCGAAGAGGAACAATATATAGTAGTGACAATTTAGAATATAATATTGGTATTCGAAATATAAAACATATAAAATAGTTATAGACAAATAAGTGGCCTGTATTCCACAAACATAAATATTAATATAAAAAAAGCATGAAAAACGTACCATTCATACCAAAATGTTACCACGTTTTCGACGGAGTTTACCTCAATAGCAACTAAGCCTTAACGTTTTTACACCAGTAATACCTTGCTTTAAAATGTTTAATATAAAACAAACTCTATTAACTAAACGTTAGAGCTCATTTTTGTGTAAATTAAGAGTAGGGTTACTTTAGTGGCAATTATATTTTATATTCACCTGTGGCAGGGCGGACTAGTACGTCTAGACACGCTAAGTTATTATCAAAACCCACTTGAATACCTAGTATGGAATTATGAAGTACACGAACAACGAAAGCAATGGAGACATACGTATATTTTAAATTATATTGCAGGTATTATATTTAATGATTTTATGAATTTGTGAAAACTGTAATGTAATCTAAATGTAATGATTCAACAATGATAATTAAAAGCATACGAAGAGTTACATAGGTTCTAAACCTTTGGTATTTTTTAAGTCGTTTCATGAAATCCTATCTTTCGCACTAATTAAATGTTTAAAATAAATAGAATACAATACAAAAAATAGACTACAAGTAATAAGAGCAGTTTTGAAAATAAAACTAATTTACTTAATAAACAATCTCGCAATCTTTCCTACATATTTGTTATGATAAATATTGTTTGTGATAATTTGAGTTATTATGTGTACACCAAATTCTCCAAACCAAATAAACATCCATACAAATTTATTTTTAAACTCTTAATTAATACATACTTTATTGTAATGATAATTAAATTATTTAAAGTGATTGTTATTATTTTTACCGATATAGACTTTATAAAGAGTCGTTTGAATGGGTCTTACCACAGATAAGAGAATATTACATAATATCATATTTAACACGCCAAACAGATGTAAATTGTATTTTGGTTGTAGGCTATGACAGTAAGATATATGATAACGAGTTGCAATATCTTCATCTTCTGGAATGGCGATGAATAAGTGGTAGCACGGTCGCATCAATGTACTATATGTACATTGACGCGACCGTTAAGCGATTTAATTAATATATTAAGCGACGAATACCTATAACAGATCGTCAACTTAATTGCGATTCTTAAAAAAAAAAGTTTAAAGTAGACTCAACGAGCAGTTCTGTTCTAATTATGGTCACGTGAGTTGTATACAAGCTAACGAGAAATATATCGCCGGCCTCCCCGCCGTGAACGGTAAATTTCATTATAGAAAATGCAAATGGTAAACTTTTTTTTCACCTCGCAGTCTCATGTGACTCAGTACTATTGAATTATGTATGTGTGGTACTATATAGTTTGTAAATTTAATAATAATATATTTGCTCACATTACTTTTAACATTCATGTACTATTAGCTTTGTCTGCGGTTTCACCCGTAGTAAATTTCAATATAAAATATAGTCTATGTGTTATTCTAATGCATAAGCTATATTACTGCTTATATTAAATCAAAATCCGTTTGGTAGTTTTTGCGCGAAAGAGTAACATACTTACAAGCTTTCATGTTTATAATATCACTAGCTTTTACAAGCGGTTTCGCTCGCATAACTTCATTACTGGCTGATGATAATGTGGATGGTGCTGAAGTAGCAAAATGTTGATTAATTAATTGTTAATTAGTTTTGTTTTTAATAAAATTTATTTTGTTTTATTTTAAGTAAAAAGTATCCTATGTTCATTTTAATACCTCCAAGAACGTGTATATATTTCATGGTGATCGATTCAGTAGTTCTTGCGTGAAAGAGGAATAAACATCACTACTTTCACATTTATAATATTAATAAGCATTAAGATTTTAACAGCTAGATGGAGTGAACTGGAAGAGAAGGGCTGATGATCATGCCCAGTGGCATGCCTTGGGAGAGGCCTATGTCCAGCAGTGGACTGCAGTGGGCTGATGACGATGATATTGATAATTATGTTCTATTTTAAGTCACAAATGCAATAAAGAGTATATAATATTCCTGGACAATTCACATAGCGCCATCTAGTCCGAGGCTAAGCAGATCTTGTGTTATGAGTCATCATCATCATCGCAGCCCGGAAGACGTCCACTGCTGGACATAGGCCTCCCCCAAAGATCTCCACGACGATCGGTCCTGCGCTGCTCGCATCCAATGCCTTCCAGCGATCTTGACCAGATCGATCGCCTCCAGCAAGGTGGACCACCTTGCTGGAGGCTTTCCCACGCTGCGTCTTTCGGTCCGTGGTCGCCACTCGAGAACTTTACTGCCCCAACGGCCATCTGTCCTACGAGCTATGTGCCCTGCCCATTGCCACTTCAAAGTCGCAATTCTTCGGGACTTGACAATAATTACATGTGTTTTGGAAATACATATATGGAAAACATTTTGACTTATATAAAAAATCATACTTATGAATATAAATGTTTGTATTGTACGAGGAATCAAACCAGTGATCTTCGGCACTGATCCGAGGATCATATATTTATATATATTCATCTGTAATAAATAATTTAAGTACATAATTTAGTAATCATTTAACACAAACTTAGCTCAACTTGAGACTAGATGGCGCTGTGTTAATTGTCTAGGGGTATTATTATTGTAATTATTACAAATTGAACTTCGGTAAAACTCTACCGAGACTACTTTAACGAAGTTATTACACAGTTATTACTTGTCGAACAAAATGATAAATCTTTTTCAATGTTTCAGCGAGATTTCCCCGCGATCATCTTATTAAGGCGCGTAAAACGTTACACAAAATTAACCGGAACTTTTTCGAGTCGAAACGCGAATTAGCGGAGAAAGTTTTTTTTACGAGTTCGGGAAGCAACTTTTGTTATTTAGTTAGCTGAGATGAGAGCTTAGAAAGAGTTGCTGTAACCTCGCTCATTGATACTGTTCCGAAACCTTAATTTATCAACTTTTAAGATTAACTTCAGCTGGAATCTACGTCGTAATGGACGGTACTAAACCTAGAGAGAGTTGTAGCATAATGTTGTTATACTCCACTTTACTTCAATTGGTAGCGGGTTCGATTCCTTCAACAACTTAAACAAATTTAAATTTAAGCACTTGAATAATCATAGTTATTTTTTTTTCTACCGCTCATTCGGAAAGCTATTTCATAACTGACATTGACAGTCTCAAAATTAACAAAATTACCTTTGTAGAGAAAGTAATACATAATATTGAGTATAAGAAAAGGGTAGGTATGAATTAAAAAGTAACCAACACAAAAAACAGGAAGCTTAAACATTTAAAAGACATTTTATAGAGAAACAGTCTATATACATAAAATCACATGCCATATATTCCCTGCAACCGAAGTCCGAGTGTGTGTACCATACAATTTTATTGGCCAAAACCCCAGTTGCCAAATAGCCACAGTTTATGACACAACATCGGTTCAGCGGTGATTTTGAAGCTTTCAAACGACTTCGATGCGTTGCAAAAAAGGCTTAGGGTATAAAACAGGCAATGAAAGTGCTGATAATCGTATACGACGTTCTGCAGAATGGCCCCTTACTTAACGGTCGGGATATTTTCAGGTTAATCCGGGTAATGCTGCAATTAGCGGTGATAGTGGGGATTCCGGATGAGAAGTCGGATATCAGGGTTAATTAGGGAACTAAATTTAATGGGTGAAATAAATATAGGACACTATAGGCGTTTGGAACTAAATATGAAACGCTTAGAATGATAATAGTAACCCTGGACAATTCACAAAACGTCATCTAGTCTCAAGCAAAAGAGTTTGTGTTATGGATACTAGACAACTGATACAAATATTTATATATTTTTTTGTAATTAGGTACATACCTAATATACAGATAGAACACTCAGATATATTTGATTTATTTATATTATATTATTACATATCTATGTTAGTCCATAAGGTATTTAATATGTGACATTGTAGTCTGAAATAAATATATGAAGAGAATAATTTAAAAATATCTATATATATTAAATATTATATATCAGAGATAACATAATATTATATAATAGAATAGAAATAGAATAGAAAATCATTTATTGAAATAAACTTAATTTAAGCACTTTTGAATAGTCAACATTTTTTTTAATCTACCGCTCATTCGGAAAGCTGTCTCATCACAAGAAGAATAAGCAAGAAACTTGTGTGTTGCTCTTTTAAACAATCCTTGTAAGTTCACATTTTACAAGTCGAAACGTGTGAATACAAACTACCAACCAGCACTAATTTATTTAGGCTCAAATATAAAAACACTATTAGATTAAATCAGTCGTAGTGATAAGAGTAGACCAGTCCCTACAAGCAGCACTCGTTCACGAGTATGACGGATGAGCCAGCCATCATTGCGCTCGACCACGTCACAGCTACAAAAATTACTATATGGTAGTTACAGTATTGGCACTTTACATGCTCTATATACATAATATATATGTATATATATATCTTACTAATATTATAAACGTGAATGTTTGTTAGTATGGATGGATGTTCGTTACTCTTTCCTGCAAAAACTACTGAACAGATTTTGATTAAACTTTACAGTAATATAGCTTTTACATCAGAATATATATACACACTGGCTATAATTCAAAAATATATTATGTACATTGAGATTGTGATGTAGACGAAGTCGCGTGGGTCAGCTAGTATATGTAATAAATTAAAGTTATTTATAACTTGAACCACTAACTTATTTAGATTACTTGTATTCTCTAAGCGAGCTTGTTTAAATTGCAAAACAAAATTACAGCGGCTTCCACAGATAACTTGGGTCATCTTGAATCTTAAAGGTCCTTTGTACTTGGCCTTCAAAATTATAATTTAAATAAAATATAATTTAAATAGAATATGAATCTGTGTAGAGTCTGTATGAGTCTGTGAAGATTTCATTAAATTTAATTAGTTTTTTTTAATCTTAGTATTATTTAGGGACTATTACTAATCTTATCTTCTGTTATAATTACTGAGGAAGTGACAACCCTAACTTTGTTTATAATCTGTGTCAATGTAGCATATAATTAATCTGTGCAGGATACGGATATGTAACACTTTCTTTTTCTTGTTCTCTGTCTCTCGTGTAAAATCTTTGTAGTGTGTGACATGTTTTGTTCCTTTGTTTCTACTAAATAAAATTCTGTACGTGAGTTATATAAAACTGCGTATCTTTATAACTGCTAACAACAACATCTTCTACTATTTTTTTTATACCACGATGGTAGCAAACAAGTATATGGTCCTTCCGATGATAACTTGTTACCATAGTTTATGCCGACTCTTAAAAATCTTAATATTTTAGGAAGGGTTTCTTGAAAACTTCATGCTGTAGTCTCTTCAGAAAAACCTCGGCATTCTACAATGTAATATTGAAATAACAGTTTTGTACTACATGCATATGAATATATATAAGGTACATATACCAAAATAACAATTTTTATAATTTTTGTCTGTCTGTCTGTCGGTCTGTTTGTTCCGGCTAATCTCTGAAATGGCTGGACCGATTTTGACGGTACTTTTTTTGGCAGGTAGCTGATTTATAAGGAGTAACTTAGGCTACTTTTATTTTAGAATAATAAAGTTAAATTCCACGCGGACGAAGTCGCGGGAACAGCTTGTTTTTTAAAAAACCGGTTTATTTGATAGAAAAAACTTTCTAATCTTTTTTGTGGTACTTGAGAATGTTGAAGCCTATTATTTGTAATATTGAAATAACCGTTTTTTGAAAACTTCATGCTGTAGTCTCTTCAGAAAAACCTCGGCAGGTAGTTCAGTCTACAATGTAATATTGAAATAATCGTTTTTTACTACATGCATTTGAATATAAATACGGTAAATACACCAAAATAACATTTATTACAATTCTTATCTGTCTGTCTGTTTGTTGGTTCCGGATAATCTCTGAAATGGCTGGACCGATTTTGACGGGACTTTTTTTGGCAGGTAGCCTAAGTTACTCCTTATTATAGGAGGAACGTAGGCTGTCTGCTAAAAAAAGTCCCGTCAAAATCGGTTCAGCCATTTCAGAGACTTTTTCTGCTACTTTTATTTTAGAAAATGAATGTTAAATTCCATGCAGATGAAGTCGTAAGGAACAGCTAGCATATAATATGTCTTTGGACATCGTCGGCTCGTGGGACTGGAGTCCGCGAGCAATGCTACGGGGCGCGGCTCGAGGGGGTTCGAATAGCACTGCACCGGCCGCCCAGACTTCACACCACCGAGATCGACTCGCGCGCTCATTATTCCATTTAATCAATTCTCAATATTACTTATCTTATATCAAGTTACAGTCCACATAAGTATTTAATTTAAAAGTCCTTAGTTTAATACTCTACATTATTATTATTATTTATTCTTTATTGAACAAAAAAAAATTTGTACAACAGGCGAGCCTAATGCCGTATGGCATTCTCTCCCAGCTAACCTTGGGGTATAAGCAGAAAGCGTAGTGGGGTATTAGCGAGAGCTGTTTTAAATTTACTAATACAGATAAATAATATAATATGTAAGATATATATTGAATTAATAAAATAATATATACATATATACACATACATACACGACATATGTATAATGTATATACATAATATTATTTTTTTTGATTTGTAGAAACGCTGTTATATATATTACATATTTTAATTTTTAAATTGTACTTTGCATGTGCATTGAAAGTCAACGCTAAAACTATGTTTACTAAACTATGTTATGCTGAGTTGTGATACACATTGGCTCTGTTTTTTTAATGTTTGTAAATTATGACTTGTATATTTTATGTAATTATTCCTGCACTTAATACAACAACGAGTCAGTAAAATATATTCTACTATCAGACCCGGCCACGTGGTGTGGCTAAGGTTATTGAATAAAATAATATTGCGACTATAAATTGAGATGTAAGCTATCCTATCTTTCAAGTCGGATCAAATTGCACACAACGTCCAAATCAAATTTGCAATCGATTCAGTAATTTACGAGTACATCGCGAACATACAACGTGACACGTAATTTTTATACATAAAGATTCGACTCTACTCATAGTTGCATGGTTTGTATGGAGAGGTGTAGGGGCCATGCAGCCCTAAAGTCATTTTTTATCAATATTTATATTTCCAACGTTAAATAAATGTATACTCAAATGTCAAAAGAAATATCAACAAATTAAGCGTCCTCGAATACAATTGGATCAGCCATTTCGCTTTTCTTCGCCTCTTCCAATACGGTGGGAGAAATTCTGAAGCGTATAATTTTACGCTTTGATGAAAAGAAGCACTTCGGAGCGCATAACTGTGTTTGACTTTGGCGTTATATTTAATGAGATATTGGACACGTTGCTACCTAATCATTATATTAACACGTGAAGAAATTTTGTACTCATTTTTATGAAAATGAGTACAAATATAGCGCGGATGGAGTATAGGAGTATGTAATTTCGAACCTATCTTACAAATATTGCAAACCTGAAAGTTTGTGAGTATGGATTGATGGATGAAAGATGCTTGTTACAGTTATAATTTAATATATATTATGTAAATTGGGCAAAACAAAATTATAAATGTTAAGTAAGTGTGATGCAGATAAAGTTGCGTCAAATAGTCTTAAGCTAAGCAGAGTTTGTGTTATAGGAACTAGACAACTGATAAATACTTAGATACTTATATATATATATAGATGTAATGCGTAGAAATGAAGATCATATATTAAGGAAGGTGTTACATCTGCATGTGGATGGTTATAATGGCAGAGGAAGACCGAAAAAGAGATGGATGGACTGTGTGAAAGATGATATGGTGAGAAGGGGAGTAAATAACGAGATGATTGCAAACAGAGATGAATGGAAGAGAAAAACATATTACGACGACCACAATGTATATATACTAGCTGACCAGGTAAACAATTAAAAAGACTATTAAAAACTAGGGGTTAGTGACACAAGGGTGAAAATTAGTATTGTATGTATTTGTTAATGCTTCTATTTCTATTTCTATAATAAAATAAATAATAAAAATTGTCGAAAAAATTTTAAAAATCTTTTTGGGGCATGTCACCCTTTTACCACTTAGGGGTATAAAAATTAATTATAAACCTATTCTCAGACCTACAGAATATACACATACAATTTCATCAAAATCGGTCAAGCCGTTTCGGAGGAGTATAAACACGAACCCGGTACAAGATTTTTATATCATTACATAGTATAAAATGAAGTCGCTGTCGCTGTTTGTCCCTATGTATGCTTAAATCTTTAAAACTACGCAATGGATTTTGAAGCGGTTTTTTTTAATATATAAAATGATTCAAGAGGAAGGTTTATATATATAATTCATGTACACCCATGCGAAGCCGGGACCAGAAGCTAGTATATTTATAAAATACATATAAACTTCTGTATCAGTTGTCTAGTACCCATAACACAAACTCTGCTTTCCTTGTGACTAGATGGTACTGTCTGAATTGTCAAAACATATTATTATACACAGATAGTGGATAGTGGGAAGCCGGGGCGAGTAGCTAGTGTAATATATATGTAAACGAAACAGTATGTTATATATAAAATGTTAGTGTAACATTATTTCAGATAAGAATTCTCGGATGCATCCCCTCTAAAGCAGTTTTGCGGGAGTCTCAATGCATTTTCTGAAATCAACGACAGCGTCTCGCATTTTATGTCGAGGCACGCTTCTTCAGGTTTCGTTTTAAGAGAGCTTATACATCTTATATTATCTTATATTATAATTAATTCGTCAAGAGGTACGGTAGACTCGAACGAAATCTTATGTGAATAACAAAACATACAAAAATACTGATTTCGCGTCGACAACATATGTCCGCAAAATTCGGATTGTGGAGTATTTCGTTAAATTCTAATGACACTGACAAACAAACTGCAGTCGCCATCTTTTCATTTCACTAGCATTTTCTTCGGTCGTTGACGTTTCGCGAAAATATTGTTTTTGACACTTTTTTATGATAAAAACACATACCTACTCGTTTTTTCTTTAAACCTGAAATTGGCCGATTGCGAGACAAATTTAGCAATTTTTTTTTATTAATTTCTTTTACGGCTCTGGATACAAATCCTTATTGGCCCAACTTAAAGTTGTACAAAAAAAATAAAAATTATTTATATGAAAACTTTTGCACTTTTTATTTACTATATTTATTAAACACAATGAACGAAGCTTTACAAATCTATGCCTTGCATACTTTTAATATTCCATGAGAACCGATGACTACAGAAATATCTACCCACATTTCACCCGAGCGAAGCCGGGTTTCATCTAGTCTATAATAATAATTTCGTCAAGAGGTACGGTAGACTCGAACGAAACCTTATGTGAATAACAAAACAAAAAAAAATATTGATTTCGAGTCGACAACATATATCCGCAAAATTCGGATTGTGGAGTATTTCGTTAAATTCTAATGACACTGACAAACAAACTGCACTCGCCATCTTTTCATATCACTAGCTAACAATCAATCAACACATCGCGTGCGTTTGCGCCAAAAATGTATCCATCACAAAGAACTGTGACTCATATGACTGTGTAAAACGAAACGTCTTGCCTTGATAAATACTTAGATACTTCTGTGAATATATCTTATTATATATCTTATATATAAAATTCTCGTGTCACAGTTTTCGTTCCCATACTCCTCCGAAACGGCTTGACCGATTCTCATGAAATTTTGTGAGCGAAAGTTTGTGAGTATGGATGGATCGATGTTTGTTACGCTTTCACACAAATTCTACTAAACGGATTTTAATGGAACTTTATAGTAATATAGCTTATATATCGGAATAATACATGGGCGATAATTTTGAAAGATATTATATCTAATGATAAATGTCAAGTAAGTGTGATGTAGATGACATTACGTCAACCAGTCTTAAGCTAAACAGAGTTTGTGTTATTGGTACTAGACATCTGATTAATACTATATATATATACATTAAAAACAACGATTAATAATACACATATCAAAATTATAAATCATTTTTTGATGTACATATAATATTTTAGCTTATTTATCAACATTTTTAATTTTATTTAATAATACGAAGTTGTCGGTTGACACGATGTACTCGTACCTATATAGATACAAACATAATCATTACATAGTATAAAATAAAGTCGCTGTCGCTGTCTGTCCCTATGTATGCTCAAATCTATAAAACGCAACGGATTTTGAAACGGTTTTTTTTAATATATAGAGTGATTCAAGAGGAAGGTATATATGTATAATACATGTACACCCGTGTGAAGCCGGGGTGGGTAGCTAGTATATTATATAGTATTAACATATTAAGAGATGAGAGTGAATTAACAAAACTGAAGTAAGCATACTCCTCTGGGCAATTCACACAACGCCATCTAATCTCAAGCTATGCAGAAATGTCGACAAATCGAACCTGCGATCATCGAAATTAATAAGATATTTTAGCTGTTTATGAACGTTATAACTATGTTATACCAGATGGAAGGGGATTGTTAGTAATGTGTACTCATGACCCTATTACTAGCAATGTACCATGTCAGGTTGACCTCCACGCGGTTCCCCCTGGAAACCATCGTGATAAATTCTTAGTGAATTTATCACTGGCTAACTGACCTGAACTCATGTTCAATCTTATCATCCTCCACTGGTGCCCCGCCAGCGTAAACCGTTAGCGCAGGCGGGTGCACCATTCCATTATCATCCATAAAAAAACTGTGTTATGTCAAGCAAGTTAAAGAAAAATTGGAGTCGTGTCATATCAATAGCTAAAGACTGATAGAAGCTCGTGGAAGGTGGCGGGAGCTCCACCGACAAGAGCACAGCTCTTAAATTATGAATGAATGAATTATAGTAATTTGACGACCTCGGTGGTCTAGCGGTCAAGCACACTGCTTTACGACCGATGGTCGCGGGTTCGATTCCTCGCACGGCACAAACATTTGTATTTATGAGTATGATTGTTTGTATCGGTCTGGGTGTTTTCTATGTATAATATGTATGTATTTACAAAAAAATATATATATCTATGTATATGTATCAGCTATCTAGTACCCATAACACAAGCTCTAGCTAGCTTAACTTGGGTCTAGATGGCGCTGTGTGAATTGTTCTGAGATTAATATTATTATTATTAATTTTTTTTCTCTACAAATTCAGGTAACACATTCTACAGTCTCTATTATGTAAAAACAGTTGCAATCAGTCCGCGTTTTATTCCTAGACGCCCCTCGAGTGAAAAAAAAGGTATTTTACAGTCGCAGTTTGAGACGGGAGATGTTGAAGTAAATGCAACTGGGACAACTATATGTAGATATCTTTTACAAATTCAAGTATCTTTATTCAGGTCTATTACAGACTCTTATGATATGTCAAATATACCGTCAGTTCGGAATGATTTAGAGATGAGAAGAACTGACAAGAAACTCAGCTTGTATTCTTTTCAGTAAAACGTTGAACATGTTTAAAATAATACAGATTCATTTTAAATTCAAATTTGGGAGAATAGAGTGACCATCTATAAAATAAGATTAATACCAGCTGAGTTTCACCACCGTACCACCCGCCAGAAACTGAAATACCATCCTGATCATCTGGATGAATGGCGGTCTTCCACAGTGCGGTTTTCTAGAAACTTTTTACCATGCACAACCACATCGTGGAATCACCTTCCAGTAATGGTATTTGCGAACCGATACAATATTGAAATCTTCAAGAAAAGAGCTTGTTCCTTTTTAAATATATGTTTATTACATGTTATATATATGTTTATAACATATGTTTAGTACAGTATATGATTATTTTGTTGCTATATAGTTATAAAAAGTAAATATGTTTATTATTGAATCAAATATGGTGGAAAAAACGAAGTGTCTGTTTGTAAAATCACCTATTATTTAAAATTAATAGCTTTTAAATTTATTTATGCATACAACGGAATTGAAACATTTCACTAAATGCATATCAAAGTATATATGGTAAAATGTAAAAAAAAATTAATTCGTATGTTTGTCTATTTATTTGTTCTTGCTAATCTCTGAAACGGGTATATAGATTTTGATAGGACTTTCACTTGCAGATAGCTAATGTTGTAAGGAGTAACTAAGATCATATATATTACAAATTTTTACTATTTACCAAAAATTTAATTCGCTGGTAACAGCTAATATTTACCTATATAAAAAAATAATAATAAGTGTAGTCAGGGAACACTGTAGTCACTTCAAAATTATAGTAATTATTTCTTAAGTAACATTGTAAGAGCGAGAACACATTACTCTCTTTTTTTGTAATCGGTAGAGAAATGGCAAACTGTGTAGAGAAGAAAGAGATGAAGAGAGTAATAGAAAAAGTAGATAAATATAAGACTTTTAGTCATCTATCGAAGACCTCGGTGGTCTAGCGGTCAAGCACACCGCTTTACGACCGATGGTTGCAGGTTCGATTCCTCGCACGGCACAAACATTTGTATTCATGAGTATGATTGTTTGTATCGGTTTGGATGTTTTCTATATAGTACGTATGTATTTACAAAAAAAATCTATGTATATGTATAAGTTATCTAGTACCCACAACGCAAGCTTTAGCTAGCTTAATTTGGGTCTAGATGACGCTGTGTGAATTGTCCTGAGATTATTATTATTATCTAAAGTTATCAAATCTTACGTTTTCTCTAAATAGGTATTAAATGAAATTGTATCATATCCAATTAGGTATATATTGTTTTTTCATTATTGTTATAAACTTAAAATGTTGTTTAGAATCGAACAACTAAACACACCATTTTCATGTCAAGTCTATTTTCGTATTATGTAAACTGAAATGTAGTTGAAATGTACGTCAAAACAAGAGCCGACGTCCATACCACGTTGAAAACACCGGTTCTCGTCCGATCACCGAAGTTAAGCAACGTCGGGCGCGGTCAGTACTTGGATGGGTGACCGCCTGGGAACACCGCGTGCCGTTGACTTTTTTGTTAGAAATTATAGTAAAAATGGAACAAAATATATGTTAAAAATAATAATTGGTTAAATTTGAAATTATTTATAATACTAATATTAGACAATTTTCTTTTACAAAAACAAAACTGACAAAATAGCTCTTTGCCAGTAAGAAGAATATAAACTAACAGTAGAATGCCTACTCTGCCTGAAGTAAAGTAAATATATATATATAAAAAAAAAACCCTACAAGGGGGTCGAGGGGAGGGTTAGTAATGCTATATTATCTTATCTGTGGTAATCCGGACTGACATTTCCATTGCTAGCAATATACTACGTCAGGTTGACCTCTACATGGTTCCCCTGGTAATCATTATAATAAATTCCTTAATTTGTCATGAAGTGCTAAGTGACCTGACCTTATTTTCATCTTATCATACTCCACTGATGCCCCGCTAGCGTAAACGTTAGCACAGGCGGGTGCAACAAACCATTATCATACAATAAAAAATCTACATTGGTAGTATCAGATCGATCTCGACGCGGTCTCACCTGGAAACTATCGTAACTAATTACTGTTAAATACGCTATGACAATGGCTACCTTACATAAATCTTCGTCTTGACCTTCTCCATTATCTAGATAAAGAATTATTATTCACAAAAAAACATTGAGCTGATGTTGATATTAATCATATATACTCGATTTGTAGTATTGAAAGATGCGTGTAAAAAATTGTGTGAGTATTAGAATATGAAGTGTATTCAAACATAAAACTCCAAAAAATGTGGAACGCTTCACGATTTTGCGTGTCATCCTTGCGCAGGGGCCATGCTAATCTTCTCTGTATCGTTCCAATTTTAGTATATGTACTGCCGAAGCAAGTACATTTGAAATTTGTTAAAAACTGTATATATACCGTGCATACGAAAAATATCATTAGCGCGTTGTAGGCTTTTAGCCAATTGTACAAATTCGTGGTTGATATGAAATATGAAAATAAGATGTTATAAATACTGGGTAATTCACAATATTTAACGTATATTTAAATATGAAAAAATAATTATAAAGTTATAGAAATACTTATTAAAGCTATAATTAACAAAAATAGTCTTAAAAGCGCCATCTATATGATATAATTGAAAGTTTCAATGTAACAGAAATCACAGACGTTTGTAAAGTAGCATCAATTCAAATTAAAATATATTCAAAACATCGAAAGCAGATACAGATAGCTAATATATTTCAAATTTTTTATTGTAGAACGCTCTTTTCTAGATATTTTTCCAATACACAACACCATAAAAATGGTTGAGAGAGTAGTACTACCCTGTACTCACAGATGGCGCTTTAGACATAATATTCTAAGTACTGTTTGGTTTAGTAGTACAATATACCACTCACTAGATGGCGCTTATCAAAGTAACGCCATCTGGACTTTATTGGGGAATACAATAGTCATCCCTTGCTAAGTAGACTCACCCCTCAAAACATTTTTTTTTGTTGTTTGAACATTTTAGTAGGCATTAAATAGAGGGCGGTTATTGATAATAATACATTACTACGTATTTTAATTGTAATGTTATTTTGCTGCGAGTTTTTAATTAATATTTTTATTTCTGTATTCTTTGTGTCCACATATACATTTGTATCGTTTCATTTGTCTTTACCTACTTCAATGCGTCTTTCATTGAATGTATCAATAAATTGTCAAAGTAAACTGCGATTAAAATCTAAGACCATTCATTTATAGTCGTAAACAATCCTCTGTTGCTTCGTTTACATTAATCATTCTAATTTGTACTTAAAGACCTAACTAATTAGGTTAATTACTCAATAGATACATTTGTTTATAGGTTCTAAAAAGAAGAGCCATTTTACTAACTTACCGTTAAATTTATAGACTTGAAATTTTGGTAGTTGTAGTATATTAAAGTTTCTTAAGAGTTGGCAACGCGCACGTAACACTCCTGGTATTTCAGGCGTCCATAGACCACGGTAACACTTTACCGTGATGAAAAACAGATTAAATTGTATTTACTGCAGTATATTTACTGAATATCTCCATAAATATATGTACTATCCCCCACCAGATGAACCGCGATCTTGTTTGCCATTGCCATTACATAAAAAAAGTTTAATAGCTGTTAACAATGAAAAATAATTTCTGCTCTTTTCGTACCTTCGCGTTGTATACCTAACAATACCTATCAATGTTCCGGACAACCGCCCGAAGGTTAAGGGATTATACTGTACAAACAAACATTAATTTGTTTGTTTGTTATTATTTTGTTTTCACTCGGCACGTGTCACGTCATAGCTTAATAAGCACAGCATATAGTCGACCCTGAATACGTTATTATTGATAAATATGGCTACCCTTATCTAATTAGTGCTATTCAGGGGTAGAATTGGAGTGTGTAGGAAATCTCGCCCTTAACGAATAGTACATCAACTAATTTGTAGATATTGAATTGAAGCAAATCTATACTAATAATAGAGAGTTATTAGATCCTTACTAATATTCTAAATATGAAAGTAGCTCTGTCTGTCTATCTGTCTCCCTTTCGCGTTAAAACTACTAAACCAATTTTAATGAAATTTGGTACATATACAGTGTATAGACCCTGAGAAAGAACTTAGGTTGTAAAAATGGGTTGTAAAGAGTTGAAAAGTGGGATGAAAAGTTGTATGGAAAAATCGGAATTTTTAAAGCTAGAAGCTTGAAACTTATTTTCAGGCTGTTGATTAGATATAAATAAAGTAAAATGGTGAGTAAAATAAAATGCTGACCGAGGTCAGTATAGCATGTGGACAAAGTCGCAGACACAGCTAATATCAAATAATTTTATTGCCATTTGATGGTAGAATTACAGATAGTATTATATATAGAGAATATTAGTTATAAATATATAAAGACAAAATACCTACGTCTTTTTTTTTAATTTATAATTTCAGTTCTATTTGGTTAATTAAATATGTAGTTCTAAATTAACTTAATCAAATTTCAAATTCCGAATAATAAATATATTTTTTTCTGTTTGATATGCTGTTATTGATGTTTGAATTACTTATTAACGGTAAGAATCGAATTTGAAATTCGAACATTTTTAAAATTAGAAAAGATAAGGAATCAAGAAGTTTGAAATTCGAATGATAGCATTTTTAAAATTAGAAAAGAACAGAGTTCAAGAAATTAATTTATTATTTCTTATATTCCAATTTTAAATTTGCTTTAACATACATTATAGTTGTTTAAACTAATTACAAGTTAAAAATAACATGTATTTTTAAAAAGCACACCTACAATAATGTATACAGAGATGTTTTTTGAGTGTGGGCGCAATGGATGTATTACTAGGGTTCCGGCACCTGTCGTGGCGAGGTATAAATTTAACGGAACTTGATATCTGTTGCTATTCGCAGTGATTTATCAGATCCTCGGTGCATTGGATAGCGTATTGTAAAGAAAATCTGTCTTGTGGACATAGAGATTTATTTGTTTTAACATGATCTGGTGTAGTGGATTAGAACGCTGGGTTTCCTTCAGATGGTCGTGAGTTTAATCCATTACAATTTTATTTGATAGTTTTCCTATGTATTATAATAAGAACCGTGGACAATTCACACAGCGCCATCTAGTCCCGAGTTAAGCAGAGCTTGTGTTATGAATACTAAACAAGTGATACAAATGTTTATATATGCATTTTTTTTTGCAAATAGGTACATACATAGAAAACATGCAAACGGATACAAACAATCATATTCATGACTAGCTGTACTCGCGACTTTGTCCGCGTGGAATTTAACTTTATTTTTCTAAAATAAATGTAGCCTAAGTTAATCCTTATTACATCAGCTGCCCGCCAAAAAAGTTCCGTCAAAATCGGTCCAACTATTTCAGAGACTAGCCGGAACAAACAGACAGACAGACAAAAATTGTACAAAATATATTTTGATGTATGTACTGTATTTATATTCTTATGCATGTACTAAAAAATCGGTTATTTCAATATTACAATTGTAATAGTACAAATGTATAGATTACAAACGTTTGTATAAACGAGGAATCGAACCAGCAACCATCGTATGTAAGGTGGTGGCTAAACCATTTGGAACTTTGGTCAATTCATATCTGGCCATTATGAATAGAAGTTAACTACAATTTTATATTTAGAAAAGTAGAGTATTTAGTGTCTTCTATAGTTTGTAAATTTTCGTGTTTAACATATTGTGGTCCTTTTACTTTTACATATATTTTTACATAGATGTTTCCCCCGTCAAGTTCTTTAATTCTTTACGCTTGGCATTCATTTTGACAGATATTGCTCACTAACGATTGTCATGATGAAATGAAATGACAGACGTGAATGGCAATAGTTGTTCATGCATGTAATTCCATTTAATTGTCAGAAATAAACACCTACATAAGTACGAAATGTAAATAAACTGGCTGTTAAAAAACCGCGGTTAACATATTGTGATGATCCTTATACTTTTACATATATTTAACTTTTCACTATATTCACACTGCAGATTAAACTCGTAGAAAACCGTTGGACCAAGGTCAAATTCAAATTCAAATTCAAAAATCATTTATTCATGACATTTTAGCTGCTTATTAACGCTTATGAACAAATTTTTTTATAATATAATTTTTACCTTACCGTCCAGTTCAGTATATAGATCCAATTGAGAAGAACTGGTAAGAAACTCGATTGAATTACTTTTTTTTTAATTGCCAGTTTATTTACAATATATATTTATATAGGTGTAAGTCTAACATTAAATGAAAATCCCGTGCATGAACAGTTATTGCCATGCACGCTCGTCATTCAAGTAATCGTTTAGTGAGTAATAGGGTTTGCTCAGTAAATATGATTTAGCAGCTGTTTTTTAATAAGTAATACTTCATTTTTATATTATTAATAAAAAATAATTTATTTAAAGGTAATTCCAGAATATCCTTTAGTATCTTATTGTATTTTTTTATAATTATTCCCATAAAAGACTTATTGACTTTTTCTAAACGATAAAGTCACGGTAAATATCTCGTATATTATCATCATCATCATCATCATCGCAGCCCGGAAGACGTCCACTGCTGGACATAGGCCTCCCCCGAAGATCTCCACGACGATCGGTCCTGCGCTGCTCGCATCCAATGCTTTCCATCTCGTATATATAATGTAAAAATTGTTTAACATAAAGATCATGTCATTTTTAGTCTATGACAGACGTAATAAGAAGGTACAACCATAAAGTCCTGTTCGTAACTTTTTACAGCCACTAATACAACCCCACTAACAACCGCGATGTTCTTGGACCGACTGTATACGGACATTTACGCAACGCAATATTAGTGCAACAGTGCGTGAAATTTGTCTCATCCAAAAATGATTGGGTTTGGCAGATGTTTGTCGACCACACATGTACTTGTAATTTTTTTTATGGATATTAATGGAATGGTGCCCGCCTGCGCTAACGGTTTACGCTGGCGGGCACCAGTGGAGGATGATAAGATGAACATGAGGTCATGAGGTTAGCCCATCGTGATAAATTCAATAAGAATTTGTCACGATGGTTTCCAGGGGGAACCGCGTGGAGCTCAACCTGACATGTATATGATCGTCAGTTCACATTATTAACAATCCGTTTTATACTCAATTTTTTATTTAAATATAAAACATTTATATTCATGTATTATACATATAGCTCGTAGGGCACATGGCCGTTGGGGCAGTAAAGTCCTCGAGTGGCGACCACGGACCAGAAGACGCAGCGTGGGAAGGCCTCCAGCAAGGTGGACCGACGATCTGATCAAGATCGCTGGAAGGCATTGGATGCGAGCAGCGCAGGACCGATCATCGTGGAGATCTTTGGGGGAGGCCTATTTCCAGCAGTGGACGTCTTCCGGGCTGCGATGATGATGATGATGATTATACATATAAACCTACCTCTTCAATCACACTATCTATTAAAACCACTTCAAAATCCGTTGCGTAGTTTTAAAGATTTAAGTATACATAGGGATGGACAGACAGCGATAGCGACTTTGTTTTATACTATGTAATGATTATAAAGTCGCATGCTAAATTATGGTCATTGGAGAGAATTTTCAGCGGCCTCCATGGTCTGTCGGCTCACAGGCTTGATACAAATTACACGAATATATTTATTAATTAACTCGAAATTTAATACATCTTATATATAAAATTCTCGTGTCACAGTTTTCGTTCCCATATAGGAGTATTTTTAATAGTTTACCTGGTCACTAGTATATATACATTGTAGTCGGCGTAATATGTTTTTCTCTTCCATTCATCTCTGTTCGCAGTCATCTCGTTATTTACTCCCTTTCTTACCATATCATCTTTCTCACAGTCCATCCATCTCTTTTTCGGTCTTCCTCTGCCCTTATAACCATCCACATTCAGATGTAACACCTTCCTTAATATATGATCTTCATTCCTACGCATTACATGTATATTTTATATATAAAATTCTCGTGTCACAGTTTTCGTTCCCATACTCCTCCGAAACGGCTTGACCGATTCTCATGAAATTTTGTGAGCGCATTGAGTAGGTCTGAGAATCGGCCAACATCTATTTTTCATCCCCCTAAATGTTAGGGCTTGTCCACCCCTAAATTTTTTTTTAATTTAAGGCATAACAACGTTTGCCGGTACAACTAGTATACATATATATTTTTAAGTATAGGAGCCAACAGAATAACAGCGCTACAAAATTTATCTGTAGCTTTATACTGAGTTGGTTGTCTATGCACCTTTGCTGCACATAAAGCTACTTCCATTATTTTATTTTAATTAATACAATTATGCCGTATATTTGTCACATAAAGCTACCTCTATTATTTTATTTGTACATTTTTTTATAATTTATACAGTTACGCTGTATGTTTGTAATTGGTACATATAAAGTAAACATTGCTTATCTTGGGACTAAATAGATGCTGTGTGAACTCACAGGACAATTGTCCTTGGTTATCATTATTATTTATAGGATACACATCAAGTTAAAAACCAGGTTACGGGCCTTTTTATTATTGATACTTTTTCTTCATTCATTTATTATATGAAATTACAAGGCACGGAGGCAAGAAGAAGAAGAAGAACAGAGGCATGACATCTTAGTTCTCTGGAATAGCAACGCATAAAAGGAACTACGTCATAAGACAACGTATCTTTTAGAATATAGGTGTTGGTTACAACCTCAGGTTATTTTCAACAGATTGTCTATGAGGTATGTATTTGCTTTTTTAAATTAACTTTTATTTAAAAATATATTTTTAGCACTAAATTCATATTGCCTGCTCACAACCCTTTTAAGATTTTCTCTATACATTTGCTGTCAAATACATTCCTTGTCTGTTTGTATTTAAATTATTCTCAAGTAGTTTATAAATATATTCAAATATTTAAAAAAAATACTAGCTATTAAATTTCGTGATACCTGAATAATTTGAATTTTTTAATATAATTTACCCTCGTATTACATTTGATATCAAAAGCAAACCTTTTAGATACCATATCGGATGCGATTGTATTGAAACGTGTCAAAAAAAGCCAACCACTCACGTCAACGGCCCATCAAAGTTGGTGTATTCCATTATTGGTATAATAACCGTCCAGCACACTCTTCATTACGCCAGTTTTGTGGGGTGCGACCAGATAATTTCACGGTGACCTGATCGACAGCTGACTTAAGTCGTCCATAAAATATCTATTAATATTTTTTACGTAAGTGACTGCAGGGTTTCGAAATGGACTCATTATGTGTTTTAATTCAGTTGATAATATAGTGGGACATGATAAAGTTTTTATTAACAAATATATAGCAATTATAACGTATCTAGCAATGTTAGTTGATGGACGAGAAAGCTTATTGGTTTACTTATCTGACTTGTGTTGAAAGATCCTGAATTCAAATTTGTTCGATAGATTGTATAGAATAGAATATTAATTGATTTTGTTCAGATATTAATTGATTACATTTTACATTTCCTAACATTTACACATATATATCTATCTGTTTGCTAACAAGCATAGGCCTCCTCTCACTGTCTCCAGTGGTTTCTATTGTTAGCAGTTCTTGCCCAAGTACCACCTGCCACCACTTTGATATCATCTATCCATCTTCTGTACGGTCTTCCTCTTCTCCTTTTCATATCTTTTGTGTACTAATGCATTATTGTTTCACTCCATTTATCTTTTCCCCTTATAATATGTCCCGCCCACTTCCATTTAAATTTCTTTATTGTGAATGTATATATGAGTAGGTGTATACTCTATTGTAATTATGATGAATCTTGATAATAACGCTATGAAATATTAAAATCCTTACAACTTTCATTTGACTCTCTGATTTAATGGTTGACTGGTACAATCGCAGACGAAAATAACGTTTTATTAGGTATATTCAAATCTTTTACATTTATTTGATGTGGCTTCTCCTCTCAATGAAATTAACACTAATTATACCATTCTCTAATTAGTACACGTTTTTTGCCGTTGTTTTTTATCAAGGCTCGTGAAAAATGTAATTGTTGAGAACTATACAGTAGTTGCGATATGGTCTAATTTATGAAATACTAGCTGCCCAGCGCAACTTCGTCCACTTTACACTTACTTGTCGTCATATGTCTTTTCTTTATCGTTATATGTCCAAGTGACATGATATCTTTTCAAATTATAGCCTATGTGTTATTCTGATGTATAAGCTATATTACTGTTTCATCAAATAAAGTTTCATCAAAATCCTTTCAGTAGTTTTTGCGTGAAAGAGCAACAAACATCCATCCATAAATAAATAACTCTGGACATAACACAGCGCCATCTAGTCCTACGGTAAACAGAGTTTATGTTATGGGTACTAGACAACTGGTATAAATACTGATTTTTTTTTTGTAAATACATACATAATATATATAGAAAACGCCCAGACAGATATAAGCAATCGTACTCATGAATACTAATGTCTGCACCGTGCGAGGAATCGAACCCGCGACCGTCGGAAGTAAAGCAGTGTGCTAAACCGCTAAACCAGCGAGGCCGTCCAATATCTATCGGCGCTACCGTGGCAGATTGCCGTCGTCAGTGCCGTGACCATAGAGACAATTTTATTTACATATTTTATTATTATTTCTTATGTATGTTAGTCTATAAGGTATTTATAATGTGGATAGAAGTGTGTCTGTAGTGTATCTATACTCACAAATGTTTGCGTTTATAATATTAATAAGACTAGTTTTTACATGCGATTTCTTCTCGTAATTATGGTTTAACGGGGATATAAAATTACGTTAGCCTATGCAATCTGTTGCTAGTTCCTGTGCTTGCTAAATATCTTTATTCTTTATTGTACAGACACAGGAAAAAAAATAGCAGGAATAAAAAAAAGTAATGCACAAAGGCGAGCTTATCTCTAAAAAGAGATTTCTTCCAGCAAACCTAGAAAATGTTATAGAATAATTTGGTCATTACATCAGCCATTTTTTTTCTTTGTCGTACACGTATGACGAGAAAAGAAAAAAAAAGAAAAATATCATTATAAGTAATTGGTTAAGTAGCGAGGTACTATATATGTATAAGTATACGACCTAAAATAGCCGAATATAATATGCTATACCCTAACATGACCAATAATAAACCCTATCATAACCTAGTAGACCCGGAAATGAAGATTTACCATATAAATTTAAGTAGTAATGGTGTAATTATTAAAAAAAGTGTTTCTGGTAAAAAGGTTGAAATGTAGAGTTTTATTTTGGCATTAAAAATATCTACAATTTTTAATGCCAATTTATAAAAAGACCTCGGTGGTCTAGCGGTCTAGCACATCGCTTTACGACCGATGGTCGCGGATTCGATTCCTCGCACGGCACAAACATTTGTATTCATGAGTATGATTGTTTGTCTCGGTCTGGGTGTTTTCTATGTATAATATGTATGTATTTACAAAAAGAAATCTATGTATATGTATCAGTTATCTAGTACCCATAACACAAGCTTTAGCTAGCTTAACTTGGGTCTAGATGGCGCTGTGTGAATTGTCCTGAATTTATTATTATAAAAAAATTAAAATAAAATATTTAGACCAATTAATAAATAAAATTTAAAGGAGTGGACCAGACTTATCACTTAGAAGTATGAATAATGATTTACGTTCTATTCTCAGATCTACTGAATATACACAAAAAGATTCATAAAAATCGGTCAAGCTATTTCGACGGAGTTTTGTTACTAACACTGTCACATGAGAATTATATATATTCGGTATATAACCTAACTTACTATCAAGTTGATCATCAGTACGTTATATCACTAGTATAAAAAAACCATTAAGGCTTCATGCCTTATTTAAGGCAGGCACAAATAAATGCTTATTTGTATTTATAATACTAGTTAAGAATATTATAATAAGTTTGATTTATGGGAGGTTTGGTACGTCTCGTAAATCAGTATAATTTATGTAAGGCAAGTTTCTAGATGAGATGGCGTGGGAGTCAGTGAGGGTAGATAGCTAGCAATTCGACCTATATTTTGTTTTAAGTCATAATTTTGTTTTAGGCTGTATTCCGCTGACCTCACCCAATATGAAACTTTCCTCCCAATTTTACTATGTTTTGTTTTTTTTTATTAGGTCTACAAAACTGGATGTCTTACAGTACATAACTTTACACAGATAAGATAATCTATTGAAGCAATACTAAGTAATATTATGAACATTGTCTACGATAACTAATTAAAATCGTTCAATTTTTGTCCTTACGATAATCCAACTAATATTTACACGTAACTGAAAACCTCGATGTTTACCCAAAAAGAACAAATGTTAGTATCGTGCGAGGAATCGAACGCGCGACCATCGGAAGTAAAGCGATGTGCTAAACTCTAGACTACCGAAGCCGTAAAATACGGATATCACGCTATCATTAAAAACCTTGCGATCATTGGACGGGGTCCAATGCAAACGGGTCCGAAATTACGATGGCCGGAGCTGAGTGTCCGATCAGTCCTGAGCAGTGTCCTCAGACTAAAATTGTATCCGTCAGGCTGGATTTGGGCTTCAGCTGCTGCATAAGTCCTTCCGCGGACTACAGAGTTTGGAGTGCCATCTGCACTCGCCCCCTATCGTCCGGTGAAAAGGCCAGCTACGGTCAACAGCATTAGAGTAGTCCGAAAAAAAAACAAATTTTATACTCATGCCAATATTCCAGAGGACGAAGATGTCACGCCTCTTATCCTATATTTTAAAATTACAATCTTTTAAATTAAATTATTAAAATATATCGTATATAAATTACGCCTAAAGTCCTGAGATATCATTAAACAGTCCCGAGTGCAGGATTACGTACAGCTTCGTGGTCACTTCGTAAGCCAGTTGATGTTTATCAGGGTTGCCAATCGTGTCACAATATTCCTATAAATACGAGTTTCTTGCCATTGGTACGGGGACATTTTCAGTATCGAAAGCAAATCTAACTTAAAATTTATAGTAATTATGTCACTGTAATTATATCTAAACATTATTAGATTTTGTGGCAACCCTGGCTGTGATGCGAGCATGTTTGATCAAAGTGAAATACATTATCACTTTTACATTTTGGAAGAACTGAAACAAATTAAAATTGAAGTAATTAGATCTGAATATTACTCAGCATTGTGGCAACCCTGGCTGTGATGCGAGCAAGTTTGATCCAAGTAAAGTATATTGTGACCTTATAAGCTTTGGAGATTTGAAAACAAAATAAAATTGAAGTAATTAAATCTGAATATTATTAGACTTTGTGGCAACCCTGAATATGATGCAAGCAAGTTTGATCCAAGTAAATTACCTCATGGCCTTTTTATTATAAAGATTTGGAAGAAATTGAAACTGAAATAATTATATCTGAACCTTTTTAGACATTGTGGCAACCCTGGCTAAGATGCGAGCAAGTTTGATCAAGTATGGCCTTTTTGAAGATTTAGAGCAAATTGGAATTTATGTAATTGTGTCTGAACAGTACCTATTTGATATAAGGGCAAAGAAAGGCCGAAAAGAGATGGATGGACTGTGTGAAAGATGATATGGAAAGAAAGAGAGTGAATAAAGAGATGACTGCGAATAGTTAAGAATGTAAAAGAAAAACATATTACGGCGACCTCAAATGAATGGGATAAGAAAGAAGCAGATGATGACTTCAATAGACTTAATAAAAAATCGTCAACGATTATATTTCTCTATTCTAATTCAGCTGCTAAGGACCTTGCTTTAAAGCTGTATTTCGGTTGTAGGGTAAGATACAGAAATGAAATTAGTGTATGGGGTTATAATGATTTGTCTTCCGGGTTAATAATACCACTGAGTTATCTGATAACGTGATATCTGTGATGTTCTAGTGTATAGAGCACAAATCACATATAGAAGCCATAATCTATAGTAATAAATGCAAATATATTCAAACTCTAGAGCAGTGATTCCCAGAGTGGTCTATATCGACCCTCGGAGGTCTATGACAAACTGCAAGGAGTCTACAACAGCGGTCATCTTGTTGTTTTTAACACTAAACTTTACTACAGCCAGAAATTTACCAGGTAAGAATGGGGGGTCTACCCAAAACCGAAAAAAATGGCAAGGGGTCTACGACCCAAAAAAGTTTGGGAACCTCTGCTGTAGAGTGTTCATTTATCTTCCCAACGTCTATCCTTTACAATGTGTTATTTATACTATTTATATATAGAATAACTATTATATAGTTATTCTATGATATAACCACTCAACACGTTTGCAATTCCAGATAAAAAAACTAGAAAATACGATTTTCGAAACTGGCAATATGTTTATATATTTTTCTTAATTATTACTAACTAGCTGAGACGTGCAATTTCTATTACGTCATATTTTCCCCGTTTTGCATCATTTTTCATTGCAGCTCCGCTCCTATTGGTAATAGCGTGATGTTATATAGCCTCTGCCACTCACAAATACCGTGGCTTTTTACTGGTAAAAGAATTTTCTAAATCGGTTGAGTAGATCTTACAACCTTACAAACTTTATCTTAACCTATTTATAATATTAGTATAAATATAAATTTATATTGATACAGCAAAGGCAATGTCAAATATCCATATGTAAATATACGATTTAATTTATCAGAATTTTTCTAGAGTTTTGGTACAATCCAAACATTGTGATCAAACAAAGAAACCTATGTAACAGTTTAAGGGAAAAGAATCTTGAACTATTACATAAGTTTCATTGTCTGATCCGGCTCGAAGGATTCGAACATTGTGGTCCTTCTAGCCGGATCAAACAAATAAACCTATGTAACAGTTCAAGAGAAAAGAATCTCGAACTATTACATAGGTGTCATTGACTGATCCGGCTCGAAGGATTCAAACATTGTGGTCCTTCGAACCGGATTAAACAAACAAACCTATGTAACAGTTCAAGAGAAAAGAATCTCGAACTATTACATGGGTTTCATTGTCTGATCCGGCTCGAAGGATTCGAACATTGTGGTCCTTCTAGCCGGATCAAACAAATAAACCTATGTAACAGTTTCTTTACAAATGAGTATAAATTATAATCACATAACAAAATATAATCCGCCTCTTATAAAAATGTTTGCCTTCAATTAAAACTGAAAATATACAATCGTTTGGCGGCCCGCCCGCGCAATGTTTAATGCGGTGTAAAACCTTTTGAAACTTCAACGTTTTTGTATGAATATCATGTTTTTATCATTAAATTAGTACACACGAATAAATATGCGTATGAACATTTCGTGATAATGCCATACTCGGCCTGTAATATATCTGAGAGTCATTAAAATATCTGTGTATAATAATATGTGTTGATAATTCAGACAGCACCATCTAGTCACAAGGTAAGCAGGGTTTGTGTTATGGGTACTAGACAACTGATACAGATGTTTATATGCATTTTATAAATATACTAGCTACTGGTCCTGGCTTCGCACGGGTGTATATGTATTATATATATAAACCTTCCTCTAGATATCACTATATTAAAAAACCGCTTCAAAATTCGTTACGTAGTTTTAAAGATTTAAGCATGTATTATATATAAATATATAATACATGTACACCCGGGCGAAGCCGAGGCGAGTAGCTAGTACACTAAGAAGAAAGAAAGAAAGAAAGAAAGAAAAATATTTTATTCAGTGCAATGTAAAAAATACAATATAAACAACAAACGAAAAAAAAAGAGCAAATAAAATGTACATATAATTAAACTTAATTTACCATAATTAAAAAATAAACATAAAATAAACATTTTTTACATCCAATAATGCACTGAAATGGCTCCACTCAGCTTTAATGAATTACTAACTAAAAGAATATAACGAGTTGAAATTATATTGGATAACCAAACGAAAAATACCGTCAGACTCGTGCAGTCGAATATAAAATTAGATTTGCATCAAAAAGTTAAATTCATTCAAAATAATTCGCAAACCGAATCGATGGAATAATAAAACTAAATCGATTATATCGAGTCTCTACAGAATATTCGAATGCAATCAAGCTAAATAGTTGACTAGTGTAGAGATTCATAAATATGCAAAAATCGAAGCTATATGAACTATCGTGATATTTATCGAATAGTTTTTTAGACTTTATTTATCTGTTATAGAGATATTGCATCTCTGTTCATTTTATACTGCATATATCACGATGTGTTCTGAGGAATTGTTCGGATTAATTTGAATTTAAATAAATCTGTATTATTGTACATGTACAACATTCATTTAAAAACAATACGAGCTGAGTTTCCTGTCAGTCCATCTCCTCTCGAAATCATTCCGAACTGACGGTAGATGTGATTTATCATAAGAGTCTGTAATAGACCTACATGAATAAAGATATTTTGAGTTTGAATTTTGATTTTTGCCACTTTGTAGAATCACCTTCCAGCAATGGTATTTCCGAAACGATACGATATTGTAACGTTTAAGAAAATAGCTTATTCCTTTTTAAAAGGTAGGTAACGTACTTGTAATCTTTTTGTTATTGGTAAGTGACTATTTATGGACGCGTAATCTTATCTGGTGAGCAACTCGTTTGGGAGCAAACTACATATAAAAATATGCATTTTATATGTATATATATTTAGCTAAGCCGGAATTTCTGTATTTATATATATCTATACATATAAATAATATTGGAATGTCTGTTTGTAATATTGGAATAACCGTTTTTTACTACATGCATATATGAATATAAAGACGGTACATACACCAAAACAACATATTTTAGTATTTTTGTCTCTCTGTCTGTCTGTTTGTTCCGGCTAATCTCTAAAATGGCTCGACCGATTTGGATGGGACTTTTTTTGGCAGGTAGCTAATGTAGTAAGGAGTAACTTAGTCTACTTTTATTTTAGAAAAATAAAGTTATATTCTACGCGGACGCGGGAACGGTTTAAGACATAAAAGTTAATAGTTAAACTTACTAGTACGAAATTGAAACATAATAAAGTGTTTCCTTTGCTTAGATTTGCCAGTAATAATATATTTAAAAAAAATTGTACCAAGTAATTTTGTACAAAGCGATAAAACCACCATCTCGAGACGTATCCCCTGTTTTATAATCCCATTATTTCTGGACTTTGTGCCATTGAATAGGCATCAAATTGTTATAACGCGGTATTATTAGCGTATAAAGGTAGAGTGTAATTGAAAAAAAGGGAAAGTAATAAGAAACGAAATGGGATAGCTGCAGAACGGTTTTCCCTTCACAACAGTGATGCCAGATTGAGGGGATTCTTCCCAAAATTGGGTAGATTTTTTGTACGTCAATTCGATTTTTTTTTTATAGCACATGGGGCAAACGAGCTTGCTCTTACCATCAGGGAGCTGCAGAACGGTTTTCCCTTCACAACAGTGATGCCAGATTGAGGGGATTCTTCCCAAAATTGGGTAGATTTTTTGTACGTCAATTCAATTTTTTTTTTATTGCGCATGGGGCAAACGAGCTTGCTCTTACCATCAGGGAGCTGCGGAACGGTTTTCCCTTCACATCAGTGATGCCAGATTGAGGGGATTCTTCCCAAAATTGGGTAGATTTTTTGACGTCAATTCGATTTTTTTTTTATAGCACATGGGGCAAACGAGCTTGCTCTTACCATCAGGGAGCTGCAGAACGGTTTTCCCTTCACAACAGTGATGCCAGATTGAGGGGATTCTTACCAAAATTGGGTAGATTTTTTGTACGTCAATTCAATTTTTTTTTTATTGCGCATGGGGCAAACGAACTTGCTCTTACCATCAGGGAGCTGCAGAACGGTTTTCCCTTCACAACAGTGATGCCAGATTGAGGGGATTCTTCCCAAAATTGGGTAGATTTTTTGTACGTCAATTCGATTTTTTTTTTATAGCGCATGGGGCAAACGAGCTTGCTCTTACCATCAGGGAGCTGCAGAACGGTTTTCCCTTCACAACAGTGATGCCAGATTGAGGGGATTCTTCCCAAAATTGAGTAGATTTTTTGTACGTCAATTCGATTTTTTTTTTTATAGCGCATGGGGCAAACGAGCTTGCTCTTACCATCAGGGTAAGTGATAACCGCCGCCCATGAGCACCCGCAACACTAGAGCAATTGCAAGTACGTTGTCTGCCTTTTAAAAATGAATAATCTTTTCTTGAAGGTTTCACTATCGTATCGGTTCGGGAATACCATTGCTGGAAGGTGATTCCACAATGTGATTGTGGAATGTAATCTGATTAGAAAATGTCAAGAATATATCCGAAAGATATATAACAAGAAACTCCAGTTCATAATTCTAACTCCCATTATCTTAATCTTCGTTCGGCCCATACTGTTCTTCTCACAATTCTCCATATGGTATGCGGGTGAATGATACGATGTTGTTGGTCGAGACGATGTATATTACAGATGATGATAAACTGACAATATGTACATAGAAATAATGATCTTATATACTAAATAAAAATAGGAAAATGTAAGGTGGGGTGACATAGTTTAGATACAGCAGTGCCTAGTAGACAATATTGAATTTGTCTTACTAGACATTATTAAATGCAATTATTATTTTGACGTATCTAGGTGACTGTGTCCCATAGTATGCTAGCTGTTTTTAATAGTGACGATGGAAGGGTGTATCTGTCTGCGTTAATGTTAACGACTCAGATGAGTTACATGGTCAATTATGGTCAATCATAATGACTTCTAGGGGAAACAACGTGGAAGTCGACCTGACGTAGTACATTGCTGGCAGGCTTTTAGTCTCCATTACTAACCATACACTTTTTCTTTTAGAATGCTGTTAAGAACAATACAGACTTTCTATATTAAACAAGCTGAGTTTCTTGTCAGTTCTTCTCATCTCGAAATCATTCCGAACTGACGGTAGATTTGCCATATCCTAAGAGTTTCAAATAGACCTACATATTAATAAAGATATTTTTAGTTTTAAATTTCGAATTGAATTTCCTTCAAAACGTTTAAAGGGTATTTTAAAGAATTTGTAATTTCTGCCTGAAGACATTCGTACACTTCCTACAAAATATAGTTTTAAAAAAAGAGTTAATGCTTACCTTTTAAATAGTCTATCATAGAACTGCAAAATGATCATCATCATCATTATCTTATTTATATGTGTAGTATGTTTAAAATATATATAAATATGTATGTATGTATGCTCATAATTCGTTTGTATGTAGTATATTATCATGTATATGTATGATCTTATATTTATTTAATATAATTACATTTATTTTATTAAAACTAAACCGCCTTCGAGTATCTCTGCACTCCCTAAGGTTGGCTGGTAGAGAATGCTATTAGCATTAAGCCCACCTATTGTACAAAATCAATAAAGTTTTAAATAAATAAATAAATAAATTTAAAAGGATATAAACAGAAAGTCATCTGGCAATACAGCTTCACGATAGCTGTTTAAGAACATAACAATACAGTTATACACGACTTACTCCTACAGCTAAGGTGCAAACATGAACAGTTCCGTGAAGTGAAGGAATTTTATCATTATACATCCAACGTCTTACGTTTGTCAAGAGAAATTTCGGGAACGCTGAGAATTTTGGAATTCCATACCTTCATAATATTAGGTTGAAATTCATTTTTGAATACTTTAACTCTGGTATAAGTTTATGATTAATTATTATTTCACATATATTTAGTTGTACCTGCTGTTTTTACTGCATGATGTATAAGCAATACTACTGTATATTTCATCAAAATCCGTTACATACTTTTGCGTGAAAGAGTAACAAACATCAAATCTACCGTTAGTTCGGAATGATTTCGAGATGAGAAGAACTAACAAGAAACTCAGCTCGTATTCTTTTCAAATAAATGTTTTACATGTTTACAATAATACAGATTCATTTTTAAATTCAAATTTGGAAGAATATAGTGACCCACAGCACATGTTATTGCAAAAGCAAATAGTCTAATCAGTGTTCGTAACCCGAACAGACCAGTCCCCATAAGCAGCACCTGTTCACGAGTATGACGGATGTGCCAGCCCTCATTGCACTCAACTATTCCCCTCCGATCGTTCACCCGTCCAATGCAACGGGGATCGATGTTACGACGGCCTGAGCCAAGGTTCGAACCCCTAGTGGTGCCCTCAGACTAAAATCGTATCCGTCAGGCGGGAGTTCGCCTTCAGCATCTCCGTAAGTCCTTCCGCGGGTTTGGAGTGCCATCTGCACTTGCCCCCTATCGTCCGGTGAAGCTGTAAAAGCCAGCTGCGGCCAACAGCATTAGAGTAGTCCGAAAAAAAAAACTCAACCATATTAAATACATCCTCGTACGATTGAGATCTCAAGCTCCAAGTCTAAGAGAAGACAAAGTAAAAATACAATTTTGTCTCCACAATAATCGCGAGCCAAACAATGGGCGCCAAATTAAAATTACTGAACGTGAAATTTTATTCGGATTCTCTTATTATATCCGTTTCCCTTCGTACTGTATTCCTTCCGCTTCAAATTAAGAGAAGGGTGAAATGTTTGAAGGTTTATTTTTACATGCTTCTACGTTTGTTTGTTTGTTTAGGTCGAATCTTGAAAACGAACGCAGCGCTCGTATATGAAATTTTGCATACGTTTTGCGTATGGTTATCTATGCGTTAATCCAATATGGCCGCCATTAGCTTGCTTCTAATTTTAAAATTATTATTACATTATCTGAAGCAAGAACTTTGTACACTTTGTAAGAAAATTGTACGGACGGAGGAGTAAGAAATTTCGCACACTTATAGTTTACTAGCTACTCACCCCGGTTTCCCCTGGGTGTACATGTATTATACATATAAACCTTCCTCTTGAATCACTCTATCTATTAAAAACACCGCTTCACAAGTCGTTGCGTAGTTTTAAAGATATAAGCATACATAGGGATGTACAGACAGCGATTTGTTTGTTTTATACTATGTAATGATATAGAGAAATTATGCAGAATGCTAATAATCTTTTAAAATTATGCAGAAAAATATATTAAATCAATAAACATTACACACTACTATGAATTTAATACATACATGAACATATAATATAGTTTTTTACACTAAAACCTTAATGATGTTCAAACTTATAATTTAAATTGTAAGTATGGTCGAATTTCAAACATTGGACTACTCATCATCGTCATCATCGCAGCCCGGAAGACGTCCACTGCTGGACATAGGCCTCCCCCGAAGATCTCCACGACGATCGGTCCTGCGCTACTCGCATCCAATGCTTTCCAGCGATCTTGACCAGATCGCCGGTCCACCTTGCTGGAGGCCTTCCCACGCTGCATCTTCCGGCCATGTCTCCTACGAGCTATGTGCCCTGCCTATTGCCATTTCAGTGTCGCAATTCTTCGGGCTATGTCAGTCACTCTGGTTCTTCTACGGATCTCTTCATTTGATTCGATCACGCAGAGTAACTCCGAGCACTGCCCTCTCCATTGTCCTCTGAGTGACTCTGAGCTTGTTCATAGGGCCCATAGTTAGCGACCACGTCTCTGTGCGTAAGTAAGTCATCACTCAGCAACATACATTGGTCGTAAACCTTCGTCTTGAGATACTGCGGAAATTTAGATGAAAAGATATATCGGAGCTTCCCGAACGCAGCCCATCCGAGTTGGATTCGACACTTGACCTCCTTGGACTGCTAGTTGTTATCAAATTGAAAATCAGTTCTGGAAACAATGTTGAGTTGTGGTCCACATTGACTCTGTGTTGTAATGTGTGTAAATTGTTGTTAGTTTTTTAACTCATTATTGTTGTATAGATAAAATAGAATAGAATTTATGTCCCATAAATTCTATTCTATTTTAAACTTATACCAACTTTTTCCTCTTCAGGGAGAAGAGAAAAAAGTTGGTATACGTTTAACAGATACGACAGCTGATATGGATCAATAGGAGAATATGACATACTGCGCCGATCCCCAATGGGACGAAAGGCAAGGTAAGGATGATTATGATGATAAGTTTAACGTGTATATGTCTGTCTGTTTGTGCATCATATCTCCCAAACGGTGAGACCAATATTAATATAGTTTTTTTATTGAAACCTAAAGTGATCAATATTGATTCAAAAATCTGTTCTGACACTTACATACTTAAAGTCATGTTTAGTTAAACAACAGGTTTCACCATCTTTTTATTGTAAATGTTTCTCCAATTATTAATTTAATTGAACTTGTGTGTTATTTTCTTACACTTATTAATTGAGTTTTGTTTGTACTCTCTTTGTTTGTGTTATCTGGATATGAAACAAAGATTTTTATCTATCTATCTATCTAACTTATTAAAAACTAGCTACACGCCCTGGCTTCACCTGGGTTTACATGTATTATACATATAAACCTTCCTCTTGAGTCACTCTATCTATTAAAAAACCTGCTTCAAAATCCGTTGCGTAGTTTTAAAGATTTAAGCATACACAGGGACAGACAGCGACAGCGACTTTGTTTTATACTATGTAGTGATGATGGTAAAAATACGTTATTTACATATATTAAAAGGTTATTTAGAATTACAAGGTATTAAACATTAGGTTTCATTCTTATTAATTACTAGCTGTTCCCGCGACTTCGTTCGCTTGGAGTTTAACTTTATTTTGATAAAATATATTTTTTTTCTAAAATGAAAGTAACCTAAGTTACTCCTTATTACATCAGCTACCTGCCAAAAAAGGTCCCGTCAAAATCGGTCCAGCCATTTTAGAGATTAGCCAAAACAAACAGACAGGCAGACAAAAATTGTGAAAAATCTAAATTTGGTGTATGTACCGTATTTATATTCAAATAGTAAAAAATCATATGCAAGTAGTAAAACAACGGTTATTTCAATATTACAAACAGATACTCCAATTTTATTTATACGTATAGATGTATAGATTAGATTTCATTCTTTGTAGGTATATATAGCTTTTTGTTTAGATCGTTTTGGTAGGTAAATCACGAAGTTTCAGGCGAAATAAATTAGTTTGATTAATGATGTGAGTTTAGGTGCTGATATTTCCTTAATTAACACAGGTAAGTTTAGATTATTCCAGGTCTAGAAATAAGGGTTCAATTGAATAATATAGTTACAATTGTTTATTTGAAAAACGTGTGGATATTGAAAACCGTATATGTATTTTTAAACTTTCGTGTTTAATATACATTATTTGTATTATTAACCGGGTCTTAACACGAATGATTATGGCAAATAAAGGTATTTACCTCGCTCGACGTTTCGACTAGGTTGCACTAGCCGTGGTCACGAGCTGACTAACAGTCACTCTAGTTCTACTACGGATCTCTTCATTTCTGATTCGATCACGCAGAGAAACTTTGAGCATAGCCCTCTCCATTGCCCTCAGACGGGTCTTAACACGAATAATTTTATGACTTATTACTGACTGTCAGCTAAATAAAGGTATTTACCTCTCGACTGCTGGTCACGAGCTGACTGACTTTACCTCTCTGTCGGGAGAGGTAAATACCTATATTTGCCATAAAATTATTCGTGTTAAGACCCGTCTGAGAGCAATGGAGAGGGCTATGCTCGGAGTTTCTCTGCGTGATCGAATCAGAAATGAAGAGATCCGTAGTAGAACTAGAGTGACTGTCAGTCCGCTCGTGATCACGGCTAGTGCAACCTAGTCGAAACGTCGAGAGAGGTAAATACCTTTATTTGCCATAAAACTATTCGTGTTAAGACCCGGTTAATAATTTAAATAACTGTATATGTTTTTCAAAAATATATGTCTAACTGTTGTTTCGTCCTCTATAAGTCATTTTCCTCATTAAGCGGCAAAAAAAATTATATGTCTAAGTGTCTAAATATCAAGGGAGTTAAAGAAAAAGTTGGAGTTGTGTCATACCAATAGCTCAATAGACTGATAGATCTTGGAAGGTGGCGGGAGTTCCACCGACAAGAGCACAGCTTATAAATGAATATGAATGATGGCTAAATTATGAATGAATGGCAAAATATGTATGATAAAAAAATATATGTATGATAATTAAAGTAAATATATATGATACGCTCCGGTTAGTTTAGAATTATAATAATACATACGAACAATTCACACAGCGCCATCTAGTCCCAAGCTAAACAGAGCTAGAGTTATGGGTACTAGACTATATTTATTACTAGCACATATAACATAATATTACATATCACTAGCTATCGCCCCGCCTTCGTACGAGTGTATTATATATGTATTATACATATAAACCTTCCTCTTGAATCACTCTATCTATTAAAAAAACCGCTTCAAAATCCGTTGCGTAGTTTTAAAGATTTAATCATACACAGGGACAGACAGCGACAGCGACTTTGTTATATACTATGTCATGATTCTATATCAGTTGTCTAGTACCTATAACACAAGCTCTGCTTAGCTTAATAGATGATGCTCAGTAAATTGCATTGAGATATAATACTTTTACTTTAGATGGATATCCATACTCATAAATATTGCTATTAGTAATACCATATATCCAGATGGATGAATGGATATTACTCTTTCACGCAAAAACTACTAAACGGATTTTTATGAAACTTTACAGTAATATAGCTGTTAAATATCCTACGATTTATATGTTGATAAAAATAATAATAAGAGTTTATAGCTGTATAGGATGTTCCTTAGTGTGGATAAATTCATAAAAAAAGTAAAAAATATTTTGGCGCCAAAATGTAAAAATAAAATTTAAAAAATACATAATATTATAGAGAGCAGAAGGGAACTGTAGAGAAAATATATATATTGTCATATTTATTACTTAAATACATTATAAAAGTTTTTTAAAGTGATATAATGGTTGGAAGTACAGTACAAGTATATTTAAGGCATCAAAATAAAGATGTATATCGATTACAGTTGTCATTGCTAGTATAGAAGTTTCCGTAACTAAACAATAGCTTATACATCAGAATAACACATAGGCTATCAATATCATGCGGATGAGTATAGGTAGTTATTAAATGAAATTTTTATTTCAAATTATTTCGAACCGTCCTCTAATTTTCAATCATAATAAAACCATTCATCCAAAACGCGGGTTACCATTTAATAAATGCGCCATAATAGCTCTGTTATCCAACGTTGATAAAGTTTAGTTTGACGCTAAACATAAAGGGGTGTAATGAAATTATACATTACACGTTTCGTTGGTTATATTTGTTATATGATGAAGTTACGGGTATGATCGATTAGTTTTTTTTTAATGTATTTGGAATAAGACTAAAAGACACAGTTGGTAACGGTATCCGTTGCCTATATATATATTTTTTTATTTATTTATAACTCTTTATTGCACCTTAAAAAAATACAAAAAAAAATATTCATAGTACACAGAAAGGTAGGCTAGGTACAAAAGGCGGTCTTATCGCTAAAGCGATTTCTTCCAGACAACCTTTGGGTAGAGGAGAAAAGACAGAAGGTGGTGGATAGCGCAAGATAGAGTGAATAGACATAAATAATAATTGTAATATATCATATATATCTATATATATACACACATAATCATCATCATCATCATCATCATCGCAGCCCGGAAGACGTCCACTGCTGGACATAGGCCTCCCCCAAAGATCTACACACATAATATAAATATAAAATTAAAGAAGTAAATTAGTAATAATACACAGTAACACTATATCCCCTCCGATCGATCCCCCGTCCAATTCAAACGGGGATCGAAATTACGACGGTCTGAGTCGAGGTTCGAACCCCTAGTGGTGCCCTCAGACTAAAGTCGTATCCGTCGGGCAGAAGTTGGCCTTCAGCCGCTCCATAAGTCCTTCCGCGGGTTTGGAGTGCCATCTGCACTCGCCCCATAACGTCCGGTGAAGCTGTAAAGGCCAGCTACGGCCAACAGCATTAGAGTAGTCCGAAAAAAAAAACGTAACAGTATATATATATATATATAGATAAAATCTGTATTCATAGCCGTAACATTTTATGAATGGATGAATGAATTGAATGAATGAAAATTCTTTATTGTTCTCTCTTAGAATACAAACATTTATATACATTATTAATATATAAATAAGTATAAATATGTATAAACATACAACATTCTCAAAGGGAAGAGGCAACAATGGGCTGCCTTATCGCTGGAAAGCGATTTTTCCAGGCAACCTTAAGATGGAGAGGAGTGATTGACTTGAGTCTGGTCGATATGTAACAATAATATATAGTGAGAAGTTATATTAAAATAACTACATATGTTATATACCTATATACAAAATACATATTTCGAATACACACATATAATTATAAAATATATACATACCATATATAAAATACATAGAATTATGATATCACTATGACGGTAACTCACAGAAGTAGTGGTTTCTAATACGTGATTTGAAATTCGGCAGTCGTCTCTAACATATATACATTTTATTTTATGTTTATTTTTTAATTATGGTAAATTAAGTTTAATTATATGTACATTTTATTTGCTCTTTTTTTTCGTTTGTTGTTTATATTGTATTTTTTACATTGCACTGAATAAAATATTTTTCTCTTCTTTCTTTCTTTCTATATATAAAATTCTCTTGTCACAATGTTAGTTACCATAGGTACTCCTCCGAAACGACTTGACCGATTATGGTGAAATTTTATATGTAGATATATTCAGTAGGTCTGAGAATCGGGTACTATCTAGTTTTTATACCCCTAAGTGATAAGGGTTGTCCACTCCTAACATTTATTTTTGGACATTATAATGTAGCATTAAAAAATACATACCACCCTCAATGTTCTACTATCCTCTTCTACCATCAGCCCCTATTTTTTAATAGCAATTTTACTTTATATGGCAAAACAACGTTTGCCGTGACAGCTAGTATTTTATATCTGTATTTGACAGATAACACAGTAGCGGGACTTTTATTAAACGGTTTTAAGATATCCAGTAATAATAGAAAACACAATGAACGAATATAAGTACGTGCATTTGTCATATCTATGACGAATCACTTATTGAGAACTATTCACAAACCACTCAACGATGTAGTACCAGCTATTGATTCACTTCAATAATTCAAAATGTAAAGTCCATTATAGTCTCACGTCCTTTACGTTAAAGTTCAAAGTGCGGTAACGGTTATTTTTGTCGCTGAATGCAATAAAACGTGTTAGATACTTCATTGATGGAGTATCTATTGATGTGGTGTGAAACTATAGGTAATTTATGTCATCCTGTGACGAATTGGTGCTTTTATAATCTGTGGGCTTGCGATTTGCAGGGGCTGTTCATATCTCGTCAATTACATTAGGTACTGTTATTTTCAGGAGGAATTGCTAATCGGAACTATCAATGTACTACATGTTAACTTCCGGATTTCCAGACTAGTACAGAACTGGACCTACCTGAATAAAGATATTTTGAATTTGAATTTGAGAAATCATCGGAAGTAATGCAGAGCGCTAAACCGCTCCACTAGCGTTTGTGTTCCCGGAGAAATACAATCCCGAATTCTTCAAGTCTATGGTGAATAGATAAGGTAAGGTAAGGAAAAGGTAAGCGCGCTGTAGCGCGCCTTATTTATTCCTTACCTTACCTTATCTATTCAATATTTATGAGTATGAATATTTTGACACCTCATCTGATGCGCTTGGTCTAACCTCATCTGATGAGAAATGATGGACCTAGGATGTATCCTAGGTCCATCATTTCTCATCAGATGGTTAGACCAATCGCAAACCCATTAATAATAAAAAAAGAAATAAAAAAAAAAAGTGACGAATATCACAATCAGCTCCATCTGATTGTGATAACTATATGATATCATACAGTAACAAACATACAGGAGTAATACGAGTACAGTAAAAGGAACAGTATAATATATGTAGTATATAATCTGACGTACATATATAGCTGTAGGACAGATGGCCGTTGGGGCAGTAAAGTCCTTGAGTGGCGACCACGGACCGGAAGACGCAGCGTGGGAAGGCCTCCAGCAAGGTGGACCGACGATCTGGTTAATATCTGGTTAATAAAATTTGCATGCCTACTGAAAAAAGACATATTACAAAGCAACCTACTAATATCAATTACATACATTAGTAATTTTTATGTACATATCTGTCTGTAATGCGAATAAATGTCTTACTTACTTACTTACTTGCTATAATTTGTTATATATATATTAGACAATAAGGTATTTATAATATAAGACTAATAGCCTGAAGTAAATACATAAATAAATATATTATTATAGTTGTATTATAGACTATTAAAATTTATTTATTATTACGGCCAACTGATAATGATAACTGTCATCGGTGTTGCCAGTTGTAGAAAAAAAAATATATAATAATCTAACACAAAGCCAGCCACAAATGAACCGTTTTATTTCTCTTTAAACCCGTCAAATGTCAAATTTAAAGCTCACGCGTATACGATCGTTCTATATCCACAAACAATTTCGGCGGGTTATAAAATTCGATCAACACAACATTCACAGGAAAATCAACCTTAACGATTGAACAAAGGTCTACACAGTAAGAAGTATATTCGTCTGTGATAATATAAGGGTGGCCATATACTAACATTTCCACATTTATTGTTTTTATAGTGCGTTAAAAAGTTTATATCCGGATATAGGACTCTGAATATTGTCGATACTGACTTATAAAGAATTGAAAGGTAACTTATGTGCGGTTTTTTTATGGACGAATGGAACGGTGCACCTTTCGAGATTGAATATGGATGGTAAATACGTTTTTTTAATGGATGATAGAGAGCCTGTAGCTTCAGAGCACAGAGTAAGCCTGTTTTCAAACTGAACATTTTTGATTATGAACAAAACGGTTGTATGTATTGTTGTCATAGTATATTATCATCATCAGCCCACTGCAGTCCACTGCTGGACATAAGCTTCTCCCAAGGCACGCCACTGGGCACGATCTTCAGCCCTTCTCATCCAGTTACTACCCGCAACCCTACGTAAGTCGTCGCTCCACCTAGCTGCGGGGCGTCCTACACTACGTTTGCCAATTCGCGGTCTCCACTCTAGAACACGCCTACTCCAGCGAGCATCGGTTCTGCGACAGATATGACCAGCCCACTGCCACTTCAACTTACAGATGCGAAGAGCTAGTATATATGTATCTCTTTTATTTCTCTTTATTGGTGTATAAATGGTAGTGATATGGTGCACCCGCCTGCGCTTACGGTTCACGCTGGCGGGGCACCAGTGGTGGATGATAAGATGAACATGACATCAGGTCAGTTAGCTCATCGTGACAAATTCACCAGGAATTTATCCCTGTGGTTTCCAGGGAGGTCAACCTATGATATACCATATCCATACCTATGATATGGTTTACTAACGCGAAGTTTTACTACACGAAGTTTTATTTAACACACTTTTAAAAATTGTATATATTTTTTTACTCTCTATGACAATTCACACAGCGCCATCTAGACCCAAGTTAAGCTAGCTAAAACTTGTGTTATGGGTACTAGACAACTGATACATATATACATAGAATTTTTTTTGTAAATACATACATATTATACATAGAAAACACCCATGCCGATACAAACAATCATACTCACGAATACAATTGTTTGTGCCGTGCGAGGAATCGAACCCGCGACCATCGGTCGTAAAGCGGTGTACTAGACCGCTAGACCACCGACGTCGTCGGTGATCTAGCGGTAGATATGGTACATTGCTAGAAATGGGATCATGAGTCCCCAGATAAAAATAATAATATCTCAGAATAACATATTGCGATTGACTGCTCAAGCAATCTCTCAGTGGTCTAGCGGTCACACTGCCATACTTCCAATGGTCGCGGGTTTGATTCTTTGCACGGTACGAACATCCAATGGTCGCGGGTTTGATTCTTTGAACCTTTGCATTCATGAGTATAACTGTATCGGTCTGGGTGTTTTCTATATATTTTAAAAAATAAATATCTAAGTTTTTATATCACTTGTCTAGTATCCATAACACAAGTTCTGCTTAGCTTGAAATTAGATGGCGCTGTGTGAGTTATCTTAAAATATTAATATATAATTAACATTTGTTATAGTCAAAGAGTAACAATAAAAACTTAACAAATACGACTATCTCTACTAGATTTGGGGCTAGATGGCGCTGTATGAATTTTATAGAGTTATTTTTTTATTCAATTCTCTAGGGTTCGTCCTAGCATAAACATGAGGGATTAAAGCAAATGGCTGTTAGACAATCAAATCCCAAACTATTAACTTTCTGTAACATCACCTATTATATTTTCGGAACATCATGCAGAAAGCTACAGCGTATCAAATCCGAATCTATAGTTTGTATTGCAAACACCTCGAAACAAATTTAAATTTCCATTTATCAGACATCAAACTCGTTCCATTCGTTACGCCACCAAATGATATTGCATTGTATTGCGAATACCATCTGTGTGCCAGCCCTAATTGTATCCAGACGTATGCATTCCAGATAAAAATCAACCCTAAACAGTTCGCAGTAGAGTCGGAATTTGAATAATAATGTTAAGTACAGAAATATGTGTAAATTTAAAAAAGATCGTAAGTGACTAATATTTTGATAATTAAAAAACATATCTATTCGTCTTGTGATTAGGTTCAAACTTATTTATATTTTTAAATGCAACGGGTGACAAGTTTTGAAAGCCGTGACCTATTAGCAATGACAAAACATACGGTTGTCAGCGTGATACAGGATTTATTAGGAGCATACTAATTTGTTGTAATCGCGATTGAATATATGAACTTTATTAACGTATAATAAGGTAATAAATAGCTTGGCAAATAGTTTAGAGATGGGATATACATTGTGTATTCTTTTATCCGTTGGGAATAATGATCACATGTAACAAGGCACTTGATGGTAATGTCAATTATTACGATGCAGTTTTTAATTAACACGTATTAATGAGGTTTTTTTCTTTCAGTTAGGTATAGTACTCCTTATTTCCTAATCCTTATTGATATTATAAATGGGAAAGTAACTCTGTCTGTTTGTCTTGGTTTCACGCTAAAACTGCTGGACCGATTTAAATGAAATTTAGTACATAGATAGTCTAGAACTTGAGAAAGGACATGGGCTACTTTTTAATGCGATAAATGGGTTGAATGGGGTTGAATGAGGAGATGAAAATAAGTGTGGAAATATCTTAATTTTTAATGTTATAAGCTGGAAATTTATTATACGCGGCCGAAGTCGAGGGCACAGCTAGTACGATAATATAATGTTAATCTTGCACAAAATTCGGGAACTAAATATTTTTACAGTAAATATTAACTTTAGGAACTTCTCATAAAAAAAAAATAATGAAATAACGTAGTCATATTTACCTTATATTTTTTTACATAAATTGCTGTAATGTTTTCTCATTAAATAAAATATAGTGTATATATTTATTAATTCTGAAAATAAAAAAATATTACGAGAAGTACATTCCCACGTTACTCGCTAATAATGTAAGTGAAATAATTTCTAATTTTTTTACGTTTTATTCCGGTTATTAATAACAAATAAATAGAGTATAATCAAGACTTCTCTGATTCTAATACTATATAGATAACTTACTAATGGTTTACAATATAATTATAAACAAATAATCCAAATTTCCCACCCCGCAACCCCAAGCCGCTGACCGAGAAATCTCCTCGGCAAATAAATCAAAACGACAATAGAAAACACACTCAATGATAGCTCAAACGTAAATCAGAACTGGCTGATGAAAAACAAATTCCAAATTCAAATGGATTCGAAATTCAAACATACACTGATGAAAGTTGCCGCGTGCGGAACACTGGCATCGGCAATTTTGTATATTCTTTTTATTAATATGCAGAGCAAAGGAAAATGAACTTTAGCTGTATAACGATAGGGTAAAATGAACGAATGTGTATGTGTAATAAAAGCCATAGAGCTCATAGACAGTAGTATGGCTGCCACGCGGCAGCGCGTCCCTCCATAGATAATAAATGCTTTTAGCAAATAATTACGATATTTGATTTTAGATGGATGATGGTTGTCGGGTAAACATTTGGTACGAATTTCGCTCGTGGGAGATATTTTAATGCGGATGGCTAAGCTTTGAGTTTGATTCGATAATTGGTTTAGAAAAAAATATGACAAAATAATTACCTAATTGAGGGTTTCAATGGCAAATAATTGAATATTAGTTGTTTTAATTTTATTTCTAACTAGCTACATGCCCTGCATTCGCACGGGTGTACATATATTATATATATGTATAAATCATCCTCTTGAATTACTCTATTTGATGCTAAAATCTATATTAGAATCCGTTGCGTAGTTTAAAGTTTAGATAAAACGAACAAATAACGGAAGCGACTTCATTTTATACAATGTAAATTTAATAAGATTTTACAATAAAAATTCGACTTTAAAGTTTGATTATCAAGGACGTTTTTCCTAATAATCCAATTGATATGTTCCATTTTTAAAAATAGAATTAGTTTTTGTTTTCAAACCAAATATCGTTTTTAAATCTATAATTGATAAATACAATTTAACTTATAATAAAAATTCGACTTTAACGTTTTATTATCAAGGCCGTTTTTCCTAATAATCCAATTGATATGTTCCATTTTTAAAAATAGAATTAGTTTTTGTTTTCAAACCAAATATCGTTTTTAAATCTATAATTGATAAATACAATTTAACTTATAATAAAAATTCGACTTTAAAGTACTTATTCTCAAGGACGTGTTTCGTAATATAATCGATAGGATCTATTTAAATTCAAAAATAGAATTTGTTTGTTTTCGAACCAAATATAGTTTTTAATTGTTAAATTGAAAAATAGAATTTGTTTTTTTTTAAACTGAATATAGTTTTTATTTTTAATTGTTAAATCCAATTTAACTTTATACTTACATGGCTTCGTCTAATCAAGTTAAAGTAAAATATGTGTGTTTTAAACCGAGTAGATCTTATATTATCATTATGATAAAACCCGGGCTTTGGTAGCGTATGGGTTAATGTGCTTTGTATTTTTAAAATGGCAAAGGTCATACCTTTATACAGCTTACTAAAAAGGATGTAGAAATTTTACAGATAAATAGTAAATTAAATGTCTTGATGGTGTAGTGGTTGAGCACATCGCTTTGCTTCGATGGTCGAGGTTTCAGTTCTCGCGATACAAATTTTATATTGGTCTGGTTTTTATGTGTAATAGGTAAGTATATATAATTACAAAAAAGAAAAATGTTTTTTAAAACCAGATATAGGCAAAGTAAAAAAGTATAGTTTTTTTAATTTGGTATTAGATAGAGCTGTGTGAATATTACTGCGTTTGTATATTTTTTTATAAATTGTTATAATTTAAAAAAAATCTGTCTGAAAAAAGGAGATCCCTAACCTCCTTTTTTAGCAATTGCTTGACATATACAAGCTAGTGTCCACAACTAGAGTATTAATGGAATTGTCAGTTGTAATAGTCAGACGGACATACAGACACAATTTCGTGTTTATCATACGAGTAAAAAGTTATAAATATTTCCATTAATGAGTATGATTGTTTGTATTGGTCTGGATGTTCTATGTTTCTATGTATATTATGTATTTACACAAAAAATATTTCTATGTATTTATATCAGTTGTTTAGTACCCATAACACAAGCTCTGCTTAGTTTAGGACTAGATGGCGTTGTGCGACTTTTCTAAGAATATTATTATACATTATTTAAATTATTAACCGGGTCTTAACATGAATAATTTTATGGCAAATAAAGGTATTTACCTCTCTCGATGTTTCGACTAGTTTGCAGTAGCCGTGGTCACGAGCTGACTGAGCATAAAATTAGTCGTGTTAAGACCCGGTTAATAATTTAAATAATGTATATTAAACACGAAAGTTTAAAAAGAATATTATTATATTTACCCACAGTTACCTTTTACTGTCAGATGAACAGTCAAGTAGTTCGTTATTCCAACTTAACTAACTTCTAACTTTTTTACCCATAGTTACCCACAACACATGCTCTGCTTATCTTGGGACTAGATGGCGTTGTGTGAATTGTCGAAGGGAAATATTATATTTACCCACAGTTACCTTTTACCATCAGGTGGACAGCAAATTAATTTGTTATTCCAATAACTTCAAAAAAATATAAAACATCGATAATCATATATCAATAATAATTACCTAGTATATCATAAATTCATTCTTTCATAATTTAAGAGCTGTGATCTTGTCGGTGGAGCTCCCGCCACCTTCCACGATCATCTATCAGTCCCTTTAGCTGTTGATACGACACGACTCCAACTTTTTCTTTAACTTGCTTGTATAGCTGTGTCTCGGTCTTCCCCTTCCTCTCTTCCCATCTATTTTTCCTTCTATAATGTTGTTAATTAGTTCGTCGTGTCGTATCAAGTGCCCCAACATTTTTCCCCGCCTATTCTTAATAATATCTAGGATCTGTCTCTTTTCTTTAATCCTCTCAAGCTTCTTCATTCCTTATTTTATCTTTCCAGCTAATTCTTTCCATTCTTCTCTAACACCATATTTCAAAGGCTTCCAGTTTGTCTCTTTGTTTCATAAATAGATAACATAAATGGCTGAGGAATACACATCATAGTAATTGGATTTATAGTATGATAATTCTGACTGTAGTGCAATTGTTTTTGTGTTATTTTTGTTGGGTATTGAAATATATTGTTTAAGGTATAAAATAAGTAACGTTTAAATGTAACATGTAAAATTATAATCATATATAGTAATGTATGCAGTGATACATAACAATTACTATCAGTCCTGACTAGTCTGAAGTGTGCTGCGAATTATGAACTCCCATATTACGCGGCCTAGGTCACTCCTGAAACCTCGGAATGTATTCCTGGTATCTATAGTGTGAAGTATATCACTTTCTTATATTTTTTTACTGATATTGTGAAACCTATTATTAGCTATACTATTGGTTTGTACTTTCTGTTTTTATGTATTGTGTACACTGTTGGTTTCAAATAAATAAACAATCTGCCATTTTCCCGAAAATCTTAAACTCATTTCGTATTTTTGAACAAAGCAACTAATGATTTTTATTAGTCTAAAGAAATTTGTAATATGTCTAAAAGGAAGGCATTTAATGAAAGTGTCCTTTGATCCCTTTTATATATAAAACAATTTTAAAGAAGAAATAAGCCGATGAAATTAGTTTCTATGTTATAAATAGACACAGACTTATTGAAAAGATCAAAATTACATTTTATCTATATATTTTTTAAGGTTCTAGTTAATCTGCTATCACATTTTGTCTATGGTATTTCTTTATGAAATAGATTAAAAAAAATATGTACAATCTGTGACATTAATTACAAAGAGGGAACAAAATATGTTTTATATAAAACTATCTACTTATTTCTTGCACGGGATTTTCATTTAATAATATGTAAAGATACCTATATAAGTGTACAAAATAATAAACTGGCTATTAAAAAATGAAATTCAAATAATTTTCTTGTTTGTATTGAATTTTGAATTCATATTTACTATGAATTAGAAATACAAATAATCTTTATTCAAATGAACTCAATACACTTTTGAATAGTCACACTCCTGTGACCAACACACCACTTCCTGTGTCACGCTGTTTTGGGTTGACTGGAAAAGATCTTTTTTAGATATAAGTTCTCCTTTGCACACAAAATTTGTAACAAATATATAAAACATTGTACTTAAATGTGCAATAAAGTATATATATTTTTATTTATAGTGGTTTGTATTCGCACGTTATGACTATTAAACATGTAATGTTACAATAATTATTTAATCTTATTGTGTATTTATATTTGACCCTAATAAATTAGTGCTGGTTGGTAGTTTGTATTCACAAGTTTCGAATTCTAAAATGTGAACTTACATGTATTATTTAAAAGAGCAAAATGCAAGTTTCTTGCTCGTTCTTCTTGTGATGAGACAGCTTTCCGAATGAGCGGCAGATTAAATAAATGTTAATATGACTATTCAAAAGTGCTTAAAATAAGTTTGTTTGAATAAATGATTTTCTATTCTATTCTATTCTACCACTCATTCGAAACGCAGACTCATCACAAGTAAGCATTTACAATTGTTTCTTCAATTATGATTGAAGTATGCATAAAGGAATTAAAGAAAAAAAAATTAGTAGTCTTCAACAACTGTAGAATGTAATAGTAAAATTATGTTATCTAAAAAAAAATTTTTGATTTATTTTAATTTGAGTTTTAAATAAAAATATTTATTTCTCGGAATTCTTTTATTGAATAGTATTAATATAATAGTCAATAATGCATTACTAGAGCGGGTGTGTTTGAAAACGTTGTCCCCAGCATTCCATTGACTACAAATACCAAATTCCTATTCCTCTAATAAAAGCAAATGACGTTCCAGAGTTACCCCATCACATACCAAATTAGAGCAGAAAGAAATTAAACAAGCACATATTTTATTAATAAAATTTATTATATATCTAACAATTAGTAAATTTATATGAAAATATATTTCATTTTTACTTTTAAACTTCGCGTTTAGTACACATAATTATACAGTTAAAACGAGTTTTAACACAAATAATTTTATGATGAACTAACATGTCATACACAGTACAGATGCATTACTAATCTTTGAATTTATCGACTTGTTCTATACTATAACACGCGTGTATCTATACATATAAATAAAATTGGAGTGTCTGTTTGTAATATTGAAGTAACCGTTTTTTACTACACGCATAGGAATATATATACGGTACATACACCAAAGTAACATTTTTCATCATTTTTGTCTGCCTGTTTGTTCCGGCTAATTTCTGAAATGGCTGGACCGATTTTGACGGGACTTTTTTTAGCAGGTGACTGATATAATAAGGAGTAACTTAGACTACTTTTATTTTAGAATGTAAAATATTTCAGAAAAATAATATTAATTTCCACGCGGACGAGTCACGGGAACAGTTAGTTATACATATAAACCTTCCTCTTGAATCACTATATCTATTGCTGAAATTACATTACAATCCGTGGCGTAATTTAAAAGATATAACCAATCAGATAATGGCGGTAGCTTCACTTTATACTATGTAAGGAAGGTATTATTGTAAGCCGTGGTCAGCTCGTGACCACAGATAGTGCAACCTAGTAGAAATGTCAAGAGAGGTAAATACCTTTACTTACCATAAAGTTATTCGTGTTAAAACCCGTTTAACTATATGAATAATAATATTCTTATTACATATTCATAACTCAGACTTCTTCATTCATCCCATAAATTACTATGTACAATTGTCTTATAACTAATTTAATAATATTACTAAATACTAACAGCTCTGGCTTACACGTAAAAATTGTAAATTTCTCATATTTTGGAATAAAGTCTAGCTAAATGTATTGTAAAATTATGTTGTTTAAAGGACTGTTCAAATCGGTTTTTATTTTTAAGTATTCTCAATAACAAACTAAATTTAAAATCTTTATCTTCACATATTAATTGCTATGTATCAAAAATACAGACCGTTTTATTTGCTATTGTAATTTTATTCACTAACGTCTCAAATAAAGTTCTATTCACAATATAATTGAAGACTTTGACTGTATTATTACCGATAAGATAATAAATTCTGCGATTCAAAACTCGTGTCGTTATCACTTACTACATCTATATGTTCTTGATCATTATCACAGGGAGACTCGGACTGGCTTTTAGAACACGTGGACTTTGTGCAGCAACACTTTTTAGTTCTACCATCGCTGGAGCCCACCGGAGTTTCTTCCTTCTTCAACTTAACGCGGCGGTTCTGGAACCAGATTTTCACTTGTTTCTCCGATAGCTTCAGCCTGGAAGCGATCTCGATTCTCCTCAGTCTCGATAGATACATGTTCATTGAGAATTCTCTTTCTAGTTCCAGAAGTTGTGTTCCTGTGAAGGCAGTTCTGATGCGTTTACTTGAGTCTTCTTTTAAAGGAAGACGTTTTAGATCTTTAGAAAATCCTGGGAGAAGTTCTTCTGGGTGCGCTAGAGGAGGACTCGGAGTTCCATTTCGGCTTTCACTTGATAAAGACGGTGATCTCTGACCTTGACTCTTCGATGGCGATATTGCAGTCGATTTATAGGGATGATGCAGGTATGGGGATACAGACTTCTTTCTCTTGCTTACAAAGTTTATAGGTTCTTGTTCTTCAGTCTTCACATAACCTTCAAATGGTCTTCGCTCGCTTTGAATTGGATCGAAAAATTCTGGTTGCCGTGGTAACTGGTGTAGAAGAGGATACCGAAAGTTCAAATGCTCCAGGAAAGGTCGGAACAAGTCTGGAGATCGCTGCTGGTGTTGCAATCCAAGAGTTAGCAGATTATTCAAGTTTCCCGGATACGAGTATGGTATAAACTTTGGTCGAGCATCGAGATGATGCGCCATTAAACTGGTATACGAATTCAATGGGTCACTAGACATTTCTGGTTTCCTATCTTTTGTATCACTAATAAGAGTGTCAACTAGGAATGAACGAGACATTTTATGGCACTTCCACTCGCCCCAGTGTCTGCTTCAATACTAGTGTGTTGGGTCGAGTTCCTAAAAGTAACAATTACAAAAACTACCCCCACTTATTGCACCCTATTGTAAATAAACACAATAGGTCTCACTCGAAGCGTTTTGGCAATTACGTGGTCCGTCCCACCCTTTTGTCGGCGAGCCGTCAACCCCAGTTGTAGTTCAAAAAAACCGTACCATGAATGGAGCATTTTTGTTGCAATGAATAATTTTGTATGGGACGCTAACATCCTTAATATCTATCTCATTAAATCCAATTTGGTTACTGTTTTATATGCAACAACATTCTTAATACTATACATTTTTTATGAAGAGCAACTTATTGCTAATAATTTTGCTTGTTTCTTACTGTCTTGGTCCGTTTTATGATCTATACTTATTTCATTATATTATTACTATCACACTCTTTGATTGCTACTTATGTTTGTGTTGGTATGTTCTAAGTTGACTAATGTAGGTCAATGCTCGTGTTACTTTTCTACATAAATGGCTTTGTTTTTATTACTATCTATACTTCTAGTAGAACACAAACAAGCAATTTTTAATCCATTCGTAAAGGATTTTAATTCTGGTACATAATAATACACATATCTTTACGATTTATCTACTACATGCCTACAGATTTAGTATTTCATTTTAAGAATATGGAATTTTTAGAATATTTAGTTGTATAAAAAAATAGATAACAACCTATTCTCAAACATATAGTTAGTTAACATAGAGGATACATATAAAATTTCCTCAAAATCGGTTCAGCACGGGTGTACACCCGTACCTACATGTACTATACATACAAAACTTCCACTTGAATCACTCTATCTACTGCTAAAATCTGCATTTAAATCATTGCGTAGTATAAAAGATCTAAGCTCATAGACAGCAGAAGCGACTTTATTTTATACTATGTAAAGAAGATTTTCATTTAATGTTAGACATAGATACCTATATAAATATACATTGCAAATAAACTGGCATTTAAAAAAAAGTAATGCAATTGAGTTTCTTGCCAGTTCTTCTCAATTGAACCGAACTGGACTGTAGAGAAAAAATCAAAAATTATAATGTAAAATATTAACGTTCAAAAGCGGCTAAAATATCCTACATGAATAAATGACTTTTGAAATGGAATTTGATATAATTTCTAGTTAAATTCTCAATTATCAAACTCATGTGATCCTAGTACAAAGCGGAGTATTAATTAAACATGAAAACCCTATAATACGTTCCGTATGGTACACGCGTGATTTTGATACTCCTAAAAGAAGCTGTGCATAGGGTGGGCATACGCTAGCCCCGCCCTCCGAGAACAACCCCAGCAGAACTAGTTTATGAAATATTAAAGGGATGAATAATGTTTGGTAGCATTATAATTGTGAATCAATTCATGTTATTATCATGTCAGTTTCAATTTGAAAGAGAAATGCTTTTAGCAACATAAGTGGCTCGTAAGGGGCACTGTGTGAACTACTGAAGCCCTAGTTATATTTTCATTGTATGTTGACATATGAGTTAATTGTATTCATTTTAAGTGAAGCTTGCAAATTATTCTTCGTTTTCTTTTTGAAAAAGAAAACAAACAGGTTTTTATGGTTCTTACAAAATCATAGCGAAAGAATGAGAATTTCATTATCATCAACAACAACAATAACAACGTCATTATCATCTTCATCATCAGTTTACAGAGCTCAACAGAATGAGGATTTATAAGTATGTAATCTTTTATTGTAAGACTATGTACGGACATCATCATAGTAACCAATTATAATATTTCATTAATAAAAAAACTATTCAAGTTATTATCATGCCAGTTTCAATTTGAAAGAGAAATGCTTTTAGCAACATAAGTGGCTCGTAAGGGGCACTGTGTGAACTACTGAAGCCCTAGTAATATTTTCATTGTATGTTGACATATAAGTTAATTGTATTCATTTTAAGTGAAGCTTGCAAATTATTCTTCGTTTTCTTTTTGAAAAAGAAAACAAACAAGTTATTATGTTTCTTACAAAATCATAACGAAAAAATGAGAATTTCATTATCATCATCAACAACAATAACAACATCATTATCATCTTCATCATCAGTTTACAGAGCTCAACAGAATTAGGATTTATAAGTATGTAATCTTTTATTGGAAGACTATGTACGGACGTCGTCATAGTAACCAATTCTTATATTTCATTAATAAAAAAACTATTCAAGTTATTATCATGCCAGTTTCAATTTGAAAGAGAAATGCTTTTAGCAACATAAACGGCTCGTAAGAGGCACTGTGTGAACTATTGAAGCCCTAGTTATATTTTCATTGTATGTTGACATATGAGTTAATTGTATTCATTTTAAGTGAAGCTTGCAAATTATTCTTCGTTTTCTTTTTGAAAAAGAAAACAAACAAGTTTTTATGTTTCTTACAAAATCATAACAAAAAATTGAGAATTTCATTATCATCAACAACAACAATAACAACATCATTATCATCATCAGTTTACAGAGCTCAACAGAATGAGGATTTATAAGTATTTAATCTTCACATAGAATAATAATAATTATTATTATTTATTTATATACCAAAATTGTTTCAATACAATCACAATAGCATTGATTCCTACACTAGGCTGACTCTGTCCTGTACGTACCAGAATACGAATTATCTTATAATAATTTTAAGTCCAAAAGTACAATTTGCTAAGCTAAAATATTCTAAAACTATCTAGCAAAACCAATATAGACGAGTAAGTGTAAGGTGTCTGTGTGTGTAGGTGGTGCATGAATATGGTTGGTGTGAATACTGATTGTAATCACCATCATCATATCATATCTTTTTTCTTATTCTCATTAATAATAACTATTTATGACTCTTGCAGTCATAACTAAAGGATGATTTATAAGTGTTTAATCCATTATTATAAGACTAGGTGTGGACTGATCGTAGTGTCTTTTTCTTATTTTTCATTAATAAACTAACTATTTATGAGAAGAGTTTTCTATGACTCTTGAAATAGAAATAATCTTTATTCAAATAAACTTATTACAAGCACTTTTGAATAGTCATATTTTTATTCTACCACTCATTCGGAATGCAGATTCATCACGAGATTTATACATGTCTCATCTTGTGTGTGTAATATATTTTTTATACACTTAATGTAGATTATGCATAATTTTAATAAAATATTAGTATTCTGCACTCTTTCCCTAAATATGTATACTATTATACTTTTATGTCCTCACAATTTTCATAAGAAAAGGTATAAAATTTTTGATTCACATACAAATTTATAAAAAATGTCATAAATATTAACATCCGATTTCAAGAAAGAGAAAGGTTAATATAAACATTAACTTTCTCCGTTTTTTTACTACAATGGTGCCAAACAAGCATACGGCCTATCTGATGGTGAACGGTTACCGTAGCCTATACACACCTGAAATGTTTGAACAAACATTATTTTGGTAACTACAATGTTTTAAATTTGTTTAGCGTCGAAAACCTCTAATTTATCCCACAAAAAGGCCATATTACGAACAAAAAACCAAATTAGGCTGTATGAGTTTGATATCTAACGTACAATGATTAAAAAAAATATTAGCCCGTTAAAAAAATAAAACCCTTCACATAACGCATGTCCGCGCCAACGGCTGAATGGAAACATACAAAAAGTGCCATTTTCATCTATCTTCAGTTGCTATTGTTAAAAAATCCAACACACCAAAGTATAATCACGAAATCGCAAACGTGCAAACAATAGCATGAAATAACAATATATTGGTAAATATTAGTAACTTGGTCGGATTTGGCAAACACGCTCGTTGTTGAATAAAAGGCTTTATTGCGAGTGGATAGGGTCTGATTTGTGTTTGATTGTGTGCCACCCTCGCAGATCAGATGAGCAGACAAACAGACAGATGATAAAGGGTTATTATGTATGTACTGACAGCGGAAGCCTCGGTGTATCCAGGTGAATATGGCGAGATGGTGATGTTAAATTGTTTCTTAAAACATCGACTACTATTAACATTTTAATTTAGCTAATCATAGAGAATCTTTTATAGAAATAGAAATAGAAATAGAAATAATCTTTATTCAAATAAACTCATTACAAGCACTTTTGAATAGTCATATTTTGATTCTACCACTCATTCGGAATGCAGATTCATCACAAGAAGAACGAGCAAGAAACTTGTGTGTTGCTCTTTTTGATAGATGTTTTTTTTATATAAATAATTACAGTGTAACAAGTAAGAGGCATGAGACAATCAACATAGAAATCGCTACGCACTCATTATAAGTGTAATCAGATAATATTGTCAGTGCTATGTATTTAAAATTTTTCTAACACAATTGAGAACATTTATAATTTTAATTTAGATAGGTATAAATTCTTTATTCACAAATATAGCGTACGAGTGAGGTGAAGAAAAAATACATCTTTATTCATCAAAATGGATAAATTCCACCTGATGGTAAGTGGTAACTGTTGCCTATAGGGGGTAGGGAATATTAGTCATGTGAATATTAGTAACCCCATTGCTCAATACAACTCAAAAATTCCATTCAAAATATCTTAATTCATGTAGGTCTATTAGACTCTTATGATATGTCAAATCTACAGTCAGTTCGAAATGATTTCGAGATGAGAAGAACTGACAAGAAACTCAGCTCGTAATAAATCAGCTCAGCTCACAAATACATGTTTAAAATAATACAGATTCATTTAAATTCAAATTTGGGAGAATAGTTTGACTACCAGCATATGCTATTGCAAAAGTAGATAGTCTAATCAGTGTTCGTAACCTGAACAGACCAGTCCCCACAAGTAAACAACAAATATCAGAAATATAGGTGGCTTTATGTCAATAAACTCAAATTTACATACATTTTTTTTTTAATATTTAACTCTGAACAATTACTAAAACGCCATCTAGTTCCACGATAAGCAGAGTTTGTGTTATGGAAACTAGACAACTGATATAAATACATAGATATTTTGTTTTGTAAATATATACCTAATATTCAAAGAAAACACCGATATAATCATATTCATGAATACAAATGTTTGCACCGTGTGAGGAATCGAACCTGAGACCATCGGAAGTCGAGACCACCGAGTTTCAGTCTATACTAGCGCGGCAGAGAATTCGCAGGATAATATTATGGTATAAATGCATAAAATTAATTTATAATTCAATCTGCTGTAGCTCATTCTAATCCCGGTGGAGACAAGTTTGTTAAATTGTCTGTCCCAGATAGGGAGGGAACTGGGTTAATGAAGTAGGTGACTGTGTTATTTTTTTTATAACAAGTATAACCTCAAATGTCATTAGGACTAAGAATATTTATATTTTACTAGCTACGCCCGCGTGAAAAATATAGTTTATGCGTTATTCTGATGTATAAGCTATATTGCTGTAAAGTTTCATGAAAATCTGTTCAGTAGTTTTTGCGTGATAGAGTAACAAATATCCATACTTACAAACTTTCGCATTTATAATATTAATAATACGATAAGTAATAGTAATAGAAAACGTATAACATCCTGTTATTACATAGTATAAAACAAAGTCACTCTCGCTGTCTGTCCGTCCCTACTTATGCTTAAATCTTTAAAACTACGCATTATGATGTGATTTTTTTTAATATATAAGGTGATTCAAGAGGAAGGTTTATATATATAATACATGCACACCCGGGCGATATAAAGATATAACCATAGCATCTATATGTATATATTATACATTGACAGTACTACATACAATATTACATCAACATACATCGCCGTGTTCAGGTATACGTTGTGAATGAAGGACTGTATATATATGGACCTGGTATATATAATTATACAAACACGGGTTTTAGGAAGCAATAATATAATATTACTAGCTGTCCCGGCAAACGTTGTTTTGCCTTAAAATAAAAAAAAATTTAGGTGTGGACTACCCCTAACATTTAGGGCGATGAAAAATAGATGTTGGCCGATTCACAGACCTACTCAATACGCTCACAAACTTTCATGAGAATCGGTCAAGCCGTTTCGGAGGAGTATGGGAACGAAAATTGTGACACGAGAATTTTATATATAAGATGTACAAAAGTATAATTATTATACTTTTGTACATCTTATATATAAAATTCTAGCAGAACAAGAATAACAATGTCATATATATTTTTATATATAAAATAATAGACAAAATACATAAATAATATACAAAGAGGTGCGTCGTGAACATACGTATCAAATGAAATCAAATAAAAAAATAATCTATTCATGTAGGACATTTTAGCCGCTTATGAACGTCAAGTTTTTTATATTAATATTTTTCTCTACCGTCCAGTTCAGTATACGGATTCAATTGAGAAGAACTGGCAAGAAATTCAACTGCATTTATGTTTTTAAAGCCAGTTTATTTACATTGTTTTGTATTCACACACTTAAACCTAAAAATGTAAAGTAATAATAAAGTTATTTAAAAGAGCAACACGCAAATTTCTTGCTCGATCTTCTTGTGATGAGACAGCTTTCCGAATTTTTTTTTTTATAGCACTGGGGTCAAACGAGCATCCGGCTCACCTGATGGTAAGTGATTACCGCCGCCCATGAGCACCCGCAACACCAGGGGAATTGCAAGTACGTTATCGGCCTTTTAAAAAGGAATAAGCTCTTTTCTTGAAGGTTACAATATCGTATCGGTTCGGAAATACCATTGCTGGAAGGTGATTCCACAATGTGGTTGTGCGTGGCAAAAAGTTTCTAGAAAACCGTACTGTGGAAGACCGCTATTCATCCAGTTGATCAGGATGGTATTTCAGTTTCTGGCGGGTGGTACGGTGGTGAAACTCAACAAGAGCGAATGAGCAAACTCAGAATGAGCGGTAGATTAAAAAAATTTAATGACTATTCAAAAGTGCTTTAATGTAAGTTTATTTGAATAGAAGATTTTCTATTCTATTATATTGTGTACATGTAGGTGTCTGTGTCTAACATTGAATGAAAATGTCTAATTTTTTATATTAATATGTCTCAATTGAGAAGAACTGGCAAGAAACTCAACTGTATTTATGTCTTTTAAAGCCAGTTTGTTTACAATGTATATATATATAGGTGTCTATGTCTAACATTAAATGAAAATCCCGTGCATGAACAACTATTTGTATGCACGTTTGTCATTTAAGGAATAGAAATAGAAATAGAAATAATCTTTATTCAAATAAACTTAATATAAGCACTTTTGAATAGTCAAGTTTTTTTATTCTACCACTCATTCGGAATGCAGATTCATCACAAGAAGAATAAGCAAGAAACTTGTGTGTTGCTCTTTTAAATAAATATTGAATTGTTTAGTTAGTAATAGGCTTTGATTTATTGAAAATATGATTTAACAGATGTTTTGTATTTATTTAAAGGTAATTCCAGTATATGATTTGGTATTGTATTATTAATTTTGATACCCATTCCCATAAAATACCCATTGTCTTTTTTCATTTAAGTCATTTCCAGGATCATTATTATTATCTCTCTAAAAATTCGTATTCACATACATTTATTTTTTATTTATTTTTTTGTTTATTTCCACAGACAGCGATCCGTGCTTTTGTTATATTTATCTATGTCCATTAAAATTAATTACAATTTTTTTTATTAACATTTCATGGTATACCGCCCTATACATATATTATAAACTAGCAGTTCCCGCGACTTCGTCCGCGTGGAATTTTATTTTATTTTTCTAAAATAAAAGTTGGCTAAGTTACTTCTTATTACACAGCTACCTGCTAAAAAAAGTCCCGTCAAAATGGGTCCAGCCATTTAAGAGATTAGACGGAACAAACAGACCGACAGATAAACAAAAATTGTAAAAAATATTATTTTGGTGTATACACCATATTTATATTCATATGCATGTAGTAAAAAATGGTTATTTCAATATTACAAACAGACACTCTCCAATTTTATTTATATATATGTATGTATTGACTACAATTAGAATCTACCCAAACTAAATCAATCTATTATAATTAAAATCAAAACAAACATAGACCGAATAAAACCCAAAAACTATCAATAAATAAAATTAAATCAACATTATATAATAATAAAATGTCTTAAGTATCTCGCCCGACTCCACCCGGATACACTCTGACTTAGCCCATAAATATCACTCAATTTTTTTTTTGGACAATTCACACAGCGCCATCTAGTCCCAAGTTAAGCTATCTAAAACTTGTGTTACGGGTGCTAGATAACTGATACAAGTACATAGATAATTTCATCGTAAATACATACATATTATACATAGAAAACACCCAGACCGATACAAACAATCATACTCATGAATACAAATGTTTGTGCCGTGCGAGGAATCGAACCCGCGACCATCGGACGTAAAGCGGTGTGCTAGACCGCTAGACCACCGAGGTCGTCAAATTTATTTATAAAAAAATTATGTCTTCTGATCGAATTCATAAGAGCTTACTCTACAGATCTATTTGAACGAAATTAAGTCTAGTTGCTCCATTCTCCGTGACAATGTCCACTAAACGCAATCAAAGGCGAAACGGAAATGAATACGAAAAAGCTTTTTAATGATACCTGACATATTGTCCCAGTTAATTCAAAATGACGGACAATGCGTTCCCGGAATGACTTTTAAATGACACAATACGGTCGCCTGTTGGTCTAGATGTCGCACTACGGGGTCCACTTGTCCATTCCATTCATAAAAATCTACGTTCATTCATAAATTTAGCTACGGTAATGTTAGAGTGACGTATCCATTGTATTTCTATTCCATTGTACCGATGCACAGGTATTTGTAGATTTACGTTTAATTGAAAAACCTTCTTATTTCTATTGCATTTAGATACAATTTTGCGTATTATTGCTAGTGGTCGTGTATGATGTGTTTGTGAATGAATTGTGTGACTTATAATAGAGTACCAACGTAATATATTATTTTTAGCAGATAAATAGAAAGTCCAATATGTAATTTATTAGCAAAATATGGGACGTTTACTGCGAATTTACACTTAAGTATCTGTGAACTGGAACAAGGTAGTTGAAATGAAATGAAATTTGTATTTTTCTTTGTGCGCGAACTTCGTCCGGTGGAGTTTAACTTTATTTTTCTAAAATAAAAGAATTTTTCCAAAATAATAGTAGCCTAAGTTACTCCTTATTACATCAGCTACCTGCCAAAAAAAGTCCCGTCAAAATCGGTCCAGCCATTTCAGAGATTAGCCGGAACAAACAGACAGGCAAAAATTGTAAAAAATATTATTTTGGTGTATGTACCGTATTTATATTAATATGCATGTAAATATAAAACGATTATTTCAATATTACAAACAGACACTCTAATTTTATTTATATCTATAGATATAATTTAATTAAAGTTACTTCTTATACATCTATTATTATTATAGAAAAAATAAAAATAAATGATTTTAAATATATAAATCATAAAACTGTCATATATTCATTACGAATGTTAAAATTATGTCAAGTTCGTATTGTCAATATAATATGTTTTCTAATAATTTTAGTTGAACATCTTTTATATAATCACAATTATATAGTAACATTTGTGAATTAATAAATTAAATAATTTTATTTTAAATTGTATATTATTCAACTTAAATACCTGTTTGTTTAAGCAAGATATACGTTGTACAGCATCTGTTAAGTTAACTATACGATTGTCTTGCCTTCTTACTTAGAGAAGATTTATTTGCATACAGTTTCGCCAAACTAAAAATCTTTGTTATCCAATACATGCACTCACCATTTTTATTTATTTTGTCAATTAATTACATACATTAACCTTTTTTAACTACTTTGCTTACTTTAGGATGAGGTCAGATCATAGCCCATCCTGATTGTTAATGGCCTAACACAGCCTACACAGAGAGGACGAAAATATCAGAAATAGAAATCGAAATAATCTTTATTCAATTAAACTTAATATAAGCAATTTTGAAGCGTCGAGGTTTTTGATTCTACCGCTCATTCGGAATGCAGATTCATCACAAGAAGAACGAGAAAGAAACTTGTGTGTTGCTCTTTTAAATAAATATATAATAAACTGCTTTATTAGAATAGAATAAAAAAACATTTATTCAAATAAAATTAATTTAAGCACTTTTGAATAGTCATAACAATTTTTTTTATCTACCGCTCGTTCGGAAAGCTGTCTCGTCACAAGAAGATGGAGCAAGAAACTCGTGTATTGCTCTTTTAAATAATCCTTGTAAGTTTACATTTACAAGTTGAAACGTGTGAATACAAACTACCAACCAGCACTAATTTTTTTGGGTCAAATATAAATATACAATATTTGAGACTAGATGTGTATATATCTAAAAGTAAATTGCTTATAGGCAAATGATGGATGTAAATAGAACCTTAATAGTAGAGATGGGACGATGGATGAGTGGGACGGGACGGGACGGGACGTGTCAGGTGTGGAGTATCGATAAGAAGTGATCCATCTTGTCTATCTATTCTGATTTTGAAGGTTCATATTATACATACCTTATGAAATTAATAGATGTATTGAATAGATAGCAGTCTTGTTACTTGAGCTGTTAATTGCAAAGACGGTCTCGGTGGTCTAGTGGTTTAGCACATCGCTTTACTTTCGATGGTCGCGGGTTCGATTAATTTGTATTCATGACTTTATTTAGTTATTTCTCTCGGTTTAGGTATTTCCTATGTATATGTATGCTATCTACCTATATACGAAAAAATCTATGTATTTATTTCAAGTTATTAGGCCCATAAATACCTTATAGACTAACATTATTGAATTAATATTATAAAACTAAGATATAGAAATATTGATATTGTCTGTGTGGCCACGGCACTGACGACGGCAATCTGCCACGGTAGCGCCGATATACCACACCCTTCGGCCAGTAGTCCTTCTTCATAATTTATATCAGTTAGTTAGTGCCCATAACACAATCTCTAATTAGATTTTAACTAGATGAAGCTGTGTAAATTGTTAGACAATTTAAATATATAAAAAAATGGAATTTAACAAAACAAAATTTACAAAAATTAAACAAACATAAGCACGTATGTTTAGAATCTAGTCAGGTATCAGACGGAATTGTCATCAATGTATCCATTAACAAAGAGATAGTCAACAATTTAATTAAATATGTTATCATTGGGCTTTGAACTCACGACCTTGGAGTCTACGTCAGGGTAGTAAACTGCTACGCTACGACATATTTATATTATTAGTTAATAAAACACTCTTCAATTTAATATATTACGGCGAACCACACCCAAAACATACAAGTCTACATCCTGTGATTCAGAGGATATTGTTACACATATATATATATATATAGACATAAAATATACACATACATATGTACATATATGTATATATATGTCCCCTCCGATCGATCCCCCGTCCAATTCAAACGGGGATCGAAATTATGACGGCCTGAGCCGAGGTTCGAACCCCTAGTGGTGCCCTCAGACTAAAGTCCTTTCCATCCATCTGCACTCGCCCCCTATCGTCCGGTGAAGCTGTAAAGGCCAGCTGCGGCCAACAGCATTAGAGTAGTCCGAAACAAATGTATATATGTATATACTTATATGTGTATGTATATTGTTTATATATTATTGTTAATAATGGTTGACAATAAATGTTTTTCTTTCTTCTTTCTTTCAATAGAACGTTAAAAGGTTTCCCGACCGTTACATACCTCCATTACAGTATTTGCTGTCGCCTCCTTTTATAAAATGTTCAATTTTTTAAGTCATTATATAAATTGAAAGTCATTCGTAGACGAAATTTAACTTTCGTAACATCAAAGCACAAAATTAATGGACATCGAGCCGAGGCCACCAGGAAAAACGGCGTAACGCAAAATTTGTGTATTTCTCGAGTGGAATTAGAAAAAAAAGGAAAATTGTATTTGCTATTGACTTTTTATTAAAAGATAATAAGATTAAAATAAATAACGAAATATAACGTTTATAACATTCATTTATCTTATTAATATTATAAACGCGAAAGTTTGTGAGTATGGATGAATCGATGGATGGATGTTTGTTACTACTAAACAGTACTTGATGAAACTTTACAGTAATATAGCTTAGCTTATACATCAGAATAACACATCTTAATCTTAATAATATTGTAAATTGAAAGTTTGTAAGTCTGTATGTTTGTTACTCTTAAGTAAGAACTACTGAACGGATTTTGATGAAATTTTATAGTAATATACGCTTATGCATCCGAATAACACATAGGCTATATTTTTATCGAAATTTAAGGCGGGTGAAACCACGGGCTCAGCTAGTATGCTATAACTTAAAAATATACGTAAATTAGGCGAATTATTGTACGAAATCATGGGATCTGGTAGTAATGGATAAACTTATAACTATTAATTATCGCCGAGTTACGACTATTGGCGATCACTAGTCATATAAATGATGTAGTCAGCTGATTAGTGCAACTCTCGTAAAATTAGACGTATTTAAAAATAGTTATGATAGGCTCATCCGTCATACTCGTGAACAAGTGCTGTTTGTAGTGTGTGGATTGGTCTGTTCGAGTATTATCTGATTTCTATGTTGATTATCGCATACCTCTTACTTATTATACTGTAATTATTATATAAAAAAAAATCTATCCAAAAGAGCAACACAAAAATTTCTTGCTCATTCTTCTTGTGATGAATTTGCATTCCGAATGAGTGGTAGAATCAAAATATGACTATTCAAAAGCGCTTGTAATGAGTTTATTTGAATAAGGATTATTTCTATTTATATTTCGAGTTACGAACACTGATTAGACAATTGGGTTTTTGCATTAGCATATGCTGGTGGTCACTCTATTCTCCCAAATTTAAATTTAAAAATTAATCTGTATTATTGTAAACATGTACAACATTTGTTTGAAAAGAATTCGAGCTGAGCTTTTTGTCAGTTCTTCTAATCTCGGAATCATTCCCAACGGTAGATTTGACATATCGTAAAAGTCTGTAATAGACCTATATGAATAAACATATTTTGAATTTGAATTTGAATTCAATTTTTAACTTTATAGATTGAAGCGATGCAAACTCTAATTAAATACAATTTGTTGCAATCCTCAAACAAAAATGAATTTATTTAATTTTAAAGATACACCACTTTGCCGTCCGGCCGTTCGGGTCGGTTTAAAGTTAATAAAGCATATTAGAAATGCTTTTAAAACTGCATCGAACTGGTAGCCCGGTGGAGGGGTGCACGTGTGTCCGTTTCACTACCTATTAAAGGGGTATAAAATAGCCGGAAAATTGAGTTCTCAGGGGTGAACCGTGATGTTTGTTTTTATATTTTTTTAGTGAAAGATATTATATCCAATAAAATGAAAACAAAATGTTGTATTGTATAAACTTAAATATAAATTATTATAAAATTAATTTTAACTTAAATTTCTTTTTAAATTTATTATTAGTTTCTTCTTTACATGAAATTGTAGCCTCAAAAAATCCTTGCCTACAAGAGTATTTATGTGTATTGTAATTACAATTTTCTGTTATATATATCTAGTAATTGTATGAGTCACTTAGATTTATACTGAAATCTGCTATTAGTCTGATATGATGGCTTGATAGGAATTGAACCTCTCGCTTTCGGAATGAGTTGTAGATTAAAAAATAAATAAATATGACTATTCAAACCTGCTTAAATTAAGTTTATTTAAATAAAGGATTTTCTGTACTATTCTCTTCTAAAATATTATCATCATTTGCTTCTTCCTTATCCCATTTATTTGGGGTCGGCGTAATATGTTTTTCGCTTCCATTCATCCCTGTTTGCAGTCATTGCGTCATTTACTTCCTTTCTTACCATATCATCTTTCATTTCTATTCTATCACTATCATCGTCTCTTCTAAAATACTATATAAAACAATAAATAAATACATACATAAGTAATAACAGATCATCTTCTATTCATAAAATGATACGCAGTAACTTTAACCAATTTATAATTATATGTAGGTACTTGTTGTCTATCAACTATGTAAACTATCTACTTGTAATTATAACTGTAATGACTGTTTGTATCGAAATAAATTAAAAAAAATGTATCTATTTAAGCGAACGTCTTCATCATAGTAGCTCCAATTTATAATTTCAGTTCAATCAGTTGAAAATCTTAGAAGATTTATACAAACTTTCATTCCCTATTTTGTCCCCTTAGGGGTGGAATTTATCAAAATCCTTTCTTAGGGGTTGCCTACGTCATAAAAGCTTTATGCATCCAAGGTCTCAGCCCGATCAGTTTAAAATTGACAAAGTTTCATACAAACTTTTATCCCCTTGGGGTAGAATTAATCAAAATCCTTTCTTAGCGGATCCAAATTTCAGCCCGATCCGACCAGTGGTTTGGGCTGTGCGTTGATAGATCACTATGTCAGTAACCTTTGAGTTATATATATTTAGATTGTTTATTGTAGTATGTAAGTAGTGAGTATACCGGTGAAATAATTGTACATTAGTAAGTATATTTGGTAGTGTGGTATATGGCGTATTAGTAACACGTACATTCCACGAGGAGTTGAATTAAATCTATGTTATCTGGAGATGTAAACTAATGGGAGTACACGGAGTGTTGACAGAAATATTACATGAGCATTAGTAGCTTAAAAAATTAATTAAATTTCGTATAATATTTATATCATCATCATCATCATCTGCTTCTTCCTTATCCCACTTATTTGGAGTCGGCGTAATATGTTTTTCTCTTCCATTCATCTCTGTTCGCAGTCATTCCGTTATTTACTCCACACATCCATCTCATATTTATATATATATATGACTTTCACTTCAAAGATATTACGGTCACTGTAAAACATTGCAATGCTGGTGATTCTCCTCCACTAAGGACTAAGTTCTTATATTTCCGAACTCTGTAATATCATTTAATAATTATTAAGAGGACATCTGTCGAGCATGTTGCCATCCCGGAGAGTCACTCAGACATGTGCTTCCGGGTTGTTCAGCTCTTGCCAACACTGAGTACTTGCACAGACACAACCAGGTAGCCAAAATACTCCATCAAGAACTAGCTCTGAAGTACGGCCTCGCGAATGAGAGGTTGCCGTACTAAAAGTACGAGTCTCAGCCGGTCCTCGAAAGCGACAGCGTCAGGCTCTACTGGGACCGATCCATCATCACGGACAGGACCGTTCTTGCGAACAAACCTGATATCGTGGCTCGGGCACTCTCGAGGGTGTTTTTGGTGGATATCACCATACCGCATGACGAGAACCTCGTGAAAGCCGAAACCGAGAAAAAGAAAAAGTATCTCGACCAGGCTCACGAGGTCACCGAAATGTGGGGGGTGATATCCACTGAAATCATGCCAATCGTTATGTCGGTGAACGGTCTTATCCCAACCAGTCTGGAACAACATCTCAGACGGTTGAGATTCCGAGGCGGCTCACTCCCGGGAAAGATGCAGAAAGCGGTGCTGTTAGATTCTGCCCGCATTGTACGCCGGTTTCTCTCCCTGGGGCCCTGAACCCCGGCTGAGCTTCTGCCGGGGGTAAGTTCCATCTCCTCTCCTTAAGAGGGGAGATCAGAATTTGTTTCAAGTAAAAATAATAATAATAATATATTTATTGACATCAATTTAAGTAGCTACAGTTTTACTGTTACTGTTACTCCTGAGGAAATTAAAATAATTGTATTAAGTAAAGGGATTTGAAATGGATTAAAAGGAGTAATTCCTACTGGAGGTCAAATAGCTCCAATTTCAATATTAGGGGATAATCTTCTATGAAAAAAAGCTCAAAAAAAGATACAAAGAAAAACATTTCTGAAACAATAAATAAACTATTAAATTTTTTGTTAAATATGCATCATACATAGAATTTACCAGTAGTATCTATACTAGGACGAGCCTGTATCATAGATACTAGTTTCTTCCAGCGACAAATAGGTAAAAATTAAAATATTGCAATTGCGTGGGTAGATTTACATTTCAACTTAGTACAAAATATAAATGAATTGCACTGACATCAATCTATTCACAGCTCCTCATTGACCACTTTAAACACAAAGTAACGCCAAGTAAACCACGGTGGTAGTTCCAGTACATTTCTATAAATTCCCATAGTTGTTAAACTTTAAGAGCCATATTAATTGCTGAACAATACTCGATTGAGAAGCCCGATGGCATAAAGTGCTTCTTAAGATGACAAATTGTTTAGAAAAGAGTCGGCAGTGGTCCAAGTCACAATAGAGTTGTCTTACGGCATTTTAATAAACTCAATATATATGTATTTAGTTTATTAGAAAATATAGTCCGTTCATTTGTAGGATTTTATTTTAAGATGAGCTATAAGATAAGATAAGATAAGATAACCATTTATTGTCTATAACTGTGTTACATCATATATGGAAACGACCAGTTTATCCATTTCGAACGTACAATATGAAATTAAAATATACAATTACATCAAATAACCAAATTTCAAAAACAAAAAAATATATATATAAAATAACTATCTACAACACAACTCAGATCAAACAATTTGTCACTCCCCTCCACCAAGGTAATATTCATCTAAGTTGTAAAAGCACTTACACAATAACCATTGTTTTAAGGTTCTTTTAAATTGTCCAGCGTCCAGTGACTTGATGCTATCAGGCAAATGATTAAATATTTTTATTCCACTTATGTAGGTACTTTTACTATACATATAACTAGAAGATCTCACGGTACAGATGTCATATTTATATTGCAATCTTAAATTACTCTTTATTTCTGTCCTTTTACAAAAATGATCCTTATTTTCTTTCACATTATATATATAAATAATATTCTCTACAAAAATAACATTGTAATCGTCTCAATTATAGCAATAATATCGTTATTAATTACTGTAACTTATTAGGTCTAATATAATGTTAATAGAAATAAAAAATAGAATAGAATAGAAAAAATAGAATGTCATAATATAATTATGATAGAATGTCATTATATTTAGATCCAACAAGTTACAAAATACTTGAAAATATCTGGAATTATTTAATATCTCTATTTATTGATTCATGAATTATTGGAGCTGACTTACCCGACGGAATTACACAAAAATCGATCTCAATTATACAAATAAAAAGGAGAAATAATAAAGAAATATAAATAATATCATCTGGACGATAAGGTTAAAAATAAATATAGAAATTCATGTGCAAAAACTTTATAGCTAAGATAATAGCTTTGATTGTGTAAAAATATAGCTTAATGAATTTGACTATTGTTACTGGCAGCTTGTCTACCATTATTTTTATAAACTTTACATTTTTTATATCCATTTTTTTATATGTCACTTTTGACGAACTAATATTGTTTTGTTACTTCTCGCTGTGAGCCCTTTTGGGAAGAATACACGTTTTTACTACTATTTGGTTTTTATTAAAATAATACTTGTGTTCCCGCTCCAGTAACAACTATAAATAACTCGTTGTTTCTTGCGAGTTTCCTTTTCTTCTTTTCTTTCTTTTTCCTTAATGAATTTGACTGTAAATAAATTGTTGCTCCCCGCGACTTTCTTTTTCTTTCTTTTTCTGTTAATCTGTCGCTATTCTAACGCTACCTCCTGTGACTTAACAAGTGATTATTGTACAACGATACCCTTACCACAATTGTAGTTACACAAGTTCTATTGTCCCTTTATCGATAAATACATGAATTGATTCAACGCTTTGTGTCACCGACTTTGCTCCGACATCTTGTACTTTGTCAATCGTTTTAATCCATTGTTGCCTTTATTTGATGTAGTACTAATTGTTTATAGTCATGACTCCTTGCTGTACTCTACTCTGCAATTTGTGTTTTATTTGTAATAGCTTAAAGTTCAAAATCGATTACAATCGATGTTAGTTTCAATGTGAACCGTGAAAATGCAAATAATACTTTTAATTAATTGCTGTAAACGAATATTAGGTTTCAAACACAAGGGACCACTTCAAATTACTTTTGTTATATAAGTTGCTAAATACAGTTGTTAACCAAGACTTTAATAAGTCTATTACTGATGGATACTACTTGAATAAGTGGTTTATTGTTGATATTGTTAGCATTGTCAGACTGACATTTGCTTTTCAAAGATTTTTACGTAACTTTTTGACGGCCGGGCGTTGGAGTAGTTTGCACAAAGTCGCCAGCGCATTTACCTCTATTTTAGCTACGTCAATATTACTGCCCTCAAGTAATTTTCTTTGTAAATATGAAGACAGTTTGAAGGTAAGTTCTTTATCAATTTATCAAGAAGTTTTGAGAGATTTGACTGAATTTACACACTATCATCTTAGACAGGTGTCCCATCAAAGTGTACTTGCATCGGCTGATGCATCTTTCCACTGTTCCATTCCATTACTTTACGATCCAATAACCGTCAAAATTTTATCACTAATAGGGAAGATCATAATGTTTCCACTAGCGGTGGTTAGGTTTCCGCACAAAATAAGGACTTATGTAGTGTCTGAAATCCATCTCCCGCCTGACGGATGCGACTTTAGTCTGAGGGCAGCGCTATGGGTACGAATCTCGGCTTAAGCCGTCGTAATGTCGATCCCCGTTTGAATTGGACGGGAGATCGATCGGAGAGGAATTCAGTTTTCGTCCGTCAATATATATATAACAACAAATAGGTATAATACAACGCTGGAATGACTCCAACGTCAATAAAACACCCAATATTTACAGTGACACGATGATAAACGCATATCTGTGACTAATCATCTGCACTACCATATTGCAGGGGACAGACACACCAAATTAAATTTTCAATGCGTTCCGCCGACGATTCGCTTCGCGCACTCGTATCATACTTTCTACTATACACATCTATTTAATACAACTACCCTCACTTGTAAGTAATATTATATATACAAATAAATTTAAACTTAATTTTTTTTATTTAATTTTTTTTTTTTACATATTTTGTATAAATAGTTCATGAAGTCTCTGACTAATGAGGTAGGTATAGAAAATACCTGTATTTCAGAAGGCACTGTCATATTATATAATAAATAAAATTAAAGTGTCTGTCTGTAATTCCAATTTAACAGCTTTTTCCTAAATACATACATAAGGTGCATACATCAAAAACTTATTATAATTTAGAATAGAATAGGATAGAAAATCATTTATTCAAATAAACTTACATAGAAGCACTTTTTAATAGTCATCACATTTTTTTTAATCTACCACTCATTTGGAAAGCTTTCTCGTCACAAGAAGAATGAGCAACAAACTGGTGTGTTGCTCTTGTATTATAAAAAAAAAAATACCTGTTTGTTCTTGTTAATCTCTGAAACCTGTCTCTGAAACCTGACTCTGAAATAGCTGATATAGTAATTTAGTTTAGAAATCATAATATTTTTATTCATGTAAGCTCTTATGATATGTCAAATCTACCGTCAGTTTGAATTGCTTTTGAGCTAAGAACAACTGACAAGACATAGAGTTATTATAGTTTGCTGAAGCTGTAAAGACTAGCTGTGGTCATTAGTAGAATAGTTCGAGAAAAAAAACGTTGAATTACTTAAGTATGTACTTAGGTTTCATGCCAAGAAGTGGAATTCAGAATTTAAGTCTAAGAATAGAATAGAATAGAACATAATTTATGCAAATACACTTAACTTAAGCACTTTTGAATAGTCATAACAATGTTTTTTTAATCTACCTAAGTATCTTAATCTCTTATTTTAGGCGCCAAGGCTTAAAGGAAATTAAGTAAGACAATAAAACTACTTGATGAGAATGGTGACAACCTGCCAGTAACACATTAATTTGAACTTATTTATACAGATATACGATGTACAATTTAAACAGCCATATTTTATATGGCATATAATATATACCATAGAGCAAGTAGAGCTCAAAAAAAATAAACAGCCATAAGAGAGAACAAGCGATTAAAAGAAAAAAAATAAACGTCAAAAGACAAATTCGCAATTACAGCTCGCGGTTATTTGCCGTGTTTCCGTTTGCAAATATCATCAAACATCAAACAGGAAGGGTTGCTGGGTTATTTTAAGATATTTATTTACTCTTGTATGTACTCGTATCTTTTCGGGGACTTATGTGTAACCACAGATAAAAGAATATATATATATCGCACAAGTAGTATTTATATGACGAACGTGCATGGCAATAGTTGTTCGTGCACTGGATTTTCATTTAATGTTAGACATAGACACCTATATAAATATACATTGAAAATGAACTGGCAATTAAAAAAAAGTAATTCAATTGAGTTTCTTGCCAGTTTTTCTCAATTGGATCTATATACCGAAGTGGACGGTAGGAAAAATATTTAAATTATAATGTAAAAATTTGACGTTTGAAAATGTCCCACATGAATAAATGATTTTGAATTTGAATTTGAATTTATCATTGTATACAATTTTCCTAAGGGGGCATTCTTTTTAAGAGGGTATTGGGAAACTGTAAAACTTTCTTAGTGTGACGTAAAGAAATTAATAATTTTATAGTATCTATTTGTATAGTATAATACAGATTAACTAAAAAAATTATAAACTTTAAAAAAATACTTTCAACATATACTAATTGTTCATTCGATATTGTAAGATATGTATATATATAACTATACTTCTATTCTCCATTTATTCTCCAGTCTGATGAGGCTGGTGCACCATTCATTAGAAAAAACTTGTGAATTTAAGCTTCCCCTAAAAATAGAATATCCTAGAAGAAAATATCCTTCTATTCTTGTACTTGGCGGGCTTAAGTAGCAAACTCTAAAAAAAGACGAGCAAAATAGATCTACGCAGGTTCTAGTGCTACAAGAGTCTTTAGCACCGAGAAATAGCCCAAATTCCATAATAATAAAAAATATGCTTTCCTTCAAGAAAGTCAATAAACCGAATAAATATAGGAAGTAATTCTCGATGGCTTAGGTAACAAATTCTAAAAAAGGGTGAGCAATAGATCTATGCAGGGCGCAGTGCTAACACAAATCCCTTTACCACCGAATAATAGCCAAAACTCGTTAATAATAAAATAATAGGCTTCCCCTAAATAAAGTCAATAAATCCAATAAATTTAGGAAATAATTCGAAATAGTTATAACAGATCTCTTTAGGGCCAAGTAATATCCCTTAATAATAAAATATAGGCCTCTCCTAAATAAAGTCATTAAACCCAATAAATATAGAAAGTAATTCCCTATAAATATAGGATTAATTTTAAACACCATTTGCAAATTCACTTCAAGTATTAGCTCTAACTTCTTAATAATAAAAAAAGGTTTCCCCTAAAGAAAGTCAATAAACCTAATAAATATAGGAAATCATTCGAAAAGGTTATAGGACTAATTTTAAACGCCATTTCCAAATTGCACATCACTTCTAGCGCCAAGTAATAGCCCTAACTTCTTAATAATAAAAAAAAGGCTTCCCCTAAAGAAAGTCAATAAACCCAATAAATATAGAAAATCATTCTAAACGGTTATAGTACTCATTTTAAACGCCATTTGCAAATTGCACATCACTTCTAGCACCAAGTAATAGCTTTAACTTCTTAATAATAAAACAATAGGCTTCCCCAAAAGAAAGTCAATAAACCCAATAAATATAGGAAATCATTCTAAACGGTTATAGTACTCATTTTAAACGCCATTTCCAAATTGCACATCACTACTAGCACCAAGTAATAGCCTTAACTTCTTAATAATAAAACAATAGGCTTCCCCTAAAGAAAGTCAATTAACCCAATATATGTATATAGGAAATAATTCGAAACAGTTATGGGACTAATCTTAAACGCCATTTCCAAATTGCACATCACTTCTAGCGCCAAGTAATAGCCTTAACTTCGTAATAATAAAAAAAAAGGCTTCCCCTAAAGAAAGTCAATAAACTCAATATATGTATATAGGAAATAATTCGAAACAGTTATGGGACTAATCTTAAACGCCATTTCCAAATTGCACATCACTTCTAGCGCCAAGTAATAGCCTTAACTTCGTAATAATAAAAAAAAAGGCTTCCCCTAAAGAAAGTCAATAAACTCAATAAATATAGGGAATCAATCTAAACGGTTATAGGATTAATTTTAAACGCCATTTGCAAATTGTACATCACTTCCGGGTCACGTGGCGGACCATCCGATTCTATATACGTCACTTCCGTACCGCAGTGGGAACCAACAGATACGATTATATTGAGTAGGGATATCCCCAATGATTTAGCTAATTTCGTTTGGGCTGTAATTTGAATGGACTCTCTGTAATCGTATAATAACCCAAATTTTAGCATAATTCAGTCTCCCAAAGGACACTTCGAATCTGGCCGGTGAAGTTTGGCCTTCAGTTTTTCCAGTGATGAGCAACACCAGTAACATATAATATTAATGTGAATAATTATGGTAACCTTTTTTTTAATGAATGAATATGGTATGGTACACCCGCCTGCGCTAACGGTGTACCATGAAGGGCACGAGTGGTGGATGGTAGGATGAAAATGAAGTTAGATTAGTTAGTCTATCTTGGGGAATGCAGTAGGATTCAATAGCGATTTTAATTTATATGTTTTTAGCACGGCAAAACAAAATTTACGAAATCAGCTAGTATACCTACATATAAATTTATAATATTTAAGAGAACAACAAACAACTATAACCGTTAACAATGTAACATGTCAGATAATTATTACTTAAAAAAACCCTCCAACTTTTTCAATATTTTTATCTGCTATTCTAACACATGAAATTAGATATGAAATAATTTTAGAAACAATTTTTTATATGTCATCGGATTCGAACTCACTATCTGTAAATCGGGGTAGCAACCAGTACACCATAACACTCCAACACCTGAATACTAAATTGAAAACCATTAACTCACTTGTAAATACTCATTGCATTCGATACAAGCACTCGACTCCCATTCATATATAAGAAGCGCGAAAATCTACTCACTATGCTAAACTTATGAATACCCATTCATAAGTTTAGAATACAATACTGTATTCAGTTATGTATTCGAGTGTAAAATATCACCATATTTAGGTAGCGGTGTCTTTGATTGCCGAGTGTTTAGTGGCCTTTAGCGGCCGTTGTAGAGCCATAGAACATGCGATGCGCTGAGTTTAGCGATAAAATTAGCGGAAAAGTTTATAAATATACAAGTTTTGGAAGTATTAGTGAATTTAATTTTGTTATTCATTTATTATATCATACTAGCTGTGCTCGCGGTTTCACTCCGCAATTTTGTAGCCTATATCTTATTCTGATGCATAAGCTATATTACTGTAAAGTGACATTAAAATCCGTTCAGTATTTTTGCGTGAAAGAGTAACAAACATATATAGTGAAAAACTTTCGCGTTTATTAAGATGTACGACTTTTAGAAATACCAGTGAATTTAGTTATTATTTTTGCACTATATAATACTAGTTGACCCGCTCAACTTCATCGGCATCACAATTACTTGACATTTATTATTATATTTAGTCCAATTTACATAATACCTTTTTAAATTGTAGTGTATGTGTTATATTGATGTATAACTTATATTACAGTAAAATTAATTCAAAATCCTTACAGTAGTTTTTGTATGAACGAGTAACAAAGATCCATCCATCTATACTCACAAACTTTCGTGTTTATAATATTCATCATCGCAGCCCGGAAGACGTCCACTGCTGGACATAGGCCTCCCCCAAAGATCTCCACGACGATCGGTCCTGCGCTGCTCGCATCCAATGCCTTCCCGCGATCTTGACCAGATCGTCGGTCCACCTTGCTGGAGGCCTTCCCACGCTGCGTCTTCCGGTCCGTGGTCGCCACTCGAGGACTTATAATATTAGCACAGATAATATAATACGTATAATTAGTAAAAATCACGGGATCTTACCACGTTTTATATTTATTTGCTGAGTTAATAAATAGCAAATAAATATAAAACGTGGTAAGATCCCGTGATTTTTACTAATTATACGTATAAATAATGACCGCGTCAAGTTTAAAACAGTAGATAATATAATGTTACATAATATTAGTAAGATTTTGTATTATATCATCGTTATTTTCAAATATATTTTTTATATATGACCCTTAGAAATATAAATAAAATATATATAGTATATAAGTATCTACAAATGTATAATTCTTAAGTAGGCAAAGATTTTCTTTTAAATACATATATATTTTTGTTGCGTAAAAACTATGAAATGAAATTTTATTGCATTAAATGCGGTACATTGGATGTGGTATTTTGGATTTTATTATATTGTTCGCACATTTAGTCATTACTGACATGCAATAGACAATTGTCAATTGAAATATTGTCATTATATATTGCTTATCATTACACACATATATATTATAATTAATTTATTTATGTTTATTATTATTATTAGTCACTTTTTCACCGTTTGTGAAAGGTATTCGTCTATATTATAAAAGCAGTTAGATAACAACCAATTATACAATTCTTTTTTTAATTTGCTTTTATTTAATTGTATTAACTCCTTTGACAACTTGTTAAATATTTTTATGGCCATTGGATAACAATTAGAGCTTGCTAGCGTTGAATTTATCAACGGATAGTATAATTTATCAGGACGCCTCCTTGTGTACTTGGTCTCAAAATCATTAGATGTTTTAAATAATTCAGCATGCGATTTGACGAATAGTATAATTTTAACTACAAATATCACATTAAATTGACGACCTCGGTGGTCTAGCGGTCTAGTACACCGCTTTACGACCGATGGTCGCGGGTTCGATTCCTCGCACGGCACAAACATTTGTATTCATGAGTATGATTGTTTGTATCGGTCTGGGTGTTTTCTATGTATAATATGTATGTATTTACGAAAAAAAAATATCTATGTACTTGTATCAGTTATCTAGTACCCATAACACAAGCTTTAGCTAGCTTAACTTGAGTCTAGATGGCGCTGTGTGAATTGTCCTGAGATTATTATTATTATTATTATAAATTGTTTCTTCTATGCATTTTTATTATGTAAAGATGGGTATTAAACACGAAAGATTAGAAATAGATATGTTTAGTAATATTTTTCTGTGTTACAAATAAAGATAGGAATTTCGTGGCCCGACAGCGGTGATGTATTGTAAGACTCGTGAGAGCACCGCCCACTCTAATTGATTGCATAACTGCCGACTTTTCATTCAATTCATTCAAAAGATTCATTCATTCACAATCGTTTGACATGCGGCGACAAATCGCGACACTTTGTTGCAAACCATTCGATATTTAAAAAAAACTAAGTTATTAATTTGAACCTTACTTCGAATTGCATAAGGTATATGTAGAGTTTACTCTATTTTTGTTTTTATTATTGTACATTTTTTTTCTATACAGCCAGTTTCTTCTAAATTATTTGGATATATGCTCTGTGGAATTGAAAATTAGATCTATTTTTGTGTTTCGTATAATGATAAAGGCTTTGAATTGATACTCAGTTATTTTATAATAGTTATAATGTATTATGGTAGAAAAATTTTGTACGTGCCTCCATTTTTTTTTATATTTAAAAGCGTAAAGTCAGACATATTGTCGCCTTTATACTATCGCGAGTGCTACTTGTGATTTGTATTGGATGAATGGAATGAAATTCTGCACGGTGGATGATTATGTATGAGTAAGTGAGCTTGATGTTGCCATTTAACGGAATTTGTATTGTATCTTAGGTATTTTTATAGTGAGGACAGATGTTTGTGTCACATATGGAATTTAGTAGATAGTAAATTATTTAGACGTTAAATTCACAAATTATTCTTAAAATTAATAATAAATATGATATTTTTTATTTTATAATAACTGGGCTATAATTCATTTTATAAAAACTGTGATAGACTGAATGTCATCTTCACGGGTATCTTAATCTCACTTATTTAAACGTCAAAATTAAAAATTCTAGTCGGAAATTTTAGCGGCTTATGAAAGTAATTTTTTTATATAATATTCTTTTCTCTACCGTTCAGTTCAGTATATAGATCCAATTGAGAAGAACTGGCAAGAAACTCAATTGAATTACTTATTTTTTATTTTTAAATGTCAGTTTATTTACAATGCATATTTATATAGGTGTCTATGTTTAACATTAAATTAAAATCCTGTGCTTGAACAAGTATTGCCATGCACGCTTGTCATTCAAGTAATCGTTTAGTGAGTAATAAGCTTTGCTCAGTAAATATGATTTAACAGATGTTTTGAATATATTTAAGGGTAATTCCAGAATATTCTTTAGGTATCTTATTGTAAATTTTTATACCTATTTCCATAAAAGACCTATTGACTTTTTCTAAACGATACTCGGGGACAGCAATTTTGTCTTTAAATCTAGTATTAATATTATGAATATTGCTGTTTTTTTGGAAATTATTAAAGATTTTTATGCAAAGCAACTTTGTAAGCTGTATTTTGGTTGTAGAGCAATTAGACAACGAAATTACAGGATAAGAGGCATGACATCTGAGTCCTCACAAGGAGTGGCTCATGGATGGTATCGCGAGTGTCACATGATAATGTTAGGTCCGTAGTGCTGACGGTAAGTGGTACCCATCAGTATCCATGGTATACGTCAGGTACGGTAAGTGGTACATACATGAAGTATATAGACGATGAATACCACTTACTGTCAGGTCGTTACATTAGCTGAATATACAAACTGAATATTGGTTGTCTCACAAATGGTAGTGGAGTTACCATAAATAAAAATATAATAAATTAATTAAATAATGATAATAATTACTATTCAAAAGTGCTTAAAAATGTATTACAATATATTATATAGAATATATAATTATCGTTCTGACATAAAAATTAGTAAATACATTAAAAATATTTGAAATATCCTCACGTTGTGGTTTAAGTATAAAATTAATGTATCAAAATGATTACAAAGACAAATTATACGAAATTTATCAATAGCAAATCATTATTTATTTCTATAACATATTGCCATTATACAAAATAAAAATCATACGCGACCCGCCGCGGCGGCTCGTGCAAAACATCTGTCCGTTTTTGTCGCTCGCATCTCCTATTTGCCGGATCATTAACTACCTCAGCGTCACGCTTTCCACTTATTATCCATTTTTATATCATTCCTACAATAAATTTTATGCCAAATAAAATTCCTTGCTCCGCCTCTAAATAATAAATAACCGTAGGAAAGACAAATTTTTGGGAAAAAACCGTTTTGTCCTATGGACCCCCTTTGCGTAAAATTGTAGATCCATTGTTAGGTAGAGGTCGCTTCGTTCTAGCAGCGAAATTGCGGTAAATTATATCTTTTATTTGTATTTGTGGCTGAACTGGGGTATCTGAAGTGTTTTTTTTCGCTTTTTATTCTGTAATATGTGACATTAAGTGGCGATGGGTTGTTTTTCCTGAGTGTTTTTAATTTACACAGTCATATCTATTCTGTTTCAATATATTTTATTTATGCTAATTTACAATGTTATTTTTATTTGATTACGTTGATATCCAGGTATTTACGTATTTACATATATAAATCTGAATAAATGTAAAATATACATTTGTATGTATGTCGTTTCTTTATCTATATAAAGTCATCATAATTACTCATACATAATCATAAAAAATAATTAATATATTTAATAATAAATAAGTATCAGTAACTTGCCGTAGCACAGTTTCTATATATATATTTCATATATAGATTATTGAAGGTATGAATTAATTCTTTAAAATCATAGTCACGAGAATGAAATCTGGATTAAAAAAATTTGATATTATAAATTAAAATATTTAATTACAAATTTTAGGCGTCGATAGGCTACTGTAACCGTTTACCATCAGATGGGCCATATGCTTGTTTACCACCTACATAGTATAAAAAAAATTGTATAATGTAAGGAATAACATATTATCTAATGTAACATAGTATCCGCCTATACTATGGCCGCAGTCTGCGTGTCTTGTCTGTACATAATGAGTTAACTTTGATCCCTATATACTTACTTTAAGGACTATTCACCTTTACAAACTTTGTACACACTTACACAAGCATATATTGTTAACCGGGTCTTTCTGGATCGGGCACGAATATATGTATCTATGGTAAATAAAGGTATCAGTCGTTATCAGTGCGCGACCACGTCGAAACGTCGAGAAAGGTAAATATATATACATATTTATTTACCACTATTACTTCGTCCGCGTGGCTTTTAACTTTATTTTACTAAAATAAAAGAATTTTTCTAAAATAAAAGTAGCCTAGTTAGTCATTTATAAATTCTTCAATTTTATAATAAGCTTTTTAACAAAGAAAATGTTTTATAATTTTTGAAATTTTAAATGTTTTAAGATTGAATGTTTTAAATAAAAAAATTACAGAATTAAAATATAAAAGAGTTCTAAAACGTTCAAGTCATAATATAAAAATAACCAATTACGTCTGTACATTATGTCAAAAGTACTTATGACCACAATGACAAATAATTATTTGTATTCATTCACACACCCTTAATACTAAGCACTTGCATTATTCGACAAGAATTGCGCATACGTTACTAATGATTTCAATTTCATTACAAGTTATCATCATGACATTTGAAAAACCAACCTTATGTACAATTATAGAAATTACTAAATTCATTGAAATAATAATTTCACTTATCACCATTTGTACAACAACCCTATCTAGCATCTGCTACGCGAATTGCAATTCTAAGCCTTTTGTAACAAAGTCCAAAAGATTGATTTCAATTTTCAACATATTGTCCCCTAATTCGCAAACATTTTAACATTGCACTTAGCAAAAATATTCCATTTTAAATCTAAATCCGTTGCAATAAGAGTGTCTTTACATGTTTACGAATAACAAAAGAATAATGACACAGTATGACGAATCATACCAGTTGGTATATTTGAATTAAACATTTAATTTGTTTTCTTTATTCCGTATGGAATATATTAATTCTGAATGAATGGCGTCTAAAGTAGCAATTCGATATGCTGATGTCATTAATTTAATTAGCAGGCAAAAGAAATAGCGTAAACAGACGCTGATGTAAAAAATAATAGCAGAAAACTAGAAATGCAATACGTTGTGTGTGGAGAAAAATAAATAAATAATTTTATTACTAGCGACCTGACCCATACTTCGCATGAATGCATTACAAATCTTTGAATTTCTCTACTTATTCTATGCTAATAGGTTGATCGGAAAGTAATTTCGTTTTTTCCTAACTTAGGATTTAATTGTATTTTTTGCACTCAACTTCACACTTAAGCCGTATAATTTTATATGCTTTGAGAGCTCATATAGCAAGGCTTGTGTGTGAAAAATTACAATTAATACTACGCAGTAGTTTTTGGTTGGTGCCCTTTTAAATATGGAGAGGAATAAGCAGCATTTTCGACATACATACATACATACATTTGTACATTTTCGCGACTGTTTGTAATTTGATGAAAAACTTAACCCAGATAGAAACTAACGAAGAAAGAATTATCCGTGAAAGTACTAGGAGAAAAGATCTGCAATCCCAAATGATTCCTAAATTCACAATAGTTACACACAGTACGAAATATCAATCTGTAAAATTGTTTAATAATTTACCAATACATCTAAAAACTGTTTATAGTTTCACATTGTTTAAGTCCAGATTGAGGTCACATTTATTGAATAAGTGTTACTATTCCGTAGATGACTATTATAATGATGGACATAAAGACTTATGAGGACCTACTGCACTATGCTGGCTGACATACCTAGATTTAATATTTAAGCTGCTATTATGTTGTTGACAAAAATTTACTGTAATGTTGCAATTATGTTATCCTACACAATTTGTATTGTTTTGGATGAATAAATAATAAATAATAATAACATATCTTACTGTTTTACTACAGAAAGGGCAAAAATGCTGTTCAAGCCAGAAAGAAATTGACCGACGTGTGTGGAGAAGGTGTGTTAATAGTACGCGAGTGCCAGAACTGGTTCGCTAAATTTCGGTCCGGCAATTTTGATGTCGAAGATGCACCACCCTCGGGAAGGCCGGTTGACACTGATAAAGGCATTGGTTGATGCGAACCGAATGCGAACGAATAACATAACACATGAGATCGGATTGAGGTTAAATTTATCAAATTTAACAATTTATGACCTGTAAGCGACGCGTTCTGTGCCTTAAAAAAAAATAATTAAAATGATGTTTGTCTATGTTATTGTCTCTGCGTGCGGTGTCGTAGTCGTTTTAAAAAAAAAACTTATAACCGGCGCAACGGACGCCACGCAGTCTGCACCTAGATGCGATCGACACCGCACGTCTTATCTTTAATTAACGTTATAAAATTTATGTGTCGAAAATAAATCCAATTGTCTTAAAAGTCTTCGTTTTTGTCATCACCGTGACCTACCATATTTTATACCATACATGACCACTTGAAAGGCCTGGGATGTTATGAGTGTTGTAATTCACCGGTTCGCATCAATGAATGCCTTAAAATCCTATGTTAGGAAAAAACTAAATTACTTTCCGAACAACCTAATATAATAGGAATGTTATTATTAAATAGTATACGACAAAGTCGCTGTCACTGTCTGTCCGTCCCTATGTATGTTTAATCTTTAAAACTACGGAACGGATTTTGTAGCAGTTTTTTTTTTATAGATTCTAGGGGAAGGTATCAATATAATACATGTACACCCGGGCGAAGCCGGGGCAAGTAGCTAGTATATATATAAACCTTCCTCTTGAGTCACTCTATCTATTGTAGAAGGAAAGAAGAAAGAACACTAAAATCCGATGGGTAGTTTAAAAGATATAAACGAACAGACAGCGGCCGTGTCTTATATATTTTAAACCATCGGATTTAAAATGAGCGCTGTGATAGCTTATCCGTCATACTCGTGAACGAGTGCTACTTGTAAGGACAGCTGTTTAAGCAACACTAAGATTTAATCTTATAATTATTTGACTCTAATGGATTAATAATTAAGTTTATTTTAAAGAATTTCCTATTCTTTGTATTATATTATATACTAGCGACTTCGTCCGCGTGGAATTTAACAAAATTTTTCTAAAATAAAAGTAGCCTTAGTTACTCCAGGCAGCCTCTGTTCCAGTCATTTCAGAGATTAGCCGGAACAAACAGATAGACAGGCAAAAAATGTTAAAAATGTTATTTCGGTGCATGTACCGCATTTATATTCATATGCGTGTAGTAAAAAACGGTTATTTCAATATTACATACAGACACTCTAATCTTATTTATATGTATAGATATATGAATACATGTATAGTTTAAATGGTTAAAGGTATAGTATCAGAACATAACTCACTATTCTACAAGTGGTCATAAACAGACTGAAAGAAACGACAAGAAGACGGTTACAATAAAGCGTAAAGCACTAAACCTGAACTGGACTATCAATTCCAGTGATTAGAGAGCCCTGCACTGCATCTTTGCTAACGTCTGTCGAGATTGTGGATAACATTGATCACTGAAAACATATGGATGCGGTAATAAAAGGAAATAAAATAGAAGAAACAAAATTCTAGTCTGTTATAGCAAAACTTCGCAAAAGCGATTCAAATTCTATCAATTGCGGCCGGATTGAATACCAGATTATAATAGTATATATATAGGTATCAGTTTTAGTTGTAACTGGAGTAGCAAACAAGAGGACAGACATACCTACATATATATATGAACAAGATGTTTATATCGTAATACGTTTACATTGCTGATTTCTAAAGATTATGACATATTTAACCCTTCATGCTAGAATTTAGCTTATGAACAAGCTTCTCGATATTGACAGCTTCGATGGTATGGAGGTTTAGATTTACTACGGATAGTCCGGGTTCGATTCCTCGCACAGTCCAAACATTTGTATTCATGAGTATGACTGCTTGCATCGGTCTGGGTGTTTATATATATTATTACGGTTATTTGCAAAAAATGTATTTAAATATTTGTATCAGTCGTATAGTATCCATAAAACTCTACTTAAGTTAAGACTAGATAGCGCCTGAAGAAATCCAGCGTTTATTTTTATATTATTACTAGCTTTGCGCGCAGTTTCTCCTGCGTGTAATTTATACCCTATGTGTTATTCTAATGTATGAGCTGTATTTTGGTAAAATTTTAATAAAATTTATTCAGTAGTTTTTGCGTGAAGAGTAACAAACATTCTTCCATCCAGCCATTCAAACTGATAAAGTGAAGGAAAGAAATTCTGAGGAATTGTTCGGATTAATACCAGCTGCTGAGTTTCACCACCGTACCACCCGCCAGAAGCTGAAATACCATCCTGATCATCTGGATGAATGGCGGTCGTCCACAGTGCGGTTTTCTAGAAACTTTTTGCCACGCACAACCACATTGTGGAATCACCTTCCAGCAATGGTATTTCCGAACCGATACGGTATTGAAACCTTCAAGAAAAAATCTTATTCCTTTTTAAAAGGCCGACAACGTACTTGCAATTCTCCTAGTGTTGCGGGTGCTCATGGGCGGCGGTAATCACTTACCATCAGGTGAGCCGCATGCTCGTTTGTCCCCTGTGTTATAAAAAAAAAAGAAATACTATTAATAAGAATGTAAAATTCAGATTTAGAGATACGATTTTGTACAATGTTAGGATGAGTTCAATAAATAGTAAAAATTAATAATTTTATGATAAACAACGTCTAGAAGTAAAATCAACGTATCCATTAACAGAGTATTGATGTGTACATGTCTTATGAGTGCTATTTGTTCCAGTTTTAGTGGAGAAGCCATTAACTGCGAACAATTCAGACCCTTTAATGCTATCGCTTGTAACACATGCCCGTCCGCGTCCTAATTTATAGCTCTACCTTTAAGAGTTATGTACATCTATTTGTACTAATTTAGTAGTTTCTACAGATAGCCAGTTAATTTATGCAACCACAATTGGAAATAACTTATTGAATTCAGTTTTATTGTACTATTTATCTGTTTTTATGGTAAATCTTTTACGTTTGTGAGAAATTGTTGTAAAATTGGAAATATAGACTTTCATATTGGGGTTTCACAAGGAGAAAATCTTAGCCCACTTTTCTATAACTTATAAAATTATGAAGGTTTATTCTTTTATTGCAAACTATAATTGAAAATATTAATACGAAACTTCTTTCTGTAGTTTTACTAAAAAGACAAGATAGTAAAAATGAATACTTTGTGCACTTCGCAAATGTGCATATCAATTTCGATTCGAATCGATTCCTTGCACGGTACAAACATTTGTATTGATCTGGGTAATTTATATGTATATTATGTATGTATTTACAAATAATATATCTAAGTAATTGTGTCAGTTATCAATTACTCATAATACAAGATTTGCTTAGGTTATTACTAGATGGCGTTGTGTAAACTGTTCAGGGTTATTATTGATATGATCATTATTATTACCTAAAAAAACGTACTAAATATTTGTACCATTGTCTATCTAGCTTTTCTTAGCTTGGGACTAGATGGCGTTGTGTGAACTATTCAGGGCTATTATTGATATTATTATTATCTAGCGTGTGAATGTGTCATAAAATATCGGTAGGTGTAAACCTCATCTATTTCGTTCGAGCCGATCAAAGAGATGCGCCAGTTATTTTTTATATTGCGAGCTGTGTAAACGTTTACTAACGTAATGGTTTGTTGGCACGCGATATTCTTGTTTGTGTTGTTTTTTATTTAATAAATTACAACATGTTTAATTTCTAGAAAATCCCAGAGGATGTAGGTGTTTCATTATCAAGATCTGATATTTTCATAATCTCGATAAAAACTAAACATATAGTACTGGTAGAGGTTACAGTATCGTGGGAAACAAATACACCAAAAAATTCAATAGAAAAAAAATAAAAAGATTAATGAAGTACATCGCGTTTCATTTCTACATTGTAGAATTGGTGTGTGTGTGTGTGTAGGTGTTTCATTATTAAGACCGGATATTTTCTAACCTCAATAAAAACTGAACCTATAATACTGGTCCCTGTACCATAGGAAACAAACATACCTATAGGCCAGAGGTTCCCAAACTTTTTTGTGTCGTAGACCCCTTGCCATATTTTGCGATTTTGAGTAGACCCCATTTTTACCTGGTATTGTTTTTTGTAATTTTCTAACTGTAGTAAAGTTTAGTGTTAGAAACATAAAGTAAAAACAATAGGATGACCCCTTACAGTCTGTCATAGACCCCTGCGGGTCGATATAGACCACTCTGGGTATCACTGCTATAGACCATTCAATAAAAACAAATAAAAATTACAAACTAATAAACGAATTCACTAAAAATTACTATGTAACTTAGAAACTTGAGGTATACCAGCAAAATCTGTCTGCAATCTTCTAAAAGATCTTGAACTGTCTAGAGTTGAAGTAAGTTCCATACTAGAACGTGTAACTAAAGCAGCACTAGATCTAGCTGCACTGGACCTTACTAGATTAGACTGAGCAATTAGAGAAACATAAGCGGTAAAAATATAAAATAACAACAACATTATTCAAACGACCAACACGCAAGTTACTTGCTCATTCTTCTTGTGATGAGATAGCTTTCTGAATGAGCGGTAGTCTGAAAAAAAAATGAGATGCCTATTCAAAAGTGCATCAATGTAAATTTATTTGAATAAATGATTTTCTATTCTATTTTATTGGACAGTTCGATATAAAAAAATCAAAATAGAGAAACTAAAGCCAAGATTAAAGCCAACTCGAGTTTAGCATGTAAAAGTGTAAATACAATCCAATCATGGACGAGTTCGTGCAGTCTTCGCTTGCAATTTGTATAATTTGTGTAGTCACAACCCTTGCATCCAAATGAATGAATCCTCCCCTCTCGAGTTAGTATTCAATGGGTGAGATTTCTTCTTAATTTGTATCTAAAGTGTCTTCGTTTTGAAACAAGATCTGCTCTAATTAGTCTACACTTACATTTTAGACTAGTATTGTTTTTATTTTAAACATTGCATAACATTTATAATTTTACTAGCTTACATTAAATATTTCATTCATAATTTGAATATATCAAATATAAATTACATTTACATACGTAAATTTTTACAATACTTTAGTTATTTTTCTCTTCATATTAGCTTGTAAATATTTCAAAAACACATTAATTCAAATCGAAATATATACTCAAGGTGACTGACATAGTGATCTATCAACGCACAGCCCAAACCACTGGACGGATCGGGCTGAAATTTGGCATGCAGGTAGATGTTATGACGTAGGCATCCGCTAAGAATTATGATTAATTCTACCCCCAAGGGGATGAAAGTTCGTATGAAACTTTGTCAATTTTAAACCGATCGGGCTGAGACTTTGCATGCATAAAGCTACTATAACGTAGGCATCCCCTAAAAAGGATTTTGATAAATTTCACCCCTAAGGGTATAAATTAACGCGAGCGAAGACGCGGGCAAAAGCTAGTTAGTTGTTAATAATATTTGGTGACTGGAGTAGGTGTGACAGAGTACGCAGACGCCTTTGCTCAAAGTCAAACTCGGTTTATGCTCAATCGATAACAGTCTTTTCTCTTGACCGCGCAGGCAATAATTTAATGTGAAATATAATTACTAAATAACATAGCACTATAGCGATAAGCTATTTTTCCCTCGTCCCCCAAAGGGATCCAATAAGATGCCCAGATATGTCCGACTGGCACACTTCTGAAGATAACTTCTACCCGTAGTTAGTTGGACTGTCAGCAAATAAATCACTAATGTATACAAATAAATAAAATTTAAATTTCCGTTTGTAATTTCAATATAACAGATATTTACTATATGCTGAAGAAAATATGTATAATATCATCATCTCAACCCGGAAGACGTCCACCGCTGAACAAAGGCCTCCCCTAAATATCTCCACGACGATCGGTCCTGCGCTGCTTGCATCCAACGCCTTCCAGCGATCTTGACCAGGTCGTCGATCCACCTTCCCACGCAGCTTCTTCCAGTCCGCGGTCGTGGTCATATACGGTACTTACCTCAAAGATTAATTTTTAATTTTGGCTGTCCGTCTGTTTTCTGTTGCCGTTTTATTCTTGCTAATCTCTGAATCAGCTGGACTGATTTTGATGGGTCTTTCACTCACAGAAAGCTAAATAATATATATATATATATATATATATATATATATATATATAATATTTTAGAGAAATTATATATTTAAAATTTACGTGGATGACTTTATGATTAACAGCTAGTCGGTACTAGCACATTTCAAAATGTAAAGTTACAAGTAACTATATAGAAGTGTGTTGTGATGAGATAGCTTTCAGAATGTGCGGTAGGTTAAAAAAGATAATATTTCAAAAGTGTTTAAATTTAAGTATATGAATTGCAGCGGACCTATAGAGCTCCATCGAATGATAGGGGGCATGGAGTGGAGTGCTAGCTGCACTCCAAACACGCGGAAGGACTTATGGAGCGACTGAAGGCCAGCTCTTGCCTGACGGATAATTTAGTCTGACGGCACCGTTAGATTTTCGAACTTCGGCTCAGGCCCTTTTAATTTCGATCCTCGTTTGAATTGGATAGAGAATAAATCGGAGGGGCAACCATGAGCGCCGATGTGGAGCGCCCGAATGCGCGCAGGCGCTCGGTTGATTGGGCTGGGTGTTGTTGATGTCGTCGTCTTCGCCAGCGAGGACGGTGTCGTGTGTGTGTGGTAGCGAGGTACAGATGGAATGCGTGGAACCGTAGGGAGGTTATCTGTTAATATGGGATCGTCGGGATCAATAAAATATATATAAAAAACAAAAGTGCTACGTAAGTATATACGTTACATAAAAAGTAATATAGTGACGGTTTCGGTAGCGGTTTGTCACACCGCTTTACTTCCTATGGTCGCGAGTTCGATTCCTCGCATGGTGCAAACATGCGTAACATGCGTACATTCATGCGTGTGATTATTTGTATTGGTCTGAGTAAAAAAATGTAAGTATTTATATCAGTTGTCTAGTATCCATAACACAAGCTTTGCTTACCGTGGGACTAGATGGCGCTATGTTAATTGTCCAAATATATATAGCGTGTTCTAAGAATTTAACAAAGCCATCTAAAGATAAAATATAATAACAAAATTTATAAAATAAGATTAAATACATTTCAGATTTTTAGATCTGTTTCATTTTTATTAGGTATACGTAAAGATTGCTTTAGGATTTTTATGAGATTTTTACTCTGTCGTTACTAGTTTGCCGCGGTCGTTGGTAGATTGCTGCCGGCGCTTTGGGGACCGATCGTAATAGCTGTCTCAACACATATAAGGTTTAACAAACGACAATACATATAACTAATAATAATATAGATAAATATTTTCATATAGTGTGTTGACGATGAGTAAACACGTTTTAGGTTTTTCTATGTATGTAAATGGATTAGCAGACAAACAGATAGACAAAATGGTACACAGATGAATACCATCATGAACGACACGTCATCAACCCATCATGTGGTACCATTAGTGGTGACGGCCTCGGTGGTCTAGTGATTTAGACACCGCCCTACTTCTGATGGTCGCGGGTTCGATTCCTCACATGATAAAAACATTTCTCTAACGGTTTTGTATAACTTCTTCAACGTTTACAATTCAAGTTCCTGCATATATTTCTTAGAATTTTTATAAGCAATGTGGACTAATATAGCTGGCAATGTACCATTGTAAGGTTGATCTCCACAAGTACCTCCTGGAAATCTTTATGTTAAATTCCTGATGAACTTACCACGACGTGCCAACTGACCTGACCTCATGTTCATCTTATCCCACTGGTGCCCCGCCAGCGCAAACGCTTTAGTGCAGGTGGATGCACCATTCCATCATTTTTTAGGAACATATGCACGACACGTGCGTTCCGTTCGCGGGTTGCTCGTAAAATGCCATTTTCGTCCGAGTCACTGTTCATAGGCCGCCATCTTGTGCTCCATTACTCTCAAAAAGCTGAAGTGATAACATATCATCCATTAAAATATATACTCTATATCCGATATCCTATCCATTTGAATGAATGGCGGTCCTCCACCGTGCATTTATCTAGAAAGGTATTTTCGAATATAATTGAAACCTTTTTTTTTCATTAGCTTATTCTTTCTAAAAAGGCCGGCAACGCACTTGCAGTTCCCCTGGTGTTGCGGATGCTCATGAGCGGCGGTAACCACTAATTTAGGGGTGGACTACCCCTAACATTTAGGGGGATGAAAAATAGATGTTGGCCGACCTACTCAATACGCTCACAAAATTTCATGAGAATCGGTCGTTTCGGTCGTTTCGGAGGAGTATGGGAACGAAAACTGTGACACGAGAATTTGATATAGTATACAATATATATATATATATATTGTATGTTGGATCGTCGGTGTTAGGTGACTCTCACCCGAGACATGTCGTGACAAGTTTTCACGTACCTATACGTAGAGTGGAGTACACTTAATAGTCTTTACCCAAGTTTTGCCAAGTCGGGACAAGTTACACAATGAACATGTTCGGAAATTTGCCTTCCCAGTCAATCTGCAATGAAGTTTGTTAGGGTTGAGCGATTATATTACATACTGTTATTATTATACATATGTAGTTACGGCAATAGTTAACTAGAGGGGAAAGGGAATTGTTAATAATGGACTTTTTTTTATATAGATGATAATGGAATGGTGCACCCGCCTGCGCTAACGGTTTACGCTGGCGGGACACCAGTGGAGGATGATAAGATGAACATGAGGTCAGGTCAGTTAGCCCATCGTGACAAATTCACCAAGAATTTATCACGATGGTTTCCTCCACGCGGTTCCCCCTGGAAACCATCGTGATAAATTCTTGGTGAATTTGTCGCAATGGGCTAACTGACCTGACCTCATACTCACTTTATCATCCACCATTATTGTTATTATATTATTTTAAGCTGAAAATATAGTGTAATTTCGTTAAAGAAACGTAACAAATACATAATTTAATTAAATAATGCGAAGGTATTATTTCAAAGTATTCATAAAGAATAATAAAAAAGAATAGATTTAATAAGTTTGCTATACTTTTAATTATTTAAAACCTCCGTAAAAATCAAACCTGATATCCCTGCTATTGTAGATTGTTATCTTAAAACAACAGAACATAAATTGTAGCCTTGAGACAATATTTATTCAATTACACAAACATTTGTCGAGACAAATATTTGTGTTATTGAATAAATATTTGCTCTATCGGAATGATCCAAAATATAGAATGAATAATATTTGTACAAAATGAATTATTAACTGAATGTTTATTAAAAACATAACCTGTAATTCAAAGATTTGACGACCTCGGTGGTCTAGCGGTCTAGCACACCGCTTGGCACTCCGATGGTCGCGGGTTCGATTCCTCGCACGGCACAAATATTTGTATTCATGAGTATGATTGTTTGTATCGGTCTGGGTATTTTCTATTTATAATATGTATATATTTACAAAAAAATTATCTATGTATTTGTATCAGTTATCTAGTGCCCATAACACAAGCTTTAGTTAGCTTAACTTGAGTCTAGATGGCGCTGTGTGAATTGTCCTGAAATTATTATTATTCTTAAAGATAGTCGCAGGACTGATGGAGATATTCTTAATATCAGTGGATTACACATATACAGCAGTAAATATAATTTATTCTCTTTCCGAACCGCTGCACGTTACATATCAACTGTTATTTAGCAACATGATTACTTATTTTAAATGTGATAGATTACACTATTTCTTCTAAAATCAATGTGCCTAATAAGGACTGGGGATTGTTAGTGATACTATGTAATATTATATTATCTGTGGTGATACGGAATCTTATTATTCATATTTGTGAGTACGGGATGTTTGTTTCTCTTTCACACAAAAACTACTAAACGGATTTTAATGAAAATTTATAGTAATATAGCTTATACATCAGAATAATATATATGCTATAAATTTCACACAGTAATAGCACAGCTAGTAATAAATAAACAAATGCACTGTTGATCCCATTGATAGCAATGTACCATATAGAGTTGATATCTACACGTTTTTCCCTGGAAACCATCTGGTCTGGTGAATTTATCAAAATGGTTCACGATGGGCTTACAGACTTGACTACATGATTTTTAAAGGATGATAATGGCATGGTGCACTCGCCTGCACTAACGGTATACGCTGGTGGGGCACGAATGAAGTATGATAAAATGAGTATGAGGTCACATCAGTTAGCCCTTGATCACCATGATTCACCAGGAATTTAACTTGATGGTTTCCAGGAGGAACCGCGTGGAGGTCAACCTGACATGGTACATTGCTAGCAATGGGGTCATGAGTCCACGTTACTAACAATCCCATTCACCACTGACCACATGTTCATCTTACCATCCTCCACTGGTGCACCTGGTGAGATCAGGTGAGACTTTCACCGAAAGACATTACAAAGATTTCCACAGCTTTAGATGTTAGAAGCGGATTGTTAGTAATTAACCCCATTGCTAGCAAACTACCTACAATGTCAGGATGACATCCAAGCGATTATCCTTGGAAACCCTCTTTATATATTCCTGGTGAATTAGTCAGATGGTATTGGTAAATTGTCATTTACCAAGATCGGCCAAGTTCCACCTGGAAACCATCGGTAAATTGCCATTTGCCAAAATGTGCTAACTGATCTGACATCATGCTCATTTTGTCATCCTCCACTCCTCTGGTGCCCTCCACTGGTGCCTCGGCAGCGTAAACCGTTAGGGCAGGCGGGTGCACCATTTCAATATCATCAAAAAATATAAAACGTTATTCCTCATAGACATAAGTACCCATCAGATCTTCTATAAGGGAAAATTTCTTCTACATTTAACTTCTACAAAAATTAAAGGAATATATATTCAATGTTGATGATATACAACATTGAATATATTTTCCTTAATTTTATCCCAAAAGTTTAGTCTATCAATAATTATATCACAACTTCGAGTAATTATATTAGTATTTTGACAGGTAAAATTTACATCATCTGCCTAACTGAATTAAAAGACTTTCTCTGCCATCTTCTATATACAATTGTGTTATGAATTAATTTTAAAGTATAATTCAGAACGTCGTAGTTTAGTTGAATATTATTTAGAGATCCCAAAATTCGATGACGCAAAAACTTAGTTACTCTTATTACAAAAAGATAACCCTGGTTTAGCATCTATAAATAAACCGTTGACCAAAGTATTTGTTATTACAAAACGTAGTTTATGATGTAATTGTATTATCTATGGTCTATAGATAGATAGTCCTTTTTTTTACGTGTGGAAATATCTTCAAAAGACCGTCACCCCGCCGGAGGGATGGCGAGGTGGTGTGTGAGACTAGTACTCACTAAAAAACCACACAGTATACCTCGAGATGCCATGGGCTGAAGTCCGGGATTTGCACTTGGCACTCAACCCAGACTTTGGCGGCTTGGTCTGTCCTGTAGGGGCCTGTTCTACAAAGAACAGGCCCTCTCTCTCTGCTTAGGGTGCTATAACTTGCACTCTACCTTCTCGTGGAGGCGCGTGGGTACACGCGCGCGCCTCATGGGACCTGGTTGTGGGGTGATGCCTAAAGGTTAAGAACCATAAAACCTGCAACGACCCTAGTTTAACAGTGAGTATTACTAATATTTCTTACTTACTGTCCTGTAAAGACTTCGACAATGACACAAATAAGAAGAGCGGGGTAGGATCGCCTAATGACATGTTAGAATCAAATACATGTAATTTTTTTATGCATAATTAAAAAAAGAATTAATTAAAAAAGAATATAGTCTGCACTCTTCTACATCTATACATATAAATAAAATTGGAGTGTCTGTTTGTAATATTGAAATAACCGTTTTTTACTACATGCATATAAATATAAATAACATTTTTTACAATTTGTGTCTGTCTGTCTGTTTGTTTCGGCTAATTTCTGAAATGGCTGAACCGATTTTAACGGGACTTTTATTATCAGGTAGCAGATGTCATAAAAAGTAACTTATGCTACTTTTATTTTATAAAAATTCTCTAATTAACTTTTTTTTTTAAAACCACGCGGATGGATAAATCCGACTGACAATTGACTGTTTTTTTTATATCAAGTACGCGTTATTTTTTAATATATGAAAATCGAATGGTGCACCCACCTGCGCTAACGGTTTACGCTGCCGGGGCAACAGTGGAAGATGATAAGATGAACATGAAATCTGGTTACTCAGGCCATCTTGGCAAATGGCAATTTGCTACAAAGTAGGAACCGCGTGGAGGCTACCTTGACATGGTACATTAGCAATAAGATTATTCGTCCACACAACTAACAATCCCCAGCCCTTACTTTTATACTAATAAATACTATTGTGTTTAATAAAATATTTAAGCCATATCAAAATTAACAATACGACTGCAACTTAACAAATCTTTAGCCGATGTTATCATGCTCTCCACCTATAATTTTGATTTTGAATAACTTTTCACACTTGGCAATTCTGTAGTATCGAATTACAATATTGCGCCGACATCACAAATTATGGTATTCAATGGGAATCGAGTTACTTTTGCCATTGTAATCGGATTGTGTTTGTAATAACCGCTTTATTACTGTTAAACGATTGTAGATTTTAAACGGTAGCTTTTAAGAGTATGGTTATCAAGATTGAATTTGAACAGAGATTAAGTGCGTAGCGGTTTCTATGTCGATTGTCGCATGCCTAATCCTTGTTGTTAATTAAATATAAGTAAATCAATATTTTTTTAAAAGAGCAACACAGTTTCTTGCTTATTCTTCTTGTGATGAATCTGCATTCCGAATAAGCGGTAGAATAAAAAAACTTGACTATTCAAAAGTGCTTATATTAAGTTTATTTGAATAAAGATTATTTCTATTTCTATTGTGGAGTAAATTTACTAATGTGTATCCAGATAAAATAGTAAATAGTACTAATTATAAAGTAGCAAATTTACTTTGGGGGAAGGGAATTGTTAGTAATGTGGACTGATGACCCCATTGCTAGCAATGTACCATGTCAGGTTGACCTCCACGCGGTTCCACCTGGAAACCATCGTGATAAATTCCTGGTGAATTTGTTACGATGGGCTAACTGACCTGACCTCATCCTCATATCATCCCCCACTGGTGCCCCGCCAGCGTAAATCGTTAGCGCAGGCGGGTGCACCATTTCATTATCATCCATAAAAAATGTACTTTATTGTACATGGCAACTATTGTAAATGTTGGAATTCTACAGATGTAGGACCAAAATGTGGGCGATAGACTGAGTAGACTGTATGTGATGTAAATCAAACGATGGATAGAAAATGGTAAATACTTATAATGAAGGAACGTGTACAAACGGTTGTAAGACAAAAAGTGACAATAAAAATATATGACAATTTTAATAGAAAATAGATCTAAAATTGGTAGAAAAATGAACATATAAAAATTTTCAAAGAGTTTGCAACAATAGGTGTCACGTCAACCTGTGATATCCGTTTTAGCCTGTATTATGCCGGAAATATAACAGCATATGCTACTTCGGATTACTAATGCGTCATGCTTCTATACCCTACAACTTCGCTACTGATATCATAGCGAAGTTACTCTGTACTCATCTTATTGAAGTACAGCGTACTAATCTCTACTGTTTATATATTCTCAGTTGCATCTTTAAATACACAATTGAATATGTTTAGCAAATGAGGAATTATCTTTAAAAGAGATCTCTTCTAGTTCATCCAACACAAGTGGGTCGACAGTTTCTTTGGTATTTTCACTAGACTTGCTATATTCACTATTCTTTATATATATTATACTAGCTGATCCCGCGACTTTGTCCAAGTGATTTTTTTAAATAAAAGTAGCCTAAGTTACTCCTCATTACATCAGCTACCTGTTAAAAAAAGTCCCATCAAAATCGGTCAGCCATTTCAGAGATTAGCCGGAGCAAACAGACAGAGTGACAAACTTTGTAAAAAATGATATTTTGGTGTATGTACCGTATTTATATTCATATGCATGTAGGGAAAAACGGTTATATCGATATAACAAACAGACACTCCAATTTTATATTTATATGTAGATATTATAGATAGATATTATATAGTATAGTTAATAATTATCTGCTTCTCTCTTATCTCATTCATTTGGGATCGTTATTCGCAAACATCTCGTTATTTACTCCCTTTCTAACCATATCATCTCTCACACAGTCCATCCATCTCTTTTTCGGCCTTCCTCTGCCCTTATAACCATACACATTAACAAATGGTCACTGTTACATATAAATTTTGTTACTAAGCAGATTTTAAATCTAGTGGCCACCTTGTAAAACACAAGGGATGAAGATATATAAACAAGAGAATATTTGGACAAAATATTCACTGTGTATTTTAATTATATAAACTTGTATAAAGGTTAAAATAGTAACCTCTCCTAACAAATAACAAACACTGCTTCGAAGTTGGTCCTACAAACTCACAACCAACACAAACGTATTTAATCCCAGCGGAAGTGGATTGGATGCTGTGTTATCACAGATTTGTGCATCTTCCGCTCTCAGATTGTATCAAATTACAATCATTAATTGGATCTTTGGATAGATTACAAGTATTTACTATATAACAATATTATAATATACATCCTATACATTGATGGTGTAATTGGTTTAGCGGCTTAGCATACTGCCTTACATTCGACGGTTGTAGGTTCGATTCCTCGCACGGTACAAATTTTGTATTCATGACTATAATTGTTTGCACTTGTCTGGGCGTATTTTATGTACATTGCGTATATATTTACAATAAAATAAATATCTTTGTATCAGTTGTCTAGTACTATTTTGTACTGCTCTTTTGAATGGATGTTTTTTTTATATAAATAATTACACAATAACAAGTAAGAGGCATGCAATAATCAAAATAGAAACCGCTACGCATACATTTAGTGCAATCACATAGTCAGCGCTTTTAACCTTAAATTCTTCTCCAAAAACATTATTATCGTTAACAAACTCTTCAATTTTATAACATGTTTTTACAAAGGAAGTATTTTATACTACGTTTGCATCTTTTTTCAGGCAGATTTATAACAGACTCTGATATTTTGTTGTAAAACCTTACGCAATTACTATAAAACGAATTACTAACTGTATGTAAATGGATTAGCAGACAAACAGATAGACAAAATGGTACACAGATGAATACCATCATGAACGACACGTCATCAACCCATCATGTGGTACCATTAGTGGTGACGGCCTCGGTGGTCTAGTGATTTAGACACCGCCCTACTTCTGATGGTCGCGGGTTCGATTCCTCACATGATAAAAACATTTCTCTAACGGTTTTGTATAACTTCTTCAACGTTTACAATTCAAGTTCCTGCATATATTTCTTAGAATTTTTATAAGCAATGTGGACTAATATAGCTGGCAATGTACCATTGTAAGGTTGATCTCCACAAGTACCTCCTGGAAATCTTTATGTTAAATTCCTGATGAACTTACCACGACGTGCCAACTGACCTGACCTCATGTTCATCTTATCCCACTGGTGCCCCGCCAGCGCAAACGCTTTAGTGCAGGTGGATGCACCATTCCATCATTTTTTAGGAACATATGCACGACACGTGCGTTCCGTTCGCGGGTTGCTCGTAAAATGCCATTTTCGTCCGAGTCACTGTTCATAGGCCGCCATCTTGTGCTCCATTACTCTCAAAAAGCTGAAGTGATAACATATCATCCATTAAAATATATACTCTATATCCGATATCCTATCCATTTGAATGAATGGCGGTCCTCCACCGTGCATTTATCTAGAAAGGTATTTTCGAATATAATTGAAACCTTTTTTTTTCATTAGCTTATTCTTTCTAAAAAGGCCGGCAACGCACTTGCAGTTCCCCTGGTGTTGCGGATGCTCATGAGCGGCGGTAACCACTAATTTAGGGGTGGACTACCCCTAACATTTAGGGGGATGAAAAATAGATGTTGGCCGACCTACTCAATACGCTCACAAAATTTCATGAGAATCGGTCGTTTCGGTCGTTTCGGAGGAGTATGGGAACGAAAACTGTGACACGAGAATTTGATATAGTATACAATATATATATATATATATTGTATGTTGGATCGTCGGTGTTAGGTGACTCTCACCCGAGACATGTCGTGACAAGTTTTCACGTACCTATACGTAGAGTGGAGTACACTTAATAGTCTTTACCCAAGTTTTGCCAAGTCGGGACAAGTTACACAATGAACATGTTCGGAAATTTGCCTTCCCAGTCAATCTGCAATGAAGTTTGTTAGGGTTGAGCGATTATATTACATACTGTTATTATTATACATATGTAGTTACGGCAATAGTTAACTAGAGGGGAAAGGGAATTGTTAATAATGGACTTTTTTTTATATAGATGATAATGGAATGGTGCACCCGCCTGCGCTAACGGTTTACGCTGGCGAGGCACCAGTGGAGGACGATGAGATGAACTTAAGGTCAGGTCATTTAGCCTATCGTGGCAAATTCACCAGTAATTCATAACGATGGTTTCCCCTGGAAGCCATCGTGATAAATTCTTGGTGAATTTGTCGCAATGGGCTAACTGACCTGACCTCATACTCACTTTATCATCCACCATTATTGTTATTATATTATTTTAAGCTGAAAATATAGTGTAATTTCGTTAAAGAAACGTAACAAATACATAATTTAATTAAATAATGCGAAGGTATTATTTCAAAGTATTCATAAAGAATAATAAAAAAGAATAGATTTAATAAGTTTGCTATACTTTTAATTATTTAAAACCTCCGTAAAAATCAAACCTGATATCCCTGCTATTGTAGATTGTTATCTTAAAACAACAGAACATAAATTGTAGCCTTGAGACAATATTTATTCAATTACACAAACATTTGTCGAGACAAATATTTGTGTTATTGAATAAATATTTGCTCTATCGGAATGATCCAAAATATAGAATGAATAATATTTGTACAAAATGAATTATTAACTGAATGTTTATTAAAAACATAACCTGTAATTCAAAGATTTGACGACCTCGGTGGTCTAGCGGTCTAGCACACCGCTTGGCACTCCGATGGTCGCGGGTTCGATTCCTCGCACGGCACAAATATTTGTATTCATGAGTATGATTGTTTGTATCGGTCTGGGTATTTTCTATTTATAATATGTATATATTTACAAAAAAATTATCTATGTATTTGTATCAGTTATCTAGTGCCCATAACACAAGCTTTAGTTAGCTTAACTTGAGTCTAGATGGCGCTGTGTGAATTGTCCTGAAATTATTATTATTCTTAAAGATAGTCGCAGGACTGATGGAGATATTCTTAATATCAGTGGATTACACATATACAGCAGTAAATATAATTTATTCTCTTTCCGAACCGCTGCACGTTACATATCAACTGTTATTTAGCAACATGATTACTTATTTTAAATGTGATAGATTACACTATTTCTTCTAAAATCAATGTGCCTAATAAGGACTGGGGATTGTTAGTGATACTATGTAATATTATATTATCTGTGGTGATACGGAATCTTATTATTCATATTTGTGAGTACGGGATGTTTGTTTCTCTTTCACACAAAAACTACTAAACGGATTTTAATGAAAATTTATAGTAATATAGCTTATACATCAGAATAATATATATGCTATAAATTTCACACAGTAATAGCACAGCTAGTAATAAATAAACAAATGCACTGTTGATCCCATTGATAGCAATGTACCATATAGAGTTGATATCTACACGTTTTTCCCTGGAAACCATCTGGTCTGGTGAATTTATCAAAATGGTTCACGATGGGCTTACAGACTTGACTACATGATTTTTAAAGGATGATAATGGCATGGTGCACTCGCCTGCACTAACGGTATACGCTGGTGGGGCACGAATGAAGTATGATAAAATGAGTATGAGGTCACATCAGTTAGCCCTTGATCACCATGATTCACCAGGAATTTAACTTGATGGTTTCCAGGAGGAACCGCGTGGAGGTCAACCTGACATGGTACATTGCTAGCAATGGGGTCATGAGTCCACGTTACTAACAATCCCATTCACCACTGACCACATGTTCATCTTACCATCCTCCACTGGTGCACCTGGTGAGATCAGGTGAGACTTTCACCGAAAGACATTACAAAGATTTCCACAGCTTTAGATGTTAGAAGCGGATTGTTAGTAATTAACCCCATTGCTAGCAAACTACCTACAATGTCAGGATGACATCCAAGCGATTATCCTTGGAAACCCTCTTTATATATTCCTGGTGAATTAGTCAGATGGTATTGGTAAATTGTCATTTACCAAGATCGGCCAAGTTCCACCTGGAAACCATCGGTAAATTGCCATTTGCCAAAATGTGCTAACTGATCTGACATCATGCTCATTTTGTCATCCTCCACTCCTCTGGTGCCCTCCACTGGTGCCTCGGCAGCGTAAACCGTTAGGGCAGGCGGGTGCACCATTTCAATATCATCAAAAAATATAAAACGTTATTCCTCATAGACATAAGTACCCATCAGATCTTCTATAAGGGAAAATTTCTTCTACATTTAACTTCTACAAAAATTAAAGGAATATATATTCAATGTTGATGATATACAACATTGAATATATTTTCCCTTAATTTTATCCCAAAAGTTTAGTCTATCAATAATTATATCACAACTTCGAGTAATTATATTAGTATTTTGACAGGTAAAATTTACATCATCTGCCTAACTGAATTAAAAGACTTTCTCTGCCATCTTCTATATACAATTGTGTTATGAATTAATTTTAAAGTATAATTCAGAACGTCGTAGTTTAGTTGAATATTATTTAGAGATCCCAAAATTCGATGACGCAAAAACTTAGTTACTCTTATTACAAAAAGATAACCCTGGTTTAGCATCTATAAATAAACCGTTGACCAAAGTATTTGTTATTACAAAACGTAGTTTATGATGTAATTGTATTATCTATGGTCTATAGATAGATAGTCCTTTTTTTTACGTGTGGAAATATCTTCAAAAGACCGTCACCCCGCCGGAGGGATGGCGAGGTGGTGTGTGAGACTAGTACTCACTAAAAAACCACACAGTATACCTCGAGATGCCATGGGCTGAAGTCCGGGATTTGCACTTGGCACTCAACCCAGACTTTGGCGGCTTGGTCTGTCCTGTAGGGGCCTGTTCTACAAAGAACAGGCCCTCTCTCTCTGCTTAGGGTGCTATAACTTGCACTCTACCTTCTCGTGGAGGCGCGTGGGTACACGCGCGCGCCTCATGGGACCTGGTTGTGGGGTGATGCCTAAAGGTTAAGAACCATAAAACCTGCAACGACCCTAGTTTAACAGTGAGTATTACTAATATTTCTTACTTACTGTCCTGTAAAGACTTCGACAATGACACAAATAAGAAGAGCGGGGTAGGATCGCCTAATGACATGTTAGAATCAAATACATGTAATTTTTTTATGCATAATTAAAAAAAGAATTAATTAAAAAAGAATATAGTCTGCACTCTTCTACATCTATACATATAAATAAAATTGGAGTGTCTGTTTGTAATATTGAAATAACCGTTTTTTACTACATGCATATAAATATAAATAACATTTTTTACAATTTGTGTCTGTCTGTCTGTTTGTTTCGGCTAATTTCTGAAATGGCTGAACCGATTTTAACGGGACTTTTATTATCAGGTAGCAGATGTCATAAAAAGTAACTTATGCTACTTTTATTTTATAAAAATTCTCTAATTAACTTTTTTTTTTAAAACCACGCGGATGGATAAATCCGACTGACAATTGACTGTTTTTTTTATATCAAGTACGCGTTATTTTTTAATATATGAAAATCGAATGGTGCACCCACCTGCGCTAACGGTTTACGCTGCCGGGGCAACAGTGGAAGATGATAAGATGAACATGAAATCTGGTTACTCAGGCCATCTTGGCAAATGGCAATTTGCTACAAAGTAGGAACCGCGTGGAGGCTACCTTGACATGGTACATTAGCAATAAGATTATTCGTCCACACAACTAACAATCCCCAGCCCTTACTTTTATACTAATAAATACTATTGTGTTTAATAAAATATTTAAGCCATATCAAAATTAACAATACGACTGCAACTTAACAAATCTTTAGCCGATGTTATCATGCTCTCCACCTATAATTTTGATTTTGAATAACTTTTCACACTTGGCAATTCTGTAGTATCGAATTACAATATTGCGCCGACATCACAAATTATGGTATTCAATGGGAATCGAGTTACTTTTGCCATTGTAATCGGATTGTGTTTGTAATAACCGCTTTATTACTGTTAAACGATTGTAGATTTTAAACGGTAGCTTTTAAGAGTATGGTTATCAAGATTGAATTTGAACAGAGATTAAGTGCGTAGCGGTTTCTATGTCGATTGTCGCATGCCTAATCCTTGTTGTTAATTAAATATAAGTAAATCAATATTTTTTTAAAAGAGCAACACAGTTTCTTGCTTATTCTTCTTGTGATGAATCTGCATTCCGAATAAGCGGTAGAATAAAAAAACTTGACTATTCAAAAGTGCTTATATTAAGTTTATTTGAATAAAGATTATTTCTATTTCTATTGTGGAGTAAATTTACTAATGTGTATCCAGATAAAATAGTAAATAGTACTAATTATAAAGTAGCAAATTTACTTTGGGGGGAAGGGTATTGTTAGTAATGTGGACTGATGACCCCATTGCTAGCAATGTACAACGTCAGGTTGACCTCCACGCGGTTCCCCCTGGAAACCATCGTGATAAATTCCTGGTGAATTTGTTACGATGGGCTAACTGACCTGACCTCATCCTCATATCATCCCCCACTGGTGCCCCGCCAGCGTAAATCGTTAGCGCAGGCGGGTGCACCATTTCATTATCATCCATAAAAAATGTACTTTATTGTACATGGCAACTATTGTAAATGTTGGAATTCTACAGATGTAGGACCAAAATGTGGGCGATAGACTGAGTAGACTGTATGTGATGTAAATCAAACGATGGATAGAAAATGGTAAATACTTATAATGAAGGAACGTGTACAAACGGTTGTAAGACAAAAAGTGACAATAAAAATATATGACAATTTTAATAGAAAATAGATCTAAAATTGGTAGAAAAATGAACATATAAAAATTTTCAAAGAGTTTGCAACAATAGGTGTCACGTCAACCTGTGATATCCGTTTTAGCCTGTATTATGCCGGAAATATAACAGCATATGCTACTTCGGATTACTAATGCGTCATGCTTCTATACCCTACAACTTCGCTACTGATATCATAGCGAAGTTACTCTGTACTCATCTTATTGAAGTACAGCGTACTAATCTCTACTGTTTATATATTCTCAGTTGCATCTTTAAATACACAATTGAATATGTTTAGCAAATGAGGAATTATCTTTAAAAGAGATCTCTTCTAGTTCATCCAACACAAGTGGGTCGACAGTTTCTTTGGTATTTTCACTAGACTTGCTATATTCACTATTCTTTATATATATTATACTAGCTGATCCCGCGACTTTGTCCAAGTGATTTTTTTAAATAAAAGTAGCCTAAGTTACTCCTCATTACATCAGCTACATACCAAAAAAAATCTGGTCAAAATCGGTCAGCCATTTCAGAGATTAGCCGGAGCAAACAGACAGAGTGACAAACTTTGTAAAAAATGATATTTTGGTGTATGTACCGTATTTATATTCATATGCATGTAGGGAAAAACGGTTATATCGATATAACAAACAGACACTCCAATTTTATATTTATATGTAGATATTATAGATAGATATTATATAGTATAGTTAATAATTATCTGCTTCTCTCTTATCTCATTCATTTGGGATCGTTATTCGCAAACATCTCGTTATTTACTCCCTTTCTAACCATATCATCTCTCACACAGTCCATCCATCTCTTTTTCGGCCTTCCTCTGCCCTTATAACCATACACATTAACAAATGGTCACTGTTACATATAAATTTTGTTACTAAGCAGATTTTAAATCTAGTGGCCACCTTGTAAAACACAAGGGATGAAGATATATAAACAAGAGAATATTTGGACAAAATATTCACTGTGTATTTTAATTATATAAACTTGTATAAAGGTTAAAATAGTAACCTCTCCTAACAAATAACAAACACTGCTTCGAAGTTGGTCCTACAAACTCACAACCAACACAAACGTATTTAATCCCAGCGGAAGTGGATTGGATGCTGTGTTATCACAGATTTGTGCATCTTCCGCTCTCAGATTGTATCAAATTACAATCATTAATTGGATCTTTGGATAGATTACAAGTATTTACTATATAACAATATTATAATATACATCCTATACATTGATGGTGTAATTGGTTTAGCGGCTTAGCATACTGCCTTACATTCGACGGTTGTAGGTTCGATTCCTCGCACGGTACAAATTTTGTATTCATGACTATAATTGTTTGCACTTGTCTGGGCGTATTTTATGTACATTGCGTATATATTTACAATAAAATAAATATCTTTGTATCAGTTGTCTAGTACTATTTTGTACTGCTCTTTTGAATGGATGTTTTTTTTATATAAATAATTACACAATAACAAGTAAGAGGCATGCAATAATCAAAATAGAAACCGCTACGCATACATTCTTAGTGCAATCACATAGTCAGCGCTTTTAACCTTAAATTCTTCTCCAAAAACATTATTATCGTTAACAAACTCTTCAATTTTATAACATGTTTTTACAAAGGAAGTATTTTATACTACGTTTGCATCTTTTTTCAGGCAGATTTATAACAGACTCTGATATTTTGTTGTAAAACCTTACGCAATTACTATAAAACGAATTACTAACTTTAGTTAAGCAACATTTAGGTAAAATCAGTTTGTTATTGTTAAGTAAGCATTTATTAGTGTAATCACTAACTCTTTTGAAATTTTTCTCTGACATACATGATGTTTTCGTAAATGTATTGAGAAAGTAAGGAGCATACCGTAAAACAGCGAATGCAGGATTTTTTTTAAACCTAAAAGCTCAAGTAGATGATTTTTAAACTGTTATGAAACTAAGTTCATCATTCACAAATATACTAACATAATATCAGCATATCGTGGTATGGGCATGTAGTAATGCGTAGGAATGAAGATCATATCCTAAGGACGGTGTTACATATGAATGTGGATGGTTATAGGGGTAGAGGAAGACCGAAAAAGAGATGGATGGACTGTGTGAAAGATGATATGGTGAGAAAGGGAGTAAATAACGGAATGACTGCGAACAGAGATGAATGGAAGAGAAAAACATATTACGCCGACCCCAAATAAATGGGATAAGGAAGAAGCAGATGATGATGAATATCAGCATAAAACATCTGACCGATCAACAGTTAAATTTAACCTGCCCAATAGAAATATAGATTACACTTTTTGAAGTGATCGAAAGTTAACAAAACACACATTACCGTTTTGTCGACTCACGCGCAGCTGTCCAACCCCTCATGCGAGGCGGAGCCGTAGAGACCCCGCCTTTTGATATGCATATTAACAAGTCGGGGTTCAATTCCGTTGACAAATTTGAGGAGACTTTTTACCGAGTTCTTTTTAAATTGGACAGATTAAAAAGCTACGTCCTACTACTGCTACTGTCCAACGTGGTAATCGTCGTCCAAGGTGGCGACGGCTCGCCTGATGGTAAGTGATTACCTACATCATACATATAATAAGTATAATAATAAGAACATACATACGGACATAAATGTAGGCGCATAATACTGAGAAAATATCTATACATATAAATAAAATTGGAGTGTCTGTTTGTAATATTGAAATAACCGTTTTTTACTACATGCATATGAATATATATAAGGTACATATACCAAATTAACATTTTGTACAATTTTTGTCTGTCTGTCTGACTATTTGTTCTGGCTAAGCTCTGAAATGACTGGACCGATTTTGATGCCTTTTTTTGGCAGATAGCTGATGTAATAAGGAGTAACTTAGGCTACTTTTATTTTAGAATCATTCTCTAATTAACTTTTTTGATAAATTCCACGCGGACGAAGTCGCTATATAGTTAGTTATTACATACACGCTGAATCTAAAATGAAGTTACATAAAACATTTAAATTCATTACTCTAAGGTTGCCTTGAAAAGATTGCTTTCAGTAATAAAACCGCCTTATTGTAATTGTATGAGCTTATTTTGCATACTGAGTATGTTTATCTTTAATTGTACATTGCTATTAAAATCCTAAATATTTATCTACTTTGCATTCATTTAAAATCAATATTTTTAAAAGCAACGTCATTTACACATGCTCTTTTACAAAAAGACTCATTGCGAGAAAAGGTTTACTGTCGTTTCAAAAATTATTGTTTTTATTATAAATAGATCATCCAATAAGACCATAGACAAATAACAATAAAGACAAACAATATTAATCTATTCTCAATTTGACCGCAGACTGCCGCTGTCTGTCCGTCCCTATGCATGATTAAATCTTTAAAACTACGCAACGGATTTCGAAGCAGTTTTTTTTAATAGATAAAGTAATTCAAGAAGAAGGTTTATATGTATAATACATGTATACCCGGGCGAAGCCGGGGTGAGTAGCTAATAACCGCAAAAGTTTATAAGTATGAATGTTTATTACTCTTTCACGCAAAAACTACTGTACATGGTTAACATATCATATTAGTGTAAAGTTACATCAAAATGTCATAAAATTTTACAGTAATATTTATATATATATATTTAGGTATTCAAGTACATATTATATATTAATATATATTTTTTTTATCTTTATGTATATTATATTAGTATCTGTATTTTGGACATTATATTTTTATGTTTAGTTTTAATTGACGACCTCGGTGGTCTAGCGGTATAGCACACCGCTTTACGTCCGATGGTCGCGGGTTCGATTCCTCGCACGGCACAAACATTTGTATTCGTGAGTATAATTGTTTGTATCGGTCTGGGTGTTTTCTATATATAATATGTATGTATTTACGAAAAAAAAAAAAAATCTATGTATCTGTATCAGTTATCTAGTACCCATAACACAAGCTTTAGCTAGCTTAACTTGGGACTAGATGGCGCTGTGTGAATTGTCCTGAGAAAAAAAAAAAAAAATATTTTTGACATTTTCATAAAAAATATAATTTGCACATTTTAACCCACTCAACACATACTATGCCACGCTCTATTGGGTTGACTGGAAGAGATCTCTTTTAGAGATAAGTCCTCCTTTGTTAACATTAGCTGTAATTAATATACTTACAAATGTATTTAAGTGCAATTTGATTATATATATATATATATATATATATATATATATATATACAGCTTATGCATCAGAATAACACATAGGCTATATTTTATATTTAAATATATATATTCAAATTTAACACGGATGAAACCGTGGGCAGAGCTTGTATTATTTATATCTATAAAGAAAATACGGTCCGCCGTAATTTGAAAAGTACAGTCCGCACAAAAAACAAACAATGTGTGATGCTGATTACGCGCATCGACGAAATTACGATCACATTCAATCAGCGTACCTTGTTACACGTATCCGCCGGCAACAAAGGGTTTGATCACGTATTCGTTGGGTGCCACTGGTAGCGATTAGCGGGGCGGACAGGTTCACTTCGCTTCTAGACCGAAAATGGAGACATTCAATTCGGTTGTACTTAGATAGATAAGTTTTGTTGTAACTGGTATACGATGATAATCCAGGTAGAATAGTAATGAAACCGAACAGCTTTCATCAGGATATCCTATGATGTAATAAATTTATTCTATTCTATAAGATGTAAAAAGGAAATCTGACAATAATTTTTCAAATTCTCACACGAAGTTAAACAGGAAGGTAGTGTTGACAATTTTTGGAATTACTTTCAAACTTTGTTTTGCTCTCTGCGTCGTTCTTTTTTATGATTACTATTGTTTACTCTTGAGTTATCCATAACTAAAGCTTCAAATATATTGAACTTCAACTAAATCGTCGATTTCAGTATGTACTAACAGATAAATGTGAAGACCACGTAATCGAAATAGAAATGGTCTTTATTCAAATAAACATATTGTTAAATATCCTACGATTTATATGTTGACAAAAATAATAATAAGAGTTTATAATACCAATATAGCTGTATAGGGTGTTCCTTAGTGTGGGTAAATTCATAAAAAATAGTAAAAAATATTTTGGCGCCAAAATGTAAACAACAAAATTTAAAAAATACATAATAATATAGAGACCATAAGCGAACTATAGAGAAAATATATATATTGTCATATTTATTACTGAAACACAGTTTTAAAGGTTTTTTTAAGTGATATAATGGTTGAAAGTATTATACATACAGTACAAGTATTTAAGGCTTCAAAATAATGAAGTATATTGATTACAATTTTCATTGAAATTATAGAAAATTCCCTAACTAAACACATATTATACAAACTTTTGAATAGTTACGAATTAATTAAACAAAATTCAAAAGAAAAATGAGCAAGAAACTTATTATTTATTTCAGGCTACTAGGCCCATATTATAAATACCTTATAGACTAACATACGTATGAAATAATATAAAATTAAGATATTAAAATCACGGCACTGACGGCGGCAATCTGCCACGGTAGCGCCGGTACAACACACCCTTCGGCCAGTCCTCCTTCATGAAGGTGGGTAGCATATTGGTGGGGCCTCAAATGCCTTGAAACTCGCGTTGTGGCTTAATTCCAGCTGCGTCACCCTCAATGTCAGGTTACTCTTGATACGGATATAATCGACAATGTTCTGTTCCTTAGTGGTGTAATGTAGACGGGACAGTTACATTGCGTGGTCGGTGTAGCAGCACGCAGCAGGAAGTTGGGCCCAGTGAGTACAGTGCCGCAATGGTTACTGACCCTGTTGTTATTACTCGTATATGTATTAATAGTGTGTAATTAGATAGTTTCGTCTTGCTTCTTGTTTTTTCACAGAGAACAGTAAAATATATTATATACCAACGGTACGTGAAAAGGAAAAGTCCAAAATTTCAATATTATATAAAAAAATATAATACATACTTCGGACACAGCTAATATATATGCCCATAAAATAGTCAAATATTGTAAATATTAATTCTATATACGCTAATCGCTTCCGCTTATCGCTTTCCGCCATCACTCGCACGTCACCTCAATCTCGTTCCAACGATTCACCGTAACGAGTAATTGCTCTTCTGTCGGTACGTCTGTTAATTGCGATTTATGGTATTTTGTTTGTTTGTGCATTGAATTAAAAGTATACAATGATAAAAAGAGTTTTTTATTCATATTATTATACGTATTATCATATCTATTGTCGATTATAATTATTAGCATTATTATGATAATTATTATAAGATATAATTATGTTTATGTGCAATTTAATTTTGTTAACAATACCTTAATTGTAATTTACGACGATAACACTTCGAATGGGCCCTCGTTGTTTAAAAGGGGCGATATATTATGTTAAAGGACTTATGGCAAATACTAAATTTCTAGAAATTGAGAGAACTCTTAGATCCTGATTAAAAGTTATGTATTTCCTAAAACATAGATTTCCTACTGAAATGCTCTATCAGATGTGTGTGTAACATCTGTACATATAAAAAAAAATTGGAGTGTCTGTTTGTAATATTGAAATAACCGTTTTTTACTACATGCATATGAATATAAATACGGTACATACACGAAAATAACATTTTTTACCAATTTTGTCTGTCTGTTCCGGATAATCTCTGAAACGACTGGACCGATTTTGACGGGACTTTTTTCGGCAGGTAGCTGATGTAATAAGGAGTAACTTGGCTACCTTTATTTTAGAAAAATAAAGTTAAACTCCACGCGGACGACATCGCTAACTTAATAAATTTAAACATATTTTACTTTATCTCCTGCCAGAAACGCCATTAAAATTCACCCACCTAATTTTATTTTTAACTTGCTCCGTAAGGAATTTATCATTCTCTTAAATTTTTTTCTCTCCTCTTATATACTTTTATTTTTAGTAACTTAATTACGCTTTAGTGAAAATCGTTCAAATGTTTGCTTTTTAGACCTTCTAAACCCTGAGCGAATACTTTCTTGTCACATTTTATTAATTACCTCCGGGGATTCTATTAAAAAAACGAATAATAATAATTGTTATTATTAAAAAAATTCAAAATTCAAAAATCATTTATTCATGTAGGACATTTTAGCCGCTTATGAACGTCAAATTTTTACATTATAATTTTATTTTTCCCTACCGTCCAGTTCGGTATATAGATCCAATTGAGAAGAACTGGCAAGAAACTCAATTGAATTACTTTTTTTTTTTAAAGCCAGTTTATTTACAATGTATTTTTATATAGGTGTCTATGTCTAACATTAAATGAAAATTCAGTGCATGAACAATTGCCGTGCACACTGGTCATTCAAGTAATCGTTTAGTGAGTAATAGACCTTGCTCAGTAAATATGATTTAACAGATGTTTTGAATTTATTTAAGGGTAATTCCAACATATCCTTTGGTATCTTATTGTAAATTTTTATATCTATTCCCATAAAAGGCCTATTAACTTTTTCTAAACGATACTTGGGAACAGCAAGTTTGTTTTTAAATCTAGTATTAATATTATGAATATCGCTGTTTTTTGGAAATAAGTCAATTATTATTATTAATTTATTTACCAAACTTGTTTCAATACAATCACAATAGCATTGATTCCTACACTATGCTGCGCCTGTCCTGTACGAACCAGAATACGAATTATCTTATAATAATTTTAAGTCCAAAAGTACAATTTGCTAAGCTAAAATATTCTAAAACTATCTAACAAAACTAATATAGTATACAATAGGTAATAATTTAAATAGTAATTAAGTAAATAATAATAATAATATGAGAAAAAATCTACTTACTTAGTCCCCTACCTCTCTAGTCGGTATTTATATATTGTCAAAAACATTCTTTAAACTGTAAAATTCCTTATTTTTTAACCATTCTCGTAATGTTTTCTTAAATAATATTTTGTTATTCGTCTTCAATGTCTCAGGAATACAATTTGATACTTAGCACATGTCACATTAAAGTTTAAATTTCATTAAATTAACAATGTATCTAATCTATACATATAAATAAAATTGAAGTGTATTCTTGTAATATTGAAATTACCGTTTTTTACTACATGCATATGAATATAAATACGGTACATACACCAAAATATCATTTTTTACAATTTATGTCTGTCTATATGTCTGTTTGTTCCGGCTAGTCCCTGAAATGGCTGGACCGATTTGGACGGGACTTTTTTTGGCAGATAAATGATGAAATAAGGAGTAACTTAGGCAACTGTTATTTTAGAAAAACAAAGTTAAATTCACAAACAGCTAGTTAGCTACATTTGTAGGAATATCTCAAAACTCCATTGTGACACTTATTTTTAAACTTCCACATTTAGTTACACAGTATTATTATTGTTAAACAGACTTTAACGTAATTAATGTTATGGTAAATAAAGGTATTTACCTCTCTCGATGTCCGATTCCATCCGACGACGATCTTCTGTTTCTTCTTCTGTTTTCTTCTATAGAACCGGGTCTGGGTCCCAAGTTGACTGAATGTCAATGTTGATAGGTCCGGCAATTTGTTCAACTACCGTCATTTATCCGATGAAATGTCACGTGACCACGGCCAGTGCAACCTAGTCGAAACATCGAGAGAGGTAAAAATTTTTCTAAATATATGGAACTCAAAGGTGACTGACATAGTGATCTATCAACCCACAGCCCAAACCACTGGACGGATCGGGCTGAAATATGGCATGCAGGTAGATGATATGACGTAGGCATCCGCTAAGAAAGGATTTTGATTAATTCTACCCCCAAGGTGATAAAATAGGGGATGAAAGTTTGTATGAAACTTTGTCAATTTTAAACCGATTGGGCTGAGACTTTGCATACATAAAGCTACTATGACGTAGGCTTTCCCTAAGAAAGGATTTTGATAAATTCCAACCCTAATGGGATAAATAACGCGAGGAAAGCCGGGGGCAAAAGCTAGTTTACCATCAATTTATTCTGGTTAAAATCCGTATAACTATATTCATAATCTATTGTGATACTTAAAGAAAACGATATAGGGTTTGAAATTGTTTGAATATGATACTATATACATATGAAAGCCGCACCGACAAAGACACTCGCGAAATCTATTGTAAACATCTCGAGTACTCGATTCGTACAAGCAATCGATCACCAAGTGATCGATTAAGAGATTACTCTTTTCGGCATCTCAATAAGAAGTCTGGCACAGTCGGTCCTCTGCGTTCAATACGCAAATAATCTTAAGCATCTGGTCGGCGATTGATGAAAGGGTAGCGGTGTGTTCTTTCAACGTGCTATTTCATATAATTGCTGGATTAAACCGTAATTTTATAGTAAACTAACTATGTTCGACTACATTGCCTGTCTGGAATGTTACACGTTAGTCATTTGTATTTACTTACTAGCCGAGCCTCGTGACTTCGTCTGCTTAATCATTATATTTCGACCAATTTATATATTATCTTTTTAAATTATAGGCTGTGTGTTATTCTGATGTATAAGCTATATTACTGTAAAGATTCATAAAAATATGTTCAGTAGTTTTTGCGGATCACACTTACTTGACATTTATCGTCATATTTTGCCCAATTGACATAATATCTTTTTAAATTATAGGCTATGTGTTATTCTGATGTATAAGCTATATTACTGTAAAGTTTCATAAATATCTGTTCAGTAGTTTTTGCGTGAAAGAGTAACAAACATCCATCAATTCTCACAAACTTTCGTGTTTATAATATTAGTAAGATTTCGAATATTTACCCAATTTTTGTGAGTGAACAACTTACAAAGTATAAAATAAATTAGTCAAAATCAAATTTTATATATAATGTAGCTTGTAATTAATTAAGGAATTTAACCAAAGAAATATATAGAATATATATAATAAATACATAGAAATATATATGTAAATCAAATAGTTCCTCTTCATACCTTTATATATAAAAATTACGTGTCTCGTTTGTCCGCGATTAACTCCTAAACTACTGAACCAATTGCAAAATTGATTTGCACATTGTGTGCAATTTGATCCAACTTGAAAGATAGGATAGCTTACATCTCAATTTATAGTCGCAATATTATTTTATTCAAGAACCTTAGACACAGCAACGGGTGGCCAGGTCTGATAGTTATTAGTATAGTTTCTAGATTTATGAATAGAATAGAATAGAATAGAAAAACATTTATTCAAATAAACTTACAATACACTTACACTACTTATAAACCTAAACTTAAGCAGTTTTGTGAAACTTGTGTGTTGCTCTTTTAAATAATCCTTGTAAGTTCACATTTTACAAGTCGAAACGTGTGAATACCAACTACCAACCAATATTAACAGACCGATACTAACAATCATTTAAATACAAATGTTTCTACCGTGCGGAACCGAACCCATGACCATTGAAAGCAAGGCGGTGTGCTAAACTTCTAGACCACTGAGGTCTTGAGTACTTATATGTAAAATTTAAATTTAGAATACCAGGTATATGGAAAATAAAACAGATACTTCTATATGGAATACACAATATTGTGATTTATATTTGTTTCTTTAAAAATATTTGTCCAAGGCTTAGATAATCATTTATACAGAAAGAGGAGTTCAAAACTTTTAATTGTATTTATTGAAGTATCGAAGTCTCTTTCACGCCCAAAATTTTATTATAATTTTTATTTATGTCACTGTGAAATTTCTAAGTTTTTCTCTTTATACATTGTACGTTATGTTTTGACAATAAATATGCTTACAATATATAGAGATATATGTAAATACATATATACTTTTCAAATTCAAAAATTCAAAATATTTTATTCATGTATGTCTATTACAGACTCTTATGATATGTTAAATCTACCGTCAGTTCGGAATGATTTCGAGATGAGAAGAACTGAAAAAAACTCAGCTCGTATTTTTTTAAATTAAACATTGTACATATTTACAATAACACAGATTCATTTAAATTCAAATTTGGGAGAATTGAGTGACCACCAGCATATGCTATCGCAAAAAAACAAAAAATCTAATCAGTGTTCGCAACCTGAACAGACCGGTACAAGCAGCACCTGTTCACGAGTATGACGGATGAGCCAGCCATCATTGCACTAATTTTTGGTATTGCAATATATATTAGAGGGAGCACATCGACCGGCCCACCACACCGCCACAAGTTTGAACTTTATAGCGAGCATGACTGTTTCAAGTTACTCCACTACGTCATTTATATTATTTACAGCATAAACTGTACCACAGTTTTCACCCATTACAATATTTAAATTACAACATTTCATTACTAAATTTACAATAAGTTTCTTTAGTGTTACTATCTTATTACTAATATTATAAACACGAAATTTTGTGAGTATGGATCCATTACAGTAATGTAGCCTGAAAAGTTTCACCAAAATGCGTTAAGTGTTTTTTGCGTGAAAAATTACATACATCAGAGTAACATATAGGCTATAAATTTCACGCGAATAAAACCGCAAGCACAGCTAGTATTATATATATATATACTTCGTGTGGTCGTGAGTTTGACTTCTCACACAGTATGAAGATTTGTATTCATGACTATGAGTAAATAGTGTATTCATATTTGTATCGGTCTGGATGTTTTCTATGTATATTATGTATATATGTACAGAAAACTTATGTATCTAAGTATTTTTATAACTTGTCTAGTACCATAACACCAATTTTTTTTTAGCTTAGGATTAGGCGCTGTGTGAATTGGCCAGGGTTATTATTAATATTAAAGTTACATCAATAATTCTGAAGAAACCTAATTTTTCTAAAACAAAAGCATCATTGTCTTAAATCGAAAACTTTTTTAATATTATATATATTCTTTATTGCACAGATAATAAAAAGATATTATAATTTAGAGACAATGTGAGCAAAGGTGGACTTATCCCTAGAAGAGATCTCTTCCAGTCAACCTAAAACAGTGGGATATATGGTACTGAGTGGGTAATAATTGGTGCAAACAAAAAAAAAATATTTATATAATATTTTTACTTTAATTTAATATCTTAAATACCCTGAGTAGTAATAGTAATCTTTACTTGACTAAAAAAAAAACTAATACAATTGGCGTTTATAGTAAAACTAGCTTTTGCTTATTCTTTATTGCACTTAAATACATTTGTAAGTATATTAATTACAACTTATATTAACAAACAAATTTGTCCGCTTGAGGTTGAATTTATCAAAATCCTTTCTTAGGGGATGCCTACGTCATAGTAGCTTTATGCATGCAAGTCTCAGCCCGATTGGTTTAAAATTGACAAAGTTTCATAAAAACTTTCATCCCCTATTTTATCCCTTTGGGGGTAGAATTAATAAAAATCCTTTCTTAGCAGATGCCTACGTCATAACATCTACCTGCATGCCAAATTTCAGCCCGATCCGTCCAGTGGTTTGGGCTGTGCGTTGATAGATCACTATGTCAGTCACCTTTGAGTTATATATATTTAGATTTTAAAGTTGTAAACGAGATAAAACGGTCTATAACTCAGAGGGCGCAGTTAGTCCACCCTTTACCTATTCTGTTATAGCCTTTACTAGTATACTCGTTTAGGTAGTTATATGATACATTAGCTATTCCCGCAACTTCGCCCGCGTGGACTTTAACTTTAGTTTTTGAAATAAAAAGTAATAATGTAATAAGGAGTAACTTAGGGAAGTTACTCCTTATTACATCAGCTACATGCCGAAAAAAGTCCCATCAAAATAGGTCCAGCCATTTCAGAGATTAGCCGGAACGAACAGGCAGATAGACAAGAATTGTAAAAAATGTTATTTTGGTGTATGTACCGTATTTATATTCATATGCATGTAGTACAAAACGTATATTTCAATATTACAAACAGACACTCCAATTTTATTTACATATATGCAAAATATCAATATATCTTTACTTTTACATTGCAAAAAGTGCCCATATATCACAAACAGACAGACAATCCGTCCTGTTCAGTTTAATAGCGGACCATTACAAAAACGAGGGCGTTATAAATTACTGAAATGTATACCATATACCACAAACACGTTCATATCTATTACAATAGCACCTAAACTGAGTTTGAAGCGTCAAAAAAATTGAATGAACGTAAAAATTTTTATGAATGAACAATCGAATGGGAGACATTCCGGCGTCGGTTGTTCAGTCACTTGAAGGTGATTTTTTTTCGGTACGCACTTTTGTCCGGTTGGGTGATAAGTCGATGTTATTATGTTAGGTTGGCCATTGTTATTTAGTAGTAGTGGTAGCGAAATTTCTTTCATTATGTTTGGATTGGATATTGGTTTTTTATGAATGATACGATATTTATTGCAGTGTAGGCGTTTATTAGTTTTGCGTGTATAATAATACTTTTTTTCTATAATAATAACCTATTAATAATAACCTGGTCTATTCAGGTTGTGAACACTGATTAAATTTTTTATTCTTTGCGATAGCATATGCTGGTGGTCACTCTATTCTCCCAAATTTGAATTTTAATAACTGTATTTATCATAAACATTTTCCACTATTATTTGAAAAAAATACGGGCTGAGTTTCTTGTCAGTTCTTCTCATCTCGATATCATTCCGAACTGACGGTAGATTTGACATATCATAAGAGTCTGTAATAGACCTACATGAATAAAGATATTTTTGAATTTGAATTTGAATTAATAATAGGTCGGGTAATCTAAAATAAAAGTAGCCTAAGTTACTCCTTATTAACATCAGCTACCTGCTAAAAGTTCCGTCAAAATCGGTCCAGCCATTTCATGCCACAAAGTCGCGGGAACAGCTAGTCAGTACATAAAAATTGAAATATTATATGAGTTATAGCACTCATAACATAAACTCTGTTTGGCTCGAACTAGATGGCGTTGCGTGAATTATCAAGGCGTATTATTATTATTATATACTTAGGATACCCTAAAAAAAGAAACATCAAAACTGGACGGTGTGAAAAGCATTGCATGGTTGCCCGTCTGGATGCTGATTTTAAATAGGGGTTGCACTTACGGTGCCGCCCCCTTCGTTCACAGAGACTGTTTGTGACACCACTTAAATTATATATGAGCGATAGTCGATAAACATTAGTTGTTAATAACATTGCTATAAAATACACTTATTTTTTATGTTATTGATAGAAGCTGTTTACTGGACCTCTAAGGGTAGGATCTGTCTTTTTTATTATTTTTTTATATTTTTAAGTATTTATTATATTATATAAAAAATTAAAAAAGTTATTTTTTTTATTATTTTCATACATTTTTTTCAATTTCTTGGATGAAGAAGGATTGTTCACCCCTAATTTTTTTTTATTGCTTGGACTAAAGTAAAAAATACTTTTTTATAATGTGACATTAAAAACATATCGGTTCAACCCTAAATTTTCACCTATCTACCATAAATCCTTATTTTTTAATAGCGATGTTTATTTACATGGCAAAACGCCACTTGCAAAACTTGTAAAAACCCTCAATAAAATGAACATATGCACTATAACTACTTATAACATTTGTGTCACAAAGTACAACGGTTTAAATCAATTAAATGCGACGTGACCACAGTCGTGAGTGCACTTGGGAATTCACGGATGCACTGGTAACCACACAGTAACCTCTTGAATTAATATTGTCAATTGCATCCACTTGTTTTGGATGATGCAATTCGTAGTCACATATGTCAGTTGTGATTAGAAGAGTCCTGGGATCGATTTTTAATACAATAATAGGTAACAAACTAATCTGTTTAAAAAATTAAAGTGGATGACCTATGCTGATATGACCACAGTTGTGAGTGTACTTGGGAATTCACGAATGCACTGGTAATACACGAATTCACGAATGCATTGGTAATACACGAATTCACGAATGCACTGGTAATACACGAATTCACGAATGCTCTGGTAAACCACACAGTAATGGTAGTTTTGTATTGTCAATAGCGTACACTTGTTTTGAATGATGCAATTCGTAGTCACATATGTCAGTTGTGATTAGAAGAGTCCTGGGATCGATTTTTGACACTATAATAGGTAACAAACTAATCTGTTTAAAAAATTAAAGTGGATGACCTATGCTGATATAACCACAGTTGTGAGTGTACTTGGGAATTCACGAATGCACTGGTAATACACGAATTCACGAATGCACTGGTAACCACACAGTAATCTCTTGAATTAATATTGTCAATTGCATCCACTTGTTTTGGATGATGCAATTCGTAGTCACATATGTCAGTTGTGATTAGAAGAGTCCTGGGATCGATTTTTGACACAATAATAGGTAACAAACTAATCTGTTTAAAAAATTAAAGTGGATGACCTATGCTGATATAACCACAGTTGTGAGTGTACTTGGGAATTCACGAATGCACTGGTAATACACGAATTCACGAATGCACTGGTAACCACACAGTAATCTCTTGAATTAATATTGTCAATTGCATCCACTTGTTTTGGATGATGCAATTCGTAGTCACATATGTCAGTTGTGATTAGAAGAGTCCTGGGATCGATTTTTGACACAATAATAGGTAACAAACTAATCTGTTTAAAAAATTAAAGTGGATGACCTATGCTGATATAACCACAGTTGTGAGTGTACTTGGGAATTCACGAATGCACTGGTAATACACGAATTCACGAATGCACTGGTAACCACACAGTAATCTCTTGAATTAATATTGTCAATTGCATCCACTTGTTTTGGATGATGCAATTCGTAGTCACATATGTCAGTTGTGATTAGAAGAGTCCTGGGATCGATTTTTGACACAATAATAGGTAACAAACTAATCTGTTTAAAAAATTAAAGTGGATGACCTATGCTGATATAACCACAGTTGTGAGTGTACTTGGGAATTCACGAATGCACTGGTAATACACGAATTCACGAATGCACTGGTAAACCACACAGTAATGGTAGTTTTGTATTGTCAATAGCATACACTTGTTTTGAATGATGCAATTTGTATTCACATATGTCAGTTGTGACTATTTTTATGAATTGATAATGAAATGGTACACACGCCAGCGCTGTCAGTTTACGCTGGCGGAGCACCGGAGGATGATAAGATGAGTATGAGGTCAGGTCAGTTAGTCCATCATGGTAAATTGACTAGTAATTTCTTTTCAAGATTTTCTTGAGAGACTACAGCATGGGGATTCCAAGAAGGGTATAGGTTTTTTAAGAGTCGGCAACGCGCACGTGACAACCCTGGTGTTTTAGGTGTCTATAGGCTACGGTAACCATTTACTATCAGATGGGCCGTATGCTTGATTGCCACCACAGTAGTATAAAAAAAATTGTTACGATGGTTTCCAGGGGAAACCACGTACATTGTTATGAATAGGATTATAAGTCCACATTACTATCCTTACATCCTTCCCCCTGTCTGTGACGATTAGAAAAACCGAGTCGTAGGTTCAATTTATGACACAATAATAAGTAACAAAGTAATCTGTTTAAAAAGTTAAAGAATAGAATAGAATAAAAAATCATTTATTTAAATAAACTTAATTTAAGCACTTTTGAATAGACATAACAATTTGTTTTTTATCTACCATTCGTTCGGAAAGTTGTCTCATCACAAGAAGAACAAGCAAGAAACTTGTGTGTTGCTCTTTTAAATAATCCTTGTAAGTTTACATTTACAAGTCGAAACGTGTGTATACAAACTAGCAACCAGCACAATTTTTTTGGGTCAAATATAAAATCAAATATATAATATATAAAATGCATTATATAATCTGTGTATACAGCATTCTTATCTTCCGAATGCATTAATGAGGACTATTGTTGTACCCATAGCAAAGAATAAGACTGGCGATCTCTCAAATAAAGAGAACTATAGACCCATATCGTTGGCTACTATTGCTGCGAAGGTGCTTGACGGTGTTCTTGAGAGACGAGTAGGCAAATATTTTAATATACACGATGCGCAGTTCGGTTTTCAGCCAGGACTGTCGACGGAGACGGCTATTATGGCGCTCAAGGACACGGTCAAGTATTATACTGATAGAAGTACACCTGTCTATGCAGTTTTCTTAGATCTTTCCAGGGCGTTTGACCTGGTTAATTATGATATATTATGGTCAAAAATGCATCGCCAAGCTGTACCTTGTCAGCTGGTTGATTTATTTAAGTATTGGTATGATCATCAAGTTAACCAGGTCAAATGGTCGGGTTCGTTCTCGGAAGAGTATAGGTTGAGGTGTGGGGTGAGACAGGGGGGACTGTCTTCTCCTGCACTCTTCAGTTTATATGTGAATGACCTGATTGATGGGCTTAGCAGTGCCAGGATCGGATGCTCCATACATGGAAACATGATTAACAGTATAAGTTACGCGGACGATATGGTGCTGCTGAGTCCATCGATTAGTGCACTTCGTCGACTGCTGAAGACGTGTGAAGAATATGCGGAGTCACATGGCCTCCGATACAATGTTAAAAAGAGCGAGGTCATGATATTTCATGGCAAAAATAGCACACAGAGAAGTATGCCGGCGGTATGTCTTTATGGCACACCATTGAATCGGGTGTCGCGGTTTAAATACCTGGGTCACATTGTATCGGGGGACTTGAATGATGACTATGACATAGAGAGGGAACGAAGAGCGTTGTCGGTCCGATGTAATATGCTGGCCCGTAGGTTTGCACGGTGTAATAACGACGTGAAGACAACGTTGTTTAAAGCGTATTGTCAGTCGTTTTACACGTGCGGCCTATGGTTTGGGTATACGCAGAGGGCATACAACGCTCTTCGTATACAGTATAATAATGGGTTTAGGATGTTGTTGGGGCTCCCTCGGTTCTGTAGCGCATCAGAGATGTTTGCAGCAGCGCGGGTAGATGGATTTGAAGCCATAATGCGTAAAAGAGCTGCATCACTGATGTCTAGAATTCGGGGGAGCTCAAACAGCATCCTAAAAACTGTTGCTAGTATACCTGATTGTCCGCTCCAGAGGCACTGGATAACGTTGCATTGTGGACCCAGTGCTTCTGGACGTGGATACAGGTATATGAATTAAATTTATCTACGTATATGTATATTATAAGTTACTAACATAGTTTTATAAGTTTTTTACTAACACTATATGGATGTAATTCCGAATTAAATAAATAAATAAAATAAAAAATAAATAAATATGCAATAAGATTAAATCAGTCGTAGTGATAAGAGCAGACCAGTCCCTACAAGCAGCACTCGTTCACGAGTATGACGGATGAGCCAGTCATCACTGCGCTCGACTATATTTTGGGGAGCCCAATGATCCGGTGAGTCATAAAGTGTGATCACCTATGTGATGGTAGGTATGGTAAGGGTCGACGGCTAGCGGTTCACCTAACAACAAACAGGATCTATAATTATAGATATGGTTCAAAAGTGTTTAAAATTAAGTTTATTTGATTCAATGACTTTCTATTCCATTCTATTCTATTCTGCAGAATGTAATTTCAATAACGTATCTCATACCTCTTACACAGATAAGGTGTATCATTAAATAGTATAAAATAAAGTCGCTGTCGCTGTCTGTCCGTCCCTATGTATGCTTAAATCTTTAAAACTACGCAACGAATTTCGAAGCGATTTTTTTAATAGATAGAGTGATTCTAGAGGAAGGTTTATATATATAATACATGTACACCCGGGCAAGTAGCTAGTAGCATAATATACTACAATATATTACAGATTACTACTTACAATGTCTACCTCTGTTGCCATTCATTTTATTCTTGTTATATACAGCTTTGGAGTGGAGTCCTAAAATACCAAAATATTTTCTAAACATTCATATATCTAGTTATGAAAATGGCACTAAGTGAAGTCGAATTATGGCACATGTCAACGGAAAGAGTAATTTTATTTGTTAACAACAATTTTTTTGTTGCCAGAAAAAATAATCTCATATTTTTGTCACGTATAACGGTAAATAGGTTTTAGGGTTCCAGACCATAAATTTGTACCGAGCAGTATAATATATGAAAGAGTAATTAAAAAAATAAAATCAATCACGGCAATTTTATCTCGTTGAAGACCACATTGAAAAAAAATAATAATAATAATCGCAGGACAATTCACACAGCGCCATCTAGACCCAAGTTAAGCTAGCTAAAGCTTGTGTTATGGGTCCTAGACAACTGATACAAATACATAGATATATTTTTTTTTTCGTAAATACATACATATTATACATAGAAAATACCCAGACCGATACAAACAATCGTACTCATGAATACAAATGTTTGTGCCGTGCGAGGAATCGAACCCGCGACCATCGGTCGTAAAGCGGTAGATTAGACCGATAGACCACCGAGGTCGTCAAAAAAAAAATACATTTACGTACGCTGTCTCGTGTGTGGTGGTTACCACTGAAAATCAGCGCTGTGGTATAACTATACTGCAGTATAAATGCTGAGTGAGAGTCACATTCAGCGTTACTAGTATGTTTTAGCTTTTAAGTTGTACAGTAAAAAGAATACTGTAATGCTGAATAAAGTCTTTATTATTACTGTTATTTTATATACATACTAGCTGTCCAGCCAAACGTTGTTTGCCTTAAAATAAAAAAAAAATTAGGGGTGGACTACCCCTAACATTTAGGGATGAAAAATAGATGTTGGCCGATTCTCAGACCTACTCAATACGCTCACAAAATTTCATGAGAATCGGTCAAGCCGTTTCGGAGGAGTATGGGAACGAAAACTGTGACAAGAGAATTTTATATATAAGATCTGCAACATGTTTGCTAAGACTTTTTGGTATAATTCCTGTGGATGACAAAATTATGGGTACTATGTGGATGGTGTGTGCTTTCCATTGTTTTTTAATTCTATTGCTAGAATACAGAATACTTTGTTGATTTTTCATTGACAGTGCTTTGTATATTGTGTGTGTTTGGGATGGCTATATCTTGACCCAAGTTAAGCTAGCTAAAGCTTGTGTTATGTGTACTAGATAACTGATACATATACATAGATATTTTTTTTGTAAGTACATACATATTATATATAGAAAACACCCAGATCGATACAAAGAATCATACTCATGAATACAAATCTTTGTGCCGTGCGAGGAATCGAACCCGCGATCATCGGAAGTAAGGCGGTGTGCTAAATCGCAAGACCATCGAATCCATCAAAATATTCTTCCCATGATCCCGTTCATTTAGACCCTTACCATCTTTTTTAAACAGTTTATATAAATTACCCAGACGATTATCATAAATACAAATATTTGTACCGTGCAAGGAATCGAACCCGCAACCATCGGTAGTAAGGCGATGTGCTACCGCTAGACCAGTGAGGCCGTCAATTACATAAAGATATCAAAACGGATATCATAAAACGCAGACAATACGATGGAAAAGAATACACTACCTACAACCTTAGAAGCGAGCATTAGCAAATACAACGCTAGAGGGCAATTTCTTGCTCCATTTCAAATTTACGAGCTTAACGCAAACATCCGCTCATCTCAATAGATGTTACCCTATTTATATTACTATCAATTCATAATTCTGTTTAATTTTCTCACAGAGAATACCAAAAATGGCTCAGTTATCACCGTAGTGGATGGAGCCAGCAAAATAGCGGTTTCTATAGCGATTTTATAAGTGGCAGCGATTTGTCTGATGTGCCACGTATGATTAAAATCATTTATTTCCTTAATTTTTTTAATTACACTTTCTCTGTTACATATAAAAAGAATTTTAATAATGTTATCTATAGAAAGTAAATTAACAACCTCTATATTTTGATATTCGACGACCTCGGTGATCTAGCGGTCTAGCACACCGCTTTACGACCGATGGTCGCGGGTTCCACAAACATTTGCATTCATGAGTATGATTGTTTGTATCGGTCTGGGTATTTTCTATGTATAATATGTATGTATTTACAAAAAAAAATCTATGTATTTGTGTCAGTTGTCTAGTACCCATAACACAAGCTTCAGCTAGCTTAACTTGGGTCTAGATGGCGCTGTGTGAATTGTCATGGGATTATTATTATTATTATTATATTCCTGTGTAAGAAAATTGACAGTTTATTAGTTATTTGACAGTAAATACATACATATTCAGGCTTTTTTATTATTCTGTTAAACCTTTAACTAACTAAATTGTTAAAGGTTTTGAAATTGTTAATAATTTCATTTTACGACAAATTTTCCAATTTACAACTGTTTAAATGTGTACAAATCAATAATTTTTACTCAAAAGTCGACTAATAGCTCTGATGAGTTTATTTGCAATTATAAAGTAAAAGTGCAAACATTATGCTTTTATTACTATTATACAGAAGATAAACTGCGGATCTATGCATTAACAAAAAGAATCATTTACCATTTATAAGTTATATTATTATAAGTGGACGTTTATTATATCATAGTTTTCCGAAATTAATTATGTGAGAATGAAAAACCAACTGAGAAATCCATAATACTACCCGTATTATGAATTTCTCAGTTGGTTTTTATGGTGATTGTAATAAAATTAGGTAATTGTGGATAAATTAAATTAATTTGCTTCTGTATATTGTGAAAGATCATATGAAATGAAAAAAAAGGAGAACATTAAAAAGTATCTGGGAACTAAAACTGTGACACGAGAATTTTATATATGAAAATCTCGTGTCACAGTTTTAGTTCCCATACTCCTCCGAAACGGCTTGACCGATTCTCATGAAATTTTGTGAGCGTATTGAGTAGGTCTGAGAAACGGTCAACATCTATTTTTTATCCCCATAAATGTAGTAGGTAGTCCACCCATAATTTTTTTTTTTATTTTAAGGCAAAACAACGTTTGCCGGGACAGCTAGTATGGTTATAAAAAGTATAAGTATATAAGGTAATAAATTTAAAGTCAATAAATTTCATTCAAATTCAAATTCAACAATCATTTATTCATGTAGGACATTTTAGCCGCTTATGAACGTCAAGTTTTTACATTATATTTTTTTTCCCCTACCGTCCAATTCGGTATATAGATCCAATTGATTGTTAGTTGTAAACCAGTGCAAGAGACGCCGCAAATCACTATTTACATCGTCATAATGATTAGTCATTCTATTAACTTTAAAAATCAATGAAGTAAAAAATCTTTAAAAATAATTCTATCTTTCTTTATCTATATCCGCTCGTTTCCTGGCCCTCGACTTAAATATGACAGCTATATTTCAGCTTAACATTTCAATCGCGCCTCAGTTTATATTTCGGATATAATATCCTTCGTATTATTACTACTGTGTATTTAAAATATGTTAAACACAGTAAAATATTGCTCCGCAAACATAGGGATTACATTTCGGTGCTGCTACAAGGTTCAATCCAGTTTTGAAAGTTTAATAAGGGTTAAAAATTACATGTTAAATGGTTTATCTTCATATTGTTTGCTTTATGGATTTATTGTAAGGGACATAAATGTATAGTGTATTTTTGTGAGTTACTAGCTGTTACCGCGACTTTGTCCGTGTGTGATTTAACTTTATTTTTCTAAAATAAAAATAGGCTATGTTACTCCTTATTACATCAGCTACCTACCAAAAAAAGTCCCGTGAAAATCGGTCCAGCCATTTCAGAGATTAGCCGGAACAAACAAACCGACAGACAGACAAAAATTGTAAAAAATGTTATTTTGGTATATGTACCGCATATATATTCATATGGATGTAGTAAAAAACGGTTATTTCAATATTACAAACATACACTCCAATTTTATTTATGTGTATAAATGTATAGATGTAGTAAAATTAACCTTACTAATAGTATAAACGTAATAGTTTCTGAGTAGAATGGATAGATGTTTTGTTACTCTTTCACGTACAAACTACAGAACGAATTTTGATGAAACTTTACAGTAATATAGCTTATACATCAGAATAACATATGGACCATAAATTTTGTGCGGGTGAAACATGCAGGCGCAGTTAGTATAATAATAATTCAAATTCAAAAATCATTTATTCATGTAGGCCATTTTATCCGCTTATGAAGGTTAAAATTTGTTATATTATAATTTTAATTTTTTCCCTACCGTCCAGTTCGGTATATAGATCCAATTGAGATGAACTGGCAAGAAACTCAATTCAATTACTTTTTTTTTAATCCGAAATTAAATTTGTTTATTTACAATGTATATAATAACCTTACATAATTAATACTTCACATAGCACGTCTTTTGTTATGCTGAGGTTGATGAGAGAGAAGAAGGGTTAAGCTTTTTAAGGGTCAGGTTAGGATTGAGTAAAACAACATTTGCATGATGACTAGGACCCTCGCAGCAAATTGAACAAACATATGGCAAACTTAGGCCTATGAACAACATTAATCAGCAGATTCTGCCAAACTGAAGAGGAAACGCCACTACACATCCTATGTGGTTATATCCCACTTATGCAGAAACGTAATAAAGAAATAGCTTCTTTGGAAAGTTTACACTCTATCGTGAGGAGATAAAAACCATCGCTCCTAAGAATATCCTTCAATTCTTGTCCCTGACGGGTCTAGGTAGCGAACTCTGAAAAAGAGCGAGCATAATAGATCTATGTAGGTCGCAGTCGCAGTGCTACTGGTCCAAGCACCAAAAAATTGCCCAAACAACCTAATAAAAAAAAAGTGTCAGGTCACGTGATATCTGGATTTTCAGGCTTCCATAGGTTACGGTAATCATTTACCTTCAAATAGGTTGTATATATTTGAAACCTTATGATAGTGCATTAAGGTACATTGTAGTTTGATAGTACAGACTACTACATAGGATAGTTAAAAAAATATGCCTTACAGAACAAGCTATTATTTACTGGAGGTAGTCTGTAAAAATCTTCTACGTGGGTACTTCAGCCTCACCTATTTTAATCAAGGAGCTTGCTTTCAAAGCAATATTTCAGTTATAGGGCCAGACTAGGCAGTAATAATTTTTTTATTAAATTTAGTACCAAGCTAAAGCAGAGCTAGTGGGCACTCCAGACTCGTCATTGCAAATATTTGTACCGTGCGAGGAATCGAACCCGCGACCATCAGTAATACGGTAATCGTGTACTATCAAATAGGTAGTGTGCTTCGGGCCCAACAATACCCTATGATAGTGCATTAAGGTACATTGTAGTCTCTTTTGTTATCAATATGAAGAAAATTGCAAGCAGTCACGAACGAATCGTATTGTTGGTCGGATCAATTTAGTAAATGAACTCTTTTAGGGATATTAAACGTAATGTGATGATAAAAGAAAGTAGTAGTGTGTTAGATTTAAAATTTTTCTTGTAAAAGATCCAGACGAATGAAGACAATAATAATATTAAGACAATTCACACAGCGCCATCTAGACCCGAGTTAAGCTAGCTAAAGCCTGTGTTATCGGTACTAGATAACTGATATAAAGACAGATATTTTTTCCTAAATACATACATAGAAAATACCCAGATCGATACAAACAATCATACTCATGAAATGTTTTTACCCCTTAAGGAATCGAATCCGGAACCATCGAAAATATCAGTGTGCTAAACCGCTAGACCGCCGAGTTCGATTCCCAAGTCATCCCAATAACTTTAGAGTCAGTCGACATTTGTCAATGAGGAATCGAACCAGAGACCATCGGAAGCAAAACAGTGTACTAAACCGTTCGATCGCGGATTCCCAAAACATCGCATTAATTTTAGAGTCAGTCGACATTTGTCAATGAGGAATCGAACCAGAGACCATCGGAAGCAAAACAGTGTACTAAACCGTTGGATCGCGGATTCCCAAAACATCGCAATAATTTTAGAGTCAGTCGACATTTGTCAATGAGGAATCGAATCAGAGACTATTGATAGCAAAACAGTGTACTAAACTGTTCGATTGCCGATTCCCAAGTCATCCCAATAATTTTAGATTCAGTCGACATTTGTCAATGAGAAATCGAATCAGAGACCATCGGTAGTAACGCAGTGTACTAAACCGTTCGATCCCCGATTCCCAAATCATCCCAATAATTTTAGAGTTTTGTCAATGAGGAATCGAACCAGAGACCATCGGAAGCAAAACAATAAATATTTTAGTCAGTCGGCATTTGTCAATAGCAAACATACATTCTATTGTGATCTACAATGCGCCACACTCGTTTAGCTAATCGTGAACACGGGAAGGATTGTACTTTTTTGCCGGCCCTGTTTTACGTGATACGAATCTTGATTGTCCAAAAAACATTTCTGCCAACACACTTTTATGTGAAAAGGTTGCTTTAAAAATACCCGCGTTGGGTATAGTATATCTGTTTGGAACAATTACATCTATTTGTGTGTTACATGATATTTTTTTAATGGTTAAATATGGAATGGTACTCTCGACTGTTCTCCTACAGTGAACATTCTACTATAACGAGTTTTTACTGCGATTTCGCTGTATCAAATTGCAATAGGAGCTTAAGAATTTATATATGCAAATAATATATACATCATTATATAGTATAAAATAAATTCGCTGTCGCTGTCTGTCCTTCCCTATGTATGCTTAAAGCTTTAAAACTACGCAACGGATTTAGAAACGATTTTTTTAATAGATAGAGTGATTCAAGAGGAAGGTTTATATGTATATGTACACCCGAGCGAAGCCGGGGCGAGTACTTAATCTTATATATAAAATTCTCGTATAACAATGTTAGTTACCATACTCCTCCCAAACGGCTTGATCAATTTTTATGAAATTTTATATGCATATTCAGTTGGTTTGAGAATCGGGTACTATCTATTTTTCATGCCCCTAAGTGATGGGTTGATCACCTCTAACATTATTTTTTTATTTTTTGGGCAAATTTTTTTATTATGTGTCATTAAAAAATACATACAATCCTAATTTTTCACCTATCTCCACCCTTATTTTTTATAGCTTTATTAATTTATATGGCAAAACATATAACGTTTGCCGGGACAGCTAGTAAAATATAAATCATCATTGCCTTGCCTTTATCCCATTATTTGTGGTCGGCGCAGTATGTCATTCTCTTCCACTGCTCTCTATCGGTCGTCATATCTGAACATACTCTTCTTTTATTCATATCATCTTTCACACAATCCATCCATCTTTTCTTAGGGCGTCCCCTCCCTTTACATCCAGTAGTAAAATATAAATATAATAGTAATATAGCCAGTAAATATATATTATAGAAACTACACTTTAATATTATTTTCCATACAATTCCATATTGTCATTGTTCAATCTAAACTAAAGCGTGCTGTTCTTCCATCAATAATTCAGTAATTACTATATGATTGACAAATTCCATTATCTGTCAAGCTAAACATACCATTAGAGGATAATTGTCAGTCCGACACACGACCACAATGGTACTGATCTGATTTTGGGGACAATTCCCGTTTTTAGGGAAACCGAATAGCTAAATAATGGGGATTTATTGCACTTTTAGGGCGGTTTTTTGTGTGGATTAATAAAATCTCTTCATTGTGAATTTATTCCATTTAGATTTAAGTTATTTATAATCATTTATTATTGAAAAAAATAAGAGTAATCAGTTTTTTTTACAGTGAAATGACATCTAGTTATTAATTACTGGCTACTCGCCCCGGCTTCGCCCGGGTGTACATGTATTATATATATGAACCTTCCTCTTGAATCACTCTATCTACTAAAATAAACCGCTTCAAAATGCGTTGCGTGGTTTTAAAGATTTAAGCATACATAGGGACGGACAGATAGCGATAGCGACTTTGTTTTATACTATTTAATGATTATAAAGTGGTAAAGTTTGTGTGTTCGTTTACTCGGGATAATCTCCGGTTCTGGTGATACGATCTTAAAAATTCTTTCACTGTTAGAAAGGTACATTATTCCCAAGTATTATAGAGTATATAACATCACGCTACGACCAATAGGAGCCGAACAGTAAAGTAAAATGTGGCAAAAAATATAAATTCTGAGCGCTTCCGTTGTATTCGCTGCGTAAATGGTTAAAGTTGCGTAAATAATATGTATATATATGTACAATATGATTATATATGTACAATTGACGACTTCGGTGGTCTAGTGGTCTAGCACACCGCTTTATGACCGATGGTCGCGGGTTCGATTCCTCGCACGCTACCAACATTCATGAGTATGATTGCTTGTATCGGTCTGTGTGTTTTCTATGTATAATACGTATGTATTTACAAAAAAAAAATATCTATATATATGTATCACTTATCTAGTACTCATAACACAGGCTCTAGCTAGCTTAACTTGGGTCTAGATGGCGCTGTGTGAATTGTCCTGAGATTATTATTATTATTAATATGCTGAAGTAACCAAAAGATATACTAGAATATTCTTTAAATAAATTTAAAATATCTATTAAATCATATTATTTACTAAACGATTACTTAAATGACAAACGAGCATTGCAATATTTGTTCATACAAGAGATTTTCATTGAATGTTAGACATAAACATATTTCTAAGTATGCAATGAAAATAAACTGAAAATTGGATTTAAAAATAGCCTGAATTAAATAAATAAAATAAAAACAATAAATTAAAAAAAGTAAGAACCTTTATTCGAAGTTAGTCAATAAATTATCTAAGCTTATATAAGTTATTATTAATATATAATTTTTATTATAATTCTAGATTTATATCTAAAACATATTTAATAAAACTATTTAGTTTGCTTTTTATTATTATATAACCTTATCTAATTATCTAGCGTATATTGAATGCGTCTATATAATTTAGCTCTTAGGCATACATAGTGTTGGATTACAATCCAGTTTTGTACCGAACTACACGCTCCTAATTATATTATTATATTGACTGTAATCTGTTTTGTATGCTAATAAATAAATAAATAAATAAATAAATAAATAAGTTCTTAGACGACCTCGATGGTCTAGCGGTCTAGTCTACCGCTTTACGACCGATGGTCGCGGGTTCGATTCCTCGCACGGCACAAACATTTGTATTCATGAGTATGATTGTTTGTATCGGTCTGGGTATTTTCTATGTATAATATGTATGTATTTACGAAAAAAAAAATATCTATGTATTTGTATCAGTTGTCTAGGACCCATAACACAAGCTTTAGCTAGCTTAACTTGGGTCTAGATGGCGCTGTGTGAATTGTCCTGAGATTATTATTATTATTATTATTATAGTTCTTTTGTCATGTTGCATCATGGAGGAATCAAAACTTATTTAAAAAATATTTAGTATGCATTGTAGGTATCCTAGGATTGTATTATATTATGTAAATAGTAATTAGGTATTTTGTATAGTACAGGTACAGTCATCCTCGTAAACAGGGTAGATTAAAATAGAAATAGAAATAATCTTTATTCAAATTAACTTAATATAAGCACTTTTGAACAGTCAAGTTCTTTGATTCTACAGCTAAAAAAAAAGAAATCAAAAAAGGAATTCTATTGACTTTCTTGCCAGTTCTTCTCAATTGCATCTGTATACTGAACTGGACGGTAGGATAAATAAAACTTTACGTTCATAAGTGGCTGAAATGTTCTTCATAAATGAACGATATTTAATTGGATCTACGAAGATATATATATATATATATAGATAGATAGATAGATATATATAGATACATATAGGACCTTGTGCTCGCCGCTGTTTCAGATTTCGCTAACATTCCAATTGATATACTTTCTATTTCATATTAAATTGGTCTCTAATTAGAATTAAATTAAAATTCACTTATATTTTATTTCTAACTTAGCGGTTCCCGCGACTTGTTCGCGTGTAATTTTACTTTATTTTTCTAAAATAATAGTAGCCTAAATTAGCTACCTGCCAAAAAAAGTCCCATCAAAATCGGTCCAGCCATTTCATGATAGACAGACAAAAATTGTAAAAAATGGTATTTTGGTGTATGTACCGTATTTATATTCATATGCATGTAGTAAAAAACAGTTATTTCAATATTATAAACAGACACTCCAATTTTATTCATATGTATAGATTATCTGTGGTATAATTATGTAATTTATCAGTGTTTATATTATATAATTTAATTTTATACGATACAACAGTGTCTTTTGTGAGAGAATAACAAATATAAATTCATCTATCCACCCTAAGAAACATCCAGGATTATAATATTCTATAATTTATATATATATATAAATATAAAAAAGTTACGTTTGTCTATTTCTTCTTACTAATCTCCGAAAAGGCTGAAAAGATTTTGACGCGACTTTCACTAACAAATAGCTTCATTACATAGTACAAAACAAAGTCGCTGTCGCCGTCTGTCCCTATGTATGATTAAATCTTTAAAACTACGCAACAGATTTTGATGCGTTTTTTTTAATAGATAGAGTTATGCAAGAGGAAGGATTATGTGTATAATACATGTACACCCATGCAAAGTCGGGGTAACCACCCTAGCTAGTTAATTATATAATAATAATAATAATAATAATGTACACTTTCATATACATTTGGTGAAGGGTTGTTATTTTAAAATTACAAACAGACTTTTCAATTTTTATTTATATGTATATACTAGCTGACCCCGCAAATGTTGTTTACATATAAATAAAAATCGCTATTAAAAAATAGGGGTTGGTGATAGAAGGGGGAAAATTTTGGGTTCTATGTATAAATTCTTAATGACACATTATAAAAGAATAATAAGAAAATTTTGTACTAAAAAAAATGTTAGGAGTGGACAACTTTTATCACTTGAGAGTATGAAAAATAGTAGCCAATTCTCAGACCTGAGAGACCTGAATATGCATATAAATTTTCATAAAAATCCGTCAAGCCGTTTTGGAGGAGTATGGTAACTAACATTGTGACACGAGAATTTTATATGTTTTTATATATAAGATTACTACAGTAATAAATACAGTTAGATAACTGATAAATAAGACATATAGTTTTATCTAACTTTGTCTGTCTATTTGTATCAAACTTTAACATACACATTAAGACCTAGATACCACCCTAATGGGAGTTTAATGATTCTAGTTGGAGGCCTTATGTCCAGTTGGAATGCAATTGGAAATTATTTGTAACCATCTTGGAATTTATTAGTTAATATAGATAGATAGATAGATAGATAGATAGATATATCGTATCCCTAAAATATGGTCGAGCGCAGTGATGGCTGGCTCATCTGTCATACTCGTGAACGGGTGCTGCTTGTAGGGACTGGTCTGCTCTAATCACTATGACTGATTTCCTCTTATTAATTGTTTAACCAGTTGGTTATATATTCAATATTTTTTCTATTTGAGTATTTAATTGAATTAGTGCTAATTGGTGGATTGTATTCACGCACTTAAACTTAAAAATGTAAAGTAATAATAAAATTATTTAAAAGAGCAGCACGCAAGTTTCTTGCTCGTACTTCTTGTGATGAGACAGCTTTCCGAACGAGCGGTAGATTAAAAAAATGTAATGACTATTCAAAAGTGCTTCAATGTAAGTTTGGATGAATAAATGATTTTCTATTCTATTCTATTCTATTCGTTTATTTAATTACTAGCTACTCACTCCGGCTTCACACGGGTGTACATGTATTATATATATAAACTTTCCTCTTGAATCACTCTATCTATTAAAAAACCGCTTCGAAAACCGTTGCGTAGTTCTAAAGATTTAAGCATACATAGGGACGGACAGACAGCGACAGCGACTGTGTTTTATACTATGTAATGATTAAGCTACAAACCTACAATTTATTTCTTTCAAACAGCTTAATATTTTAAATAAGTGTATGTTTTATGAAACATGGTGTCATGTTTCATAAAACATACACTAAATGACAATTGGTCAATTAGATTATTCATTTTATTTGTTTTAGTGAAAAATATGTCTATTACATACATAAATTAAATACACACTTGTAAATATAAGTAAAATATAAATTATAAGTTTATATATAAATTTTACATAGATCACTCACTCACGCACACACATACACACAGACGCACACACATACATGCTCAATGAACTCCACGTTTAAACTTAAAACTAGATGTATAACTAATTTATATGAAGCGGAGACCTGGTCTCTAAGGTACTGGCTATGGCTTAGTTTGGGCTCCAGATTTCCCACAAATTATATTTGTGATTTTTATTGTTCGCATTTATATAATATAACTGGAATTATGTAATTTGTAGCGATGAAATAAAATTTATTTATTATTATAATCTATTTTAATACAGCAACCCTATATTTATCAATATCTCATCATCATCATCATCATCACAGCCCAGAAGATGTCCACTGCTGGACATAGGCCTCCCCCAAAGATCTCCACGACGATCGGTCCTGCGCTGCTCGTATCCAATGCCTTCCAGCGATCTTGACCAGATCGTCGGTCCACCTTGCTGGAGGCCGTCTTCCGGTCCGTGGTCGCCACTCGAGGACTTTACTGCCCCAACGTCCATCTGTCCTACGAGCTATGTGCCCCGCCCATTGCCACTTCAGAGTCGCAATTCTTCGGGCTATGTCGGTCACTCTGGTTCTTCTGCGTATCTCCTCATTTCTGATTCGATCATCAGAGTAACTCCGAGCATAGCCCTCTCCATTGCCCTCTGAGTAACTCTGAGCTTGTTGATGGAGCCCATAGTTATCGACCACATCTCTGTTCCGTAAGTCATCACTGGCAACACACATTGGACGTAAATGTGTGTGTATTATCAATATCTACTAATACACATTAGTAATTTTGTGTTAATTTGGACGTTTTTTCTGAGTCTTTTTCATTGATTATCTGTTAATCGACCTAAATAAACCGGAGTCCCGTTTTCAGTGGCAAGAAACTCAATTGAATGACTTTTTATTAAAGCTTTAAAAAAGAGTTCCTAAAAGTAATTCAAGTGACTTTCGTAAGCGGCTAAAATGTCCTACAGGAATAAATGATTTTTAATTTGAATTTGAATTTGAGTCGAAGAATAAATGGTCACATCTAAATATATATAACTCAAAGGTGATTGACATAGTGATCTATCAACGCACAGCCCAAACCACTGGACGGGTCGGGCTGAAATTTGGAATGCAGGTAGATGTTATGACGTAGGCATCCGCTAAAAACGGATTTTGATAAATTCCACCCCTAAGGGGATAAAATAGGCGATGGGGATTGTTAGTAATGTGGATTTATATCCTCATTGTTAGCAATGTACCATGTCAGGTTGACCTCCACGCGGTTCCCCCTGGAAACCATTGTGATAAATTCCAGATGAATTTATCACTAGGGGCTAACTGACCTGACCTCGTTCTCATCTTATCATAATCCACTGGAGCCCCACCAGCGTAAACCGTTAGCGCAGGCGGGTGCACCATTACATTATCATCCACAAAAAAAAAAGTTACATGGGCGTTACGAAACAACATTAATTCAATTCAGCAGCATATTAGAGAGGGACCAAATACAAATGTGGCCTTAAATAGAACAAACTTAATACTAAATGTTTTACTTTGAACCGAAAAGTTAATCTCCAGCCACGAGGCCGATATTAGAGAACTTACCACAAATCAAACATCCACCATTTTGCCACTATACTGGCATCCGAATTTCAATATCACGATAATAATATCTTAATCGCCGATCACAATTCAATCAATATTTGTTTTTACTACACACACAATTAAGTTCAAATTCACATGCCACAATATGCTATTTTACAACGTTCTTGTATCATAGAAATATATTTTGATATGTTTCAGAAATACAACGATGTTACTGACTACTTTTGCAATGCAATATGCGTTTTATAATATCGGTTCAAGGTTTGTAATCGAACGGAGTAACTGGTGAACTTTGATATCCTACGGAGAATTCATTTGTTGTAGTTAACGTTTCAAACTTGAAAGCAAAACTATGTAAATCAGCTTTTGATTCGTAACAATATTTATAAGTAACACATATAATATAACTTTTACGTTATTCGTTCATTTTATTTTGGATGCTTATTTAAACTTGTTTTCAGTTGGAAATAGTTTTGTTATTGCAGATATATAGGTACTATCATTGTAATAATCTCTACATCTACACTTATAAATAAAATTGGAGTGTCTGCTTGTAATATTGAAATAACCGTTTTTTACTACATGCATATGAATATAAATACGGTACATACATCTATATAACATTTTTGTCTATCTGTCTGTCGGTCTCTTTGTTCCGGCTAATCTCTAAAATGGCTGGACCTATTTTGACGGGACTTTTTTAGCAGGTAGCTGATGTAATAAGGAGTAACTTAGGCTACTTTTATTTTAGAAACAAATCTTTCTCTTTTAGAAAAATAAAGTTATATTACATGCGGACGAAGTCGCGGGAACAGCAACTTCAGGCTACTGATGGGCCCAGTGGGCTGTAGTGTGCTGGTTATCACCTCACCACTGTGGTGTTATATATGATGTGATAATGTGATGTGGTCTACGTAAGTAGTGAAATAATTGTACTATTTATTGTACCCGCGACTTGATCCGCGTGGAGTTTAACTTTATATTTCTAAAATAAAAGTAGCGTCAAAATCAGTCCAGCCATTTCAGAGATTAGCCAGTAGGCAGGTAGCTGATGTACCTGCCAATAAAAGTCCCGTGAAAATGTAGTAAACAACGGCTATTTCAATATTACAAACAGACACTCAACTTTTCTTTATATGTATAGACAAATCTTAAGAATATTATAAACGCGACAATTTGTAAGTATGTATGTTTGTTACTCTTACACGCAAAAACTACTGAACGGATTTCGATGACACTACAGTAATATAACATGATAATTCATTGCATTACGTAGTTATATATCATTTTCTATTTAGTTTGCTTTTTATTATTATATAACCTTATCTAATTATCTAGCGTATATTGAATGCGTCTATATAATTTAGCTCTTAGGCATACATAGTGTTGGATTACAATCCAGTTTTGTACCGAACTACACGCTCCTATTATATTATTATATTGACTGTAATCTGTTTTGTATGCTAATAAATAAATAAATAAATATAGCTTATGCATCAGAATAAGGAATGAAGAAGTGCTTGAGAGGATTAAAGAAAAGAGACAGATCATAGATATTATTGAGAATAGGCGGGGAAAAATGTTGGGGCACTTGATACGACACGACGAACTAATTAACAACATTATAGAAGGAAAAATAGATGGAAAGAGAGGTAGGGGAAGACCAAGACGCAGCTATATCAAGCAAGTTAAAGAAAAAGCTGGAGTCGTGTCGTATCAACAGCTAAAGGGACTGATAGAAGATCGTGGAAGGTGGCGGGAGCTCCACCGACAAGAGCACAGCTCTTAAATTATGAATGAATGAATGCATCAGAATAACACATTGATATTTATATAATGATATTTGACGCGGCTGAAGTGGTGGGTACGACTAGTAAATAAATAAATAAATGATAACGTGATATCAGTAGTTCTTGAATATAGAGGACAGTTATTGTAACCATCAGATGAGTTAGCTCGTTTGTCTTACCAACTATAAAAAAAATGAGTGTAGGTTCCTAAACTAAGGACTTTTAAATTAAAAGGTTTTTTGGACTGTAAGTTAAATGTAATGGTTGAAATATAAAAAATATAGAGAATGATCGGATATTGTGCGCGTGTAGTATTCGGTGGTGAGATCAGAAGTGAGGGCCGGTCGGGCCGGTGCATCCCCGCACCCCCTTCGACCCGCGCCCCGCAGCACGGCTCGCGGACTCCAGTCCGGCGACCCGACGATATCCGAAAAATAAGCAAAATAAAAAATTCCAATACATTGAAGGACTAATATATAATTACATTGAAAGCATTCCATTCATTTTATCGAAATAAGATCAGCAAACAGAACTTGAATCTGCGAGTCATTTGGTACAGGAAATTGAATTGATAAACTGATATTTTGTTCAGAAATGTTTTAACATTGTTACGTAGTTTGACAGCCTCGGTGGTCTAGTGGTTTAGCATACCGATCATATCCGATCGCGGGTTCGATTCCTCGCACGGTACAAACATACGTATTCATGAGTATGAATTGTATCTGTCTGGGTGTTTTCAATGTTAAAATATGTATTTATTTACAAAATAAATGCATCCATGTTTTTTTATATAAGTTGTCTAGTACCTATAACACAAGCTCTGCTTAACTTGGGACTAGATGGCGTTGTGTGAATTGTCCTGAGATATTATTATATAGTACTGGTAGAGCTCACTATACCATGGGAAACGAATATATATAAAGATAACATCATCATCATTGCCTTGCCTTTATCCCATTATTTGTGGTCGTCGCAGTATGTCATTCTCTTCCACTGCTCTCTATCGGTCGTCATATCTGTACATACTCTTCTTTTATTCATATCATCTTTCACACAATCCATCCATCTTTTCTTAGGGCGCCCCTCCCTTTCCATCCATCCACATTCATATTATACACTTTCCATAAGACATGATCCTCGTTCCTCCGCATAACATGCCCATACCAGCTCAACCTACTATTACTTCGGGGGGTCGATATTGCTAGCAATGTACCATATCAGATTGACCTCCACGCGATTCCCCCTGGAAACCATCATGTTAAATTCCTCGTGAATTTGTCACGATGGGCTAACTGACCTGACCTCATGCTCATCTTATCATCCTCCACTGGTGCCCCGCCAGCTTAAATCGTTAGAGCAGGCGGGTGTACAATTCCATTATCATCATTAAAAAACCTATTACCTCGCAACTTATCTATAACTGGCACAACTTTCAAACCTCAAACAAACCTAAAGGTAACGTAATAAAAACAAATACAGCTAAAAAGAATCCATTTATCGTATCTCCTCAGTTTCAAGACACTCTCCTTGATGTGAAGCCAAATCTCGAGGTCCTTGGCGTTGATATATCCAGTGACGTTCAGTTTTGCGGTCATTTGGAGGACAAGGCTAAAATAGCCTCAAAAAAGCTTGATGTGCTCAGTAGAGTGAGACGGTATTTAACGGCGGCCTATCGCTTATAATTATACAAGGCGCAGATCCGGCCGCATATGGAATACTGTTCTCATCTCTGGGCGGGAGCACCACAATACCAGCTACTTCCATTTGACCGCATTCAGAACCGAGCAGCCAGAATCATTGGTAATCAACGTCTATGTGACAGACTCGACCCATTGGCTTTGCGGCAAGATATTGCATCTCTGTGCATTTTCTACCGCACATATCATGGGGAGTGTTCTGAGGAGTTGTTCGGATTAATATCAGCTGCTGAGTTTCACCACCGTACCACCCGCCAGAAACTGAAATACCATCCTGATCATCTGGATGAATGGCGGTCTTCCACAGTGCGGTTTTCTAGAAACTTTTTGCGCCGCACAAAAAAAAAATATTACTAAAAACGAATTAACTAAAACTGACTATATGATTAAGATTACAAGCGAAATTTCTCTATAAACTTCTAAAAAATCTCGGCCTGTCTAGAACTGCAGTAAGTTATATACTAGAACTAAAGTATCTAAAGCTGCACTGAATTTAAAACGTATATGTATTCTCATAATTCATTCACAAGCTCATATAAAATAATAAGAGCCGAGTTTCCTCTCAGTTCTTACCTTGGAAGCACTCCGTACTAACGGTAGATTTGATATATTATATGAGTCTGTAATGGACCTATTACAGTCTCCTGTAATATGTCAATAGAGATATTTTGGTTTTGAAAAAAGAAAGAAGTTCTATACATTTTATTCTTTTTTCAAAACAAAAATCTCTCTCTCTCTCTCTCTTGTAATTTCTTTTCTATAAAAGAGGATATAAGAGAGATACCACGAGAGTAAGCATTTCACAATACGCAGTCACCACGTCCTATCAATTGAATCGTCAGCATGTTTGCCAGTCCAATTACATAAAAAAAAGCCTATAAAGATAAAAAAAAAAAAAATGGGTTTATGTACATAGGCCGTGTTTACATCGACACGTCGCGCGTTGAAATGGGAATATAAATATTTAACACTCGCCCAGGCGATGCGGGTTACCGACGTGTCATTACACGGGTGTAAGTGATGGCAGAAATTCTTAGGGATGTATTTACACGAATAATTTAATTGATGTAAATTTTTAATCTAACAGGAATAGCAAACGACCTGATGGACAGCTGATAATACTCTCCCTGATGCTATCTCACAGGAATGGCAAACAACCTGATGGCCAGCTCTTAGTAAATTCCATGATGCTATCTCGCAGGAATAGCAACCAACTTGACGGATACCTTTAGTATTCTCCCTGATTATATTTCGCAGGAATAGCAAACAACCTGGTGGACAGCTCTTAGTACTCTACCTGATGCTATCTCGCAGAAATAGGAAACAACCTGATGGCCACCTTTTAGTAATTTTCCATGATGCTATCTCGCAGGAATAGCGAACAACCTGATGGGCAACTCTTAGTACTCTTCTTGACGCTATCTGGCAGGCCTAAATTGTTAGACCAAATTGTGAGGTGTTTTTTTTCTGTTTTTTTTTTAATTCCTCCCACTCCCCCTGGTGAGATCCCCCAATTTCACGTGAGATTTTTCAAAATGTGGGTTTCTTACGTAAACGTGTTGGAATGTTATTGTAAAAAGAAAAAAAAATTGCTTTTATTTACGACTATTTAAGACTAGTGAACAATATTGTTGAAATTTATAAGTGTAATAAGATTGCATGATATTCCGAGACCCCTCCTTTCTTCAACGTAAGATTAGATGAGATTTGACTCGACCCCCCTCCCCCCCTTAAACACCTCACGTAATTTATGGACGCCCCCTAATCATCTACATAAAGTATTACAAAATAAATATACTATTGTTCATAAAATGTATACTAATAAAAATATACTTTAGTGGAGGCTTAATATAAACAAAAACACCTTTATTTTGTCCGTTTGTTTTAGTTGTTCCAGCGTAAACATCGTTTGTCTCTGCTTCGGGCGATCTGTGGGCCATTAAACTAGCGGAAATTTATATTACTGAGAATTTTTATACCTAAGAAGTTTATTCTCACAGAACAAAGAAGTGTTTATTCTCATTATTACAACATATAATGATATGTTGTAATAATGAGAATAAACACTTCATAAACCATCATAAACCATCTAGATCGTCCATTGACGGCTTAGTTTAGTTTAGATGGTCGTGGGTTCGATTCCTCGCTTCATACAACCATTTGTATTCATGAGTATTTATTTATATCGGTCTAGGTGTTTTCTATGTATGTTATGTCTATATTGACAGAAAAAAATAAAATTATTTATTCCTATCAGTTATCTAGTACCCATAACACAAGCTCTGCTTAGTTCGAGACTGAATAGTGCTCTGTGAATTGTCCTGAGAATATCTCAGGATTCTCATTTTTATTATTATTTCTTCTCACAAACATGGCAACAAATACATTTATTCATTTTGAGTGATAAAAGACAAAATATATATTACTAGCTGTTCGAAGTATCTTAAAGAACTAAAAATTATTTTGTTCGTCTTAATTTATTCGTTCCATTATATCCTGCATCATCCCTTATTTTATCCACATTTTTTCTCTTCTACTATCTATTGCAATCAATATCTGCCTTTTTTCTTTCAGCCTGTACAATACTTCTTCATTTCTTACTTCTCACTTCTATCTTTCCTTCTAATTCTTAGCTAATTCTTTCCATCCTTCTTCAGCACCACATTTCAAAAGCTTCCAGTTTGTCCTTTTCTTTTTGAGTTAATGTCCACGTTTCACATGCATACAAAGCTATACTCCAGATATATTTCTTAATAAATCGTTTCAGTGAGTTCTTGGATATCTTAGCACGTAAAAGGTATTTTTTGTCATTAAATACTTTATTTGCCATGGCTATTCTTGTTGTAATATCCGTGGTACATCTGGAGTCGCTGGTGATTAAACTGCCTAAATATTTGAATGAGTCTACCTGATATAAATATATAGACATACATAATATTATTTCTAATATATCCTATACTCAATCTACACTGCTTTTACGGTAGAAGTACAAGTGTTTTCTGTAGAACAAATAATAATGAAAATTAACTTATAACACTTTTGCCAAACTCGGTGGTCTAGCGATTTACCACACCTCTTTACGTCTGATGATCACAGGTTCGATTCCTCGCACAATACAAACATTTGTATTCTTGAATATGTTTGTTTGTATCGGTCTGGGTGTTTTCTATATGTATTAAGTATAAAATAAATAGTAATTGTAAATATTTCTCGTGTTTTTAATGGCCACTCGAGTCGCTAAGCTCGAGCCTTAATGACGTTTGTTTTTGCAATAATTTAAAACAATCTCCGTATTCTAATGAACCGGTGTTGCTATAAACATCTCAGTATTTTAATTCTGGGCTTAGTTCAGGTCTTTACTATCTCAAAGAGGTAGATAGATAGATAAATCCTTTGTTCATATCTAAAATAAAAGGTAATTTAACAAATTTTGTCTCCATCTATTTGTCGACCGCACACTGAAACAGCAGGACCGATTTTGATGAGATGCACTCGCAAATGGCTAATGTTATTAACAGTAATAGCTCCTTTTCTTTTAGAAGTCCTATTTATTTTATTAATATAAAAGATAAATTTCACACGGACGTATTGCAGGTAACAGCTAATATACAAATAAACCTTCCTCTAGAATCACTCTATCTATTAAAAAAACTGCTTCAAAATCCGTTGCGTAGTTTTAAAGATTTAATCATAGATAGGGACTGTCTGTCCTTATTCATGTTTGAATCTTTAAAGCGACAGCGACTTTATTTTATACTATGTAGGTAACGATACATATTTTCATAATTACATATATGTTATACATAACATTATATTAAAGTTGCCGGGACAACTAATATACGTTTATTTCTATTCTTCTTCAGTTTAGAAAACCATTTATTTTCTAATTACAGTGTCCTCAAATTCTCACAGACAAATAAGTCTTTATTTTCACGCACACTCTGTAGCCAGCACAGATCGCCCGAAGCAGAGACAAATATAAAATACATAAACACTTATATCTCGAGTATATATTTCCGAACACCGCTGTAACACCAATTCACATGAGAAGTATATATATATTTACATAAGATTATATGATATAGGGTTATTTTATTAGTATACTAACTTTTGCTCGCGGCTTCGATCGCGTTAATTTATCCCTTAGGGGTGGAATCAAAATTATCAAAATCCTTTCTTAGGAGATGCCTACGTCATACTACTATGTAGCTTTGTGCATGCAAAGTCTCAGCCCGATCGGTTTAAAATTGACAAAGTTTCATCCCCTATTTTATCGCCTTGGGGGTAGAATTAATCAAAATCCTTTCTTAGCGGACGCCTACGTCAGAACGTCTACCTGAATGCCAAATTTCAGCCCGACCCGGCCAGTGGTTTGGGCTGTGCGTTGATAGTCAGTCACCTTTGAGTTATATACATATATTTAGTTAATAAAAATAACCCTTTTTCAGTAGGAAACAAAAGGTATATGAGATACCTTTTTTTTAAATCCACTGCCCACATAAATATCTATTTGCCCAATGGTTGACTGGGAGAAAATACCTCATGGTGTTAAATCCGCCATATGCATATCTATTTGTGTATTTGTGCATTAAAGATTTAATACTTTTACAGCTCGGTCCTTTTGACTCGGTTCATAGACGTGCTATGAGAATTGTCGATGATCGCAATGTCTCTAGTAATATCGAATCGCTTAGTTTGAGGCGCGACTTCGCTTCCCTTTGTATGTTCTACCGATTATACAACGGACTGTGTTCTGAGGAATTGTTCGACATGATTCCTACGGCCACCTTTTAC